>NW_020954585.1:7639198-8239198 GCF_900497805.2 Vombatus ursinus
ATATATATATATATATATATATATATATATATATATATATATGTTAATTTGGAGGTTTGTGAACTACCACATTCACTATCTATGTGAAATTCCAGAAGGTGATTATTTTCTTAATTTCTAGTGATATATTTAAAGATAAAGAGAAGAATTCTTCTAGAATGTCAGGTAGACCAAGGTGAATGCATGCAGGTAATCCCCAATGCATAATCTTCTTGAGCACTTTCTGGCTGGTCATATCCTGCATTCTATCTCAATATCTCACATGTTGCATCCTGTTTGCTCCTATCTGTCTCATCATAGGGAACTCCCAGATGAGGAAACTCTTTTTACCAATTCAGGTCAGCATCTTTCCTGCAATTTTTAGTCTTAGGAAATTCTCTAGAGCAGTGAGAGTTTAAGTGACTTGTCCAAGATCACATAACTAGTATGTGTCAGAGGCAGGACTAGAATTCAGGTCTTCCTGGCTTTGAGGACAACTCTGTATCCACTATACTATACTGGTGGTCCAGTATCATCTCTCTTATTTAAGAATGTCACATTAATTCAGCCTCATGGTCTCTGAAAATTCCATGGGGACCCTAGAGTCTCAACCCCTTTCAGCATTAACAAAAGAGTCTTGGAGCTCCAGAGGTCCAAATCTGAAAAGGAAGGACCAAGTAGAGAAGAAAAATTTCACTGTCTTTCCTATACTTTCTATGTAAGGACAGCCATGGGCACAGTCATGTCTTAGATGTGTTCGTGGCAAATAAAAGAATGATTTCTAATGGCAACTTTTCTGACTCTGGATTCATTCATCCTCCTTGTATCCCAGTGATGGTCATGGTGGAGGCTATTTCCCCTTGCACAATCTAAGTTAGCTTCCCTACACATACTCTATGTCATCTTCTCTCTCCCTTTCTGTCCTCTCCCCCTCCCTCTCTCTCCCTTTCTCTCCTCTCCCCTTCATCACTCCACCCCCATCCCTCCACCCCCACAAGCTTGCTAGGGCCTGGCCTCAAGAATATGTTTCAGAACCTAGGTTACTCACAGACCGTTTAGGAGAGGTCTGTAAATATACTGCATTATATAATGCTTGGATGGAAGTGAGGATGGGTGCTATGTCATAGTTTGGTCAGCAGAGGGCACCCACACCCCAGAACAGCACATATCTTGGCTGAGGGTGTAAAGAATCATTGATTTAGACCTTGAAGAGACCTTAGCCCATCTAACCCAGCCTCATCATTTTTCAAACGAGGAAACTGAGGTCCACAGACCTCAGTAAAGAAACTTGCTCAAGGTCATTCACGTATTAAGTGGAAGAGCCAGGATTTGAACTTGGGTGGAATTAGCAGTTAATGGGTGTTCGTATCTGGTTGGATACTTATTAGATATGATGCAGTGGGGATTCTTTTTCCTTTCCAGGTATGGAGTGGACTGGATGCCAAATAACGTCTTTTCTAATTCCAAAATTTTGCGATTCCTTTGACATCAGATTCAGCACGGGAATGTTGAATAGTAAGAATTTTAAAAATTCCTCCCTGTTCTCCAGCTTTCCCCTGATGCCTTCCCCAACCCATCGAGGAATACCTCAGACAGTGACCTGCATACTCTGGGCACTCAATAGAAATTTGTTGAAAATTTATCTATTGGGCACCTTCTGTTTGCCCAGCATCATGCACAAGGGAAACATATTGAACTAGGTGGATGTCTGGGATCCTTTCGAGCTCTAAATCTGACCATAGGACACATTGCTGCTGACATGATTTTCCTTAAGTAGAGATCTGTGGAGCTCTGACCTCGTTCCTCTCCTATTCAGTTAACTCCAGTGGCCTCTAGAAAGACACATAAACTCCCCTCGTTAGCTTTTAAAAGATTTTTACCACCTGGCCTTAATCTATCTTTCCAAGCTTTTGGGACATTATTCCCCTACTCTGCAATCCAGCTTAATTGTTCTTTTCTCCATTCCTAACTCATCATGATATGGCACTCTATTTGCCATCTCTGTCTCTGCCTTTTCAAGCTATCTCCTATGCCTGGAATACACTCCTTCTTCTTGAATCTCTCCCTTTCTTAAAGGTGCAACTTAGGTACCATCTTCTGCTTGAAGCTTTTCCTGATCCTCTCCCCTCCCAACTGCTAGTTCTCTCTCTCCTTAACTACCTTGTATTAACTACTCTGTATTCTTGTATTTATTTTTCTGCTTCTACTGCATATACTTACATATGTATTTGTCATCATCTTCTCCCTTCCCCAGAATGTAAGATCCTTGTTAGTAGGGGTTGGTTTCATTCTTTGTTTTTATAACCCCAGCACCTAGATCATTGCCTGACACATAGTAGATACTTAGTAAATGCCTACTGATCAACTGAAGCATTAAGACCACAGTCCTTGAAATCAAGACAGTCATGTTCAAGCTGGGAAGGTAAGGCTGATTCATGGGAGATAATTAAGCAATCAGTACTAGAGTATAAGGGCACTAAATTGAGGGGTGCTATCAACTTAATAAGTGAGGCTGAAGCTTAAAGAATGGAGCAGTGTCTATGGACTGGTATGGTCTAGGAAGACTTCCTGGAGAAGGTGGGACTTCAGCTGAGCCTTGAAGGATTACATTATTGACATTTGGCCAAAATGAAGTGTAATGTGTGTAGTGTAATGGATGATTAGGATTTATATTGGAGGTCAGGAGGAAGGAGCAACATGAGCTAAGAGTGGACAGGCTTGGCGGGAGATAAGGTAGGACAGAGGGGGAGGCTGTGCTAAAGGACCAGCTAGTTTGTGAAATATTGCACCTGTTGTCAGACATTTTGCTGGATTGCCTTCTCTCTTTTTTAAATCTTTGTTGCCATGCATGGCTCATTAGGTAGAAGAGTGGGAAGGAATATATTCAGAAATGAACAAGAAGTAAAAACCAAAGACATCAATAAAAATAAAATGAGATTTAAAGAATAAGAGTAAGCAACCCACTCTAGGAACAATTAGGAGAGATGTTGTCCTAACTCTCCTTGGTGTAATCATGACCCTGAGCTGACACTGTCTCAGGCAATGCACCCAGGATGAGGGCCTTGGATACAAAGGGATGAGGAATAGAGGAGAGGGGAAAAGAGGGTCAAGAAGGGAAGGAAGGAGGGAAATCAGCAATCAGGGCCTTCAAGACAAGTTCAGGTTTGTTACCTCACTTCGGGTCAGCAGAGGTGGGAAATCACAAATGGGTTTCAGGGCCAGGTGGAAATATTCCATTCCTGTAGCTATGAGAAAGACATTAGGGGCAGGAGGTGATTAAATATCACAGCTAGGTATACTATGCTTTAAATAAATCCAATATTTGTAAAACATTAATTGAGGTGATGATTTACTTTGTAAAACATTCCTTCCTTTGTATAAAAAAATATGTCAGAGGGTCCCTTTAGATAGAGCACAATTAGGGTTAGTGTACCTAAAATATGAACTGATTTACATTCAACTGTTCAGGAACGTAGCTATTTTATTAGGTGATGCACACTCTAAATACATCTAGAAGGGTGACCGTAATCCCATCTAACCCTGATCTCTTTACATTTTTTTTGTTTCTGCTTAATAAAGTTGCCTGGTTTTCTGACTTGTAATAGTTCTGGGGAGTGATGGGGAGAGGGATAAGGAGACAGCGTGCTGGTGGAGAGGTGTGTAAATCTGAGACATGAAGAAGCTTCAGAAGTTGCCAGTTGCCTCCACAATCATCTGTTAAGAAGGTTGAAACTTCTGTTCAGAACTGTGGTTGGGTGCTTATACTGGCAGCACATGGACAAAATTAGAATGAAACAGAAAATTAGCTTGGCTCCTGATCAAAGACAGCACACAAATTTGTGGAGTGTCCCATATTTAAAAAACAAAAGAAACAAACAAAAAAAAACCTCCTCCCCACCGTTAAGGCAAAAAAAAAGCAGACCTCTGGTTGGAAATTTGGTCCTGAAGAAGAAATGAGAAAATGTACCCTTCTTTGCAGAGGTGGGAGGGGACTACAGGTGGGGAACACTGCATATAGCATCCAATTTCATGTGATGGTTAGTTTTGTTCCTTGGGCAGCTTGGATTTGGCCTATCGGGTAAGGCCGGGGAATGATACATTTGGAAATGAAAGTGATATTAAAGCAAGAGAGATCAGTAAGAACTAATTTTAAAAAAAGAACTGTAGTTGGAAATCTAAGAGAATGATAAAGCCCCATTCACAGCCTTAGGCATGAGGATTATTAAAAAAAAAGTCATTCTAAGGTTATATACTCTTGTAGATGGGTTCCCTTCATCCCTGCCATGGTAACCCACCTCTCCCTCTTCCTTTTTTCTCTTCATCCCCACACAGACCATCTTTGTTGTTTACCTGCCAGGTAAGCCAAGGAAGTAGGAATCTGTATCCATGGCCGGCTGTATCCCATCTTATCAAACTGTAGGGAAATGGGAAAAGGGCAGAGGGAACTCAGGGCCCTGCAAGGCCGAGGATCAGGAGGAAGTGGAGGGGTGGTGGCACTCAAAGCCCAGATCCCCTCCTTCCTTCCCCATGCTATGTAAAGGACATTTCCTGCATTTTTGGTTGAGCTGTGAACTGGTCCAACCATTGTGGAAAGCAATTTGGGACTTTGCCCAAAAAGTTACTAAGTTATGCATATCCTTTGAACCAGTGACACCGCTATTAAGTCTGTACTGCAAAAAGTTCAAAGAGAGGAAAAGGACATATAGATACAAAAATATTTGTAGCAGCAATTTTTGTGGTGGCAAAGAATTGGTAACTGAGGGGGTGTCTATTTGGGAACTGTTAAGCTGAACAAGTTAGGGTATATGAATGTGATGAAATATTATTGTGCTATAAGAAATAAGGAAGGGGACAGACTCAGAGACAACTGAACACTTGTATGAACTGGTGCAGAGTGAAGTGAGTAGAATCAGGAGAACGATTTATGTAATAATAGCAATACTGTAAAGACAAACAACTTTGAAAGACTTGAGAACTGTGATCAGCTAACCATGATTCTAGAGGACTCATGATGATGTAAACATGTTATCCACCTTCTGGCAGAGAAGTGATAAACTTGGAGCGAAGATTGAAACATACATGGAGGGAAAGGTGGGAAGGAGAGAAGGCAGATAAATTGAAAACAGAAAAGAAAATTTAATTTAAAAAATGCAGGACATGCCTCAGACCCTGGACTCCTGCTCCTAGTCTAAAGCCCTGTGGCCATCCCAATAGTCTTGATACTAAGGGATTGAGCACATGCTCTAGGCATTATTATTCTTGATCACTTGTTTTTCAGTAGTGTCTGACTCTTTGTGATTTCATTTTTGGGGTTTTCTTGGCAAAGACACTGGAGTGGTTTGCATTTCCTTCTCCAGCTCATTTTCCAGATGAGGAAACTGAGGCAGAGTTAAATGACTTGCTCAGGGTCACACAACTAGTAAGTGTCTGAGGCCATATTTGAACTCGAGTCCTCCTGACGTTAGGAGCAACATTCTATCCACTTCACCACCTAACTGCCCTGGTCTAGAAAGGGCGGATAGAAATTCATTTCTTTAAAATAATTAGAATCTTCCAGAGTTAGTTTCTCTGGTAAAAATGGGACATTTAAGTGATGAGATAGTATCATGATGAGTGTGAGATGTTAATATGTCTTAGGATCATGGATCTAGAACTGGAAAGGACCTTATAGCCTGCTGGTCCAATCCTCTCATTGTACTGTTGAGGTAATATCAGATGTGGGATTTGAACCCAGGTCCTTCCTCTACAGCCAATGCTGTTTCCATTGTACAGCACTGCCTCCCATAGATCACGATACTGCCCATGATGTGAAGTCTTTCCTTTTTGAAAATGTCATCATTGTGAAATGCTTTAATACTTTAGGGAACTTTTGTGGAGGTGTGGTAACATAGTTGGGAGAAAAATACCATTTTTAAAGTTGGGTGTGAACATCTGTTTTCCACATGGTTTCTGTTTTTGGTTTACAGTGGTATAGGACCGTTTAGAAAAATAGCAGATAAATTGGAGCTCAGGATTGGGAAGAGAAGAGGTGTGTGTCTGAATAAATCAAGAAAGCCATCTCCAGGCTCTTAATTTTACAGTAAAAAAGAAGATCATATTCAACTTCTGGGCCAACTCTTGTTGGGGAAATCCTATATGGATGCAGGAAGGAAAAAAGATTCTTGTGGGTTATGATTAAGCATTTTTCTTTGGCTCTTTAGGGGCAACCCCAGAACCACCTAGTGACACAGGTTGCCCTGATGTCCAATATAAGCCCTAGGGATGGGGGTTGGGAGGAATATATCATTTCCATACTCTGGGGTATCTGTGGGCATATATGGTACCTACCAGAGGGGACATCCATTCAAAGAGGTTGACGCTCTCTCCATCATTGATGTAATATGCTTGGCCACTCTGAGACAGAAGTAGAAGAGAGACCAGTCAGGGACACAATATGACGGCGGCCCCATTTTCAGTTCATGTCAGGTGGTTCAGACACCCAACTAGGCTTGTTCTAGCAGCATGTATTGAAAATGAATACTACTACTTCAAGCCAGGGTGATGAAAGATGCTTTTGTGAACTTTGTGGGAAAGTTACCACCTTAGTTCAAGCCGACATCATTTCTCTCCTGGTTTATGGCAGTGGCTTCCCTGTTGGTTTCCTTACTCCAGCCCATCCCCCACAAACTGCCAAAGTGGTTGTTTTTAAGAGAGTATGTGGCCATGTTACTCCTTTACTCAGTAAACTCCAGTGACTCCCTTTTCCCTCTTCTTCTTGTTCAGTTACGTCCAACCCTTTGTGACCCTGTGGACCATAGCATGCCAATATCGTCCATCAGGTTTTGTTGGCAACAATATTAGAGTGCTTTGCCATTTCCTTCTCTAGTGGATTAAGGCAAACAGAGGTTAAGTGACTTGTCCAGAGTCACACAACTAGTAAGTGTCTTAGGTCGGATTTGAACTCAGGTCTTCCTGATTCAGGTGTAGCACTCTATCTAACCCTATCCTCTCTAGGATAAAATGGAAACTCCTCTGGTTAGATTTTAAGGCCCTTCCTAATTTGATCCCAATCTCTTTTCAGCCTCAGTGCTTATTGTGCCCCCCAATCCCCCCCACACTATGCAATCCAACCAAACTGGTCATCTCTCTCTCGAACATGGAGTTCCATCTGGCATTCCTATGCTCTTGTACTGGACATTAGGGAATGCACTCCCTCCATACCTCTCCCTTATAGAATTTGAAGCTGAAGCACCATCTTCTGTATTTCCTGATTTCAGATCCCTGCCCTAACAGCAAGTGCCCTCACCTCTTCCCTTGTGTACCCTGTGTATACTTTGTATTTATTTTCTTTATTCTTATTCTTCTATATAAGGCTCCCTACAGGAAACCTTTCTTAACCCCTCTTAATTCTAGTGCCTTCCCTCCATTAATTATTTCCTTTTTATTCTGAATATAGCTTACTTTGTATGTATTTGTTTGCATGTTGTCTCTCCCATTAGATTGTAAGCTCCTTTAGGGCAGGGACTGTCTTTTGCCTCTTTTTGCATCACCAGTGCTTAGTAGGGTTCCTGGCATATAGTAGGTGCCTAATAAATGTTAATTGATGGATTGATTGTATATAAGGGGACAAAAGGGAAGGATTTTATTTTTCCTTCCCTCATAGTTGAAGTAATCCCAGAAAGCAAAGAATAAATAATTGATATAATGAGTTATTAATGTGTTATCAAGGTGCTCTCCTAGTGATCCCTGTACAAAGTATGTAACACTCTTAGGAGAAAATGGCCAAGCCTCTGAGGGTCATTAAAAGCCTGAGTTTTGAGCTCTGCAGGCGGTACTTATCAAGACAAAGAAATAGAGGGGGAACCTGATCCCTGAAAAGGAAATTACTCTTTGGAGGAAGGAGGATATTTCTTCCCTTCCTCGCCCAGCCCAGCCACATCACTTTGGAGCTACTTAGGGAGCAAAGATTCATCCTCCAGACAAACACAGATTCAGAGAGGCGGTTACTTGAGGGAGGAAGTAGTTTCTAGGAGTTTGACCTCTGGCAGCAGAGAAGGAAGCTGGTTGTAGACCCAAGGCCCAACAATTGAATGTCATGTTTTGGAGGGAAGCAGACCCTGGGACCCCAGCTGAGCAACCAGCCCAGCAGAGATTCTGTGCCAAGGGCAGAACTATGTGAGGCATCCTTGTGGAGAGAAAGGTCATCAGGGCCTGTGGAACCAGAATGCTGAGGTGCTTAGGCCATGTGTTCCCTCTTATCTGTTGTACTCAAGTTTGTGCCCACTCTTTTCATATATGCTGTGTATATTTGTGGGAAGTATGCTCCAGGTTTATGGGAGTAATGTCTTTTAGCTACTGTTTTTACTATGCCTTCCAAGTAAATGCCTTTGTGAAGAGTTGTCTCAAATGGAATGACTTGATGGGGTTCATGAGCTATCATTTTAGGAGTCAGTATCTATAGGGTACTCCTTAAAACTCAAGGTGGTAGCTGCCCTGTGAGAAGTAGCCTAGGAGGGGTACAACAGGCACGGTGACTGAGAATTAGCAAACGCTAATTAGGAAGTCAAGCAAAGAGTATGAATGTAAATTGGGAAAGTTGCTCAGAAGGAGTGTTACATGCATAGACATATGTTATATATAATATTTAATTATATCTAGATTTGTATCTATTCTAAATGTATATTCATATCCCTATCCATATCTATACCTATACCTAGATCTATATCCCTATTTATATCTGTCTCTACATCTACATTTATGTATATGTATATATACACATATCCATACCTACAACTTTATCTATATCATCTATCTTTCTATCTACACTTGTCTCCTCTTTTAGAATGTAAACTCCTTGAGAGAAGAATTTTTCATTGTTTGTATCTCCAGTGCTTAGCCCAGTGCCTGGAACATAGTAGGTACTTAATAAATGTTCATTGATTGATTGGCTGCTTGAATAGGTTGAATTGCTCTGCTTTTCTGAGTGATATGGAACAATTTTTTAGTGTGTGATACTTTTTATTTTTCTCCCTGCTTTGGGTGGAGAAGATATTAAAGGCTCAGGGTCATAGCTTTTATATTCAGTAAAATTCAGCACTCAAGGTTATATAACCTATGAGTAAGTCTGAGCTCACTATACCCTCTCTGTGGCCCAATTCTGTTGGTATATTGCTATAGTTTAAATTAGTGTAATTGCACTAAAAATTGGGAGACCTGGATTCTAGTCCTGGTTCACCATTAACCGGCTTTATGATCTTGGGTAAGCGATTTTACTTTGTTGGGTCTTAGTTTCTTTATCTGTAAAATGGGTATAGTGATGGGTGTTGAATCACTTTTCAGTTATGTCTGACTCTGTGACCCCATTTGGGGTTTTCCTGGCATAGATACTAGAATGGTTTGCCATTTCTTTCTCCACCTTATTTTATAGATGAAGAACTGAGGCAGACAGAGTTAAATGACTTGCCAGGGTCACATAGCTAGTAAATGTTTGAGGCCACATTTGAACTCAGAAAGAGGAGTCTTCCTGCCTCAAGGCCCAGTACTGTATTCAGTGTGCCACTTAGGTGCCCTGCCCCACTGATAAGATGAGAGCTCATCATATTTAGCTGGCTCCAGACACCCCCATTCCTGTCTCACCTACCCATGCTTCACCCCTGCCTTTTTTCTGCAACACTCCTCAGCCCCTTCCACTCTTGATGTGGAAACAAGTGGTTACATCAACCTTCCCATTGTTTTAGGAAATGTCTATTAGCTGCCTTATGGTTCCACTCAAAATTCCTCTGACTTCCCAGCCCTAGCTACCACTGTATTCTATGTATTAGCTCTTTCTATTAGAATATAAGATCCTTGAGGACAGGGAATTTCTTTGCTTTTGTATTTGTGTGCATTTAGCACATTGCTTGGCACACAGTAAGTACTTAATAAATGCTTTCTTATTCATTTGGGGGTGGGGGACAGTTAGACTAGGTGATTTCTAAGGCTCCTGCCAGCTCTGATATTTTGTCTTTGTGTAAATGACCTTTACCTAGTGAAGCTGCTCAAAGATCACCTGTGACCTCCTAATCCTTCTCTCCATTCCTTCAATGTACAACCGAAGCCAATCAATGAATTAAGAAGTATTTATTAAGCACTTACTATGTGCTAGGCAATGTGCTAGGAACTAGGGATACAAGTAGAAATAATAAAATTATTCTATATCTTTTTTTATAATAAAAATATTTGTGATGTTATTTATGTCATTTTATGGGCTTTCAATGTTTTGCCTAATGAGTCACTTGAATAATATTCTGAAGTTATTGAGGAAACATGTTGTATTTCTATTAAATGCCTTAAGCAGCCATAATATCCCACTGGTTCTTTGGACAAACCTTCCCTTTCAATCAAACAAATTTATTAACTATTTTTTGAACAAGCTTTCTACTTAAGGAGCTTAAATTCTGATAGGAAGGGGAAGGAAAGGGAATAAACATTTATTAAATGTCTAATATGTACTTTACAAATATTATTTCATTCTCACAACAACCTAGCGAAGTGCTATTATTATCCTTCTTTTACAGATTTGTTGTTGTTCAGTCGTTTCTGATTCTTTGTGACCCCATTTGGGTTTTTCTTGGCAAAGGTACTGGAGTAGTTTTCTTGGCAAAGGTACTGGAAATGGTTTGCCATTTCCTTCTCCAGCTCATTTTACAGATGAGGAAATAGGGTTAAGTGACTTGCCCACGGTCGCACAGCTAGCAAATATCTGAGGTCAGATTTGTACTCGGGAAGATGAGTCTTCCAACTCTTGGCTCGGGACTCTATCCACTATGCCACCTAGCTACCCTATTTTACAGATAGGTCATATACAAAAATATTTACAACATAAATGTAAATTTAAATAAATGCATACATATGTATATATGTGTGTATACACACACACACACACACACAAAGTAGTCAAATACAAGGTACTATGAGAGAGAAGACACTAATACTTGGTAGAACAGGAAAGATTTCCTGCAGAAATGGTGTCTGAGCTACATCTTAAAGGAAGGAACTCTATGAAGCAAAGGTAAGGAAGGAGTGCCATTTCCTTCAGGAATCTTGGCCTGACAAGACCTTCCCTCCCCTCAGCTGATAGGGGTTTCTCCTTCCTCAGGTAGACAGCCAGTCAGCGACTTGACAGAGGAAGGGGTCCAGAACTTACCGCGATGTAGCTTTTGTTTGCAGTGAGTGCCTCCGCAGCCAGAAGATGCGCCTGGACCAGGTTCTGCACGTGGACCCAGTTCATACGTGTCCTGGGATCGCCAAATTTGAAGGTGAACAGTCTCTTCCTGATGCTACCCTGAAAGTGAGAGAGGGAAAGCACAAATTTGACCTCTGGAATGTTTGGGCAACTTAGAATAAGAGAGTCAGGGGACCCTCAGGTCTGTTAACCACAACATCACAAGTCCATGAGACACTGCATTGCAACTAGATTTATTACATGAGAAATGACCTTGCAGTTAGAACCCTAAGCAAGCACAGAGTTCACAATCCGAACAGAAGTTTGCATATTTATGAGATTACAACAAAGGAATGAGGAAGACATAGAAGCCTCTTCCTAAATAGGAGTGGCAGGGGAGGAGAAATCATGAATAATTAAGATGGCAAAAGAAGCATTCTTTTCCCTTGGGAACTGCTGGACTGTGGAGATAGGATGGTCTGCTTATCTACAAGGGTCCCAGATGCACAAGCAATTTCTCAATCTAGTGCTGACTGACTGGCACCTGTCTCGGCTCTCAGGGACATGCAGGGGGTCCAGTTTGGGATGCATACAACAAAGTATGTCACTGGCAGGGTAGGGCGCTTCATCCTTGACATGTTCAGGGCCTCCTGCATACTCTGGGTCCAGTGTTTTTGGCACCTCAAAAAGACAAGGTCAGAAGACCCCTTAACAGGTCTTACTGAAGGATTCCTCCCTGCCTTCCCCCAACAAGACATTTTTACTGGCTGTCCCTCATACCTGGAACTCCCTCTCTCATCTCTTCTACCTTCTGGCTTCCTTCAAGATTCAGCTAAAATTCCCGTCTTCTTCAAGAAGCCCTTCTCAGTCCTTCCTATTGTTAATCCCTTCCCTCTGGGATTATCTCCAATTTATCCTATGAATATCTTGTTTGTATATAGTTGTTTGCATGTTGTCCCCTCCATTAGATTGTGAGCTTTTTGAGGGCAGGGGTGGTTTTTGCCTTTTTTTTTTTATTTTGATTTTTTTCTCCACTGACCTTAGCACAGTGCCTGGCACATGGTAGGGTACTTCGTAAGTGCTTGGTGTTGCTTCCACTGTCTTCAATCTCTGTTTACTCCCATGCTGCTAAATATAGTTAGAGGAAGTCACCCATCTGATCTGATTCTATTTACTAAAAATTTATGTTATCTATTCAAAGCTGGACCTCTTACTCTTTTTTTTTTCTTCTTATTTATTTTTTTTTAATTTATTTGGATTTATCAACAATCACTTCGATATGCTTTTGAGTTTAAAATTTTTCTCCCCTTCCCTCCCTACCACGTTCCTCAAGATGGCGCATAATCTGATATAGGCTATACATATACATTCCTGTTAAACATATTTTCACATTAGTGATGTTGTAAGTAAGAATTAGAACCAATACGAGGAACCACCAGAAAGAAGAAACAAAACACAACAGAAGAAAAAAATAGCAAATAGTATGCTTTGATCTGCATTCAAACTCCATAGTTCTTTCTTTGGATGTGGATAGCATTTTCCGTCATAAGGCCTCTGGAGATGTCTTAGATCCTTGTATTGCGAGAAGGGTTACGTTTATCAATATTAGTCATCGCACAACATGGCTATTACTGTGTACAACGTTCTCCTGGTTCTGCTCACTTCACTCAGCATCAATCCATACAAATCTTTCCAGGTTTTTCTGAAGTCTGCCTGCTCATCATTTCTTACAGCACAATAGTATTCCATTACATTCATATACCACAATTTGTTCAGCCATTTCCCAATTGATTGGGCCTCTTATTCTTAATTCTTTTATTCTTCAGTCCTTTAATTTAGCCTTTAATCTTTCTATTCTCCCCTAGTCTTCATCAGTGACTGTTCCAAAATATCTCCTCTTTCCTTTTGCCTTTCTTTGTATCCCAGTAACAGATACCACCTCCTCCACAAAACCTTCCCTGACTCTCCCACTCCCCCAGCTGATAATGATCCATCCCTCCTCCAATTTCTCATAGCACTTTGTGCTTGTCTAATTTTCTTTCTATCATAGTTACCCATGTACTCCTTTCTCCCATTAAATTTGAACTCTAGTAGCTACCTATTAGTGCCGGTAGGTGGCACCATAATGCACAGAGTGCTGAGCCTGGAGTCAGGAAGAGTCATCTTACTGAGTTCAAATCCTGCCTCAGACACTTACTAGCTGTGTGACCCTGGGTAAGTCACTTAATCGTGTTTGCCTCAGTTCTTCATCTGTAAAATGAGCTGCAGAAGGAAATGGCAAACCATTCTAGTATCTTTGCCAAGAAACCCCAAATGGGGTCACAAAGAGTTGGACAACGACTGAACAACAAGAACAAAGCTCCCTATTATCTGTAGGATCAAATATGCCAAAAGTCCTTTGGTATTTAAAGCCATTTGTAACCTGACCCCTTCCTAACTTTCTAGCCTTTTTGTCATTTTTTTGTACTCCATGCAATCTGTGATCTAGCCATATGCTAACCTAGTTATAGTTCTTGTAATATAACACTCAGTTTACCATCTCTGTGCCTTTGAACTGGCTGTCTGCCATGACTACAATGGTCTGACCCTTTTACCTCCTTTTAGATTCTCTGGCTTCCTTCAAGATTCAGTTCAAATCCTGTTATCTGCAGGATTTCTGCATTTCCTGATATCAAGAACTGTCTTTTGCCTTTCTTTGTATCCTCAGTGCCTGGCACCCAGTAGGCACTTAATAATTGCTTATTGACTAATTCTTCTCTCTTTCAGATTATCTTCATTTATTCTTGCATGTATCTTGCATACGATTTACATATCATCTCCCCTGTTATAATGTGAGCTCCTGAAAGGCAGGGACTGGTATTTTTTTTTTTTTTGGCCTTTCTTTGAGTCTCCAATGCTGTGTACATAATAGGTGCTTAATGTTTGTGGATTTTATTGATTTGAACAAGACTCTTGATACTGAGTTTGCCTTCTGACTCCATTGTAGCTACTAGGACAGGAGTACCTACCGCCACTCGGGGAAGGTGCCTCTGTTCTTCTGGTCCATAGATGCCTGGGGGACGAAGGACACACGTTCGAAGGGTACCTCCTCCTACAATACAGAGAAGAGGGCATTCAGGTGGCCCACAGAATGAGAGAATGACTATTCAAGACCACATTCCATCTTGGGAAAGGACTAATCAAAACATCCCATTTAAAGATTTGCTCATTGACCAAGCTCATTATATCCAGGGTAACTGTGCTTAGCCCTCCGTGGAAATGGACACATAAAAGGGCACTTTTTTGGTCTGCACAGAATAGCGTGTCAGGGAGTATGGATGGTTCTACCCTGCTCCTCTGTTTGATCCTGTGGGGACTGGGAAGGTAGTCATACCAGTCGCCATTGTTCTTGGAGTGGAAAATGTTTACAGAGGAGGTCCAAAGTCATGGGCTTCACTTTTGTGTAGCTTCATTATAGCTCATAGCCACAGGTAGTACCCACCCCCACCCCCAACCAGCTTTCTTGCAGATGGATGCTATTTGTCACAAGAGAGTGCAAATTAATCCTCACAACGAAAGACATAACTCTTTGTACGTCTTTGGTGAGTCTGGTGATGAGTTAGCAGTGTTGTCTTCCCTCAGAAGGGACTAGATTCTTCTTAAATATTGTTTTACTTATAGAATAACCATAGAAGGGAAAGTACTAGAAAACATAATGAAAATCACTGTGGTTCTACACCTAATATCCTCCCCCCCACCACACACTGGCTGAATCCACCTATGTGAATCATAGAAGAATTGAATTTTGAAGCTGGAAGGGACCCTAGAGGTCATGTAGTCCAATCCTAGTCCTCACCACTCCCCTTCCTATTTTGAAGACAAGGTCACACGGTGAGTTAATGATCAGGCCAGGGATAGAACTGTGAGAAATAATTCGTTTGGACCCCTACTCTATTCCAATCAATATTAATCAGTTTGCTATGATTCCATAGGAGTAATGATTATAAATTCTATGTTTTAGGCCCCAGAGTTGTGAGCTGCAGATTGTAAGTTTGCTTGCTTCATCATAGGAAGCTAACTAGAGGCCCTGCACCCTTGTTTTTCCTTGTTATGGTGACCCAGCCCATTGTGGCGGAGGTGACCCAATTACATGGAAAGTCCCCCAACTTATTTTTGTACCTCTGGACCATTCTTTCTTGTCCATGAGCAGGTGCTTCACCCAACAAGAGGTCCTCTGGTTGACAAACTATTTCCAGCTGATGCATCATTTTTTGACCCGCAAAGCAAGATCTATCAACCAACGGGATTCTGTACTTTGTATAGCCTCTTTAGAATGTTCAGGTATCAAATCTGATATCAAACCTTATAAAAATAAGGCCCTGGAAGAAGGGGGCATCTCAGATCATTAGGAAGATCTGAGGTCCACTTCATTACAGGGGACCATGTACCCTTTAATAAAGAACCACTGGCTCAGAGCTCTGCCTCAGTCTCTTTTATTGTAGGTTGGACAATTTTAACCCCCTTAGAACCTAGCTTTCTTGGAGATGACCACCTAGAAAGTGACCCAAGTGACCTCCTAAAAGTTCCTGTCCTTGGAGGACAGGTAGTCACAAGGCATCAAGGAAGATTTCCTGAAGCCCCAGGTGTCAAATGGGTCAGGTAGGGCCAATAGATGCTACTCCTTCTGGGAAAGGCCAGGGGTAGAAACTATCCTGGGTGACCCCTAGGGGCTGCATCCCTGGTTAGTGATTAGGTAAGGAGTATTCTTTCTGTAAATGGCTCAGGTCTAATTTTAAACTCTAGGTCACCTGGGCACAGGGATTAGGTTGCAGTTTATATTCATTGTTGGGGAGCATGCTGCCCAGGTAAGCAGACAGCTTAGTAGGGTATACATGACTCTCCTTAATATGGAAAACTCAGGGGATGCTCTGATAAATAATTCTAAGCAGGAGGATCAGGTGTCTGCTGCAGAAGCTGCTGGGCTGAAGAGGGAGATATGAGCCAGAAGCCACATTTGCTTGGGCAGGAGAGTAACCCTGCAAGAGCAAAACTAGATTTAAAAAATGAAATCAGTAACTGAGAGTGGAGGGATACCCTGGGGTCAGGAAAAAAGCCAGCACTCCTACATTGTTTCATTGGGAAGTGAAGTTGGAATTGCCTCAATCTTTTATCACCTCTGAAATTTTTACTCCTCTTTCACTGGAATTGTGGTTTGGGGGAGGGGAAGATGCAGTCAACTGCCTGCTACATTGCACACACACACACACACACACACACGCGCGCGCGCGCGCGCGCACCCCAATGGCAATAGCGTCACATCCAATATTTTGGCTGATATTCTTTTGGAGGATGCGGGTGAAATCCAGGATTTATAATTTAGAGCCAAAAATGAGTCTCAACACTATAATGTAGTTCTGAGCACTCCCATTTAGGAAGGATGTTTATATACTGCAGAGTATCCAGAGGGCAAAGTGGATGGTGAAGGTCTTTGAGCCCTGTCTGCATGAGGATCATTTGAAAAGTATGGGAGTGTGAAGTCTAGAGAAGAGAAAGCTCAGAAGGGATGGCAGCTGTCATGTGGATGGGGGATAAGCTTGTTTTGTTTGGTCCTAGAGGGCAGAACGCAAATCAGGGGGTAGAAACTACAATGAGGCAAGTTTAGGCTTGAAATAAGGAAAAACTTTTTAACAAACATGTTCAGAAGTGGAATGGGCCTCCTCCTGAGTTAGCAGGAGTCATTAAGCAAAACCTGGATGGTCATGCACTGGTGTCGGTGTTGTGGTAGGACCAGATGAACTCAGGGCTGCCTTCCAACACTGAAATTCCTTTTTTTTTTTTTGTAGGCAATGGGGTTAAGTGACTTGCCCAAGGTCACACAACTAGTAAGTGTCGAGTGTCTGAGGCTGGATTTGAACTCAGGTCCTCCTGACTCTGGGGCCAGTGCTCTATCCACTGCGCCACTTAGTTGCCCCTTGCGCCACCTCGCTGCCCCCAAACTCTGAAACTCTGTGATCAGTTTAAAACAAACTGAGAACATTTCTGGGGCAGCAAAGTTCACTCCCTGTGTCTTCTGGTGATTTCCTCTTTCTGTCTCCACATAGGCACAAATGTGCCTTGTCCACATCATACCAGGGAGTGGGGTTCCATTGGATGTGAGGATCAGCTGGTCTGCGATGGCTTTGGTCCGTGAATAGTGGTCAATGTGCTGAAGCAGGGAGAAAAGAACCACAGGGGAGGTCAGTAACCAGGGCTGCCTTCTTCCATCATTATCTTCACCTGTAACTATATCTACTACTCACATGCTAGGAGTGTTCTTGGGGAGTCTGTGGTAAAGAGGCAGCTGCAGCTTGGGATATGAGATGAAACCTCCTTGGGATGTGATTGAATCTTCTACTTCCTTTCCCATACTTTGTTCTTATTTTCAAACATACTATTTGGGGCACCCCTTCTGTATGAACTGTTTGAAGGTTTTTGCCCACCTTCCCTATCTGTCTAGGCTATGCTGGGAAGCTGTCCTGTACAGAATCAGGGGGATAGATAAATTGATCCTTTAAATCCTTAATGATTCACATTATATTATATCATATAATTATATAATATATATTACATATAGAACTATTATGTTATATAATTATATAAATAATGCTTTACAGTTTATAAAGTTATTTTAGCTTTTGCCTCACTTCCCAATCTGACCAGGCTGCTTTAGGTGCTATTCCATGTCAAGTTAAGGAAATAGAAGAAATTCTCCTTTCCTAATAGTTTACTTTTCTATAGCATTTTATAGTTTACAATGTGCTTTCTTTATAGCAATATTATGAGGTAGCTAGTACAAGTAATATTAGCCCTATTTAACAGATGAAGAAACTGAGGATCAGAGATTAGGCTATACCTTACCTCCAAGTCTAATATGCCACTTAATTCAATTAAAAAATATATAAAAACTATAAGCAAGGCACTGTGAGTAGAAAGACAAAAACAAAGCTGTCCCTTCCCTCTGGGAGATTTCATTCTACTGAAAAGATGCAACACTAGAAAGCACTAACATCTAAGGGGATCAGGGAAGCCTTCCAGAAGACATGGTACCTGAGCTGAGTCTTAAAAGAAGAAAAGGATTCTGAGAGGCAGAGATGAAGAGGGAATGCATTCCAGTCATAGGGGGCATTTTGTGCATGGAAGCAGGAGATGAAATCTAAGTTCAAGGCCATTTTGACTGGAACAAAGTGCATTAAAGGGAGTGATGAGACTGTGGAATAGTAAACTGGAGCCAGATTACAAAGGGCCTTAAATGCCAGGCTGAGGAATTTGTATTTTATACCAGAGACACCAAATAATCACTGAAAATTCCTTGAGTAGTGGAGTGACATGGTCACACCTGTATTTTAAGAAGGTTATTTTGGCAGTTTTGTGGAAGATGGATTAGAAAGAAATGAGACTAGAAGCAAAAAGACAAATTAGGAGGCTAATTTAGGCAAAAGGTAAAGAGGGCCTGAGCTAGAGTAGTGGTCGTTTGTGTGAAGAGAAGGGGAAGTATTTGAGAGGTGCTATAAAGATAGAATTAATAGGACTTGGCAGCTGAGATTGCATATGGGGGTGAGGGAGGGAAGATTTGAGGAGAAGAGAGAAAAAGAGAGGAGAAAGAAGACAGGAAAGGAGGAGAAGAGAAAGAGAACATTCCATTATAGGTTCGTAGTTAAGTATAAGTGTAGTTCACTCATATCTGGAGACAAAACTCAGTATTTATGTTATGTATAGACAGCAAATAAACAAGGTTTAGAGACAGCAGGAACTCTTGAGGGTGAGAGATGTCAGTTTGCCAGGCAGTGGTGAGGTAGAGGAGGAGGATGAAGTACAGAGGGGATAAATTTGACAGCTCCCCATACAGGTAGGTCATTCCTTAAGTGGGTCAGGGAACCAGACAAGCTCTAACTGATCATGATTATGTACAATTTGGGGTAGCAGTGCCCTTCCCTTGCAATTGGCTGGTAGGGGGCCTAGTGAGAACCTGATCCACACTCTGGAAGTTCCTGGACTTCCACTGCCCATGATCCTTCAGTCCCTTTTTCCAGTTGGGAAAACTGGAAACAGTCCCTTTTTCCAGTTCCCATCAGCTTCCTTGCTGATAAGGGGCTACAAACCATATTTAATGTGAGACTCCAGAGTTATAGTTCAGTTATTGGTCAGGGACCAGGATAGCAGCAGTAACCTGGATCTACTTCTCTTTGAGTTTCACTGAACATAACTTCTGAATTAAGAGCAAGTTTCTCATTTGCTGTTAGAGTGAGGAGGGTGTATGACTCATACAGTTCGAGACCCTATAATCCCTTACAGAGATGGATCCTATACCATGGTACTGTCTTCATCAGCTGGTTAAGTGAATATTTATAAAGCACCAACAACATGCCAGGAACTGTCCTAGGTACTGGGGGTACAAAGAAATCAATCAGTCAATCAACATTTATTAAACACTATGTGCCAAGCACTGTGTTAAGGGATACAAAAAGAGACAAAAGATACCCTAACCTCAAGGAGCTTACAATCTAATGGGGGAGACAACATGCAGATTATATATATACATCTATATACATATACACAAAGCAAGCTATATGCAGGATAAATAGAAAATAATTAATAGAGGGAAGGCACTAGAATTAAGAGAGGTTGGGAAAGGCTTCTAGTTAAATGTGGGATTTTAGTTGAGACTGAAGGAATCCAGAGATGTCAGTAATCAGAGTGGAGGAGGAATATTGTTCCAGACAAAGGAGGACAGCCAGAGAAAATGCAGAGATTCAGTGTCTTGTTTGTGGAACAGCCAGGAAGACAGTGTCACCAGAATGAAGAGTATGTGCAGGGAATAAGGTGTACAAAAACTGACAAGGTAGGAGGGGACTAGGTTATGAAGGGCTTTGTATGCCAAGGAGAGCATTTTGTATTTGTTCCTGGAGGCAATAGGAAGCCAGAGTTTATTGAGCAGGGGGTCGACATGGTCAGACCTGTGCTTTAGGAAAATCACATTAGTGGCTGAATGGAGGATGGACTAGAGCGGGGAGAGACCAGAGGCAGGCAGACTCATCAGTAGGCTATTGCAGTGATCCAGGCATGATGAGATGAGAGCACTAGAGGGGTAGAAGAGGTGGCAGTGTCAGAGGACAGAAGGAGCATGTTCAAGAGATGTCCGCAGAGGTGAAACCAACAGGTTTTGGCAACAGCTTGGCTGTGGGGAGAGGGGTGAAAGATGCATGAGAGATAGTGAGACTCCAGAAAGAAACAAAATAGCACGTAAGGTGGCTGGGGTAGAGACTAACAGAAGAGACAACATGTATACACACACACATATATAATATATTTGCATACATGTAAAACATTTGTAACCATATACAAAACATATAAAGCAGAGACAAGATAACCTTGGAGGGGAAGATGCTGGAAGTTGATGGGGGTGGGGGTGTTGGAAAGTGGTAGTGTGGAGCAGGAATAGGAAAAAGGTGCTATTTGAGCTGAGGTTGGAAGGAAACAAGGGACAGAACTGAGTGGGGAGAGTATTACAGGCAGAGGAAACAGCCAGTACAGAGACATAGAGATGGGTAGTGGTGTGTGACAGCAAATAGGCCAGTATGGTTGACAGCAGAGTACAGGGAAGGGAATAATATATAAGAGAGTTTGAAAAGCAGGATGGTGCTAGGTTGTGAAGAGCTTTAAATGCCTACTAGAGGAGTTTATATTTTGATTTGAGAAGTAAAAGGGAACCACTGGAATTTATTCGGTTAGGGGTGAGGTGGGAGGGGGTGACATAGACATGCTTTTTAGGAAAACTTTTTAAGACTGTCTCATAATTGTTGTTGTTGTTCAGTCATTTCTGATTCTTTGTGATGACCCCTTTTGGGGTTTTCTTGGCAAAGATCCTAGAGTGGTTGCTATTTCCTTCTCCAGCTCATTTTACAGATGAAGAAACTGAGGCAAACAGGGTTAAATGACTTGTCTAAGGTCACACAGCTAGTAAGTATCTGAGGCCAGATTTGAACTCAGGCCTTGCTAACTCCAGGCCTGGTGCTCTATGCACTGTACCACCTAGCTGGCCCTAATTATTCAGCTTCAAACAGTGAGACAGAGGTAAGAGAGTAGGTAAGGGAAAGAAGTTTGCATCATTTCAAATAGGATGGTGGCTTTACCCCTTCTCTAGCCCAGTCCTCTAATACCAAGGAACTTGGTACCTTCTCAAGCGGGAAATATGGCACGGAGTCTTCATCGCCCTGCTCGATGGGCTTTCCCCCAAATACAACATTGACAGTGCTGGTGTAGACGAGCCTTGGAATTTGCCGTTTGATGCAGACTGTCCACACAAACATATACATACAAAATCCAAGTGTAAATACATATGCAAAAACAGATATACACATATGAACACACACACACACACACACACACACACACACACACACAGAGGACCTGGTGTGAGTGAGGAGATGGCTGGGGAGGTATCCAGAAGGGAAATAACAACCAGGAACATTCCTTTAAGAAGAGACCACCTCTCCTTACTATTAACACCTAACTCTTTTGGACACAGCCAGAATCGTGAGTCTCCTCAGTCACAAGAGGATGGCTTGAGCACTAATAAAACTGGGGTCCTCTGAGCAACGGTCCCTGTGCTCTGATGGCAAGGTGTACCTGAGGGCACACCTTGTCCCTACTAAGACAGGAATGGTAGATGAAGCATCATTCTTTGGATATTTGGTGGTTCCAAACCATTTCATGGCTGAGTGTGTGTGTGTGTAGCAGTAAAAGCTACTATATATGCAAGGTAGTTTGGAGAACTCTTGCAGGATAGCCTTAGAGACAGAGGGTTTTGAGGAGTAATAATAACATGGAGCATTTATTTGGTGCTTTAAATTTGCAAAGTGGCTTGCAAATAGTATTGCATTTGACAACCTTGCCATTATTATGCCCATTTTGCTGATAAGGAAATCAGGCTGAAAAAAGATTGAGTGACTTGAATAGTTACAGTGTCTAGGGCAGGATTTGAATTCAGATCTTCCTAAGTCCAAGTCCAGGGCTCTAACTACTGGGAGACACCCTAGATATCAAGAAATGAAACTCAAAGGCTCCCAGGCCAGAATATTGTGGAAAGGCCATGCTTAATGAATTCCTTGAGACTTCATTCCTCCCATTTTCAGTGGCTTCTATACCTCCCATTCCTGGCATTCAGCCTCTACCTTGGAAACCAACTGGAAACACTTAAAAGTAGTTTTAATCTGAGGCTGAATGGATATCCCTGGGTCCCAGAATCCTCCCTTCTTTTCTTCCCCACCTCTACTTCCCCTCTTTCTATCACCTCTGTATTTAAGGCTATGGACATGTCAACCACATCCTCAGCATGACCCTAGGGTGGCAGAACTCAAATTGGCCGGTCTTCAGTAGGTCCAGTTTGGAGGGAGAGAGGGAGAGAGGGGGAGGGGGAGGGAGAGGGAGAGGGAGAGGGAGAGGGAGAAATGTTCTAGGGCAGGCCACACACAGACAAAAGAATAGGGAATCTCTGCTCCCCACTGGAAGGTGGGTCAGGTTCTTCCTAAGTCAATGGGAACTTTGCCTGCAGGATTCTCAGTTCAGCTCCTCCAGATGCTTAGTTGGGGTTTGTGGTCAGCACACAATTTCTCCAGAAGAGAATTGAGGAGAGGAGAGGAAAGGTCAGGGCACAGCACAGCAGTCTTGCAGATTCAGGCCACAGCACTAGTGAGTGGGCAGCTGAGCTCCTACCGTTAATCACTATTTTAGTTCCGCCAATGTTTACAGATTCAATCTGTTCTTTATGCAGCTACAAGAAGAAGATGGAACGAAAGTTGCCGAGTCTCCCCTATACATGCAGGATGCTGAGGCAGCAGATTCAGGCTCTAGCAAGGTTAGGGCATGGTGTGTGTGTATGTGTGTATGTGTGTGCATGCACGCATGCACGCTGTCAGGGTCAGAGGATCATAGATACAGAAGCCATAGAATCCAGGTCCTCCCCCATTTTACAGATGAGGAAACCGAGGCCTGGGGAGGTTAAGCAACTTGTCCAGTGTGTCACACAGGTCGTGTCAGAGGTGGGATTTAAACCCAGGTCCTGTTGAGACGCAATAAACTCAAATCCACAGCCACTCAGAGTGGGTCCTGAACCAGATTAAAATGTAGTTGGGAAATATTTAACAAAATACAAATATAATACAACACAGATGTTAATTTGTGGTTTTCCAAGTCACCAGTGGTGCAGGATCTGGTTCTACTTAAGTTTGATAATGCTATGAATAATGGATAGGGTACTTGCAGTCAGGAAGACCAGAGTTCAAGTCCTACCACAGACATTTACTAGCTGTGTTACCTTAGGCAAATTACATAACCTGTCTGTGCCTCAGTTTCCTCATCTTAGGGGGGATGGACCTGATGGTCTCTAAGGTCCCTTCTAGCTCTAAATATATGATCCTGTGACCCCAGTGCTGTCTCCACCATGAGCCATCATTACTCCGCTTCTGGTTTTAAGAAGATAAAAGATAAAAATTCTGTGGTATGCAGTTGACAGCTATTAACCCTTTCAGTTCTGTTCCTCTATAGTTGCTCCCTGATCCTGTAGGCAGAGTCAGGGTTCTCATGTGTCTTCCCCACCCCTTCCCATCGAGCACTCCCCTCCCCCCAGCTCCAAGCCTCACTCTCTACTTTCTGGGATTGAGTATAGAGGAGAACTGGGAGAACACCAACAAAAGTCTCCTGATCCATCCCCTGTGCGTAGGACAGAGACAAGTTAAGAATTGGAGACATGGGACTCTTCCTTTATGCTTGATTGAGCCCCAACCACAGCTTCTTCTCAGACTCGGTCTCAGGGCCTCTCATTCACCCCAGCTCAGTTCACTGAAAGAGGTGAGACACAAAGGCAGAGAGGGACTCACTCACTGGGTGTGGGGTTAGTATTCCTTCAAAATGGTCTTCAGCAATGGGAATTAGTCACCTTGAGAAATAAGATAAACTCCGTGACCTGTGATGCTCTGGGTCACTCTGAGATACCTTCTAAGCCAAGAAGGACTGAAATCTGGACTTCTGGCCCCTGCCTAGGAGCTCTGAGCATCTTTGACTAACCAAACACAAGGTTCCCCCTCTCTGTCCTGCGTACCTGTCCTGGTTGTGTTTCCATCTTTTTGTGACCCACATGTGTGTGTCAGAGAGACAGGACAGAGAAACAAAGAGAGGAACAACAAAGAGGGGAAAATGTGTGTGTGTCTGTGTGTGTGTGTGTGTGTGAGAGAGAGAGAGAGAGAGAGAGAGAGAGAGAAAGAGACAGACAGACAGAGAAAGAGAGACAGAGACAAGGGGTGAACATGGGGAGAAAACGAGAGAGAAAGAATGAAAGAGAAAAGAACAAGAGAGAAAGAGAAAGTACATATGGAGAATGGTAGACAAATCAGTAGACTGAAGTTCTGTGAAGTTCTTGTCTCATTCCTCTCTTTACATCCCTGGTGCAGGGTAGGGGATATGAATTATTCAGTTTTTGTTAAATGAATTCTTTCATCCTCAGAAAGCCAAATATTTCATAGACATTACTTTTTTTCTTTTAATTTTTGCCCCCTTCCCAAACAAAACAAAACAGTAAAACTACAAAGGGAGAAGAAACTCCCTCATCACCTCTTGTCAATCATGGTGTCTGTATCCCTCGTCTCCCTGACCACCATGGACCAGGGCCCAGATCCTGGGGGTAGGGAGGAAGGGTGGGGTTTGATCACACCTTTTCAGCACCTGACATTCCATAGGAAGCCACATGGAAAACACAGTCAACCCCTTCACAGGCTCGATATAGGGCCTCCCCATCCCGAATGTCACCCTAGAAAACAGAGAGGGAGGAGATGGGGGGAGCTGGAACACAGAGAGTGAGAGTCTTTGACTAGGACCCCAGTTTCTCCCTCAGTCCAGGTTTTCATCCTGAGATAGACAAAGACTTCCTTGTTCAAGAAACACCGTCTTACTAGGTTATTAGGAGCTGAACAAGAATGATTTTTCAAATCCCTGACTGAGTCATGAGGAACCTTGGTCTTTGGGAAGTAAAAGGTTTATGAATAGCTTAACTATTACCCAACTTCCCTTACCCTCACACTGCCCCCAAACTCTCTCCCCCCAACTTGGCATGCTTAATTCCATGGATAAAAATTGCCCATTTGACCAGCCTCTTTCCTTAACCCCACAAAGATAAAAACAGAAGCTTTTTTCCTCCCAGCAGAAGTGTAGTTGTCTGTGTGGACTTGTCTCTTCTACAAGGTTGTCCCAACCATACCTGGATGAATGCAACTCCTTTGGGTAGCTCCCATTTAGGATGCTGGATGTCAAGCAAAACCACTGAAACTCCTCTCCGGACAAGGCTGGAGCCCAGATTGAACCCAAAGTAGCCACCCCCTCCTGTCACCAGGGCCTTCTGGCTGGTGGGACGTGGGGGCTCTGTCTGTTCCTTAGGTTTGCTGTTGAGAGCCTGGCTCTGGAGTGCCTGGCCCTCACGTGGTTGGCCCTGGGGTGCTTGACCTTGGGGTGGTTGGCCCTGAGGTGCCTGGCCCTGGGGTACCTGGCCTTGGGGTGGTTGGCTCTGAGGTGCCTGACCTTGGGGTGGTTGGCCCTGAGGTGCCTGGCCCTGGGGTGCCTGGCCTTGAGGTGCTTGGCCCTGGGGTGCCTGACCTTGGGGTGGTTGGCCCTGAGGTGCCTGGCCTTGGGGTGGTTGACCCTGAGGTGCCTGGCCTTGGGGTGGTTGGCCCTGAGGAGCCTGGCCCTGGGGTGCCTGGCTCTGGGGTGCTTGGCCCTGGGGTGCTGTCAGACCACCAGCTTTGGGTTGAGCCATGTCAAGACAGGAGGCCCCTGGTCCTTCCCCTGATCTCCAGGCCTGGCAGACAGGGCAGCTCTTCTCTCCTAAGGTGGCAGCTCCACAAAGGTGTGGGGAAGAGTTTGTGGGGTTGGGTTTCATCTTCTAAAGTCCCATTTAGGTCACTGCCTCCTTGCACCTGTTGAACAAATTCCACAATAACAACAACAGCAAATCACCGTCCCCCCCCAAACAAACAAACAACAGTTTTTAAGAAAGAAACTAGTCATATATCCATAATAGATACCACAGGTTCTAGGGCTAACTTCATTTGGCCTATAAATTGCCAAACCTAGGTTTGCTGGTGAATTTAACTTTCTTAGAACCCCAGGGCAGGGGAGGGAGTGTCGGGGTGGAAATTACTAATATCTCCAGAATGGTTTCTGCATCTTGAGCCATATATGGCTACCTCAGCTCCTCATTCAGCTGGTGGAATTCACTCTAGTACAAGGATTTTTTTTTAAGGGAGGGGGAGTTGTCTCACATAAAAAGCCCCTGTAGAGGCAAAGGGAGCCTCAGATTTGACGACTCCATCCGGGGTGACCCCTGGGAAAATCTGTGGAGCAGCTACTTTTGGCTTCCCGCCCTTTGCCACCGTGCCTCAGGCCTCAATTCTTGCGGTACTAGGCCATCTCTGCCTTTTATTCCTCTCTAGGCTGCAGTCCTGTTCCACCTGGGCTTTCACTTCAAATAGGTACCTTCATCTCTTCCATCCCCTTTGTAGTTTCCTTTTATGTATTATCTTCCTCCATCTTGAGGATGGAGACTACCTTTCTTTCTGCTTATATTTGTATTCCCAGGCTTAGCATAGTGCCTGGAATATTCTTTGACTTGACTTTTAGCAAGGGATTCAGAGGCTGTAGAGCTGAAAAAGCACCTTGGAAATCAGAAGGTCACAGTCACAGCATCATAGATCTGGGGTGGAAGGGATATCAGAGCCCTTAGGCCGTGCTTCCTCAGCAGAGGGAGACAACAGGTAGGGGGATAGGGATGAGGCCCCAAAGGTCAGATGCCTTTGCCTCCGGCTCATTTGCTGGTCCCAAGAGAGTACCAAGCATGCTTTCCCTCAGTCATCTCCTCAGCCTGTTTGCCTTGTCTGACTCTTTGTGACTCCATTTTGGGATTTTCTTGGCAGAGATCCTGAAGGGGTTTGCCATTTCCTTCTCTAGCTCATTTTACAGATGAGGAAACTGAGGCTCAGTGAGGGTAAGTGACTTGCCCAGTGTCACACAGCTAGCAAGTATATAGGGTGAGATTCAAACCCAGGTCTCCAGAGTGCAGCTCCAGTTCTCTTGTCA
This sequence comes from Vombatus ursinus, assembly GCF_900497805.2. Taxonomy (NCBI): domain Eukaryota; kingdom Metazoa; phylum Chordata; class Mammalia; order Diprotodontia; family Vombatidae; genus Vombatus; species Vombatus ursinus. Next base: position 7,666,497 of record NW_020954585.1, read on the forward strand.
CACTGCCATACTGCCTCACATGACATTTTACTTTCATCTTTTCATGACACCTGCACAAATGACTAGTGCACCGAGTAACTGCACAACAAATGCAGATTTCCATGAAGTCAAGAGCTTCTCTAAATTCTTGGGTAAATATTTGTTGAATTCAACAACCACTTACTACGTGTCTACTGTGTGCAAGGCATTGGGGATTCAAAAATGAAAAACAAAGCACCCAGTCCCTTGCCTTCAGAAGTTTACAATCAAGAAATTGTGAAGGAGGGATGTGACATTTAATTATGGTATACAAGGTAGAGTGTGGCATCTCCTCCAAGAAGCCTTCTCTGACTACCCAACCCTGTGCTCAGTGGAGGTGCCACCTGAATCGATCATTAAAGGAAGGGAAAGACTTCACAAAGCAGAGATGAGCAGTGAATTAATTCTAGGCAGAGGAGGCTACCTTGGCAAGGTCGCAGAAGCAAGACTTAGCATGGTAAGAAAAGATGGGGACTGGGTTGTTCCTGACCCACCCTCTTTTAATTATACCAAAAATGTGCAGGAAGGAGAGGAAAGTGAGATTAAGCTGGAAAGGTAGGTTTGACATGAGATTATAGAGATCTTTCAATGGCAGGCTAAGCATTTTGTCCTGTCCTTTAGGTAACAGGGAACCACGAGGCAGTTTAGAGGGGGCAGGGAGAGGGTTGGACCTGGGCCTAAGGATGATTATTTTGGTGGCTGCAGGAAGTTCTAGCCCCAATCTCTTTCTGAGTTCCTGTCCTGCATCACCTACTGACTATTGGACATTTTGAACCAGATGTTCCATGGGCATCATGTCTGAAACAGAATTCATCATCTTTTCTCCAAACTCACATTTCTTCTTAATTTCCTATTACCATGGAGGTCTCCACTATCTTTTCAATCAAACAGGTTTGAAACCTTAGTATCATCCTCTACTGTAAAATGGGGGTGATAATAACACCTACCTCACAGAGTTGTTGTGAGGATCAAATGAAATATTTTTCTTTCCTCCTCTGTCACTCCCTTCCTTCCTCTCTTCCTCCCTCCCTCCCTTCTTTCCTTCCTTCCTTCTTTCCTCCCTCTTTCTTTCTTCTTTCCTCCCTTCTTTCCTTCTCTTCTCTCTCACTTCCTTCCTCCCCCTCTTCCTCCCTCCTCTTCTTTGCTTTCTTCTTCCTTTACTTCCCTCTTTTGCTCCCTGCCTTCCTTCCCTCTCTTTCTCTTTTTCTTCCTCCCTCTCTTTCTTTCCTCTTCCTTTCTCCCTTTCCTCTCTCCCTTTCCTCCTCCTCTTTCTCCCTTCCTCCCTCTCTCCTTTCCTCTCTCTCCTTCTCTTCTTTACTTTCTTCTTCCTTTCCTTCCCTCATTTCTTCTTTTCTCCCTTCATCTTTCCTGCCCTTCCTTTTATCCTTTTCCACTCTATATCCAATCAGCTGCCAACTCTTGCTATTTCTATTTCCACACCATTTCTCACATATACTCCTTTCTACTCACACAACCACCACCTTAGTTCAGACCCTTATCATCTCTCACCTGGACTACTGCAATATCTTCCTAGCTGGTTTCCTTACCTCTTTCCATTGCAAACCATTTTCCTCCAAAGTGAGTTTCCTAAAGGGTAAGTCTGACCATGTCACTGCCCTTCCCCTCCTCTGGAAGATCCAATGTAAACTCTTCTGTTAGGTATCATTTAAAGTTCTTAAAGTTATATATATATATATATATATATATATATATATATATTTTATATATACACACACACACACACACATATATATATATATGCATTTTATGTGTATATATAAATATATATTTATATATATGTACACACATACATATACATATTTATTTCCTTCATAAACTCTGGGGTCTAGCCCACTTGCTGCTTTTCCTGTTTGACGCTCCATCTCCTTTTCTCCACGTTTACACTGGCTGTCCTCCATGCCTGTAAATCTCTCCCTCTTTCTTTAAGACTCAGCTCAAGAGTTTCCTGCCTAAGTTGTCTCCTGGTCCCTCCAGCTGCCAATGCCGTACCCTCCAAGGTTACCTTGTATGTGCTTTGCATATACCTATACGTGTGTTTTGTATGTACATATGTATTTGTATATGTGTCTCCCAGGTACTATGTAAGCTGTCTGAGTGAGGGCACTTTTGTTATTTTAATCCCAATGCCTAGTATAATGCATGCCACATAGTAGGCAAATGATAAATGCCTTCTTGCTTGCTTGACTAAAAGATGGGGATGGGGAGTGATCGGAGGCAGGAAGACTAGTTAGGAGTCAAGCAAGTATTTATTAAGTGTTTGTATGTGTTAGACACTCTACTAGGTGTTGATGACAGAAGTGAACCAGCTTACATTCTAGTAGGGAGACAACATGTGCCTATCTAAGTATAGACAAAACTACTTTTTATTCTACGACAGGTCTCAAGGAAGCAAACCAATGTAACAGACAAATGCATCATAAATAGGCTTAATCAATCATCCCTGGGGGATTTAGCCCAACAAATCACTCGCCAAGCATTGATATCCAGTTGAAATCTTGGGGCAGTTAGGTGATGCAGTGGATAGAGCTCTGGCCTTGGAGTCAGGAGGACCTGAGTTCAAATCTGCCTCAGACCCTTGACACTTACTAGCCGTGTGACCCTGGGCAAGTTACTTAACCCTGATTGCCTCACCAAAAAAAAGAAAAAAAATTAAATCTTATGGAAGACACTTACAAATGAATAATGTATAGTGAAAGGAGATAGTTTAGGTATAGCAAATTCCCTTAATACGGGAATATGGGGGGTCCATGAATAAAGAGTCTGTGAACTTGAATGGGAAAACAATTACATCTTCATTTTCAGCAACCTCTAATTGAAATGAACATGTCCTTCACTGATGAACACAAGCAACAAACCAAAATAATATTAGACTTTGTTACCAAGAGAAATCATGGATATTTTCAAATTACATTATAATTGTTGCAGAGATTTCAAAATTAATACCAATAATAATGATAGCACCAGCAAAAACAACAACAAAACACTTTAAAGTTTCCAAAGCATTTTGCAAATATTATTTTATCCTCACAACAACTCTGAGAGATAGGTATTATTATTATCCCCATTTTGTAGATGAGGAAACTAAGGCAAGTTAAGTGACTTGCCCAAGATCATGCAACTAGTAAATGAGGCTGGATTTAATTCCAGGTCTTTCTGACCCCAGGTCTAGCACTCTACCCAATCTGGCACTACTTTGAAATTACTGTAGTTTAAAAAAATATGTGTGTGTGTGTGTGTGTGTGTATATATATATATATATATGTGTGTGTGTGTGTGTGTGTATAATATATATAGTTATATATTACTATATCACAAAGTTTTTAATACTCTGATAACCATATTTTAATGCAATTGACTTCCTTTGTAATCCTAAATATTTTATTTTCTGTATTTAAAAACGTTATTCTGAGAAGGGGGTCCGGTCCATAGGCTTTGCCAGACAGCCAAAGAGGGCCCATGACACACACAGAGAGTGAAGAAGTCCTGGGGTTAAGAACTTTGCTGAGGCGAGTATGTGGAGAGAGAGCAAGGAAGATTTTTTTTCCCCTTAGTGTTTTTTGGCGAGGGAGCAGTGTAATTGCATGATGATTATAAATAGCTCTTTATATAGCTCTTTAAGGTTTACAAAAATACTTTCCAGACTATCTGCAAGGTATCTCTTATCTCTGGGGTAGGTACTAGGGTATCATTACCCTCATTTTATTGATGGGGAAACTGACAGAGATGTTAAGTGACTTGCCCATTGTCACCTCATTAGTTAGTATGCATAGGAAGTGCTATTTGGACCCAGGTCTCTTCTTTCTCCAGGCTCAGTACTGTTTCCACGCTATACCGAGTGCTTGCAAAAACTGTGCTAGATAATGGAGGAAATACAAGGAGATTTGTATTTCTCTTTGGCCAATTCTCTTCAGTCTGAGAGGGATTGATATGTAATACACGAGGTAAGTATAAATATGACACACAAAAAGGCAACAACACAGTAAATACATAACAATTATAAAGCAGATCATCATAAGACAGGGACGTGGGGAAGTACTCAGTAGAACTACAGACTATCAGAGTAGGGAGGAACCTCAGATGCTGTCTAGTCCAAATTGTACCAAAGTGATGGTTCTATCGCCACCATTGCAACAAATGATCTTTCATCTTGAAGACCTTTAGTGAGAGCAGTTCGCTATCTTCCAAGGTAGACCACTGGATGACTCTAATTGTTAAGAAGTTTTGTTTTTTATTTTACTTTTTTAAATATGGAGCTTAAAATTACCTCTGGGAAAGTCTACCCATTGACCCCACTTCTGGCCTCTGGGACCAAACAGAGTAAGTTGAATTTCTCTTCCAGGTGACAGAGAGCTCCTTAAGTACTTAGAAGATAGCTAACTTTTCTCTCCCAAATGTTTTCTTCTCCTCACTAAATGCTAAACATACCCAACTCTTTCAACTAATCCTTGGGTGACATGGTCTCCATTTCCATCACCATTGTGGTCAGTTTCCTTTGGATGCTGTCCAGCTTATCTGTGTCTTTTGTAAAATATAGTGCTCCAAACTGAACATATTTTCTCTGTGTTCCTAGATACTGTATCTTTCTTAGTTCAGCCTAAGATTGCATTAGCTTTATTCATCTAATAAATTGAGCTTGTAGCCCACTGACTTTCCTGGAGTTTTTTCTTTAAAACAATTTTTTTTAAAAAAAAAATTAGTACCCTCCCAACCCACTCCCTGCCCCAGTTGAGAAAGAAACAAAAAACTTCCTGCTTCAAACATGTATAGTCAAACAAAACAAATTTCCACATTGGCCATGTCCAATGTCTGTTTGTTCTGCATGCTGAATAGTATGTTTTAAGTCCTCTGGGATTATCTCCCTGGATCTTTTTCACATGAACTGTTTGACCTGAACACAGGTCCCCCATCTCATACGTGTAAAGTTGAATTTTTGGAACCTATTAAATCTCATTTCCTTAGCTTTAGCCCAGCATTTTAGGCTGTTGAGATCTTTCTGGATCCTTATTTTCTCATTCCATGTGTTACCATTTCCCTCGGTTTCAGGCCATCTACAAATCTGATAAGGGTGCCTTATATTACTTGATCTTTTCTTCTTCATCTTTCCACTTACACTGCCACCCACTTAGTTGCCACCCTCACTACCTGGACTATTGAATAACCTCCTAATTCTGCCTGTTGTAAACTTTCTCTTCCTTTGAAGTCCAGCTCAGATGCCACTGTATCCCACGAAGCCTTCCTTGATCTCCCCCAGATGTACTTGCTCTATCTCCTTAAGCTTTATTATCTCACTTTAGATCCTTCCTTATTATTATCACACTCTACCATATGGTATGGTTATTTGTGAACATATCATTTAACTGCTCTCATTTTAGCTTCAATTTACTCATCTGTAAAATGGGAATAATGATACCTGCATATAGTACCTACCCTTTGGGATTGTTGTGACACTCAAAGAAGATATTATATGTAAAAGCATTTTGCCAACCTTAAAGTACTCTACGAGGTATTCCCAAGATCCTTATGTTTTAATACTCTATATTAGCATAAAACTTCACCAAGACTTTTGGGACACCCTACATAAATGCCGGAAATTGTTATTATTCCCATTTGACTGTAAGGTTCTTAAGAGTAGGCAGCGACTGTCTTTTTCAACTCTGTATCACTAGCACCCAATACAGTGCCTGGCAAATACTTGGATAATTCAAGAATCTGTAACTTCGTTGCTATTCCTTGCAATCAGTCATTCTGTGCTTTAGTAAATGGATCATAGACCTAGAACAGGAAGGAACTTAGAAGCCATCTATTACAACCCTTTCATTTGGCAGACGATGAAACTGAAGCTAAGTGACTTGCCCAAAGTGGCACACAGCTAATAAATGGCAACTTTGGGATGTGAACCCAGGTCCTTTGATTCCGAGCTCAGAGCTCTTTGTACTGTACCAAGTGTGAGCTGCTGTGACTGGGAATAAATGTCTGTGGACTAGCCTTCTGGTCCCATAACACGTAATTTGATAATCTGCACAAAGAAGGCATTTAATAAATATGTGCTGAGTGAATAAGCTTCTGAAGTTAACTAGGTTGGTCTTCAGACAAGACAGCCACTCCATCATTGGGAAACTGCATCAGGGCCTTTCTGGTTTGGCAAGACCTGTAAGTGCTTACATTTTATTGTCATTGTCTTTGAGGACCCAGGATCACCTTCATGCCACAATGAAGCATCAACATCAGAAGACTTCTATTTTTGTGGGGTGGGGCTAGGCAGTGGGGTTAAGTGACCTGCCCAGGGTCACACAGCTAGTAAGTGTTTTGTGTCTGAGGCCAGATTTGAACCTCGGGTCCTCCTGAATCCAGGGCCAGTGCTCTATCCACTGTGCCACCTAGCTGCCCCAGAAGACTTCTATGGAAGCTAATAAATGTGTGTTGCATTGAGCTGATCAGATCCATCTATACACAGAAGAATACTCTGACAGCGGGTTAAATCAATTACAAGAGGAAAAAGATGGTGGCAGGAAAACCTGTTGAAGGGTCTTGGCACTATTCAAGTGGGTGGTAATCAATCAACAAGCATTTATTAAGCACTTACTATATGCCAGGCATTGTGCTAGGTGCTAGGGATATAAATACAGAGAATGAAGCAATTTCTGCTCTCAAAGATCTTAATGGGGGAGACAACAGTGTATATATAAGTATATAAAACAACAAATACAAAGAAAATAAATAAATAGCAATAGGATTAGAAAGAAGGAAACCAATTCAAAAGATATTGTGGAGATAGAAAAGACAGGACCTGGTTACCGGATGTGGGAGAAGAGGGAGAGTAGAGCCAAGTATGGGTTAATTGTAGGTATATGAGTTTCACTTCTTTTTTTGACACTAGCTGTTGAGAGCCATCGCCTTCCTGAATAGCCACCTCCCTTGACTGCTGCTTAAAGGACAGGTCTTGGGCAGTTGGGTGCACTGTAGGGACATCTTTGTACAAAGTCACACTACGTAGTCTTCCTGACTTCCATAGCCAAACTCCAGGAAGTTGTTTGTACTCATTTCTCAACCCACTTTTAACTGGATTTCCAAACTCATCACTCAACTGAAATTGCTCTCTCCACAGTCAACAAAGATCTCGAAAAATCTAGTAGTCTTTTCTTAGTTTCCTCGTTCTTTTTGAACTCTCTGCAGCATTCCACGCTGTTGGCCACCCTTTCCTCCTGGATAATCTCTCCTTCCTGGGTTTTCATGACACTGCTTTCTCCTGGTTCTCTTCCTATCTGTCTGGCCCTTCAATTTCCTTTGCTTGTCTGTGTCCTGACTGTGAAACATAGGTGTCCCCTAAAGGCAGTCTTAGATCTTATTTAATTCTCTCTCTGTATCCTCTCAGGGTGTTCTTGTGAATAGTTCTGTTCCATTTTTATGCAGTTGACTCCCAGATCTCTATATCAAACCTTGATCTTTCTCCCGAGCTCTAGTTCTATATCACCAACTACCTAGTGGACATCTCCTCCTGAAGATAGATATCTCAAACTTAACATGCCTCATATGAAATTTTATTATCTTTCCTGTCAAACCCATCCTTCTTCTTAACTTCCCTATTTCTGTTAAGGACACCACCATCCTCCAAATCATGCAGGTTCACAACCTTCATCCTTCACTCTTCACTTTCCTGTCACTCCCCATATGCAGTCCAAACTCTTGTCAGTTTTGCCTCCATCTCACATTGAATCTGTCCCTTTTCCTCTACTCATATGGTTACTATCCCAGACCAGCCTCTTTTCACCTCTCATCTGGACTATTGCAATAGCCTCCTAATTGGTTTCCCAAAATTCAGTCCCTTCCTTCTCCAATCTGTCCCTCACACAACTGCTGAAGTGAGATTCCTAAAGTACAGGTCTGACCAATAACTTCTTTCTCAGAAAGCTTCCTCTGTTTGGCATTTTAAAGTCTTTAACAATCTGGCTTCAGCCTATCTTTCCAGACTGACTTCACACCACTCCTCCTTACACACTTTATGTTCCAGCCAAATGGGCCTATTTGCTTTTCCCCACATATGACATTTTCTGCCTCCATGCCTTTAAGAGCCTGTCCTACATACCCCGGAATTGCACTTCCTCTTCATCTCTGCCTTTTAGAGTCCATAGCTTTATTCAAGTCTCAGCTTAAATGCCTCCGACACAAGAACATTCCTGATGCTCTCCGGTTATTAGTGTCTTCTCCCCAGATATTGCCTTGTATATATTGTACATAAATAAGAATATATTTGTATTTTTTGTGAACATATTATTTTCCTCCAAGTAGAATGCAAACTGTTTTGTTTTTATCTTTGTATTCCTAAATGCCTATCATAGTGTTTGCATATAATCAGTGATTAATAAATACCTGTTGAGTGAAGAGTCATTAGCATAAATAACTCATGAAACACTACTAATTAGGAGAGTGAAGGTGAGTGGTGGGAGGATGGGTGTTTTTAGGCAAGTATAGCTCTGGAGAAGTGCCCTAGGTACCCCCACCCCACCCCCATCCAACAAAGCTAAGGGTTGTTATGGGGAAAGATTTTTTTTTTTTTAGGAGGAGGTTGTTATAGTGTAAGTAGCACTGTACTGGGAATTAGGAGGCCTGGGTTCTCTTCTCTCTGTCACTGCTACCTGGGAAAAGTCACTCACTAGACTTCACATTCCTATAACTGAAGAATGCAATGTAGAGAGAATAAAGTATAACAGACCAAGTGCTTCACCAGTACCCATGATATACCAAAAGTGCCAGAGGAAGGCTTCCAGACATTAGGTAGATAATCTTAATTAATTAATTAATCTAATTACCTAATTAATTAGGTAGATAATGGAAGGTTTATGGAAAAACCTGAATTGCTCAGGATGAAACAAGTTGGATGGGTTAACGTCTGTTTGGGAAGTATGATACTGTGTAAACAGCACTGACTCTGCCCCAGATCCTGGGATCTAATCCCATCTTCACTAACCTCTCTTGATCTCAGTTTCCTCTTCTGTAAAATGAGGAGGTTGGAGTAAATGGCCTCTGAGATCCCTTCCAGCTCTAATCAATGACCCTATGACCTGATCTCCAAGGTGCTTACGGTCTCTAACATTCTGGGGCTGGTCTAAGTTAGGTGGACAGGAGTGTGTGTCTCGAGACCTTGCCTTTGGGGAAAGGGACTAGGCGGCGTTTAGGGTCTAACCTGGGGTCTGGTTCTCACCGGCAGGGCAGAGGTGCGTCCAATCCCTATCCACAAAGGAGGATGAGGCTAAGCCAAGAGTAGCTTGAATGAAGCCGGTCCCCAAACTGTGGACATAAGCACACCCACCCACCCCCACCCCGTACCACGACCTCCTGGTCCCCGAAACTTTATTCCTGATTTTCCGCTAGTGCAGGGTCAATACTCCTCCCTAACTCCAGGTACTACATCCCCGCCCCTCACGCCACGTATACCCCGCACCAGCACATCCAGGCCCAGGCCCGAGTGCCTCTGCCCTTCCCTCATCCCCCCAGGTAATGGCTCCCAGCTCACCTGGTCCTTCTCTAGCTGTCTCGGCCCGGTGTTTGTGCTCCTCGGGCACCTGTCTCCCTCCTTTCTCCTACCTCCAGAAGCGGCCCAGCTGGACAGTGAGGGGCGGGGCCAGGGCTGGGATGCAACGGGCGGGGCCATCTCGAGACACGCCCAGAAGTGCAGGGCTCTTCACTTCTCACCAATTGATTTCCAGCTAAAGGGGACTCCTGGGATCTGTTCCCGAACCTTGAAGCAGTCCTGAGCACCTCCCTGCCCCTCTCCAGATGTGACCGAAACAGCTTGTATCCACTTGTTCCCCCATCAGAGGTACCAGAAAACATCTTGGGGCTGAGATAGAGTTGGGGTGTCAATCAGGAGATAGTTGTGGACAGAAAACGGTTTCATCTCCAGTCCTGGCCTCTGTTCTCCTGCATCCAACAATATCGAATCACTTGGACAGAATTTTAACTTTTGCTTCGAGTTTTGAAGTTTGGGCTCATCTCCAAATGGATTGCATATTTTGGTTAAAGCAGAGCACTTAGTAAACACGAATTAACCTGGGCATACAAACTCCCTTTGTATTGGGGTCTCTTCCCATTTTACAGATAATGGAAATGCTGTGATTCCCAAAGTGAGGGACAGAAATCGGGAACTTCCGAATGAGGTACTTTGCACAGCAGAGTCGACTCAGGCAGGATCTCCTTAAAATATATCTCCTGCTAAGGTTTTTTGTTTTGTTTTGTTTTTAAAATGGAACTACTATGCTTTGTGAACAGGACTCCATAAGAAATGATGAAATGGGTTCATAGGAAAGAGGGAAGACCTGTCTGAAGTGATGCAGAAAACATCTTTGGAAGACTTTAGAACTCTGATACATTCAGATAAACCAGAAATCTAGAGACTGAAGATGAAACGGGCCATCCATCCACCTTCTGTCAGAGAGGTGGTGGGCTTGAATTGCAAAATGAGACATCATTTATGAACATGGCCAATATGGAAATTTATTTTGCTGGACTTTGCATATGTGATGAAGGCCTTATTTTTCTGTTGTTGTTTTTTAATGGTTCAGTAGGGGGAGAGGAGGAAGAGATAATAAATGCTTGTAAAAATAAATTACATTTTTTAAAAGGCCAAGACCCTCTTCTACCACCCATCGGATCCAAGAGCGCTTCACATAAAGGACCAGTCTAAAGGTATTTTCTTCAAAAGAGAAGCATCACTTACAGCCACATGCTATTTCCTTCATCTTGGCAGAGACCCAAAGAAAAGGCAGCTATCTACACATTTTCATTTTTTTCCAAATTGAAAAAAACAAAACAACTTCAGGAAAGTTCCAAGCAAAACAGAAGACCTTGTTTCAGGCTTAGCAAATAGGTTTTCTTTCATCAAAGATTTATGAAGAAAGGAACAGTAATCATTTCTAACATCCTAAACAACAGTTTTGATTCTAGCAATAAGTAGCTTTGTTTCATAAATGACTATATAAAATACACACTATATATAATATGCAGTTTAAAATATATAATTTGATGTACAATGTACATCCTCGTGTTCATGTCCTTTGGCAAGAAATTTGCTAGACGAGATCCAAAGAGCAGCAGCTCAACTCATTTTGATGGGTGGGTGGATGGATGGATGGATGGATGGATGAATGGATTGGTCAATTGATCCTGCTGTTTTCCACTCCTTTCTCCAGAAGATATCTGAAGAGGGCACAGAGGAAAGCATGGAGGGGAAAAAAAGGTAAAAATAGGCCATTATTTGACACAAAACAAAACACAACACTCAAAACCAAAAATAACCTAGCCCAATTTTCATGGAGCCTATTTATTGGGACCAGAATCCAGAAACTCTCCCAAAACACAAATTGCAAATCCTGTAATTCTTCAACTCCCTCTGGTTTCCTGTTAATTAGTCTAGTGCTTGTGGTCAGCTGGCATTTTGGATTATTAATTACAGCTATGCAGGTCATCTTTGTCCCCCATCATTTCAGGTAACCTAGATTTGGCAGCACAGTTTTATTTTTCCTGCAGAAAAGAAACCCCCTGGAATTCTACAGTTGGAAAGTCTTACTGGTAGTAAGTAGCAGAGGTAGTATTCACACTCAGGTCTTTAGAATCCAAATCCTGTGCTCTTTCCACTACAAAAAACTGTCTCAGTTTTGCTAATATTTGATAAGTTCCCACAGTTTACCTGAAAGCTCTTTTCTAAACAGGAATGTTTACTTCTTCAATATTGTTCTTCTGTAGTATTTTTCTAATTTGAAAAAAAAAGGGTTCAATTTAGAAGGAAGGGAAATAAGAAGAAAAAAAAGGAGAAGAGGAAGGAAGAGGAGATATTGTATCTGTTCCTTCCAGAAGGTATGTGTCAGGATGCCCACATTTCTGAGCCTGACCTAGTTCTTCTGGCCACTAGCTTTTAGGGAAATAGTACCCTGCTAGTGATATGGTCCACCTTGGTGGGAAGCCAAATTGTGCGATGAACTAGAACAAATTCTCACTATCACCCCAACATGGCCTAAAGAGAAAGCGTAGGAGGTAGCACCTGTGACAAAGGGAGAGGAAAAAGGGGAGGAGAAGCAATGGATAGGATCATCCCTATGACTTTACCCTTGCTAGCTACATCACATTCTCATCTTCAGGATTAGGCCACAGAAAGGTTATGAAGTCAGTACAATTTATCATGGCCCTTTTCTTCTCATTCAATAAAACCTTCCTCCCTGTAGATAGCCAGTGTTGTGATGCAGACCCTTCACTTCTACTTAGTACCACTCAGAGAGTAGAGGATCTGAGAAACTTGTTCGTATTAGCATGTTAGTGAAGAATGCCACTAATTCTATGATATTATCCCTTCGGAAGATCGATTTTATTTTAAGAGGACCCAAAGAGAAGTAATAACACAACACAAAGTGATGATGAATCTCTTCAATAGTGGAATGTTAGACGTTGTAGCATTGGGGGAGGGGTGCTTCTTGCCACCCCCTATAAATTATACTATATAATTATATATTATACTATATAATTATAAATTATAATTAACATTTGCAATATAAATTCTAATTATACATTACATATAAGTTATACTAATAAAACCTCATTATTATTATCTCCACTTTACAGATGAAAAAACTGAAGCTTTGAGAGGTTAAGGGTTATCTAAAGGTTATCTAAGATCTCATCGATAGCAAGGGTCTGAGATGGGATTTGAACCCAGGTCCAGATCCAGTGTGTTTTCCACTATTCCACATTGCCTCTGACAGCACAAAGTATCTCTGTAATAAATCATTCTTATATAGCACTTTCTGTCTATCAAGCATTTTTCTTAGAAAATACCTATGCGCAATGTCATGTATTATTTTCACCAGTAAACTAAAAGCACCAAGGTGCAAAAGTAAATTATTGCATGGCTAGTAACCAGCAAATTCAGTATTTGAACTCAGGGCTTCCAAGTCCAGTGTCATTTCTGTTACACCCTTCTCTCTGTCCATGGTGAATTTACTCCACTCTACATGTAGCCCCTATCCTGTTCATTCTGACACTACCTGCTGTTTCCCATTCCACCTGTTTCTTTTTTTTTCCTTCTTAGTGTTTCTGGCATGAACATCCTTCCAGCGAAATATTCCCAGAGCATCTGTACCTGAAAGACTGGGCCTGCTTTAGGAAATGCTTGGCTTTGAGTATCTCTCGAACAAGTTTCTTTAGGTCATCTCCTTCAAATAATTGCAAGAAGGAATCCTTTGCAGGGGAAACAATGAGAAGGCCATCAGATTAAAGTCTTTTTTAGTATAACCTCCCACCCAATGTAGGAATTCCTTCGATTATACCTCTGACTTTAGCACAGCGCCTGGTACATAGTAGTTGCTTAAAAAATCCTTGTTGAAGGGCAGCTAGGTGGCACAGTGGTTAGAGCACCAGCCCAGAAGTCAGGAGGACCTGAGTTCAAATTCGGCCTCAGACCGAACACTCGACACTTACTAGCTATGTGACCCTGGGCAAGTCATTTAACCCCAATTGCCTAAAAATCAATTTAAAAAAATGCTTGTTGATGAGCTGACCTGCAGTTATACAGTCTTTGAACATGTTTGGGGAGCTCATTGCTCCCCAGCACAGTTCTTTCCATTGTTCATAGGATCACAACTGGAAGGGACCTTAGAGATTATGGGGTCCAATCCCTTCATTTTCTAGATGAGGAAATAGACCCAGAAGAGTTAAGTGAGTGTCAAGTGTTTGGTCAGAGGCTGGATTTGAACTCAGGTCTTCCTGACTCTAGGACCAGTGCTCTATCCATTGTGCAACCTAGCTGCCCCAGGTGATTATTTTTTTTTTTAACACAGGTCAGACTACAGATGGAAGTAAAGCGAAATAATTTTTAACTTTACTTCAGTCAAATCTCACTATAGCCAAACTAGGATTTTTACAAAACAATAGAAATTATGTCCCTACTATTCTCCATCCTCCCACCTTCCTTTGCCTGGAACTCAAAGGGAGAGAGGCCTGGGAAGCCAAAGAGTTTCTGCCTCATGTCCCTTGTATCTTTTAGCTTAAAAAAAAAAAAAGGTGGATTTTAAGTTGAGGAAGGTAAAATAAGTATTGATGAGGAAAAATATCCCAGGACAAAACTCTACAGACATACATTTTTTTCAGTAGTGTCTTCAGTCAGCATTCTATGAATCTCCATGCAGTCTTCCAACTCCATTTGACAGTGGTGGTAGCGCCCCCCAGTATTATTAGATAGCTTTTTCAGAAATGTAATCACTGATCTAGAGAGGAGTAAATCAAGACTGAAGTTGCTGAGTTATTGGCAGATGGTACAAGTTGCTAATTACTGCACATTAGCACCGTCTCATGATACAGAAAAATTATATAAAGGATATAACAATCATAGATGCAGGACTGAAAGGGATCTCAGAGGCCATCTAATACAACCATCTCATTTTATTTTAAAAATTTTGTCTTTTTCCATTTTATTTTTTATTCTTAATTTAACATATGCCAAATTAAATGACCATTTCCAAATACATTTTGGAAAAGGAGAAGATTGTACAGGAGTCTGTGAATCTCTATTATATAGAGTGCTTTTGTTTTCAAATGTATAATACATTCAACACCTAACTTTTTTTTTTGAGTAATTTTCTTTTTTTAAGGCAGTTGGGGTTAAGTGACTTGCCCAGGATCACACAGCTAGTAAGTGTCAAATGTTTGGTCTGAGGCCAGATTTGAACGCAGGTCCTCCTGACTTCAGGGCCGGTCCTTTATCCACTGCACCACCTAGCTGCCCCAACACCTAACTTTCAAAGCTGTCCTCCTTGTCTGTGTTCCTTTCTTGTCTTCCTTCTGTTTTCTTCTAGTGCCTTCCCCCTGAGATCATCTTCCATATACCCTGTTTTTATATATATATATATATGTAATATATATATATACATATCTATCTTGTTTCTATATAGTTATTTGCATGTTGTTGTCCTCATTAGAATGTGAACACCTTGAGGAAGGGACCTTGTTTTTTGCCTTTCTTGGAATACCCAGAGCTTAGTACAGTGCCTGACACATAGTAAGAGCTTAATAAATGCTTGTTGATTAACTGACTTCTATTTTTTGGGGGGGAGGAAGAGGGATAAGAACCTTAGTTCTATCCTCTTACTCCCTCCTACCTCCTCATTTAAAAAAAAAAGAAAATCAGAACCACTGTGATAGACACACACAACCAAACAAAACAAATTTCCACATTGTCCATATCCAAAGACATATCCTTCATTCTTCATCCTGAGTCCGTCTCAGGGGGTACAACCCTCTCATTTTACAGATGAGGAAACCATGGCCCAGACAACTTAAGTGACTGACCTGTCCATGGTCACTTAAGTAGGGTCAGAGGTGAGATTGAACCTAAGTCCTCTGACTAAGGAGGCACAGTGGAAACAGGAAGACCCGAGTTCAAATCTGCCCTTAGACATTTACTGACTGTGTGACCCTGGGCAAGTTACTTAACTCTACTTGCCTCAGTTTCCTTGTCTGTAAAATGAGCTGGAGAAGCAAATGGCTAAGCACTCAAGTATCTTTGCCAAGAAAACCCCAAAATGAGGTCACAAAGAGTTGGACATGACTGAAATGACTGAACAACAACCTCTGACTCCAATACCCTTTTCTCTCTACCATGCTGTCTTTTAGGCCGTATGAAGTATAATTAAGAAGGAAGCCACTAATACCATTTATAGACATGATCCTCAACCTTGTTATACTCCTGAAGTTTGCTGCTATCAGATACAATAGCATCCAAAACTTGTGTGTGTGTGTTTGTGTGCATGTGCACAAGTGCAAGGCAGCATTCAGCAAATTCTTTAACGAGGGTCTTTAATCAGCTCTGCTGCGTTCCATGACCATAGGATTTGTGTCTCTAGTTTCCAGAGAGTTTTTGTACATCATATGCATCACAGGATTTAGAGCTGGAAAGGATCCTAAAATTCATGTAGTTCAACCCTTTCTTTTCACAAAGTAGAAAACTGAACTCCAGAGAGGGTGGGTAACTTGTCACATAGGTACTAAGCAGTAGGACTGGGATGGGAAGCCTCGGTCCTCTAACTCCAGATCCAAGCTTCTTTCTCTTGTCCATGTGTGCCATTGATCATAGATTGGAGAAGGGTGGGGATTAAGAGGGAGAAAAAAATGTGGATGTAACAGAATGAATCTATTTACTCTCCTGGGGAAAATAAATAGACTCAAAATTCATGACCCACTGATGGAAGATCAATCACCATGCCATTTTTGTGTATGTAACCTGGGCTTCAAAGCCCATTTGCACGAGATTCTCCTCATTGGTGGAGATTGATTATATTCAGTGCTCCATGAAAGGGAGAGTTGGCAAGAGCTTGAGAGAAGAGACATCCTGATCTTCTGGTTTTAAGCTTTAAGAAAGAAGATAGATGGTTTTAGATTCTCTTTAGGTCCCTACAGGAAGAGAATTCTCTGGGAAAAAGCAGACAGGTAGAGAAGCTGGCATTTCCATCATGTCAGTTTCTTCCTACTGTAGCAATCTGCCTTCTAAATATTATAAGTCTAAGGGAAATAATTTTTAGGTCCCAGCTGAGTTCCCGATCAATATCCTTTAATAGAAAAGGACTATCTCAAGCTATACATCCAAGACTTCACTTCTTTCCCCCGTAATACCAGTTTCACAATGAACATACATAGCAAATAGCAACCCTATTTATCCAAGCTAATAGCAAACAAGTCAGAGAAGACACAGATGAGAATATATGCCATACAATATAGAGAGTGAATGAACTTTCCCATTGGGCGTGAGGTACCTCAGCTCAACCAAGAGAGAGAGGCTCAGGTCTCATTCAAGGGGGAAATTCCATAAAGTCTTCAAGATGATAAGCTGGAGATTGGCACATGACTGCTATGCTGGCTCCTCTATTATGTCAGATTCTTTCTAAAGTATTTCTCCCTTTTAGGGACCTGAAGAGAATCTGCAGCCCTTCAGCCACTAAAAGTGATTTTCCAGATACACAAGTCTGATCATGTCACCTCCCTACATGGTAAACTCCAGTAACTCCCTATTACTTCTAGGAGCAAATACAAAATGTTCTTTTTGGCATTCAAAGTCCTTCATAACCTAGCCTCTTTTTACCTTTCCAATCTTCTTACATCTTACTCCCTGCCACATACTCTTGGATTCATTGACGCTGACCTTCTGGCTATTCCGTGAACAAGGCACTCTATATCTTGGCTATAGGCATTTTGTCTCACATGCCTGGAATGCTCTCTTTCCCCTGCTCTGATTCCTGACCTTCCTAACTAAAATTCCTTCTTTTACTAGAAGTCTTCCTGCACCCCTCATAATTCTAGTGCCTTACCTCTTGTTAATTTTTTCCTATTATCTTAAATATAGCTTTTTTAATATGTTTATTTACATGCATTTGAATATATTTATTTGCATATCTATCTATCAATATCTATCTATCTATTAGATTGTAAGCTCCTTGAGGGCAGGGACTGTCTTTTGTCTCTTTTTGTATCTCCAGCACTTGGCACAGTACCTGACACTTAGGCACTTAATAAATGCTTATTGATTAATTAATTGGCTTACATATACAAAGGATCCTCAGTTGGGTAGGTTAGGTGTTAGATGTAGTTAGTGTGTGTTAAAAATATTACCAAAGGTACCCTAACATGATAATTGGAAAAGTCGATGAAAATTTGGAAAAATTAATCAATCTCCTTGAGTACCCATAAGTAGGACCTACCAGGGAAGGTTTTGTCTATATACTTCAGAGAGTTCAAAACTAAATCATGTTGTAAATGATTACAAACTTTTTTTAAATACGAGGTTCCTGCTTTTTTACCTTGTCTCCTGATCCATTTTAGATGAGTAGTTAAAAGAAATGGAATGTACTTTAATATTTTTTTTCTTCCTGAGCTTTTCAACTTCATTTAGAATAAGACTGCAGTTCAAGTCCAACTTTCCATCAGTCAGAAGATACAGTCCTTTTACATCTTGAAAAGTGAAAGCTTTCTGAAAAAAAGCACAATGAGGTTTAGAGAGCTAAAGGGTCCAAGGCCCACCACCATCATTAAGAATGGGTTAGAACTCAAGAGTTCAACAGTTATCTACATTTTGTTCCCAGAGACTTGTCATTGAGTACCAAAGTACTGCCCAGTCATCCCAACATATCTCAGGACTCTCTTTTTCTGTTTCCATTCCTTTGGGGGCAAGGGCCAGGAGTTAGGGGAGGAGGGAGAGGGCAGGGAAGGTGATAGAACTTGCCAATAAAGCTCTCAGGATGGAGGTACTTCCTTGAGCTTTCAGTTTGGTCACCCACTGCACAGCACTGTGGCATGCTTCATCTGTGGAATCTACCAATTTGTCTTGCCATGCATATAGGTCTTCTGCAAAACCGAGCAGGTTAAAGCTTGGGGTGAAGAGAGTGGAGCAGTGGAGGATGTAAGTTTCAGGGTGGGGGGAAGAGAGGAGGAGGGAGATGAAGAAGAAGAGGGAGAGGGAGAGAGAGACAGAGACAGAGATGGGAAGAGAAAGAGAGAGAGAAATCTTTTGGTTAGAACATAATAGACATTACTGGATGTTGGGAGGAGGTAAACAGATGGCATGACGTTGGGAAATTAGGCCTCGTTCATTTTGTGTGGGGAAAACAAAGCTTTACCTGTATTTTCTTTTTTCCCTACCTGTGTTTTCTTTTCCTTTCTTCTTTTGTTAAAGTTTTTATTGTTTTCTAGGTCAATTTTAGCTTTTGAGAAAACAAGAAAAAATTTTCCCTGGAGTGAATTAACAGAGACAAGTAGAAAGATGAGTAATAGAGATGATATTTTGGAAATTGCTTAATTTCCTAAACAGAGCTCAGTGTCAGCATTTTGCAATTCATCTAGCCCAGTGATTCTCAAAATATGGTCTCTAAGGCCCTTTTTGGCCATTCAAGTGGTCAAAACTATTTTTACAATAAAACAAAGACATTGTTTGTCTATTAAAATACTCTCCCCTTTTCCAACTACATATATGTGAGGCTAGATTTACTTCATATACTTTAATCAAAACAATATATCACAACAGATTGAATGCAGAAGCAGATTTTATTAAAGCAGTCATTAAAGAGATTTACAAAATATGTAAAGCAATGCCATGCATATATCACTAACTTTTAAAAAATAGTTTTTTCATAAAATATGTTATTTGTTAACATGTATTTTAAAATGACAATAAGTATTTTAAAATTTTTCAGTTTTAATTTCTAATATGGTGTCAATAGATGTAGCTAAAATAACAAAAGCTCTTTAGGGTTTTTAATAATTTTTAAGAGTAAGTAATAACTTTACTTGATGCCAAAAAGTTAGAGAACCTCCGCTCTGGGAATTTCAAAGGACATTTTAGAAACACTCATCTCCTTGCTTGCTTGATGAAAGTATACTAACTAGGCCATAAACTGACTATGGAGTGGTTGTTTACTGAATCACAAAATCTTTTGGCAGGAAGTTCTCTCCATCTCTAGACAGGCTTCCTTCTTCCTAGGGCTCGTTATTCTTACCTGTCACATTTTCTCAGTTGTTCCCAAATCAGCAAATTCAGTTCTTTCTTTAACTGCTGCAGATATAACCCCATGGACTCTGATAGGTCTATCATGACACAGACCTTGTTCTCCAAAATAGTGCCAAATAGTCGTCGGCTTCCTGATGAATATAGGGACCAGAAGAGGAATGAGGTATAACTTACGGTTTTTCACATAGCATATACCACAGTGCTTAGGCACGATATGTTAGCATAGTAAGTCTTCAATACATTTTTATTGATTGAGCCTTTCTCGGATGACATCCTACTTCTAAAGTTCAGGGAGGGATCTCCTTCTGGGAGACTTCTGGAGACCACTGTATTGAGAGTCTGGAGTCCTGGGTTCTGGTCTAGGCTCTGTCACAAACTAATTATGTGATGCTGGGCAAATTATGTAATGTCTCTAGGCCTCAGCTTTCTCATCTGCAAAACAAGTGGGTTGGGAAAGAAGACCTAGTTCTAATACTATGTGACTTTATGACTCCCGGATGTGTCTGGAAAGCCCACCTACAGAGAAATCCTCAGCCTTATTTTCCTTTTTGTTTTTAGTTAAAGGTTGAAGAATGTCACTGTGTGAGACTCACTATATGTACCATGTACCCTTCACAATGTATGTTTCTCCTAGCCATGGTAACCTGAGCAGGGCACACCAAAATGTACCCAGAACAAGAGGACAGAGAGAATGGGGAGAAGAAATGGGGGATGCCAGTTTGTGTGAGATTGACTGACTTTCTGAGCAGATATCCTCATTTCCCTTGACCATCATTGTACACATACGTACCCCCTTCTCTGCATCTTCACACTTATGAAAAAACAAAGAAACAGACAAACAAAAACAACTGGCCAAGTGAAGTAAGGAAATGCAAGACATCATGTTATGAAAAGAATGTCCTAGTAACACATTCTCGTATCTTGACGTACTATTAGGAGGGAATGCTTTAGAACATAGGTGTTAAACAAAGGGACAGTCTGAACATTTCTAAGGGCAGGCCAAACCAAAAGAAAATATAATTGGGAAATATTTAACAAAATAAATAAAAATACAATAAAACATTTAATGCCCTCTGTTTCCCACCATTCCACCCCCCAGTGGCTAGTTCATTTTGCATATATTCTGTATGTACTCATGAGCTCTGTGTTGTCTCCCCTGTTAGAATGTAAGCATTGTGAGGCAGGGACTGTTTCTCCTTTATCTTTTTTGCCCTGGCACATATCAGGATGCCTGGCACATAGTAAACACTTAATGTTTATTGATTGATTTAATGATTCTCATTACTTGGAAGCTAAGTCAGGAAAAGGAAAGGTTATAAAAGATCTTGGAATTAAAATTTGGGCTTTGATAACATGAGGCTGCCTCTATGCTATTATTCCCTGCTTCCCAAATACTCTTTAAGGTTGAGAAATTTACCTGTCAGCAACCACTGAATCCGTTTGATATAACACTTTTTTGCTTTCTCTGTCTGTTCCATGTACTCTTCTAAATCCTTATCCTGGCACTGCAGATGCTTTATCATGCACTAGGATGGGGAAAGCACATAAGACAAATGGAGAAATATTTCTTCTGATTCCCATCCACTACTTAAGGGAGAAGAACTGGACTTGCTATAGAGAACTTCTTGGTCCCTGAAACGTATAGTCTTATAGCGCTGCCTAGACCTGAGATGTCAAACATGAGTGCGGCTGACAACACTCAGCAGAACCAAATTAAAAATTGGGGGTGGGGCAGCTAGATGACACAGTGGATAGAGCTCCGACCTTGGAGTCAGGAGGACCTGAGTTCAAATCTGGCCTCAGACACTTGACACTTACTAGTTGTGTGACCCTGGGCAAGTCACTTAACCCTGATTGCCTTGCCCCCAAAAAAAAAGCCAAAAAAGAAAGTAATTGGGAAGTATTTACCAGAATAAATAAAAATACAATAAAAATAGGTAATATTACATTTTAAAACTAGGTCAATATGGAGCCCACAGGGATCCTTGTATGTGGTTTCAGGGGCCCCATTTCTATTTGAGTGTGACATCACCTAAAGCAGAGGTATTTTTTTATTCCGTACTTAAACACCAAAGGACATGAGTATTTCCATATACATGGTAGAACAGAAGGAGTATGTATATCAAACTGTGAATTTCTATTAGGTATAACTTGTTTTAAAGTTTATAATTCAGCAGGTAACTTTCAAAGCTATCCTGCTTGTTAGTGATTCCTGCTGCTTAAAAATATTTCAAGGAACCTCTTTTTTCTTTTGGCAACCCTATCCCCAGTGCCCTTCCCCTTTTCACCCCCCCCCCCCCCGCCACCCAATCCCACTAGACACTTTTTATTTTATTTGTGGTTAATGCTTTCCCAAACATCTGTTCAGTGTAATTTTGCTCAGAAACTAAGTCCTATATATTTCTGGAATTTACACTCTTGAATAGTACTGTGAGGATTCATGGCAAATGTTATTGTAATTAAAACAACAACATAATAGACCAATCTCAGTTCTAAAACAAAAAGTTTGATGGGAAACCAGATCACAGGAAGTGAGGGAGGCATGATTTCCACTTAGATGGATTAGATTGGACAGGAACTTACCAAAAATTCTTGGAACAACTAGGAAATATAGTGGATAGAGTGTTGGAGTTGGAGTCAGGAAGACCTAGGTTCAAATCTTGCCTTGGATATTTAGTAATCCTGGGCAAGTCACTCAACCCTCATGTGGGGATAATAATGGCACACCCTCCTAGAGGTGTCATGAGAATGGAATGAGATAAATAAAGCATTTTGTAAACCTTAAAGCACTACAAATGGTTACTTTTGACTTTTTTTTTCTAACTTTTGGTTACCTTGAGCCAGAATTATAGTTCTTTCAGATGCGATAATGTGGTTTGTAAGGGCAAAGGTGGGAGAGAATTTTTTTAAAGCTACATTTCAACTTCAATGCAGTTGTCCTCAGTTGCTGTTTTTTTTAAGCAGTCCTTTGCTTAATACATTTGGTTAAATCATTTTTCTTGAGTGTGTCTCTCAGTGCCTCTGAGGCTGATCATAACCCTTTCTCCATGCACCAGAACACAGATGTTTCTGTACTCTGAAGGACAGCCTAATTTAAGATGCCTAAAGCAATGAGTTTTAGGCCCTATCTTAGCAGCAGATAAATTAGCAATGATGAGCTACTTACCCATGCAATGTGTTCCAGCTCCCCACAACACAGCAGGCTGGTCTAAGCTGCTGCATACAGGATTTGGTGAGGTTGCAAATCAGAACTGACCTTGACTTCTGTGACTGGGAAGTAGGATAGAGTTTTGGATGAAATTTGCTTCTGTAAGGCATCTTCCATTTTCTTCTGATGAATAGAGTTTGTGCCAAACAAGAGTTTGGGCAGCTCTAGCTTCAGCTTTTTCAAGTTGCAACTCGTCAACCACTTTTAAATAAAAGAATAAAACATTATTTGAGGAATCATGTACCTGATTGGTTGACTGAATCATCACCTCCACTAAAAAACCTTAAATGTAAAATTTGCAGCAAGTTTACAGCCCGCTTGGTCATTCTTATTGGTGTTTATGTCTTAGCATTCTTATTAGATCTTAAGCTTAATGAGGGCAGGGGACTATGCCATTTTATACCCCTGAATTGACAATGTTTCATAGCTAGCAAACTTTTTTTTTAGGCAATTGGGGTTAAGTGACTTGCCCAGGGTCACACAGCTAGTAAGTGTCAAGTGTTTGGTCTGAGACCAGATTTGAACTCAGGTCCTCCTGACTTCAGGTCCGGTGCTGTATCCACTGTGCCACCTAGCTGCCCCAAACTCTTAATAATGTTTGTGGGATTGAATTGAATAGCCTGGCTATGATGTGTCAAGCTCAGAAGAAGTTTAAAAGGTTTAACAGTGTGTATATAGTATGCGTGAAGCAGCCTGTGGGTGAAGTGATTTGAACTAGCTTCTGGAAAACAAAAGCCCAAGAAACAGTGAATGAGATTTCCATATTTGAAGAACTTACAAACTGTCTGTATACCTAGACCCCAAAGAAATAAAAAAAAGAAGAAAAGCTTCTATATGTACAAAAATTTTCCATTTATTTATTTGTATAGTATAGCAAAACAAATTCCCACATTAGCTATGTCTGAAGATGTATGTCTCCTTTTGCCCTTAAAGTTCATTTCCTGTCAGTCAGGTGGGGAATATCATATTTCAATTGCATTTTTTTGGACTCCAGCTTTATCATTGCATTGATCAGAATTTTCCAGTGTTTGAAAGTTGTTTTTCTCTATAGTGTAGTTATCATTGTTTGTCTATAGAGTGTTGTTATTGTATACATTGTTCTCCTGGTTCTGCACACTTCATTCCGTGTTGATATGTAGAGGTCTTCCTAATTTTCTCTGAAATTCCATTTCATCATTTCTTATGCCACAGTAATATTTCATTAGATTCATATGCCTTAATTTGTTTAGCCTTTCCCTAATAGGAAGACACTCCCTTAGTTTTCAATTGTTGGCTACCACGAAAAGAACTGCAATATTTTTATGCATACAGATCCTTTTATTTTTTCTTTGATTCCTTTGGGGGTAGAGGCCTACTGGGATAGCTGGGTCAAATGGACAGTTTGGTAACTTTCTGGGCATAGCTCCAAATTACTTTAATGAAGTGCTGAAAGAAATAACAAAAGGGAAGCTTTCAATGAAACCTGAGAAGATATGTAAGAACTAATGCAGAGTGAAGTCAGCAGGACCAGGAGAGCAACATATGCAGTAAGAATGCTATAACGTTCCCCTATTGATAAATGGTCAAAGGATATAAACAGGCAGTTCTCAGATGAAGAAATTAAAGCCATCTATAGCTATATGAAAAAATGCTCTAAATCACTATTGATTAGAGAAATGCAAATCAAAACATCTCTGAGGTACCACATCACCCCTATCAGATTGGCCAACATAACAAAACAAAACAATGATAAATGTTGGAGAAGATGTGGGAAAATTGCAACACTAATGCATTGTTGGTGGAGTTGTGAAATGATCCAACCATTTTGGAGAGCAATTTGGAACTATGCCCAAAGGGCTATAAAAATGTGCATACCCTTTGACCCAGCAGTAGCACTTCTAGGGCTATATCCCAAGAGATCATACAAATGGGAAAAGGACTCACATGTACAAAAATATTTATAGCAATTCTTTTTGTGGTGGCAAAGAAATGGAAATTGAGAGGATGCCCGTCAATTGGGGAATGGCTGAACAAGTTGTGGTATATGAATGTAATGGAATACTATTGTGCTATAAGAAATGATGAGCAGGCGGACTTCAGAAAAATCTGGAAAGACTTGTATGTTCTGATGCTGAGTGAAGTGAGCAGGGAACATTGTACACAATAACAGCCACATTGTGTGATGACTAATATTGATAGACTTAACCCTTCTCAGCAATACAAGGATCTAAGACATCTCTAAAGGCCTCATGATGGAAAATGCTATCCACAAAGAAGAAAGAACTATGGAGTTTGAATGCAGATTGAAGCATACTATTTGCTGTTTTTTTTCTTCTGTTGTTTTGTTTCTTCTTTCTGGTGGTTCCTCCTATTGGTGCTAATTCTTACAAATTCATTGGTTCTAATTCATCACTAATGTGAAAATATGTTTAATAGGAATGTATATGTATAGCCTATATCAGATTGTGTGCCGTCTAGGGGAGGGAGGTGCAGAGGGAGGGGGAGAAAAATTTAAAACTCAGAAGCTTATGGAAGTGATTGTTGATAATTCAAAATAAATTTTTAAAAAAAGAGGGGAAGGGAGGGGAGAGTGGAGAAAAATTTGGAACTCAAAACTTTGTAAAAATGAATGCTAAAAATTGTCTTGACATGTAAATGGGAAAAATAAAATACTATTAAAATTTTTTAAAAAAGAATGCTATAACAACAAATAACTCTGAAAAATTTCACAATTCTGATCAATACAATGGCCAATCATGATTCCATAGGAATGACAATGAAGCATACTACCCATCTTCTTCTTCTTCTTCTTCTTTCTTTAAGCAATTGGGGTTAAGTGACTTGCCCGGGGTCACACAGCTAGTAAGTGTCAAGTGTTTGGTCTGAGGTCAAATTTGAACTCAGGTCCTTCTTCAGGTGCTCTATCTGCCACCTAGCTGCCCCATTACTACTCATCTTCTAACAGAAAAGTTCTAGATTCAGGGTGTAGCACAAGACACAAATTTTTTAGACGTGGCCAATGCAGGAATCTTTTGTGCTTGACTAACCTTATTTATTCCAAGGGTTTTGTTTTTCTTTTTTTCCAGTGGAGGGGAGAGGTGGGAAGGAAGAGAAATAGACTTTTGTTCATTGAAAGAAAGATTAAAGAAACCAACTCATTCGAGGAGCTTTTAAGTCTTAAGCTGTGGTCTGTGGGCCACTGGTGGACCATTCCTGGTAGAACTCCATAAATCCATGTGCATATCAAGCTTTACCACTTTTATTTTTATTTAGCCCCAATAAAATAGGTAGCAGAACAGAGTAAAATAAATAAGTAAATATAGATTCTGTGGACTAATGTCTTACATATATAGTGTTTTTATTCCCCCAGAGGTATGTAGATGCTGCTGTAATAAACGAAGTACAAATTTATTTAAAGGAATTATGCTCTCTCACATATTTTGTTAATCAATGGACACTAATAGAAGAGTTACCACAATATCATATGAAAGCCCTCAACAATTTATTAGATGTTTATAAAAGGGTCTTTATACTAAAAAAGATTAGGAGTACTGATCTAATTGACAGGATCTTGTGTCTAGCCCTTCATGACCAAATTTGGGGTTTTCTTGGCAAGAATACTGGAGTGGTTTGCCATTTCTTTCTCCAGCTCATTTTACAGACGAGGAAACTGAGGCAAACAGAGTGAAGTGAGTTGCCCAGGGCCACACAGCTAGTAAAAATCTGAAGGCTGATATGAACTCAGGTTTTCCTGACTCTAGGTCCATAGCTGCCACTACCTAGCTGCCTTGTGCTAAACCATTGTTCAGGAGATATTTATTTATATGGATAACTTAATACCTCTTCAGTTGAGGAAATATCATAGTTTTTGGGAAGCTCGATGGAAGAAACAGGTTTTTTTGTGGCCTTTATCAGTGGATTTTTCTTTTGTGCTGCATCTAGAAGAAAGACATTTACATCAAGTATAATCCCTTCTTGATACCAATTCTCAATGTCACACAACTTGGGTTTTGGTTTTTTTTGGCTAGGCAGTGGGGTTAAGTGACTTGCTTAGGGTCACACAGCTAGTAAGTATCAAATGTGTGAGGTCACATTTGAACTCAAGTCCTCCTGATTCCAGCGCTGGTGCTCTATCTACGCCACCTCCCTGCCCCTGTTTTGTTTTTTGTTTTAGGGAGATGGGGTCTTCTAATCTCATGCCCAGGCTGGAAATACAGTAGCTACTCATGTGCTGATCACAATACTGATCAGCATGGAAACTTTAACCTGCTCCATGTTCTGAGCTTTGTTGGTTCAGTCTTCTTTAAGCCCCCTCCACACCTGGCGGTTTACCATGCTGGTGAACCTTTCCCTTTGTTAATAACAAATAATGAAAAAATTGGGGTTGGTCCTTTTTTTGGTGGTTTAATCTTCTTTACCTTATTTGGACTTTAATATTTCATTGGCAGGGCTAAAATAGGAAAACATTTGGCCATTTCAGATGGGGGAAGCCATGCTGGTGAGCTTTGTCTTCTAGCTTAACTCCTACTTTCTAAATTAGGGCGACACACTATAGACTTTCAGCCCTATTATCTCTCAAGCCACCAATTTCAGCCTCCCCAGTAGCACAGACTATAGGCATGAGCTACCATGCCTAGCCTCAATTTGATTTTAAAATGTGAAGTTTGTCATTTCTTAAAGAATGATCTTAGCATTTATATAGTGCTTTAAAGTTTGCAAAGGGCTTTTATCTCATTACTATCTCATCCCATCTTTACCATAACCCTGGGATATAGGTGCTATTATTATCCCCATTTTATGGATGAGGACTCTAAGGCTGAGAAAGTTTAAGTGATTTGCTCAGGGTCACACAGCTAGAAAAGTATCTGGGGCTGGATTCAAACTTAGATCTTCCTGACTCCAAGTCCTATGTTCTATTCACAATATGATCTTTAGGCACCACCCACTAAACAGCAGAAATTCGAGCCAAGCAATGGAGACCATATGGAAATGAATCAGCTTGTGATCTTGCTGCCTTACTATTAAGTAAATCATTTAACTTGATTGGCACCATTTCACAATAACATAGACCATGTTCCCAGAGTGAACTGTTTCCACTCCCACCAGGTAGCTGTACAGTAAGAGGACCCTTTCCTAACATATGAGAGTTAAGGCAGTGGAATTCTGAAGTTTCTTTTTTTTTTATTTTTTAAGAATAAAAATGTTGTTGCTGTTTAGTCGTTTCAGACTCTTCATGACCCAATTTGGAGTTTTCTCAGCAAAGATAGTAGAGTGGTTTGCCATTTCCTTCTTCAGCTCATTTTATAGATGAGGAAACCGAGGCAAACAGGATTAAATGACTTGCCCAGAGTCACACAGCTGATAAGTATATGAGGCCAGATTTGAACTCAGGTCCTCCTGATTCCAGGACCAGTACTGTATCCACTGCCACTTAGATGCCCCTCTTTTTTTTCTTCTCATACAAATATACCTTTTTGTCTCTTTTGGATGCCTTTTCCCCCTTAGAGTATACAGTCTTTGCAAGCCCATCCCATCAATAAGTTAGTAGATGTCAAACCAAGGAAAGATTTGCTCCAGCAATATTGCTATGCAGCCTCCTGGGAAAGAAAAGACCCTTCTACTAAAGAGATATTACTTTTACAACTACCAAGTAGAAGAGGCCCTTTCAGATAGTCTTTCTTAGGGGCCCAGAATTGCATTTTAGTTACTCATTTACCTGCATCTTTCCCTTGATTAATAACAATTAAAAAAGATGTGGTTGGCCCTTTCTTTGCCGGTTTGATCTTCTTCTTTCCCTTATTTGGACCCCAGTCTTTCACTGGCTGGCCTAGAAAGGTGGAAAATTTGGCCATTTCAGATTGGGGAAGCCTTGCTGATTATCACCATGTTGTTTTCTAGCTTAATTCCTACTTGTTAAATCTCAAGCTACACTCTGAACTGGAAGACTTGGTTCTTGGTCACCACAAACCATGAAACTCTAGTTATGACTTTGAGATCCTGAGGTAATTAAAAGGTCCCTTTCTATTCACCATGACATACTCATTAGATCTGCACTGACTCTTTTGAAGTGTGCCATGTGGGTCTGATGATTTTCTGGCAAATTTAAGTCCCTCTTTGGACAGCTGGATCTGGGTCATCTGATCTGATTGATTGTATATTATGCCCAGTTTGGATTTTGTATTTAGCTGTTGCCAACAGTTTAACAGAACTGGTCCCCATGTAAATACCTCTCCTTCATTCTCCCCTATTCCCCAAACATGCTGGAGCCTGTGCCTTCTCTTACCTGATGGGATGGCTGGTTTGCTGGTGTTTGAGTGCCACGTCAGATTCTTTGTGGAGACAATCTTGTCTTTGTCAGGCTCACTCTTACTGCTCTAAAAAAAAAAAAACAAAACAGGCTAGCTGGAAAAGATGTCTTAGTCTCTAGGTTGTCTGCATCCCAGTAATATCCCAGCCCCTGACAACCTTCTTCTCAACTTAGTACTATAATCCATGCAAGGTAGAGCTTGAGAGAGGAGCCCAGGGAGAAGGGTGGGAAAAGTAGCAAGAGAGGTATGAGGACTGTAGGAAGTTTTGTTAGATTGTGTGGGACTTCAAGGCCCTTACCACACTATAACAATGGGTCCATGAAGGCAGGGAGCTTCGCAAAAAGATTGAACAGCAAATTACTAAATTGTCACCAGTAGAGGTGACCTGTTTCTACCTTTCCCACTGAGTAGAATTTTCTGGGTTTTCCCACTGGTTTGTTTGAGGAGTGTCTCACACACACTCTCTCTCTCTCTCACATACACACACACACACACACACACACACACACGCACTTATTCAACCTACGATTTGTTAAACTGAAAGGTTTTTTGTTTTGTTTTTAGTTATTAAGTGTTACTGGAAGGCAGTAGCCATTCAGCTAAAAAAACAAAACCAACTCTCAGTCCCCTCCAACATGCCAGGTGAGTAGCCCCTTCTCTGTGTACCCATATGAAAAAGGTAAGAGATCTGAAACTCTTAAGGGACGGTCCATCCCATTTAAGTCCTAAATCTACAAAAGTTTGTTACAGGCATTGATAGTCCACAGGGCTGCCACCTCAGGCCTTTGGCTCAGTAACTATTAGACAAGATGATAAGAGAAAGGTCCTGGGACTGTAGCGTTTATTATTTTTTTGTTTTAATCATCATCAAGTGTTTAGAGGGCAGGGTAGGAAAGGATAAAGCACCCTGGAATCCTGAATGAAACCCCTGAATGATGACATCTGTGCAAATGGAATTGAATATTGACTGAATGGTAGCTATATTTTTTCAGGGACAGATGCCTCTTTAAGGAAAACTACCTTGTTAGAATATTAATATCATTGTCAAACAATGAAGGGCATGTGTCTCATTGCCCTGCTTCTACTCCCAAACTCTACTACAGTCTGTCAGCTCTGGGGTCTTTTGGAAGGCCCAGGCCTCCCCCTGGGGACTCACATGTGTTAGGTAATACACATACACAAAAATACATAAACAAATCTGATACTTCTGAATAAGATACCCTTCTAATGGCCAAGATGAGGAAGTGACTTTATGTGGATTTGCCCAGGATAAAGAATAAACCATCTGCTTTTTCTCCCCTCCCTTCTTTCTCTTCAGCTATAGTCCTTCAGTCTATCCCAGCTCCTTCTGGTCCCTGGATATTCCTATAGAATAAGTCCCCTTTGCTTCAATTCCACTAAATACAATGGTGCCCATCCTAAGTGCCAACTCCATTCCCCTAGCACTGTCCTCTAAAGGCAAGCCAGGCAAACCAAATTGAATCAGGTTCAGGTTTAGATTAGTTTTGATGTCTTTTGCAGACCCAGTCTACCCGCCAGATAGCCTGAGCTGACAAGCAGTCTTCTTAGAAACTCTACTTTCCTGGAAGCAGTGGGCAGGGTGCTGCTACCCACCCTCCTCCCCCTAACTTGAGTTGTTATGGTGGCCCTTAGTAAGATGGAGATGCTGGTTATTATTTACTGGTTACCCAGTTTCCATCCTTTATCCTGGGGCCCTGGACTGTGCCCTTGGCCACAGCTGTTTCAAAATCCTTAGAATGATCAAGAGACAAGGTAAAACACACAGGTATTTGTTGTTAGGCAGCTAGATGGTATAGGGGATAACATGCTGGACCTAGAGTCAGAAAGATTCTTTTTCCTGAGTTCAAATCTGGCCTCAGACACTTACTAGCTCTGTGACCCTGGGCAAGCCACTCAACCCTGTTTGCCTCAATTCCTCCTCTGTAGAAGGAGATGGCAAACCATTCCAATATCTGCCAAGAAAATCCCAAATGGGGTAACAAAGAGTCGGACATGACTGAAAAACAACTTAACAACAACAACTCATTGTTATTAATAAAGGGGAGTCAAACCATTCTGGCCATCGAGAGTATGATGGGCTTAGGGCAGCAAAGTTTCCGAGGCTGACTTTTTCCCTTGAACACCTTTGGCTCTTCTTTGGGTACCAGTGGGCTTTCAGCCAAGCTTCCAGACTGGTTTTTGAGGGATGCTACCAGCAAAGCACACTGAAAGAGTGAAGTGTAATGTTAATGCCAACCTGTAGTCTGATCTAAATATATTAAGGGCAAGTTCAATTCATGGACAGTGGTGGTGGTGAAGCTTCATTAAATTATTAGAATGACAGGCCTTACAAGCCCTATTGAAAGTAATGGGACCTTTAGGAACTTTTTGAAAGTGGGCCCCCTAGGTCCTTCCTTTAGAATCTTGGACTGCCTTGTGGCCACTGCTTAGTATTAATCATAGCAGTCTTGTTTTTTCCCAAATGGAGCATAGATAGCAACCTTGGCTTCTATAACTTCATTAATCCATAGACAGAATAGGTTGTTTTTGTGATCAGATTGGAAGATTTTCCAAAGGTTCATTGGCCCCAGAGCTTCTTCCTCCAATGGCCTGAAATTCTTCCTAGGTCAGATATTGAAGGCCTCCATTAAAACAGAAGTATGTGGTTGAGTAGGGGTGGGTTGGAGGGGAAAAGAGTGGGAAAAACCTGTTACTGAAGGAAGGTAATTAGGTAATTGTCAGAGAGAGTCACCTTTTGGGAGTAGTTGATGGCCTTTTCCATCTCCAAGGCGATAGTACTGATATCATCACTCTCGAAGATGCCTGGAAGCCAAACACTGAGTGACTGTGGGAAATTGTTTTTAAGCAAGAACTATATGCCAGAGGAGTTAATTAAAACAACAGAAGCTTGTGTTCTGCAGGGAACCATTGGAACTTAGATGAACCATCTTCACAGCTGTTTTCTTTGGTAATTTGGAGGAAAGGGGTAAATGACTTATATATCCTGGCTCCCCATTTTGGGCTCTTATCACCAGACCTCACTGACTTTTACTAAGAACAAAGCCTTGATTCCACCTCTAAATCCTGAGACTAATTTTGGATCTTGGTGAATTGTACCCTGCCTTAAAGGGAACCCAATATATGCTGATTCAGATTTATACAACTAAGTTAGATGTATCTGGTTATCTGCTTTATAAGATGATTCACCTTAGATTCCTTTATTTAGCAAATTTCCCTTATAATTATTATTAGGATTATATCTAAGGATTATAGAAAGGCAGCGTCAAAGCAAGGATGCTCAAGTTCAAGTCTCACCTATGACAAATACTGAAAGCATGGCTGTGGACAAGTCACTTTTTTCTGTTTTAGGCAAGTTAATATATTAATCAGTAAGTATTTATTAGATAATTAGTATGTGCTAGGCTCTAGATGGCCCAAAAACACAAGTAAAAAGCGTGACACAGGCCAAAAGTTTGCAGAGAAGGTGCTGACCTGTACTAATAATAAAATCAGATCCAGTCCCTATCCTGTTATATCAACATCAGTATTGATATAATGATTAAAATATATTAGTAATAATGGCTTCCATGTGTTTTGATTTAGCATAGGGTTGGAAAGCACATAGGAGGCAGCTAGGTGGCTCAGCAGATAGAACACTAGGCCTGAACTCAGGGAGACCTGAATTCAAATCCCACCTCAGATAGTTTTGTGACCTTGGGCAAATCTGTCTACTTCTGTTTCCTCAACTGTAAAATGGGGATAATAATAGCACCTGTCTTGCATGGTTGTTGTGTGGATCAAATGAAATGATATTTGTAAAGTGCTTAGCACAGCACCTGGCACATAGTAGATGCTATACACATGCTAGCTATTACTGTTTTGTTGTTTTTGCTAGGCAGTGGGGTTTAGTGACTTGCCCAGAGTCACACAGCTAGTAAGTGTTAAGTGTCTGAGATCAGATTTGAACTTGAGTCCCCGGACTCCAGGGCAGGTACTTCCTCCACTGCACCACCTAGCTGCCCCTGTTCACTATTATTATTAGCAGACCTAGATTCTAGTTGCAGCTCTATTACTAACTAACTTCATGATGCCAGGCCAGTTGCACATGCTTCCAGAGTTTCAGTTTCCTGAAGACCTGAAATGAAATATCAGGTCTTAGGACCATAGATGATTTCTAAGATCTCTTCTAGGTCTGAAATGGGCTTTATACTTCTCAAATTATACTCACATCTGTGATTTCATACCAACATTTCATGCCCTGTGATGTGAGTGGGGTGGGTATGATAATTACCATTTTATACATAAAGAGATTAAGGCACAGGGATTAATCAGCTTGCTTAAGGTTATATAGTAGCAAAGTCTGACTCGCGGTTTTAGGATCTTTCCATTAGATTATTCCCATTTTAGGACTTAATTCACAAAAGTTTTATTTATACATAATATTTCAGGAACAAATCTATTGTGAAATATTAAGTATGTTGGTATGTTTCTTAAAGGAGTGTTTGTGAAAGACACACTGAAGCCATTGAAAAAATGGTCTAAGAATTGAATTGCACCCAGGTAGATATATAGGAATAATGGGAAGGATTAGAGAAGTGGATTTATGAAGGCGTTGGTAAGACTTTTCCAAAAAATGCATTCGTTCTTTTTCCTCTTTTAAAAGGGAACACTCTTACCTGGCTGAACATAGACCTAATGACTACTTTGTCTCTTGGATATCATGAAGGCATATTGCATAAACTGACAATTCTGGGACCACACTCAACCTAGGATCAAAACTAAATAATAAAGAGAAACTAAACCCAGAAAAACTGCAAGTTCAGTCCATAACTTACAGGTCAGAATTTGGCAGGAGGTAATCATGGGAGAGTCAGTCTCTCTCTCTCTCTCTCTCTCTCTCTCTCTCTCTCTCTCTCTCTCTCCCTCTCTCTCCCTCTCCCTCTCTCTGTCTTTCTCTCTGTCTCTCTCCCCCTCTCCCTCTTTCTCTCTCTCTCTTTTTTCTCCCTCTCTCTCTCCCTCTCTCTCTCTCTTTTTCTGTCTCTCTCTCTTTCTCTCTCCCTCTGCATACACATACACATACACTTACACACATATAGAGAATCTCAAAAGTCTTAGTCTTATTAAGACTTTTGGGATACCCTGTACATATCTATATCCACTTACATACATACATATATAGCTATGTATATGTATGTGGATATATATATATGTGTGTATATCCACATACATATATTCTCATATTTTCTCTCTCTCTCTGAAGGTTGTGAGCTTCAGAGGCTCATTCTTTCTGCTTAATGAGGAATTTCAACACACCTCAATAGGAATGGTCCAAAGGAAACTTAGGAAAATTATCTTTACTGCTGTCTGTGGGCTCCCTGGAGGAATTTTCCTTGTAAATTGCAGCCTCCATATCTATTCCTCATATTCACTCTGCTGTATGTATGTGGTATTTCCCTCTCATTAACCTCAACACTGTTCATCTCTTTTCTGTAACACCTTCCTGCTGGTTATGGTTGAGGAGGGGCAGTTCTGGACTGCAAACTACATTTATCAAAGGTTGACATGACTCCTGATTGGTTGAGATGTTGCTGAGTGCAGATGCAGCACGAAGCCTAGGGCTGCCTCTCCCCTACCTTGCCTGAGTGGGAGTGTTACATATCTGTATGTGTATCTACTCTGCCAGGTGTGTGTTACTCTTACAAGTTGTTAAAATTGAGTACTTGCAAAGTAGTTTATCTGATTGAGTCAGTTCCTGTTATGATGATAAATGATGATTTGTATATTTGTGTTTGAGCTAAAAATTTCCCTCAGTATGATCAGGGTATATTGTAATTTTGTATGCCTAAGAAATTTACATTCCTGTTTTCAAAGACAGTCTCAAGTGTGTGAGTTGGGTTCAGTCTGCCATGATGCGTTTTTGCCAAAGCTAAAAGATCCCAACTTCACAAGGTTTGTGGGACATGTGTAGAAGCACATGACCATGGGAGTATTTCTAATAGTCTGGTAGACAATGCTACTAAGGCTTTTATTTTTTATTTTTTATTTTTGAAAGAGAGGTGTCTCACAGGTACATTTGTAGTGCGTCACTGTTCTGGAGTGAAGCCACCACTCTGGTCAGGCACAGGTTATAGCCTAATTACCAATCAGTATAAAAGGCAGAGAATTGCTCCCAAAAGGAGAAAGCAGCCAAGACTTTCACTAACCTGTGTCACCAAACCAGTGGAATCTCCCATTAGAAGCACGAGTGACCTCCTTGTAAGCAGAGGCCGTGTCGGTCCTGTTGGCATAGCGGGCAGGGACTGTGCCATCCATCTCTAACTCGTTGATGTGGAACAGGCAAACGTGAATCCTCAGATCACAGCCACCACAGGTCTCGGCGACGTAGGCACTGACCATAGGCTGTGGGAAGATGAGTAACTGTAGGGGCTCACAGGCTTCAGGGTGCCTGAAGCTTGGACTTCAACATTCTGACTCCATCTTACTACAGACTAGGAAGGGAGATGGAATTGCTCTTGCCAGTTGATCAATAAGGGGTCAACACCTAAGTGGAAGAGAGGCTGGTGGGGCTTCCTAAAGACCCTCCTGTTCCTGGGAAGGGAGGAAGGATGCTTGGAGAAGACTCTACAAAGATTCAGATTAGATGGCCTCTCAAATGGAGATTCCTCAAGGATGGCATGAGGAAAGTCATATATATCCTAGAAAGAAATTCTAAATCACCCTGAAAAGATGGGAGGAGAAATAGAAGGAAAATACATTCTCTTCTTCCACTTTTGGAAAGTATCTCTCTGGGCAGACTGATCCAACAGCTGGCTTCATTTGTCTCTATACTCCTTCCCATTTAATTTCTTCTGCTTTCTGGACAATGGGGCAGGCTGACTTACAGCCTAGGGGCTCTGTTGTCCTGCCCTCTATTATAGTGATAACTGAACCAGGCCTGGAGCTGGATTGCTCCAGAAGAAGCAGGCAAGTTGACCTGGTCTGTGCATTACTCCCAGAAACCTGCAGAAGTTCCAGGAAACTAAATCTTTTCATTTTCCTTGTCTTTCTGCTTTCCCTTTTCATCCAGAAGATCAGAATTTCCACTGTATCAGGTGCAGTGGGGCATTCTTCTTTCAAGAACCTATTTAGACATTCGGTATTGAAAACTGCTTCTGAGGTTTCTTTGAAAGTCAGGCCTTATATTGTGTGTGAGATTTCCTTGTCTTAAATGCCACCAGTCTGGGGAGTTATATTCATTTATACAAATCCCTGATCATTTCAGGAGACGTTTATCACCATTTTGTAGTAGCCTCTAGAATGGCCTGTGGGTCAATCATCATTGACAAAAAAGTCCTGGAGAGTCTAAAGGACCCATCCTACATACCATTTCCTGATCAGGTACTCCACCAGTGAAGATGTAGATGCCTTGGGAACTGAACTTGTCTTTATCCTTAAAGTCCACTTCTATTGCCTTCCTCATAGCACTGAGGACATTTCTGCTGCCCTTGCAGTTCAAGGACAAGATCCAGCTAGAGGGATGAGGGGGAAAGGTCAGAATTCAGAGGGGTGTGTGGAGAGGATATGATTGTTAATGAGAAGCTGAGAGTAAAAATAGAAATTTGTGGGTGGAGGGAGGATGGAAAAGAGGGTCTGGGGAAGGTGACTTTCTGTTGTATGCCTGTCAGAGGATGAGAGAGATGGCCAGGCAAAGTTAGAGATTGCAAATAACAATGGCTCAAGCTTGAGCATCCTGAGGACAAATGAGGAGTAATATATCTTCCTCCTATCACCTACCGCCAGGCACTTTGCAAGTTGTCTTCGGTTAAGGGAACCATTTCGGGTCTCCAGCTTTCAACTATACTTCCAAACCTTCAAAGAGAATCATCGTCATCATTGCTGTCATTGTCACTATCAACATAATTACGATCACCATCCCCTCCCTTTATATTGTTATAAAGGGCTTTCCTATGTATTTGAGAAGTAGTGTTGCACAGTAGACAGTCACCCTTAGAGCCAGGGAGACCTGGAATCTGGTCCCAATTCTAACACATACTGACTCTTTGGCCCTGGGGCAAGTCACTGGACTTCTCAGGGCTCTGGACACTCGTGCTAAGACTATATGTTGCAGAGAAGGTGCTGAACTGCACTGGTAGAGGGAGTTTCCTTACCTGGGATCTCCTTTTAACAATGAAATCAGTCCTCAGCCCTTCCTAGATATTATCTCATACAATCTTTACAATAAACCCGGTGAGGTAGGCAGAACAGAAATTATTATCTCTATTTCATCTCTTGAGATTCTTGGGAAGCACACCAAAAGTTATTTGGGAAATAATATGTAGGTATCTATTTAAAATGATAGGGATAAAGATTGGACCAGTGATTTTATTGGCATAATAGAGAATTCCAGAGTGAAGAGACTCCTTCTTCCAACTCAGGTCAACACCTCTGCCACTTACAGTCATCTAAGATATGTCAGAGGAAGGATAGGAACACAGGTCTTTCTGGTTAGGAGGATGGTTTGATATCTTCTCTTTCATGCTGCCTTTCCAAATAGTTTTGGAGCATGTTTTATATTAAAGCAGGTTAATAGGGAAATAATATTAATAATAGCTAGCATTTATATAGCACCTACTACGTGCCAGGCACTGTACTAAGTGCTTTACAGATATCTCATTTGAATCTCACAGTAACCCTGGAAGGTAAGTCCAATTATTTCCCCCATTTTACAGCTGAGGAAACTGAGGAACAGAAAGGTTAAGTGATTTGCCCAAGATCATGCATCTAGTAAGTATCTGAATATGGATTTGAACTCCTCTTCCTGACTCTAGGCCCAGAACTCTATCCACTGTGCTATCTAGCTGCAATAACTGGTATAGAACAAGAAAAGAAAAGCGACTCCTACCACAGTTAAAAAATGTCCCTTTAATTGAACACACATGCATAGACACACGTTTTCCCAGAATAAAACTTGATTAACAAGGGAATAAGGGGGTCCAGCTAACTATTGTTGACCCATGAGTCAACTTTCCTGCTTTCGTAAATATAATAATTACACGTATTTGAACTTTTTTTTTTTTGGATACCTTGGTGTCTTAGAGTCATTCTATAGGACTCTAGCTGTAGAAGATATAGGAGATTGGACTGGTTATAAGCTGATCCTGGGACGTAGCCTAGGAACTGCTTTTTGGAAAAAATAAGTCTCTGACATAAGCTTAATTTTTTTTGTTATTTGTTTCATTCTTATTAAAGTAGAACGAACATAGTAAAAAATAGTTTCTCTATGATTTTTTTGGGGGGGAAGGTCTTAGCTGAATTCAACTCTTTAGCTGATTTAGTTGAGATTTTACTATGAGATTTTACTAAGACTGGTTAAAAGTAGGGTAACGTAGGAATTCAGATAACTGTTTGCAGTATTATGAGCTTTGAATATTTTCAATTTGAACTCATGGTCTGGAACAAATAATCCTATGAAGCAAGGCAAGTGTGAACCTTAGAGTTCATCTGTCTTTTTTTTTTTTTTTTTTAAATATCGCAGCATAGGAGTCATCAGAACAAACCCGGCCATGGGATTTGGTTACATTTTATCCTGGTTGATCAAGTGGTGTGTTTTGGGGCCACCTATCACCATTGCCTCAATGGACTCCTACAACCACTTAATTATTCAAAGCTAAAAAAACGAGATCATCCAAATCAGATAAAGCGATAGCCATCAAATGACGTTAAGTTCCTTTAATATCTATCACTATCCTCATCTTGCTGCTAGCAACCTCTCTTTGTACAAACTCCCTCCCAATAAATATAACCCCACTCTCATCATCAGAAGCTTACGCAATGATGTTGAAGCAATCCTTGTTTGACAATTGTTCCTCAAGCAGAAGTCTTAAGGAATGTTGGATATGAATAATGTACATGGAATTGGTCACTGAGATATCCACCAGTATAACCACCCTAAAAAGAAACACAACCTTTAAAAGGAGAACTGAATCTCTCAGCTAATGTTTATTTTGTTCCATTTTACTATTTAAAGTTTTTTCCAGGGGGAATTTCATGAGCTGAGCTCAGCACTATCCAAAATCTGTACAATTTGAAGCCAATAAAGGTATGGCTAGAATACTAGAGAAAGTGGCCTGAGAAGGGTGGATCATTTCTTCCTCCAGAAGTCTCAAAATATGGAATATTTTGACAGGGATAGTTAGAGCATGGTCATATCCCAAGGCATGGAAATGAGTAAACTGACCTCCATTTCCTTAGTTCAAAGCTGTAGGAGTCAATGATCCTGCAACTAAAAATCATTGTGGGGGAAATAATAATGATAAAAATTGCAGTGGGAGAGTGAGTTCGAAGGGTAAAAACTACCTGAGAGTTGGATTTGTTTCTCAATGGGTGTAGCGTTATTGTCATAAAAGCAAACAGAACCAAGCAGTGTCAGGAGGCTGGTTGGTTGGGTGGAAGGGAATGGGGACTTGCTTAGATCAGAGCTGAAGGGGGAGTGACTCATGGAAGTTTGCCATGACATGATCTTTGTGCCATGCAAGCAAACAAACAAACAAACAAAACAAAACAAAAAAAAAAAAACTTGCGCCTGGTCAGAGCTTACTGGGCCTTTGGGGTGGATACTGTGAAACATCTATACTTTCACTCTCCAGGAGCCCCTTCATTATCATATTAATGAAATGTTAATAGGGGCTTTGACATCACATAAGTTCCTATCCGGCAGTGAGAGGCCTCATTGAGCTTGCATGGTCTTGGGAAAGTCCCTAGACCAGAGAGGGGTGAGGCTGACTGTTCAGCATATGGGGGAAAGGGCTCAGCATATGGGGGAAGGGATTGCTTACACAGTATATGGGGAAAGGGCTCAGTATATGGGGGAAGGGGTTGCTTTCTCAGTATTTGGGGAAAGGATAAGGAAAAGCTTAAGACCTTGCTGCTCCTACTCCAAAAATAATAGTTAGCATTTATAAGGTGTGTTGAGGTTTGCAAAAACACTTTGCAAATGTTATCCCATTGTATCATAACAATTCTGCGAGGTAGGTGCTATTATTATTTCTATTTTACAGATGAGGAAACTGAGGCAGACAAACATCAAGGGAGAAAAGAGGATGTATCATGAGCTGGAGAAGGCAATTTATGACATTAATATATACACATTTCTTTTCTTTTTTCCCCCAACTTTCCCTTCTTCTACTTAGCTACACCTCTTTTTTTTTTCTTTTTCACATTTCCCCCCTCTTTCTCCTCCCTTGACTAGACCTTAGGACTAGTGTTCTCTATGGAAGAGTACTTACCCTTACTGTTGATTCTCAGGACTAGAGAAGTTTCCTATCCTCGTTCTAAATCAGGGATTCTTGACTTCTTGTGTGTCACTTGTGTCAGTTCTTTCCCTCGTACAAGTTCACGGACTCCTGAATCTATCTACGAACTCCAGGTTAAGAACCCCTGATAAAGGTGTTGTTCTTGTTTGGTCACTTCAGTTATGTCTGACTCTCTGTGACCCCATTTGGGGTTTTCTTGGCAAGTATACTCCAGTTCATTTTACAGATGAGGAAACTGAGGCACACAGGCTTAAGTGATTTGCCCAGGGTCACACAACTGGCAAGTATCTGAGGCTGAATGTGAACTCAGGTCCTTCTGACTCCTGGCCTGATGCTCTAGCCATTGCAGCACCCAGCTGCCCTATGATAATACCATCACTAATGAAGAGTTTAATGAAAATTCACCATGTATGAAGTGCTGTGTAACAGAAAACATAATGAAGGAGACAGGGAACCACATAGGAGAAAATACCTTTTTTCACAGACTGTGCCCCAGATTCTCCTGCTGGAGATGGAAAGCCACTCAATCCGCCTCTCGAACATCCGTATGGCATTGCTGAGCTGCTTCTACAAACCCCCAGGTCAGACAGACTCAATGAACAAATGTTTCCCAAGGAAGGCAAACTAA
Source organism: Vombatus ursinus (assembly GCF_900497805.2). Taxonomy (NCBI): domain Eukaryota; kingdom Metazoa; phylum Chordata; class Mammalia; order Diprotodontia; family Vombatidae; genus Vombatus; species Vombatus ursinus. Next base: position 7,707,484 of record NW_020954585.1, read on the forward strand.
GGGATCTGGGAGGAGGGGTAAGTATTGTGGTAAAGTCAGGGGACTCCTCTGTTCAGGTTCCAGGTATTGTGCTAATGGTTTCACAATAATAATTATAAGAACAATAACAACAATAATAATAAATCCCATCGGGGAGGGGAAGGGAATAAATATTAGATGGCCCAGCGGATAGAGTGCTGGCTCTGGAGTCAGGAAGACCTGAATTCAAATCAGACCTCAGACAATTACTAGCTAAATAACTTTGATCAAGTTATTTAATCTCTATTTGCCTCAGTTTCCTCATCTGTAAAAATGGTGATAATAATATTGCCCACCTTCCAGGGTTGTTGTGAGGATCAAATGCAATAATAATTGTAAAATGCTTAGCCCAGTGCTGGTACATAGTAGGCACTATATAAATAATAGCTATTACTACTACTACTACTACTACTACTACCACTACTACTACTACTATTATTATTACTACTACTACTACTACCACTACTACCACTCCCACTCCCACTAATAACACTACCACTACTACCACTACCACTATCCCTACCACCACCACCACCACCACCACTACCACTACTACTATTACCATTATATAGCACCTACTATGTACCAGACACTTTACAAATATTATCCTCACAACAACCCTGAAAGATAGGTGCTTTTATTTTCTCCATTTTATAGATGAGGAAACTGAGGCAGACAAACGATAAATAACTTGCCCGGTGTCATATGGCCAGTAAATGTCCAAGGCTCATTTTAACTCAAGTCTTCCTGACTCTAGACCCAGTGTTCTATGCATTTTGCCACCTACATGGGAAAAGTTGGGTAAGTTGGCCTTGAATTAAAAAAAAGACAGATAAAGTCAATGGGGAAACTTTTTTATTTCCTCTTATGTCTGCCTTCTCCCACTCTTCCTACTCTGTGTGTGTGTGTGTGTGTGTGTGTGTGTGTGTTTGTGTAGATCAGGCCAAAAGCCAATCACTAACCTGATAGTCATACAGATGGGGTGGGTCCACATGGATATTCTTCATGGTTCCATCATGCCATTCAAACTGCATCATTGCTTTCTGCATACAGGGGAACAGTATAGGGAAATGGGGTCAAATCTTACTTGTGCACTGGCCTCTTGGTATCATGGTAAGAAGGGGGAAAATGAATTACAACCACATTTAAGGTTATAGCAACCGCCACCATGTCCTCACCTTCCTTGGGAGACAGGTTGATAAAATGTATAACATCTAGCTACCAAAAAGAGTGCTCTTTTCAGATGCTTTTCTACATGTTGAAGGAACAAACAGTGAGATGGAGCACACCATCCTCTATAAAAAAGGTTTGTTAGATTTAGAGTTGGAAGGAAAATTAGAGGCCGTCTTAGTCTAATTCTCATCTTTTACAGGTGAAGAAACTGAGGCACAAAGAGTTTAAATGATTTATCCAAGGTCACACATATAGTGAGAAGCAGAGTCAAGATTTGAACCCATACTCTGTACCAGATGCAGTATTATTTCCATTAATACATCCTGAGTGTCTTGAATTACCTCATGGAGAGTTGAAGCTACTGTTTTCTGGAAACTGGGCACAAATTCTTCCATAGGAGAGAATGCATTAGGAGCCAAAATTTGGTAAAGGCTTAACTTCTTGGCTGTAAAGACAATAAAGTTCAGGATACACACACACATGCATATGTATGTATGTATGTATGTGTATGTATGTGTATATATGTATATTTATGCATATATTTATATGTGTGTGTATGTGTGTGTGTATTTTTAACAAGACCTAATGGGTAGTATTTAGTTATTTGTGTCCACTCCCTGAAGAAAATACCTTTCAATCCATTGGTCTTCAGCCAGTCTGCAGAGGTTCTGGTCAAGAAGTTTGGGATTTTAATTTTGAGAGGGCCCTCATGCTTTGGAGGCTTGGGTAAGAAGCTGGATATAGGCAATTTTGTAAACTCTGTAGAAATCTAAATTGAGCATAAAAATATCATAGAGTCAAACAATTTTAGAGTTAGGAAATACTTTAAAAATCCAAGCGTCCTCAGCCATTAGATTGGTATCTACCAGTAGACCTAGAAATCTTATTTGGTAAATCTCTAAGCTAACCACAAGTATCCCAGCCTTCTCCACTTCACCTTTCCCAGGGACTGCTAGAATTACCAATGAGAATTCTGTCTAATACAGTCATCACTCCCCATTTCCCTAGCCTACACAATAACTTTATTGTGAGTACTTTCTTTACTCTCTTCCCCACCAACATTGATATTTATGTTGGAAAATGTACATGCATGAGAAAGAAACATAAAGTCGTGCTCATTTACTATGTTCTTTTAAAAAAATCAATTTCAAAATTAAAATCTTATAAATAAAAATATTTATTTTATAAAATTTCAATTTTATTAAAATTTATTTAAAATTCAATTTATTATTATTCAGTTTTGTGATTCCAAATTCTCTCCCTTCCTTTTCCCTTACCCATTGAAAAGGCAAGAAAAGTCAAATTTATTACAAATATGTATAGTCAGGCAAGACAAATTTCTACATTAGCTATGTTCCAGAAAGAAAAAAAAAATGAAAGGCAGAGAAAGGAAAAAAATATGCCACATTCTGCACTCTGAGTCCATCAGCTGTCTAACTAAAGTTGAAAGCATGTTTTATCATAAGTCCTTGGAATTGTGATGGGTCATTGTGTTGATCAGAGTTACTAAGTCTTTCAAAGTTGAATCTCTTTAAAATATTATGTTACTATATAAATTGTTCTGGTTCAGTTCACTTCACTCTATCAGTTCATACAAGTCTTCATCATTTCTTACAGCACAATAGTATTTCATTATATTCTTATATCATAACTTGTTCAGCCATTCCCCAATTTGATATGTCTCCTTAGTTTCCATTTTTTGCCATCACAAAAAGAGCTGTATAAATATTTTTGTACATATGGGTTTTCTTTCTCTTTCTTTGATCTCTTTGGGGTGTAGATCGAGTATTGTTGGGTCAAAGGATATGTACAGTTTAATAACTTTTTGAGCATAGTTCCAAATTACTTTCCAGAATGGTTGGGTCAGTTTGCAGCTCTATTTTCTCACATCCCTTCCAACATTTGCCATTTTATTTTTTTTTTGTTTTCTTTTGTTATGCTCTTTGTATCATGGTAAAATGTGGATGAATGTGTTATAACCACTTTTTTTTTTTTTTGCATAGGCAGTTGGGGTTAAGTGACTTGCCCAAGGTCACACAACTAGTAAGTGTCAAGTGTTTGGTCTGAGGCCGGATTTGAACTCAGGTCCTCCTGACTTCAGGGCTGTAGCTCTATCCACTGAGCCACCTAGCTGCCCCTGTTATAACCACTTCTAAGGTTAGAACATGTACCACCATGATTCCAACCTTCTTGGAATCAGCAGCAAAGAGGGGAGGAGGAAACTTCTGGTCCAGACCCTTCATTTTGAAGATAAGGTAGCTGACAATCAAAGAGAGTAACAGACTTGACTATGAACACATAGTACAAAGTCAAGATTGAAACCTAAGTTTCTGGTCCAGTGCTATTTTACCCCCTGCCATGCTATATTAAAAATGCCTTTGTTCACTTATGCTCTAGTATTTTTGTTGTTCAGTTGTGTCCTATTCTTTGTGACCCCATTTGGGATTTTCTTGACAAAGATACTGGAGTGGTTTGCCATTTCCTTCTCCAGCTCATTTTACAGATGAGGAAACTGAGGCAAACAGAGTGAAGTGACTTGCTCAGGGTCACACAGCTAGTAAGTGTCTGAGGCCAGATTTGAACTCAGGAAGATGACTTTTCCTGTCTTCAGGTCTGGTACTCTATCCACTATGCCACCTAGCTGCCCCAAATACACCAGAATACTGGGTGAATAATATATGTATTCATTCTTAATCTTACTTTGTTAATAACTGTGTTTTCTGTTAAGCCAAAATGACATGCACTATTTATTGTGCCCATTAATATGAAATGAAGAAAAAGAAAGAGGGCTTTTGAAGCTCTACCTAACATTAGGCTCTAGTAAACAACTAACTTAAGTTGTTTCCAAGTTCACATTAATTATACCCACAAAGCACTGGGATTGTTCTAATTGAGGCAGGAGAATAGAAGCATTATCTTCAAGGCATCTCATAGTCACATGAAACCTCCTTCCATGGAAGTCATGAGGGGAACAGAGAACACCTGCAGTTCTCTCCTTATGGAAGTGAAAATGACCAAAAGTGGTGAAAACCATTTTTGTCTTCCCTGGGGCACATCGAAGAGGGAAAATGAAGAGAAAGTAAAAGAATCAGGCTTGATTGTTTTGGTTGATGAAGGCTGATTTTGTTTCCATGGGAACCAGATTCAGAAAGCTTTGGGTACATGTCAGATGGCAAGGACTTTGGATTTTTCAACTTTGGGTATATAAACTACCCATTGGGAGCAATCCTTTTAGTCTGGCCTTCCTTTCTGTAGACATTTAGATAAGACTCAAAAAGCAAAATAATTTTTCAGAGGCTCTCTGCATATTCCTTCTGGGTAAAATGTCCCATGACATGCCAAAAGCTTCCTTGGCAAACGCTGAACATGTATGTCAACAAAAAGGTATAGAAATTTAGGTCAGGGAGGCTCAGTACTTACTTCTCGTGCCATGTTGGTGAATGCTTCACAAGTCCTGCTCTGGTACATCTCTTTGATGGTGTTGAGAATATTCTTAGCCTTCTGAATCTCTTTAAGGAGCTTAACTACATCACTGTTGGCAGAATTCTGATCCTAAGCAGGAGTAAACCAAAAAATTTGGATTGAAGGTAAATGTTATGGCTGGCCAATGTTCACTGAAGGAATGAACAATTAGCAAATGACTAAATGTGAATTATACTCCTTGTGTTTTTACTTCTATTCCTGAAGTTCTGTTAGTTAAAGTAATGCCTTAGGCAAGGTATTACTACAGAAAAGTGCTGACTGAACTTGGTTCCCCAGTGTGAAATGTGACATTCAAACACACCTGTAAAATCCAAACACATTTATTAATGGACACCAGTAACTGGTCATCAAAGCATGAAACTGTAATCTAAGCAATTAACTATTTTACAAAATGAACTATTAATTCTTTAAATTTGAATAGAGGGTAATGCATAAATTTGTTAATTGTTCTTCTTTGGTGTTGGAATTGATAACATTTGATCTTTGTTATATAAATGTCATTGTAATAATTAGTTCAACATTGTTATTCTCTCATCTATAGGTTTCATATGTATTAATTCTGGGAAGCTTATAGACCTTTATATCTTACAGGGTATACTTATCGTAGTGCTAGTATTAAACTATGTTGTCATAGGATCACAGAATTGAACAGAATCTCAGGGGTGGAAGAGACCTTAGTAGCCTTTTTTTTTTTTTTTTTGGCTAGGCAATGGGGTTAAGTGACTTGCCCAGGGTCACACAGCTAACAAGTGTTATGTGTCTGAGGCTGGATTTTCAGTAGCCTTTTTTTAAAAAATAATTTAAAAAAACTTTTTCCAGTTACATGTAAAGACAATTTTTAACATTCATTAAAAATTTTTTTGAGTTCCAAATTTTCTCCTTCCATTTCCTCACCCCTCACTAAAATGGTAAGCAATTTGATGTAGGTTATATACGTACCATCATGTAAGACATATTTTTATATTAGTCATGTTGTGAGAGAAGAAACAGATGAAAAGGAAAAAAAAACATGAAAAAAATAAAGTGAAAATAGTATGCATTGATCTGCATTTAGACTATGTCAGTTCTTCCTCTGGATGTGGAATTTTCATCATCAGTCTTTTGGAATTACCTTGGATTATTGTATATTGCTGAGAACTGAGTTATTCATTGTTGATCTTTGCATAATATTGCTGTTACTGTGAACAATGTTCTCCTAGTTTTGCTCACTTTACTTTGCATCAGTTCATATAAGTCTTTCCAGGTCTTTCTGAATTCAGCCTGCTCATCATTTCTTTTTGTTTTTTCATGATGTGAAGAAGAATTAGAACTAATGATAGGAACCATGAGATAGAAAAAACAAAACAAAACAACAAAAGAAAAGGAGAGCAAATAGTATGCTTCTATCAGCATTTAGACTCCATAGTTCTTTCTCAGGAAGTAGATAGCATTTTCCATCATGACTCTTTTAGAGTTGTCTTAGATCCTTGCATTGCTGAGAAGAGCTAAGTCTATCAAAGTCAGTCACTGCACAATGTGGTTGTTACTGTGTACAATGTTCTCCTGGTTCTGCTCATTTTACTTAGCATCAGTTCATGCAAATCTTTCCAGTTTTTTCTGAAGTCCTCCTGCGCATCATTTCTTATAGCACAATAATATTCCATTATATTCATATACCACAACTTGTTCAGCCATTCCCCAATTGATGGTCATCCCCTCGATTTCCATTCTTTGCCACCACAAAAGAGCTGCTATATATATTTTTGTACATGTGGGTCCCGTTTGTATGATCTCTTTGGGATACAGACCTAGAAGTGGTATTGCTGGGCCAAAGGGTATGCACAATTTTATAGCATAGTTCCAAATTGCTCTCCAGAATGGTTGAATCAGTTCACAACTTCACCAACAATACATTAGTGTTCCAGAATTCCCACATTTCTTCTAACATTTTTCATTTTCCTGTTTTGTCATGTTAGCCAATCTGATGAGTATGATGTGGTACCTCAGTGTCGTTTTGATTTGCATTTCTCTAATCAATAGTGATTTAGCTGCTCATCATTTCTTATAGCATAATAGTATTCTATTACATTTATATACCACAATTTGTTCAGCCATTTCCCAGTTGATGGGCATCCCCTCAATTTCCAATTCTTTGCCACTACAAAAGAGCTGCTATAAATATTTTTCTACATGTAGGTCTTTTTCCTTTTTTAATGATCTCTTTGGGATACAGAACTAGCAATGGTATTGCTGGATCAAAATGTATGCACAGTTTGAGTGCCCTTTGGGCGTAACTCTAAATTACTCTCCAGAATGGTTGGATCAGTTCACAACTCCACCAAAAATGCATTAGTATTCCCATTTTCCCACATCCTCTTCAACATTTATCATTTTTCTTTTTTGTCATATTGGCCAATCTGATAGGTGTGAGGTGGTAACTCAGAGTTGTTTTAATTTTAATTTCTCTAATCAATAGTAATTTAGAGCATTTTTTCATATGACTATAGATAACTTTGATTTCTTCCTCTGAAAATTGACTATTGATATCTTTTGACCATTTATCAGTTCGGGTATGGCCTGTATTCTTATCAATTTGACTCAGTTCTCTATATATTTGAGAAATGAGGCCTTTATCAAAGACACCTTTCTGTTTTGCCCCTAATCTTGGTTGCATTGGTTTTGTTTGTGCAAACTCTTTTTAATTTAATACAATAAAAATTATCCATTTTGCTTTCCATAATGCTCTCTCTCTCTCTCATTTGGTCAAAAATCCTTCCCTTCTCTATAGATCTGACATATAAACTATTCCTTATTCTCCTAATTTACTTATGGTACTACCATTTTTGTCTAAATCATGTACCTATTTTGACCTTATCTTGGTATACAGTGTAAGATCTTGGTCTATTAACTACTCTTCAATTGATTTTCATATGGCATGAACCTGAGACCTTCTAATAGCCTGATTATCCTTAGTGGTCTCCAGTTTATCAATATCCTTCCTAAAATATGATGCCTAGAATTGAACACAATAATTCAGATATGGTCTGACTGGAAAAGAGTACAGAGATACTATCACATCCCTAGTCTTAGATATTACATTTCTCTTAAAAATGGAACCTAAAAGTTTGCATTCGATTTTCTTTTCTTTTTACTATTACATAACACTATTGACTTATATAGAACCCACAGTCCACTAAGACCTTTCTTTTTTTTTCAATTTGCTGGATCCTGAAGATGATTTCCCAGGGGGCCAATTTGAGGAATTCAACTATATCTCTTGTTCCTCTGTGGAAGAATTTTGGAAGGATAGGGCCTATTATAGATGCAGAAAAAGTTTTGACAAAAATATAGTACTCCTTTATGTTAAAAATATTAAAAAGCACTGGAATAAATGGATGATTTCTTAATGTTATAAATAGTATCTATCTAAATAAAATCTAAAATCTAAATCAAATAGTATTATCTCAAGAAATGTAGAAACAGTAGCTAGGTGGCATCATGAATAGAATGGCAGACCTGGAGTCAGGAAAACTCATCTTCCTGAGTTCAAATCTGGCCTCAGACACTTACTAGCTGTGTGACCCTGGGCAAGCCACTTCACTGTCTTTGCCTCAGTTTCCTCATCTGTAAAATGAGTTGGAGAAGGAAATGGCAAACCACTCCAGTATCTTTGTCAGGAAAACCCCAAAAGGGGTCATGAAGAGTCAGAAATGACAGAAAAACAACCACAGAAACAGTAAAGGTCTTTCTAATTTGAGGAGGCTGTTCATTGTCACTACTAATATTTGATATAGTTTCAGAAATACTGGCTAAAGAAATGACAAGAAAAAGAAATTGAGGCAAGAAGCATAGGCAAAGGGGAAACAAAATAGGAGGCTATTAAATTAGTCTAGGTGAGAAAAAATGAGGGCCTAAGTTTGGGCAGAAGCAGTGAGAATGGAAGGAGGGATGACTAAAAGAGATATTTTAGAGGTGGGCTTTCTATGACTTGGCAATTGGTTGGATGTTTGGAGGTGAGGGAAGACTCAAAGATGACTAACAGTAAGAGTATGGGTGGCTGGGAGTACAGTGATTCTATCAACAGAAATAGAGAAATTATGGGGGAGGGAGGGAGTGACAAGGAGTTTAGTTTTATCTATTCTGAGTTTCAGATGCTATTGGCACATTTAGTTGAAGATATTCAGCAGGTAGCTAGAAATATGGTTCTGGAGATCAGGGAGAAAATGAGAGTAGAGATATAAATTAGGGATCCACCTACATAGATAGTTATCTTCACTCCAAACCATTTTCTTGCCCTACCTATACACTAGACCCTCCTTACTAGAGGCCTTGCTCTGGGGGACTTAACCCTTTTCACTTCATCTCCTTTTTTAGGGTCTGGACTGTCTTGATGAGTGAGTGTTTCACCTGACCCACTATATCTAGGCAGCCCCAGTCAGGCTCCACTTTATATCCTGTATATCTTTCTTGCACTATGCTCTGCTGCCATGCATTTACCCGATCCCCTCTTTCCAGCTCTAGAACCCTAATCAAATCCATGTTGCCCTTGCTCCTATAAAAAGTTTTGCAGTTTATTCCCCTATAATGGCTCTACTCACCATTTCTATACCATTCTTCCCATAGACTGTGTAATTGTGGGAGAGCACACTCCAGGTTTATAGGAGGAATGCTTTGTAGTTACCTGGGGTACAGTCTCCCACAAATACACACATAAATCATGGGAAGAATGGGCTCAAACTAAAATGCAGGTAGAAAGGATCATGTGTAGAACAAATGTGTGGCAAAGGCAACTCATAACTCCTGGTCCTGCAGGGCCTGGAGGCCCTTTCTCTTGGTCCAGCACCTCTTGGTTTCATTGTCTCTGCTAGAGAGGTTCTTCATCTGAGATTGCAGAGGCTGATCCTTTCCACAGCTCAATTCTCAACTGCCAGGATTAGCTTTCTTTTGAGTCCACAGTAGGCTCTCTTTTGTGCTGCCAGGGATCACACTCTTTGAAGATCTTTCCTCCTTGAGTGACTGCTTCTGTGAAGCATGGTCTGTCTGGAGTCTGTCTGTATATCTGTTCCATCAATTGTGTCTGAAGTTCTCTTGGACTGACAAACTCACAAACTGTGTGGTGGCATGTCTGCCTTTGACCAAATCACTGCTAGACACCATGACCAAAAGGGAAGGAGAGGGAAAACTCCTCCCCTCCTGAAGGGCTTTTCTCCACAAAGCACTCAGTAGTCGACTCCCCTGGACTCCCCAGGGCTTAGCTATTTAAAGCCTCCAGGGGTATGGGTGATTTGTTAGCTCAGCCAACCGTGTTCTTCCCCTCTTTATCAATTAGAGAGGTTTTCACATTTTGTAAAGGGATCACTGGATATGGCCAACATTTTACAGTTAGTTTAACAGTTTGTTACCCCATTAAAACTTCATTATCCATGACTAACTACATTCTGTGACTAAATCACCTGAGTTGGAGGAGGGAATCTCATTCTCCCTTCTTTACACATTCATTCATTCATTCATTCATGGAGTTGATAATTGTAACCATGGGGATCACCAAAGGAAAGATTGTAGAAAAAGAAGAAAAGAAGGTCATGGATAGAAATTCATTTATGGGATATCAGTATTTAAGAAACCTGAAGAGGATAATAAGCCAGCATAGGAGATAGGGAAGGAATGGGTTCTGGAGAGTACAGTGTCACAGAAACTGAGCTCAGTGAGGAGAGGATAACTGGTCAACAGTGTCAAATATCACAGAGTCCACAACAAGGAGGACAGAAAAAAATGACAACCTGGATTTATTAATTAGGTCATTAATGGCTTTGGAGAGAACTGTTTCTGCAGAATGGTGGTTATGGAAGCCTGACTGTAGAGTTTTGATGCATGAATGGGAGAGGTGGGGAAATAGAAGCATTGAGTGTAAACTACTCTTACTATTTAAAAAAATTAACTAAAAAAGTCAACAAGCATCTATTTTTCTCTCTTCCTCACTGCCAATTAAATAAACAAACAAAAAAGAAAAAGAAAACTTTGGTAACAAATAAACATAGAGCAGCAAAACAACCTCTCCCAATCCCCACTTTGGATTCTTTCTAAAAGTTTGGCAGTAAAGGTAGAGAGATTGAATAACTTGAGGAGGTGAAAAGGGTTAAAGGAAGGAGTTTTTTGGGATAAAGGATTTTTTTAAAGAATGTTTGTTGGTTCAGGGTAAGGATCCAGCAGAGAAAGAGATTGAAAATGCATGAGAGAGAGAGGGATGATTAATGGAGTAAGATCATGGAGGAGATAGGAGGGGATAGGATTGAAGGTACAGGTGGAAGGGTTAGCTTTGGAAATAAAATGTTTGTTGAATTGAATTGTCAAGGAGGAGAGCCATTTCTTCTTTTGAGACTGGAGGGAAGGAGGAAAGGAAAGGAAAAGATACTTAGAAGTTTGGAACAACAAAAGCATGAAATTTACAAAGGACTGCTTCATTTTCAGTAAAGTAATGAGGAAATGATTTGCGAGGAGTGAGTAGAGTTAGAGGTCTGAGCAAAGAGAAGATTTGAAATAGCTAATGGAGGGAATCTGAAAGACAATCAATAAGACAAAAAGAATCTGTGTAGCAGATTCCTTCCCAAGGTGCACTGTACAAAGTAGTCTGATGAAATGTGCATCAGTAAGGGCCCAGTTGAAGCATGATTTTACTGACATTATCAGTACCATTTCATGATTTTCTCTCCAAGCACAAAGTAAGCTACTCATAAGTAGGATAGAGGCTGCAGAATTACCTGGGGTGAATATTAACAAAATAGGGATGACAAAAAGTCAATAGGACCAGGATTCAATGGTGGAGGAAAAGGTGTTATTGAATTAACTAGCATCTTACCATAGATGTAGGCAGCTAGGTGATTCAGTGGATAGAGTACTTGACCTGGAGTCAGGAAAACTAATCTTCCTGAGTTCAAATCTGGCCTCAGACACTTACTAACTGTGTGGGTCTGGGCAAGTCACTTAACCCTGTTTGCCTCAGTTTCCTCATCTGTAAAATAAGCTGGAGAAGAAAAAGACAAACCACTCCAGTATTTTTGTCAAGAAAACCTCAAGGGGCAGGTAGGTGACACAGTGGATAGAGCTCCAAGCCTTGGAGTCAGGAGGACCTAAGTTCAAATCTGGCCTCAGACACTTGACACTTACTAGCTATGTGACCCTGGGCAAGTCACTTAACCCCAATTGCCTCACCAAAAAAAATCCAAAAAACAAAAAACAAAATCAAACCTCAAGCAGAGTCACATTAAGGATTGGACACAACTGAACAACAACAACAAACCATAGATACAAGACAGTATAAGGAAGAGTGTGAGGCCAGAAAAGGGTTGACAGAGGGAGATCATGTTATGGTAAGAGTAAAGGCATCAAAAGAGTGGAAGGACGGAAGACTGCAATCAGAATGAGGAAGTTTAGAGTGGAGGAGGTCAAGTAGTGGTTAGATGGTGACTCAGAACAGCAGTAAGTGAGAGATGAGGGTTGTTCTCTCTGTTGGTGCTTTGGAAGGCCCAAAGGTCATATGTGTACTATGGCCCATATCAATCACTATCGCCATCACCACCACCACCTCAAAAAGAAATCACATACAGTGATTGACCCAGAAACCTGTCTTCTAGGGACAGTCTTGATAGCAAAGAAAGAGGCAGGCTTACCTCTGGAATTAGTGTGTAGCAGTGGTAATGGCCTCCAAGACCTTCTGCAAAGTTCCTGACCACGGCCTACAGTGATGGTGACGGAAGAAAGTTATTGTAAGTCCTGAAGAGAGTAATAATAATAATATTATGGGATTTACAACTCTTGGATAGATCACTGAACCTGGAGTCAGGAAGATCTGAATTCAGATCCAGTCTCAGACACTTATTAGCTTTGGGCAAGTCACTTAACCTCTGTCTGCCTCAGTTTCCTCATGTGTAAACCAGAGATAATAATAGTTCCTCCTTCCCAGGTTGTTGTGAGGATCAAAAGAAATATTTATAATATATTTGGCAAATCTTAAAGCGCTATGTAAATGCTACTACTACTAGTACTGCTATTACCACCACAACTCCTACTACTACTTATTCCCTGGAGCCCAAACACTTCCTTCTTTCATCAATCCAATTTCCACAAATTCATTGCTTCCCATTTTGCAGGAGTGAAAATGGAGGCACAGAGAGGCAGAATTTACAATCAAACTGACATAAGAACTCAAGCCTCTTAACTGTTCCTCCAAGTCAGAGATTAAGTCCAGATCTCTAAGCTGCAATGGTTTTTTTCTGGTTCACTGGGAAACCACCAAATGAGAAGCTTCCTACCATTGTAGGCACTTACCAGGGGCATGTGGTTGCTACATTTATAAGTGACAATCTGGAGGACCATATTCCTTCCCAGGGTGCACTGCAGAATGTAGTCTGATAGAATTTCTGGAGATTGATCTGGGCTGGGGAGAAGGACCGAGGTTCCAATAAGCCAGGTCATAGTCAGACAATTCCAAAGTAAAGGAGTTACTACAAAATGGTATGTTAGATTACTTATGCTCTATGCCTGTGGTTTCCTTCTGAGAAAGGCACCTGAACTTCCTAGGCAGATGGGTCTATACCCAGTTCTCTAATTCTCAGTGTTGTCTCTTCTCTCTCAACATCTTTGGACTGGAATGTCTCAATGATCTTTTTCTCACCATTTTTCACTGGGAAGCTGTCAGAAGTGTGTGCATTTGAAGACACTCATCACAGGTTCCATGCCTGACAATCCTAGTTACTCAGGGACCATTTGAGTGCTTAGATTTAAGAATATCCTTTTTTACATCAACTTTTTCCTCCTCTGCCCACTTATTCTCCTTTTGTAGACATTTAAACAGTGCTGTGTGGGGATATCTTAAAATATATAGTCTGGTGGGCCCAACATTCCTGCCATTAAAATAGTTACATCATAAAAAGAGTGTGTAGAATAATTTCGCATTGCATGCTTCAGAGTGTCTTCTCTAAGGAGATTCTCAAAAATATTCAATTCTTCCTATCTTGTTCTAAAACACTGTGTTCTTAGCTCTAGGATCCATGTAGCTTGGCCTCAAGGAATTTCTACACTTTAGACAAACTCCCTCTAATCAGTGCCATGGGAAAATCAGCATCAAAGAGAAAGCAGAGTTGTACAGGCCAGAGCAAGGGCCAAAGGAAACAGTAAAGGTTTTCATATCATCTCAAGAAAAGACGTTGGTGTTTCCAAGAATGAAAAGAAAATTGCAGTAGGAAGGAAAGTCAAAAATAGTCATGATACAATTTAATTCAAACATAGAACAAACCAGTTGATTAGGTTGATGAGATCAGAGACATGAGTTTAATTCTTTTATAGGCCAATCCTGATACAGATAAGTTAGCTTTGCATAGTTAATAACTTCATCTCTGGTCATAGCATTTCTTGCCTTACCTAACCATTTTGTAAATGCATGCCACTAATCTCTGGCGAGGTAGGAGGAGAGAGTGTGGATTGTTTGGTGGGACCCATTCTTACTATTGGAAACCCAACTTAAAGCAAAATCTGATGGTGGATTAATAGCTCAATTTCATATCTGAAAGATGGCATAATTTTCTAGCAGTAGGACAAAATGTCCATTTAATTTGCCTCAAACTAAGGATACACTCTTACATGCATAGTCTCATGTGCATAGCAAAATGATTTTTTGTCTTGGTTCATATTGTTGTCCATTTGGGAAAAGGAACCTACCAGCTGCCTATGATGATTACCAAGGAATTCAGCTCCTTCTTCATGAGGGCTTTTCTCAGAGCTTGGAGCAAATTGCTTCCTCCACGGGGCTGTAACATCTGTACCCACTCCTTAGCTTCCTGGAGACTGGAGAAAGGATAAAACTGAGACCGAGACCCATATTCCTACTCAACGTCCTGGGAACTATCTGCACTTTCACCCAAAGTATTGAGCTGTCTTTCTTCACTTAAAATGTTTCCTATGGCCTTTGCTACTGACTTGACTCAGAGTGGGAGCTTTCTTAGGGCATGCAATGGACTGGCTTTGGATCGGCACAGAGCCATAAGCTTTCATAACTGAGATAAAGAGAAAGATGAAGCAGATGACAGAAATGAACTTTATTCAGGTACTTGTGACTTGATTAGGATTAGATTGTCACTACAGCTAAGTTGATATCTGGTTTCCTTTAAGATAGGCTCAGGGAAAAAAGTTATGCAAAATGTCATCAGCAGCAGCACAAAAAACTTATTGAGCTCCTTTGGGCTGTCTGGTGAAGCCTATGGGCCCCTTCTCAGAAGAATGTTTTTATTTTTCAATAATATGTTATTTTTTCCACTTATATGTAAAGACAATTTTTAACATTCATTTTTTAAACATTTTCAGTTCCAAATTTTCTCCCTCCCTCCCCCCCCTACTCCAAGACAGTAAGTAATTTGATACAGGTTATATATATGCAATCATATAAAACATATTTCCATATTAGTCATGTTGTGAAAGAAGAAACAGACCAAAAGAAAAAAACATGAAAAAAAATAAAGTGAAAAATAGCATGCTTTGATCTGCATTCAGACTCTAGTTCTGTTTCTGGAATTTGAATAGTATTTTTCATCATGAGTCCTTTGGAATTGTCTTGGATCATTGTATTGCTGAGAATAGCTAAGTCATTCACAGGTGATCATTGCATAACGTGGCGGTTACTGTGTACAATGTTCTCCTGGTTCTGTTCACTTCACTCAGCATCAGTTCGTGTAAATCTTTCTGGGTTTTTCTGAAATCAGCCTGCTTGTCATTTCTTATAGCACAATCGTATTCCATTACAATCATATACCACAGTTTGTTCACCATTCCCCAATTGATGGGCATCCCCTCAATTTCCAAGTTTTTGCTAACCACAAAAAGAGCTGCTATAAATATTTTTGTACACATAGGTCCTTCCCCCCACCTTTTTTCTCTCTTTGGGATACAGACCTACTAGTGGTATTGCTGGATCAAAGAGTATGCACCATTTGATTGCCCATTGGGCAAGAAGAATGTTTTTAAATGCATAAAATAAAAATACAGAGGATTTTAAAGGAAACCAATATATTGCAATACAATTATCAAAATATTTTAAAAAACCACACACAGAGACCCCCTGAAATTTATCCATGGACCCCTCAGGGATCTGTGCACCCTTAGTTAAAGATGTCTGATCTATATCAGGGGACTCTATAAGTTTTTAACATTAGGCAGACACAAACGCTGGGCTGGTTGGTTGTTGTCCTTCATTCTCAAAGAGGACCAAAATGACATCACTATGTTGGAGTCAAGGTACAGCGTGTCTGACTGCGACTGATCAGACCAATATGAGCTCAGAAGGCTCTACCACAGGTCAGGCTCAAATAGTCCACGTGAACATTTGGAGTGGAGATGTCTCTAAATTTGCACATCTCACATTTCTTTTGAGCTACTACAATTATCCTTCACTCATAGAGCACAATGCCTTCGTCGATGTGGGCATGCCATCCATGCTGGGTGCTCCTTTGCTCGTGCCTCCCAAGTCATGCAATCTGATTCCAAAGTTCAGAGAGACCTTGAGAATGTCCCTGTATCACTTCTTCTGACCACCACATGAGTGCTTGCCTTCTGTAAGGTCTCCATAAAATAGTCTTTTAGGCAAACATACATTTGGCATTTGAACAGCCCATCAGAGTTGTGCTCTCTGCAGTAGAATTTGAATGGTTGGCACTCAAACTTTAGATAGGGTAGTGTGGTTGGCTGCACTGGGTGCAACCCAGGGATTGGGGCTCAGAGGTACCAGGACTTTGTGCTCTGCAAATCAGAAGTGTGCCTTCACATGGAAAAGACCTTTTTCCATCTAGGGCAGGAGTTCTTAATTTGGAGACTGTGAACTTATTTTAAAAAATATTTTGAAAGTGGCATTTCAGTATAATTGCTTTCCTTTATAATCCAATGTATTTTATTTTGTGCATTTAAAAACTTTCTTCTGAGAAAGGGTCCATAGGTTCATCAGATTGCCAGAGAGTACCCTGAAAAAAAAAAGGTGAAGATTTCTTGGTTTTTTTGTGTGACTTCACATGTAAAATCGATATCATATTGCTTGCATTCTAAGGACTGGGGGAGGAGGGAGAGAGAGAATTTGGAACTCAAAATTTTAAAAAATGAATGTTATAAAAATTTTTACATGTAAATGGGAAACATTTAACAAAATAAATAGAAATACATTTTAAATAGATTTCTTGCTAAGAAATTCTTGGTCCTTGGAATTTACTCTGGTTTCAGAAGTTCTAGCTATTCCAGTCGTTGCAGGGCTTTGTCTCCTGACTTTCTATCTAGTGTGCTTCTTGCTCCCCATTCTTCCATGAGAATACATGAATGGTTTTCAATCTCACTGTTGGAGGGGCCTCCCCACTTTGACTTGAACCAGATCTACTGAAGCATGGAAGCACTCCCACCATCTTGCTTTCCTTGGTCCATCCTGTTCTGATTGTTTTAAATGTCACCACTGTTGGAGGCAGCACTCACTTGGACTTATTGACTTTCACTGGATTTGGCCAGAGGACTGAGGGATGGGTGCCAAAGGAGAGAAGGTACAAGTGTTCTTTTTTGCTCAGCTGCTCATCTATAAGACTCTGCAGGACAAAAGGAAATAATGAAACCAAAGAACTTGAGAGTTGGAAGGGACTTTAGAAGTCGTCTAGTCCAATCTCCCACCCACAGACAAAGGAATAAAAAATACCCTTCCAGATTGGCATGTGGTTTAAAAAAAAAAAAAAAAACCTCCTCAGGATCCATTTAAAGAAGGTATTCACACCACACCGGGCTCTGACTCCACTGACTCTCCCTTATCAAACTAAGAGCTTATTGTGAGCAAGGACTGTCTTTTGCCTTTCTTTATATCCCCTGTGCTTAACACAGTACCTGGCACGTAGGAGGAGCTTAATAAATGTTTGTTGACTAACTGACTTACTCATAGAGTATTAGAGTTAGACAGCATCATAGAAGTCCTCCTATCCAAAATCCCATTGCATGTTAGAATCTAATTCCTAAACAAGATTTATCCAGCCTTTGACTACCTCGAGGATGGGAAAGTCATTACCTCACAAGGCAGCCCATTCCATTTTTAGACAGATTTGTCAGGAAAATCTTCCTTCTCCTGAACTGAAATCTGTTTCTCTGTAACTTCTACCAACTGTCCCTAGTTTTGCCCTCTGGAGCCAAATAGAACAAGTCTACTTGTGATGGAATGGATCAGTTTCAATCTAAATCCATCTGGGAACTGTGTCTTTTTTTTAATGTGTGAAACTGAAACACTGAAAATTCATTGCTCCAAGGCATCCAGATTAGTCACTGTCAGAGAAAGAACATCATCTTCTTTTAAACTGGAAAGATTCACAAAGAAAAAAAAAAAATCAGGGTATCTAATGACATCAACCTTATGAACAGACCTATGTGGGTCTCCAATGGCGTTCCTTTTAATTTATTTAAGTTGTGAGCAGATGACCAGGTTCCAGGAAAGAAATGCTTAAATTTGAGGGAAACAGAATAGTAGTTCCATTCATTTCCTTCCCATTGTATTTCCATGATGGAGGATAGATTGGTGACTAGGGTGCTATTTCAACAGCTGCCAGGGATTAATTTTTAGTCTTATTCTCTGGTTGTCTGGGGGGCAATGGGTCCCCATGGGTTGCGTGTTTTGGCAAGCTGATTGCTCATGCTGTCAACACCACAGTTTGTATCTCCATTCACTCTTGCTCATCCTTGCAAAAAGTTCTCTCCTAGGCATCAACCTCCTCTGATGTACTTTATTTGTTGCTCTTTGAATTTGATCTGTTAGGTCTGCCCTCAGAGAAAACGTGAATGAGAGAAGCAGAAAGATGGGGTCCTTAAAGGTGAGGCCCATAGTATCTCAGAGAGAGGTGGGCTGGGATCTTCCTAGAACCCAAACATATGACATACAGCCTTTGGATCAAATGTGGCCTGTCTGCCTCCAAGATATGGCCTTTTTGGGATTTTTAGGAAACATTTTTAAAAATCTAATTAGCATATATAACAGTAAAGCTTATTACTTCCATTGTGTAACTGATTGTCAGTCATACATCAATTAGTAATAGAAACTGAGAGCACTAGACTTGGAGCCAGACTTGAAGACCTGAGTTTGAATCCTAATTCAGACACTTATTAGTTGTGTGACTCTGGGAAAGTCACTTAATTTTTCTGAACCTTAGTTTCCTCATCTATAAAATGAGGATTAAACTTCACCTATCTCATAGTGTTGTGGTAAAGGATCAAATAAGGTAAAATATGTAAAGTACTTCACAAACCTTAAAGGGATATATAAATGATAGCTATTATTATTATGCAATCAGATTAATATGGCCTGTACACTTAATAGATTTATGATCACACAACCTACTACTGAAAACTTGGGAGGCCCTTATCATGATGACATCCTTTAGGTATTTCAGTAGGTAAACTATTGTCCTCATTTTTTCTTTGTAAATATTCTTGGTTTGAAGGAAAATGACATAGCCTTATCATGGAATATGGTTATCTCCTGCCAACTTAAAAGAAATGAAAGGGAACACTACCTAAAACCCATGTGGGTCCATGGGTCAATATTATTGGATCTTATTTAAATGAAATCCTTTAGGTATTGGAATAAGTAAACTTATCCTGATTTTTTTTCTTTCAGAATATTCCTGATTTAAAGGAACATACTATGCTGTACCATTGACACTGACTGATCTGGATACTTTGGAGAAGTATCTTAGCATGGGGCTTCCAACCAGGTCAAGCATAACACATTCTATCAGTGTGGTTGCAGAGCACACAGTCAGTCTCCAGGCAACCTGGCAGTGCTATATACTCCTCTCTGGGCCCAATGACCTCAGGAGGGAAATCCTCCTCCCATCTAAACTCTCATTATTGACTTATACTATCAACAATCCCTCTCCCAGATGGATAATCTTTTCTGGAGGTTGAAAGTATCTCTAAGGAGAAGTTGTATCATGCCACATTCTGTAGAATCAGAGATTTAGAGCTGAAAGGGACTTTAGAGGCCATTGAATACAATCTGCTGATTTTACAGATAAGGAAACTGAAGAATGGAAGAGGTTAAGTGATTAGTGTCTGAGGCAGAATTTGAACCCAGCTCTTTTTTTACCCATCCCCTGTCCACTGCCTACATCACACTGCCTGTCAAAAAATTCCACAAGCAGAGGATGGTGGGTAAAGTGACAGGAATTAGTGTCCAATAGGATTCATCCTAACTGAAGGCATGATCCATTTATGGGCTCACAATTCTTGGAGGGAATCACTTGAAATGAACTGTAATAGAGGTGCCATTTCACCATGCAAGTGGAATTGAGGTGAGAATCTTAGAAAATCTGACTGCAATTACTATTGCAAACACAATAAATTTTTGTCTGTTTGATATCTTAGTGTTAATGAACCATTCTTGTTGAAAAACAAACAAACAAACAACAAAACACCAATATCAGAAATCTCCCTTTGTGGATTTTTACAGTTGAGCCTATTTTGCAAATTTGATGTTAACCTCCTACTCCTCTAATTCCCGTCATTCCGAATAACACACAGACATTCAAGCCTGGAGGGAAACCTCTTTCCCCTGCTGCCCCTCCCATACACTCATCCCTCTCCAGTTTAGTAGTATGGTACAGTGGAAAATGTCTGGATGGAACCCGAATTTGGAGTCAAGAGGCTCTGTGTTCTAATCCTACCTCTGCCATGTATCACCTATCAGACCTTGGGCAAGTTGTTTAACCTTTCTTGTCTTCAGTTCCCTGACTATAAAATGGTGTCTAACTAGATCAGGGGTTCATAACCTTGGGTGCACAGACCCCTTAGAAGTCTGTGAACTTAGATGGATGGGAAAAATTACATCTTTATTTTTACTAACCTTTGGTGTCCCTGGTAATCCTATGCATTTTATTTTATGTTTTTAAAAACATTGTTAGAAGTGGTCCATAGGCTTCACTAGACTGCTCAAGGGATCTGGAACACAAAAAATTAGAAACCCCTGCCCTCGGTGGTCTTTAGCAAGGTCCCTTCCAGCTCTAAATCTATGATATCCAGTCCCTATCCTCCTCTGCCTGCACCTCCTCCTTTGGCAAATTGTTAAGAAACTTTCCTTCATCCTTGATTTCTCTGCCCTCAAACATCTCTTTATCCTTCATCACCTTCTCCATTGTTGATTGCATTTCTTATGCTACCTGACTTTAGAAGGAGACACCGTCTTATTCCTGGTTTCCCATTTACCCCCTGAATCCTAGCTTGCTTTACCCTTTTGCTAGTCAAGAACTTCTTCCTGTAATGCCTAGAACTGTTTCTTAACTTATCTCCCACTCTCAAAGTCTTTCCGTCCTTTCATAGCTCAGCTGGAGGCTCTTCCATTAAGCTTTCCTTATGCACCCAGCTCAAAGTGACTCTCTGTCTTGTCTCATTTCTTCTATGTGCTCATCACATTCTAATTCCCATCGTGGTTATTTGCACAAAGCTCTGGATTGTAAACTTTCTGAGGGCAGGGAGTGATTTTTGTTGTTGTTGTTTTAAACTTAATAGAGGTCTCTATGGCCTAGCAAAGTCCCTTGAAAATGGCAGGTGCTTCATGAATATTTGTTATTGACCTGAGGAAGGCAGAGTTGCTTTTTTTTTTTCTAGTTTAGAAGAGCTACTTACCAACAAGTCACGTTGGAACTCCTGCTTTTGAAAGTGACAGCTACTGTTTGAAACGTCCACCAGGACTCCGACTTTAGTCCCCTTTAGGAGGCCAAACATCTAAAGGCAAAGAAGTCTGTTGAATCAATGAATCAGCGGCACCTTATATAAGGTGTCCCAAAAGTCTTTGTGCAGTTTTAAGCTATTTAAACTTGGACTGGCACTAAGACTTTTTTGAAGGCACTAAGACTTGAGCTATTAAAGCTAAGACTGCACCAAGAATTTTGGGACACTCTGTACTTCTCTGATTATCAGACTCTGAGAAGCTCTAGAGATTTAACAGTTTCCTTCATTTAATCCTGAGACCCAAAGTGTACTGTCTCCGTTAAGGTGCTTGCTACCGAGGCAGAAGAACTGGAACCCCAGAGCTGGCTCAGTGCTACTTGCTTCTGTTTCTTGTCAGAAGATGGTGCTAAGATGAGGCTAAAACTTTGTCCCCCATCTGCCTCCATGCCTATTCCTCCAGTCCGGGGATTATTCTTTTTCTAGAAGTAATGCTGATGTTGATACCATACAGGACATTAGCCTGGGGTGTGTGTGTATGTGTGTGCGTGTGTGTGTGTGTGTGTGTGTGTGTGTGTGTGTGTGTGTTGCCTTTCTTTGTATCCCCAGAGCTTAGCACAGTGCCTGGAACATAGAAAGTGTTTCATAAATACTAGCTGACTGGCTGAAGCCAAGCCCTGGGTTTGATTGACTCCTTTAAAAAAATCTGTGAGGATGTCCAAGTCTGGCACATTCTCAGAGTCTATAAAACACCACTGAGGTATAAAAATATTGTTGAAGAACTCAATCAGAACAGATCTGGAGGCCTCTGCCTTAGAAAGCCACAGAGACAGGTCACAATAGGTCACGACATAAAGCAACTCTCCTCTCCCAAAGCCACAAATCAGCAGCTAGGCTAATTTACCATAAGTCGTATTCTGCTCATGTGGACCTTCTCTTTTTTTTTAGATTTTTTATTAATTTATTTTGATTTATCAACAATCACTTCCATATGCTTTTGACTTTAAAATTTTTCTCCCCCTTCCTCCCCACCACCCTCCCCAAGATGGCGCATAATCTGATATAGGCTGTACATATACATTCCTATTAAACATATTTTCACATTAGTGATGTTGTAAGTAAAAATTAGGATCAGTAGGAAGAACCACCAGAAAGAGGAAACAAAACTCAACAGAAGAGAAAAAAATAGCAATTCAACTTCCATAGTTCTGTCTTTGGATGTGGATAGCATTTTCCATCACGAGGCCTTTGGAGATGTCTTAGATCCTTGTACTGCTGGAAAGGGTTAAGTTTATTAGTATTGGTCATTGCACAATGTGGCTGTTATTGTGTATATTATTCTCTTGGTTCTGCTCACTTCACTCAACATCAGACCATATAAGTTTTTCCAGGTTTTTCTGAAGTCAGCCTGTTCATCATTTCTTATAGCACAATAGTATTCCATTACATTCATATACCACAGGTTGCTCAGCCACTCCCCAATTGATGGGCATTCTCTCAATTTCCAATTCTTTGCCACAACAAAAAGAGCTACTATGAATATTTTTGTACACATGGGTTCTTTTCCCATTTGTATGATCTCTTTGGGATATAGCCCTAGAAGTGCTATTGCTGGGTCAAAGGGTATGCACATTTTGATAGCCCTTTGGGCATAGTTCCAAATTGCTCTCCAAAATGGTTGGATCATTTCACAACTCCACCAACAATGCATTAGTGTTGCAATTTTCCCACATCTTCTCCACATTTATCATTTTCCTGTTTTGTCACGTTGGCTCATGTGGACCCTCTCTTGCCCTAGACCTGCCATGCTTAGAGCAGAAATGCTTGCACATGGAGAGAGTTTCTGGAGAAAAACAAAGAATATGGAATCCCAGGGGGTGCTTTGTGGGCTCCTTGTCACTCTCAGTTTCAAGGCTCTGCTAAAGACAAATCTCCCAGTCTTGTTGGACTTCATCCTGATCTCAAAACCTGGACCCATTGGTTAGGGTTGTCTTTAGTGCCCAGGTGAATTATATAGCCATTCGGCCCTTTGCTCAGATAAAACTTCATACAATAAGATTAATTAGGCATTATTACTCACAATCCTAATAGTGATAGACAGTTTGCAAAGCATTGTGCTCACAACAACTCTGCAAGGTAGGGTACTCTAAATATTATTAGCTCCATTTTACAGATTAAGAAACTAAGGTTTCATGACATCAAGGGACTTAAAGTTACAACCTGGTGACTGACTGAGCTGGGACTTGAACCAAGGTCTTCTGACTTCAAAGCCAGTGATCTTTCTGTAATATAAACTTACAACAAACCTAACCCAACCCTTATTTTGCAGGGAAGGAAACTGAGGCCCATAGAGTTTTAAATGACTTATCTAAGGACATACAGCAATTCAGTGGCTAACCTGGGACTATCCTTTAGATATTTTCCTGACTGTCAGGAAGATTAACTCTCATTTATCCAGAGAGCTTGAAGATAAGGTTTGTGGACTATCCAGGTCCCTCTAGTTCTCTAGCCTCTTCTGCCCACACTATGGTTATTTCTAAACTTGTTAGCACCTAAACTATTAGGGTACAGAAGCAGGAATTGTCTGCTCTTTGCCAATAGTTTCAATAGAAATATTGATGTTGTTACTACTATTGGGCAAATTTGTGTTTTTGGATCATCCCTTTGTTTCATCCTTCTGTGCTTTCTTTGCCATGGCAGTCCAAAGTGTCTGTGATATAGCCAGTCATCCATTAGATAATAAAGCAGTTAGATGGCACAGTGGATGGAGTACTGGACATGGAGCCAGGAAGGCTTGAGTTCAAATACAACCTCAAACACTTTCTAAACTGTGTGACCACGGGCAAGTCACTTAACCTTTGTTAGCCTCAGTCTCCTCATTTGTAAAATGAGGATAATAAACAGCACCTACCTCCCAGGGTTATTGTGAGGATCAAATGAGATAATATTTATAAAGTGCTTTGCAAACCTTAAAATACTATATAAATGCTATCTGTGATAATAATAAATTATATCATTAAGGAAAGGGAACTTCCTTTAATCTATAGGATATACCCAAGCAAGAAACTGGATTTCATCTTTAATAGGTAGCCAGCACCTTAATCTCATAGGGTCACCTACTTTTTTTTGGGTTAGGAAGGGTGGGAAGTTTTGATGTCAGCTTGAGAATTAGAGAAACAGATACACTCATACATTTCTGGGGGAACTGCAGATTAGCAAAACTTTTTTTTCTCTGTGTGTGGGTAATCTGATAGAATATGAAATCACAAAAATTAAAATTATAGTGTAACATGAAAATTTGATCTAATAATCTCATTATTGAGAATATCCCTAACCCTGGGAATATACAAAAAGTATATTTTCTACCATCTACACTGCTTATTTTTTGCTTCACCATCAGCCCCGCTCCCCACCCCTCCATGATAAACTCATCACCAGAGATTGCTTCAACTTTGATACTCACACTTCATCAGTACCTCCAGTTGCCTCTATCCTTCTATCAGAGGGTTGGAGAGTGGAGCAAAACATTCCTCCCAAAGTTTTCTTTTGAAGAGAGCTCAGAAGCTCAGCCAGCTGTTCATTTCCCACCAGATTCGCTGCTTGGTTTTGACTCCATGGCATCATCATGCCCCAGCGGCAGTGTGTACCCTCTGCCCACCTCCCCCTTTCAGCTTCCTGTGTGTTGCCTTCCCCTGTTAAGATTACTAGCACAGGGACTGTCTTTTTCTTATTTGCATCTCCAGTGCTTAGTGCCTGGAACATGGAAGGTGCTAAATAAATGTTTATTGTCTTGTATTTTAAGTGTCATAACATTAAAAAAAATGACTA
This sequence comes from Vombatus ursinus, assembly GCF_900497805.2. Lineage (NCBI taxonomy): Eukaryota > Metazoa > Chordata > Mammalia > Diprotodontia > Vombatidae > Vombatus > Vombatus ursinus. The sequence goes on from NW_020954585.1 coordinate 7,732,681, forward strand.
CCAGTGTGACTTGGGGCAAGTCACTTAACCTTCTGGATCTTAGTCAAACAAACAATGGTATATCAGAGTAGCTGATTGAAATGGGCGAGTGAAAAGAAGAGAAGGGCTGGGCACGTGATGAGGACAAGGCACAGTGGGTAGACTGCCCCAGTGCTCCTACTGGTATCCTCCAGATGTGAGGAGAAATTGAGGAATGCACTCAGCATGTTGTTGGGTGGACCCCACCCTGTGGTTAACTTAGGGGAGGACAGGGAAGGAGTCACACATGGGCAGGCATGGATGGCTTGTTGGAGGTTACTGGTTGCATTGTTGGAGGGAAGATGCAAATTCATAAGATCACAGATCCATTTGATGACATGAATGTAAGAGGATACTATTGTGCTATTAAAATGACAAGTATGAGGAACATAAAAAATGAATTTTTCTATAAGAAGTATTGCAAAATGGTGAAAACAGAATCATAAGAATATATACTCTGTCTATAACTACCTAAAAGGAAAATATATACAGAAATGGAGAACAAGGATATTGAGGGGTAAAAAGCTGTTCTTAGTTAATATATAAATTAACTTAAATAAATAGTTGGTAACAAATAATGTATAAATTAAATAGTTGGCAATATATCAAGTATATATGATATATATGTACATATATTTCTAATTGGTTTTGTTAGTCTAAAGTATATATTATGTATATATAATAAATAATATATTGATATTTTATAATAATAAATATTTTAAATGTATTATTTAAAAATTTTTGAAATGCCTTCAAATTAAGGGTTCAAGGAAGACTGCTGATTTTTTTAATGAAACATTATTATGATATGCTATTGTTAGACTCATGAATATTATATTTAATAAAATAATGAATAGTAACACAAAGTAAAATACATTATAGTTACAGAGTAGTTTATGCCCTTTATCTTGGTGGATCCTCACAGCAATCCCTTTGGCGGATGAATCAGAAATTTTATTTATGCCCATTATACAGATGATGAAACTGAAGCTCAGAGAAGTTAAATGACTTCTTTACCTACCAGATTGCTTATAAGTGCCAGATTTGAACCCAGGACCTCTAGTTTTAAGTCAGCTTTGACTATGGCCTTGAGGTGAAAAGATGAGAATAAGGGGCAGCTAGGTGGCTCAGTGGATAGAGCATCAGCCCTGGAGTCAGGAGGACCTGAATTCAAATTTGGCCTTAGATGCTTACTAGCTGTGTGACCCTGGGCAAGTGCTTACCCCCAACTGCTTCCAAAAAAAAAAAAGAAAAGAAAAGAAAAGAAAGAGAAGAGAACAAACGGGGCAAAGAGCAAAGCTTGCTTTTGTTACCTTCCTGCTGCCTTCCGTGAACCACTGAATTCTTTTCTGAAACGTTTCAATAGCTCTGTCAAGACACAAGCAAAGCTGTGAAAAATCTTGCCCACTGACTTTTACTTCTACGTCACACTTTTAACTTTTTTAAAGTTTTTTTTTCATATCCATGTCACATTTGTTCTTAAGAACAGCTCTGTGAAGTTGGCACAAGACATAATATGATCCCCATTTTGCAGCCCTGAAATGCTCAAGTGACTTGCCCCAGGTCAGTGGAAGAACCAGAACTTGCACTCGTGCCTTCTCATCTCTTTTTACTGTCTCCCTGACCCTATTCCTCATACTTAGTTTGTTTTAGTGGGAGATGCCCCCGGCTCTGATGTGTTTGTCCCCTAGTTACCTTCAAAATGGGATACGCTGTTTCAATTAATGATTCAAAATACCTTGTCCACAGGAAGGTTCGATGGAGGATGCTTAAAGTCATCTTTGACGCTTCTCTCTCCTCCTCACAACCAATCACCAGGTTTCTTCAGGTTCTCCTTCAGAATGTTTGGGGCCCATCATTTCCTCTCTATTTCTGCTATTCACACGCCAGGCCAGGCTTTCGTAATAATTTCATGCCTATATTACTGTTTTAGTTGAATGGTCCAGTCTCTTCTGCCATCTATCCATTTGGCGCATGGTTGAGACTGTATTTTTTTTTTTCTAAAAAATGCTGCTCTCATTGTGTAATTCTCCCAGTCAGAAGTTTTCAGTGGTTTTCCCATTACCTACAGGACAAAGCCCTAGTTCCTTAGTCCCACACTTTGGACCCATCTTCACTTTTTTATCTTCTACCAGTTTTCCACATGGAAAGTCTGCTTCTGGACCCGATTGCTTCACCATCTATGGAACAAGCCGTTCTTCTTCCCAACGCTGAGCCTTTACCTGTTAACCTGTTCCTTCTGCTCAGGATGCTCTCACTCTTCTCCATCTTTCAGGGATGGAGCACCACTTATTTGGTGCTTAGTGAAAGGTCTGAGGATCATAGGATCTTGGACCTCGAGCCGAGGTCATCTAGTCCAGCCTCATCATTTTCCACAACAACAACAGTGGCTGACTCCAGAGCTCATTTCATTTTGCCCTCACAATGCTAATTAACTCCTACATCTCATATCTTTCCCCTTCCTTCCCCTTCCTGTTCTACCTTCCTACCTCCCAGCAACAAGATTACAGACCCCTTGGGGACAGGAGCATTGTCTGGCATGCTCTTACATCCATAACACTTAAAGTAGTGTGGAATGTTGTAGGAATCTAGCAAGCTTAGATCGTAAGCTCCTTGAGGGCAGGGACTGTCTTTTGCTTATTTTTGTATCCCCAGTGCTTAGCATAGTGCCTGGCATATAGTATATGTTTTATCAATGTTAATTGAATGAATTGAATAGTACAAATCCTTTGAATTAGTCAACTATCTAGATGAATGGCTTAAAACAAGCAAAACTCTGCATGGGCAAAGTGTCCAGAAGGAAAGAATTCCAACGAATTTATTTGAGAGAGCCTAGCACAAGGCCTTATGGAAAGGTGCAGCATTTAAAATATTATCTCTTGAAATGAAATGTTACACATGCTTCTTAGCTGCTGGGGCTGTACTTACTCAGAAAGTCTTGATTCAAAGAGGTTGACAGCCTTGATTGGAAAGTGGATTTTCTGCATGATGCTGCTGTTCTTGTTTCTAAAGGGAGAATATGTCATTATGAACTGCTGTCCTTCCTTGGGGAAAGTGGAGGGATGGAAGCAGGGAAGGTTATTTTTTAAATTTCAGACTTACAGAATAGCTGTGCCCTGGCTGATCAGATCCAACAATGTAAGCTTCTGGTATGTCAAATTGTGAGTGTCAAACCATTCTTCTGAGCCTTTCTTAGGTGGGGTCTGGGGCTCTTTTTCATGTCCTTTCTGAAGGATGGGAGCCAGGAGCAAATTAGCAGTTAAAGGAGAGGGTATAGGTGGAGAGGTTCCCCTGGTTTCCTTTGCACTAATACCCAGGTGATGCCCACCTTACCTAGTTCCAAGCCCAGGAAAATATTCACAGTCACCTCACAGGAAGGCAGGTGTTTACAAGAGGTATCACTCAAAAAATGCTTGTGTCCTGGGTGAGTTCCAGGAGCTGTACCCCTTGCCTCAGTCTCCTGCCTCAACGTACAGAGCCATTACCATTTCTGAATTATTCATTTGGTATTTACCATTTGCTCCCTATGTTGTCAATTATCTTTTCTTGTGTCAGGGTAAGACTGTTTCTTATTTTTCTTTGTACCCACAAAACATCTAATATGATGCTATGCACATAATAGGTGTCTAATAATGTTTGCTGGTTCTTTGAAAACAATGTTCCTTCTCTGACAATGCCCAAAACTAACTAGATAAAGCATTCCAAATATTAATCTTTCAACATTCTTGAGTGTCTACAGTGTGCAGAGCTCTACGGGAGGACATATAAGAAAGAACAGATAAGATTGTCATGCTTAAGAAGTTTGAAGCAACTTCAGACATACTAATTCAATGCAATTCAACAAGCATTTACTAAGCCTGTGCTAGGAATTGGAGATACTCAGTCTAATGGATATTTGATCTCATGAATTTGGAAGTTTCCTCCTTTCATTGTTGTGAAAATCACAATCCAGCCAGGCCTGGCCATCCTGTGCTATATTTCTTGCCCAAGTCTGTCACTAAGTTTGCCACAGGGGGTCCGCTCCACATGCTTGGAGACCTTCCTTGCTCTCTCCTACATAACAACAGTTTCAGGGGAATTGAATTCTCTGTCTGCTTTTCATCTCGTTTAATTTCTTAATGTTATCTATTACTCCCATTTTTCTTCAGAGTTCCTCATTGGTTATGTGTCACATTCTACCCACATTCATCATGTATCTTTCCATTTTCCTTTGTATGATACTGACTTTTAAAATTCTTTTGACTGTTGTATTCCATGTCTTACTGCCATATAGCAACACATAGAGGATGCTTATATTTTTTAAAAAATGGTCCTTTGTTTTCATGGGAAGCTTGGGTCATTAAAAGCTTTTCAATTTCCCAAAGGCAATCCCAACTTGTTATCCATCTGTACTCTATGTCCCAGGTACACATAATAATGAACAAACTCTATTAAGCTGTCCATCCAAATGTATGTCATGATCTAGGGGTAGGCAATGGATGTATGTCATCCACTTGGTGTTTCATGTGAGACTGGTCAAACTTACCTCTTTTGACTGATTACTGACTACCCTGATCCAGGAGACTCTGCAGTTCCAAGGCTTAATGCAATAAACACAATGTTATCCATAAAGAGGAGCACCTAGAGGACCTCACCATCAACAGGAAGCCTGAGAGCTTGGTTCAGGAATTTGCATTTTATTCCCCAGGAGATGGGATTGGGAGTGAGGGTTATGATGGCAATGAGGTGTTAAGTTGAGGATGTCTCTGAACCTTTTGCCCATCAAGGATGTTCAGAAGTTACTCATTCAAAGAGTTCGTGTTAGAACTAGTCCTAACTCTCCCATGTTTGTTGAATTAAATGGAATAGAGTTCTGTAGTGGTAATCCTGCCTTGCCTTCCCTAACAGGGGTAAAGGGAAAACCCACCTGTCATGCTGAGGCCAGAGCTTCCAGAATCGACTAGTTACTATTCCCCTGCAATATAGATGAGCTTAAAATATCACTAGGGAATGTCTAATTAAAACTGTTGAACAGTTTAGCCATCTGCAGCCTCATATATACCAGAGATGTCATTGCTCTGCATTTGAGGCCCTTCAAGAAATGGCATGTGTAGATACGCGTAGATTTAGAGCTCCAGCTGTAAGTAGGTTAGAGATTTTCTGGTCCAACCCCTGTCTTTTTATATATACTGGGGTCTTCCCATTTCCTCATTCTTTCAACTCCCTAGAATTCTCTGTCTACCTCCAGGGGACTGTGTCGGAGCTGAGGTGGGGGCAGTTTAGGTCACATATGGACTAATTTCCTGAGAGTCTTCTAAATAACTGATAAGCTGATACCACTGAGTGCCATACTGTAAGTAAGGTGGATTTTGTTATTCTTTTTAGATAATAGTTTCCAGGATCCATGGCCAAAATAATCTCCAATTCCCAGGCTCATGGCTTGTAAACAGTTTCTACTGTGACTATGCAGTGAGATATAGGGATGACATAATATAATACTTATTATTTACTACACTTGTGCTGTGCTAGGTCGTGACGATATTGCTAAAGTTAACCTGTGAGCTTATTGTTGGCAAATTGCCTTCTTTGTGTGCTTCTCTATAAATCAAGAGAGCACTGGTCGGTGAGTGGGGATTTGGAGAATGCATAGGGAAATGCATGTGTGTCTGCCTCAACTGGCCCCCATTGAGGCTTGGGGGCATTTAGAGGAGTGCACAAGCTGGAATGCTGAGCCTGTCTTGATTGGCTCCCGTTGAGACGTAGGGGCTGTTGACTCCCCTTCTTGCCTGCTCCTGTGAGAAGGGTGATTAGGGGATCCCATGGGAGTTATTGCCCCCATTATCAGGAACCCATTGAGATAGAATAGTAAGAATAAATTATGTTTTAACCCTTCTGAAGCAGCCCAAAACCTCCAATGGTGGCTCCTGCCTAACAATTGGCATAGTTGGTGTTTCTTGTGGTCCACATACCCAGTAAAAAAAAAAGTCAGCTTTCAGCTGGCAGCTCTATTGGATACAGCCCTCTGAGTGACAGGATGTAAATTCATTGGTGGGTAATGGATGGCCCTTCTCTAACCTGAGTGATAGTAATGGGGGCTACTGATCCCTGTGTGGAATGTAAGACTTAACTAGCTGAGCTTTTTCTGGGGCCTCTGGCTACCTTTATCTTTGTGTGTTTCCTTCTTTTAGCATTGACCTTGTGAGCAATGAAAACTCTGAAGAGATTACAGCTCTGGCAGCTGGTGTCTTCACCTTCCCTGGCATCTGAGCAGCAGAATTTTTGGGAAATTTCCTAAGCACTGGCAAGAGTGGGCTGGCACCATGGGAAGTGCTGGCATTGGAGAGAGACCATCAAAGATGGCGGAGTAGGAGAAAGCAGTATAGTGCAGTTTTCCCTCACAACTAGGCCTACAAAGAGCACCAGACAGTCTTCATTGGGAAATCCAAGGAAAAAGCAGTATACAGAGACAAACAGAGGTCCGTGGGCAATGGGGAGGGCACAACTGCAGGTTTCCTGTTGGTCTGAGCCTGCTATCTTGATTACTCAGCTGCACCAGGCTGGAAACTGCCACCCTGAAACCCCACCTCTCTTGGAGCCACTCAGCTGCTTCTCTCTTCTGTTACTGCTCCTTGCCCAGTATATAGGTCTAGTACACAGCTGAAGGTAGCCTTGTTGTTCAGTAGTGTCTGACTCTTCAAGACCCCATTTGGGGTTTTCTTGGCAAAGATTCTGGAGTGGTTTGCCATTTCCTTTTCCAGCTTATGTTCCAGATGAGGAAACTGAGGCAAATAGGGTTAAGTGACTTGCCCAGGGTCACACAGCTAGGAAGTGCCTGAGGCAGGATTTGAATTCAGGAAGAGTCTTCCTGACTTCAGGCCCAGTACTCTTTGCACTATGGCGCCACCTAGCTGCCCTGAAGTTAGCCTTAGCCTAGGCACAAGTTGCTTCCTCAGTCTCAGGAAATCAAACAGGTGTGGCCAATGGATATTTCCACATACATAGTAGAATAGAAAAACTGCAGATCCTTTTTAGGTATTATTCAACATGTAACATTTAAAGCTCTCTTACTAGTCTGTGATTCTTTTTTGGCCTTCCTTTTGTTTTCTTCTGTACTTTAATAAAAAGATAATGGCATTTATTCATGTGAGGCAATCCAAAAACCAGTGCGGGGAAGCTCCATGGGCATTTGGGCAAAGATCAGCATAAGGAGAAACAGAAGCGATATTAGGCAAAGACCATCTGGACAGAATACAAAGAGAGAAGGAGACAGAGAAGATAAACTTTCTGTTAGAAATGTCAAGATCTTTTTTTCTTTTTCTTCTGGCAAGAGGCCTCTGGGGTGGAATGAAGGATAATCTTAGTGATTTTATATTCCAGAACTTTCCAAAGCAAGGCAAAAGCATGTTGAAGGTTTTCCCTTTGGCCAAGGGAAGGCTAAAGTAGTTTCTGTCTGGTGGGGGCTGGCAGGGTGTATACTGGTTCATATTGCCTTCTTCGTTTCTTTTACTCCACACAGCCTCAGATACTAGAGAGAAAGTCATTCCCACTGGGAGGAGAAGGGGAGTGGCTGGAGAAGAGAGACTCCACCCAAGAGTGGAGGCCATCCAAGCAGGAGCAGTTTAACTTTCTTCTCCAAACACCACACGCCCCTCCCCCTCCTATGTACATGCTGGAGACATAAGCTCTTCTGGAGTATAAACTCCTGAAGGGCAGGAACACTTTTGCCTCTGTGTCCCCAGTGCCTGGAACATAGTAGGTGATTAATAAATATCACTTAATTGATTAATCATCAATATAAGTGCTTTCTCCAGTGATGAAGATTGAAGCCAATTCACTCTCTCATGTCCTGAGCAATTCTTGTCCATGTCTTCCCATAACTAATCCAAACGGATTTCATTTAACATACTGGAATGGGGCCTTCCCCAGCTCTCTTGATATTGAATGGATACAAATGGAGTCTGTGGGCTGCCCATCAGTTTTGGCCCTCCTTTCTTTCTAGTCAAACCTGTCTTTATGTCTCTGATAACATCCTTCATGTTCCTCTTGTCCAATTCTTGATTGATATTATATTGTATCTTATTCACACCTACTATGTGGTTTTTCATTGTCCGTCAACTTTTATTCTTCAGAGAGACCACGAAAATCTGTGACTCATATACATACAGCATCAGAAGAATATTGTTTAAAAGAGGAGCTTTTGTTTCAGGGAGAAATTTGAGGTCACTAAAAGCATGGCAGAATTTCCTAAAGGCAATCTAGCCTGCTCTTCTTCTGGTCAGTTCTGGGACCAGCTTATTGTCCACGCATAGCATCTGTCCAAGACACATGTACTAAGGCCAAAATCTATGGATTGTCCATCCAACAGTATGATAGGACAGCAATAAAATCTAATGCAATCTTGGGTTTTATTAAGAGAACTGATAGTCCCATTGAACTCTGCTATGGTCAAACCATATGTGGAATAATTCATTCAGCTCTGGGCATCACATTTTAGAAAGGACGTTGACAAGATGGGAAGTGTCTAGAGCAGGACAGGATGCTGAAGGCCCTCACATTTATACCATATGAACATCAGTTGAAGAAACTGGGGAGGTTAATCCTGTAGAAGGGAGGACATGGAAGGGCAACTGTCTTTACAGGCATTCCTCATTGAAGGAAGTAGTAACTCAATGGGAAAGATGGAAAGACAAGAGGTTATATATAGTAAGAGAGGAATCTCAAAGATTTAGATCTTGACAGTGCTTTGCTCGTACTAGGTACTTCAAAAATGTGAACTGAACTGAATTAATTAATTTAGAACTGGAGCAATTTTGGGTAATGTGACTGTCCTTTATAGGTGACTGAGGTAGAGTGAAGTTGAGAATCAAAAAATCTGAGATAATAATAATAATAATGATAATAATAATAATAATAATGATAGCTAGCATTCATATAGAACCTACTATGTGCCAGGTCCTGTACCAAGCACTTTACAAATATCTCATTTGAAGATGAGAGAGTAACTAGAAAATCCATTTATATTCATGTTCAGTATGCAAATAAAATTTGCCTTCCTCTCTTAGAAAAACAAAACAAAAAATATGAAAAAATTTTGAATTTCATTCTATATTTCCATATTTATTTCCATCTTTGCAAATATCATGTCAATCAGCAGCAAACATTTATTAGGTGTATATCTATGTGAAAGACAGATATTGCTTGTCTAGGGGTGGGGAACCTGCTGCCTCGAGGCCACATGTGGCCCTGTAGGTCCTTAAGTGCAGCCCTTTGATTGAATCCAAACTTTGCAGAACAAATCCCCTTAATAAAAGGATTTGTTCTGTAAAACTTGGACTCAGTCAAAAGGTCGCACCCAAGGACCTAGAAGGCCACATGTAGCCTCGAGGCCACAGGTTCCCCACCCCTACATCTAGTCCCTTGGTCTGTACACATTTGGGAGGAATTATTGCTTCTCCCTCCTTTGGGTGCAATTCAAAGAATTCTGAACATAGATATTTTTCCCTGAGTCAGTTAGGTGTACCCTTCTCCCTGCTCCCACCTGTCCTAATGTTGCTCTGCCAAGCCCAACTTTCCAGATGTTCTAAGTTGAGATATATCATTTGGAAAGGTTCTTGGAGCAAAACCACCCTCCACCCACCACCAACCCCCTAAGGATATGATTTGTAACTATTTCTTCTTAGTTGTATAACTTAAGTATTTTTTTTATCAAGTCCTGGATCTGTTTGATGTCTGAAACCAATAATCTATTATCTGTTTTCTCAGGGCTTCCAGGGATAAACTACAAACTTACCTGCCTCTTAGGGCCTGCAGCAGTGTTTTCTTTCACACTATAAAACACAAATTCCATTTGGTCATTACTCATAATTCCAATTCACTGTTTTCTTAATTTAACCTATCTGTGCTCCACCACTACATCGAGGCCTCCAAATAATCGTTATTTCTTTTGAATAATCCTGAGGTTTTCTTGTCTCCTTTGTTTTTCTCCCAGTTATCCTCATGAAATCCTATTATGAATGAATCAGTCTCCAGGGTTTATGCCTCAGGGCCAGTTTATAGGGGAGACCTTTTCATAATGTGGTATCTTGGTAACCAGCCTCTCCCCCATATGGAGTCCAAGACACATTAGCCTTATATTAAATTTTGTTCCACATAGGATAGTATTATGGAAAAATTCCAGAGTACTTAACAAAAATGAAAATTATATCAATTCCCTTTTATAAGTAAATATTATTTTCATTTGGGAACCCAGGTAAGTTTGGTCCTTACCTAAGGTCTTCAGGAAATTTTTCATTATCTTTCATCTGGACTCCAATTCTGCTTTGTGTGGCCATTTTAGAATACTCCAAGATAGTTTCCTATGAAGGAAAATCAGCACATGGTGAATGTATTCTGCGGCAAACATTCTGAAACAAGGCATGGGGCATAGAACTTCTTTGGGTATCCTTAGTGTTCTTTTAAGAGTATTGTGGCAGGAGAAAAAACTAAATTCAATGCTGCAGAGCATTTTATTTTGGATTTCACATGAGGATGATAATATCTACTCACAGGTTTTTTTTTTTTAAATGAGAACAAAATCAGATTATGGACATGAAACTCTGAAAAATGTGAAGTGTCATAATAATGGGAGGTTTTAGTCAGGGCTGTGTTGGTAAATAACAATTGGCTATATGTGCGACCCACTTTTAAGTTTAATTTGAATTAATATTTTCTCCATCACTTTCATAATTCTAGATAATCAGAGAGACAATAAATCAAACACTGATTTGTAGCATTTGCTGATTTCTGAATTGTAAATGCTGATACTGAAAATTTAACAACAGACTCTCTCTGATCCTTCAAGGTAGCTCTAGCATACCCCTAATTTTAGTACTGAAAGATGCAGTTCCTGCCTTGAAAGAGCTAAAAATTACAGTTTAGCATGTGAAATATAAGCAGTGAAATTCTGTCATTTCAAAGTTCAGAAAGGGATAGGGGAGGAGGTATAGGCATCATTTAAAATGGTAGCTTTGAAAATAAGATCCTCAGTCTCAAAGTACACTTATGGCAGGAATTGGAAAGGGCAATGATATAGGATTGACTCTAAGCATAGGAGAAGGTGGGACATGTTTAGTTGATATGATGTCAAGGGTACCAAAAAATCACTTTGTCCAAAAATATCACTTCCCACTGCTCTTCAGTAAGTCTGAAAATTTGACCATTAATCACTCCTTTGGGTTAAGGCATTGACAGTCTTGGATACAATTCAAATATTACCTGGAAGGGTGAAACATTAAGCTATTAGTGGCCATTAACACTTTAGCCTTTACCTTAAATTCTTTTATTAGATTAGCTAACTTAAGAGCAAGACTCTGAAGGAATAGTTATATAAGACAGGGAAGATTTTATGAGGGCATGAGTTGGAAAGTAGGACAGAGAAGTCTAGAGCATGGAACACTTTTTCAGTCAAGCAGTTGAGTTTAGGAGGGGTCTTAGAAAGTCAAGGGATAGGAGTTTGGTGAAAGGGAGGAAAGGACGACCCACAATGCAAATGAAGAATCATTATAAACTAATGTTGGTCTTCTTGAAGCCTTGTTGAAGGCTCTTCTGGAGGTTAGGGGCCACAGAAGGCCTGAGAATGAGATCCAAGTGTCACAGCACTGGTTCAATTGAAAGTCATGTTCAGGGCAGTAGGAACTGAGAGTGGATTTGAGAAGAGGTACTCAGAAACTCAAATGGATCTGTGATCTCATGGATTTGGAAGTCCCCTCCAGTGAAGTAGATCAATGGTGTCAAAAGTGGGGGAAGGGGTGTCACTAAACCATACATAAGGATCCCTCTACAGGGTGGATATTGACTTACAAAACTACTTACCATTATCTACGTTCTATTATATTTTTATTTATTTTGTTAAATATTTCCTAATAACATTTTAATCTGGTTCAAGTCACACTCAGGAGTATTGAGGGGCCAGGGTACCTACTTGATATCTTTGGTGTACATTATAATAATAACAATAGCTAACATTTATACCACATTTTAAGGTTTGCAAAGCACTTTACAAAGTTATTTCTTTTGATTCTCACAACAATCCTGAGAGATAGAGGCTACTGTTATCCCCATTTTGCAGTTGAGGAAACTGAGGCAGAGATTTAAGTGTTGTCCCCATAATTGTCTGGGGCCACATTTAGTTGAACTTCTGTCTTACTGACTCCAGGTCAAATGCTTTATCCAGCATGCTGCCTGCCTGCTATTCCTATATGACTTGTTCATATCCTCCCATAACTTTGCCAAAGGGGTCCCCTCAAAAGTCTTTCCTCTATTTCTCCTGACAATTGCAAGAATACCAGTGGAGCACTTGAGCTGGCTACCTTTTAGTTATTACTCGACTTCTGATCAGCCCATCTTCTATTTCTAGCATACATTTCCTTTATTCCAGTTCTTCTCCATCATTGGATATATGTTGCAGTCTGTTCACACCCACGAACACATAAGAACTAATCATAACAAAAAAGGTTGGCTTCTTAAGTAGGTGGTTGCCTATCTTTATCCTATTGGCCTGTTATTCCACTGAAATTCCACTATTAGAGATTTTTGTGTCTTCAAGCACCTCCTCTTGAAATTCTGTTATTTCTGGAAAGGGTAATTCCTTAAATTATTATCAGCTAAGACCTTAGTTGACAAGCCCCTGAGAACAGCTTGGCATAATATAAAGAACTCTTGACTTGGGATCAGAATAAATGGGTTTGAATCTCAGCACTGCTAACTCAGTACCCATGTGGCCTTGGGACAAGTCATTCCTCTGATCCTCAGTTTCCTCATCTATAAAATCAGCGGGGGTTGAACTAGATGAAATCTTAGGCCTCTTCAATTTCTAATGTTCTGTGATTTTGGGATACCATTAAGTTGCTTTGTGAAAAAGGGTAACTTGAGAGCTGTGGAAAGACTCTCTGAAAGGCTAGGTGAGTAGTTCAGGCTTTCTAGACTAGACAATTATGCTGAGTTCTGGAAGACTGGTGATAAATTTATCCTTTGTCTTCTCTGATCTTTCTGAGAAATTTCCATCAGCTAGGACAAGAAAAACTCACTGGTCCAATCAGGAAATAGATGAATAAACTATCGCCCCAGTAATGATGATGATCTTCTGGACAAGAATTCTTGAAGGGGTGAATAAGGGTTCTATCCACTTGTCCAAGGGTATGGCTGGTCATTTTCCAGGCAGGCACTGATGCTTTTTCTGCTAGTGTCTTTGGGATTTTGGGATCCAGTGATGGCAGCTGAGGTAAGATGACACCAGCCTGCACAACCTCCTAGCCCGATATTCTTCCTTTAGTCTTCTGGTAAGGAGGACCCACAAAGTTGATATTCATACTCACCTACCACTTCCTCCTATCCTTGATCCTCAGTCTTCCATTTTTAGGAGAAATGTTTAAACCAAATGACTTTGGCTTCTGGTCACACTTCCTACTTTCTCCTTTACTCTTGTTGTAATCCGGTGGGGAGGTCTATGGGGATGTTATTCCATTCCCTAGGCAACAGACTGTACCACAATAAGACCGGGGGCAGGGGAAGGAGCAGTGGCAGGAGAAGACAGTTCTCAGAGTGATAGAAAAGGACATCAAATTTTTTTTAATAAATTAATTTATTTTGATTTATCAACAATCACTTCCATATGCTTTTGAGTTTAAAATTTTTCTTCCCTCCCTCTGCACAACCCTCCCCAAGACAGCGCACAATCTGATATAGGCTATACATACACATTTCTAGGACATCAAATTCTGATACAATTCCCTGAAATTTTAATGTCTCTCTACTTTCCCTCACCTGAATAATACCCAGGAAGCAGTGTTTTGTTTGATGCCTTGCTATTGTTATTTTTTTTACCCCAAGTATTTTTGTGTTAGGCAGAGAAAAATGGTTTAGTCCATGTAGAAATAGGTTCTTTATGTGTGGTGGCCTGGCTTGAACCTGTACTTGTTCACATTAGGTCAGGAATGGAGACTGTTTAGAAGATAAACGGGGAGTTGGGGTAGGGGTTCATATTAAAAATACAATTTCTTAGTGCAGTGGCTCCCTAGTGCCATTGCTTGCTTTACAAATACAGTGGGTAGGATTAGCACCTTTACCAGGCAAAATCATGGAACAGTGGGCTTGTCTTCAGCAGTGTTCTCTTGACAGGACCTCATGCTCCAACGTCCTTCCTTCCTCCTGCCTCCCAAAACTCGTATTCTCAGTGCTTCCACCTTAACTGTCTGTCTGAAGGGCAGTTCAAACCTTTAATGGGAAGGAAATCTCTTTGTGTGTGTGTGTGTGTGTGTGTGTGTGTTTTTGTTTTTGTTTTTACCTCTCAACTCTCTCTTCCTAGGTAATCTTATTCACTCCCACAGCTTCAACTACTGCTTCGTTGCAGATGACTTCTAAATCTAAACATTCAGTCCTTACTCCAGACCTACACCTCCAGCTACCTAAAGGACCATGTATTTGTATCTCTTCCTCCTTCCTCATCTCCCTATACACAGAATAAATGTTTGGAGACTGTGCCATACAACAGAAAGAACAATCGCATTTGGACCTATAGGATCTGACTTCAAATTTGGCTATACTATATACTACTCTCTGTGTGACTCTGGGAAATCAATTACACGAATTTTTTTTTTTTTTTTTGGTTAGGCAGTGGGGTTAGTGACTTGCCCAGGGTCACACAGCTAGTAAGTGTTTTGTGTGTGAGACTGGATTTGAACTCAGGTCCTCCTGAATCCAGGGCCGATGCTTCATTTTTTATTTTACTACTATGAGCTAGCTACCTTGTTAGAATGTTAGACAAAAATGAAACAGTCCTCGCCCTCTCATTCCATAATGTTAGACAACATGTACACATATGAGTACATGAAAAATAAACATATGCAAAATAAGTACAAGGTAATGTTGAGGTGAGAGGCAGCATGGAGTATTGGGCCTGGAGTCAGGAGACCTGAGTTTAAATCCAGTCTCAGATATTTACTACCTGTCTGACCCTGGGCAAGTCACTTAACCCTATTTGCCTCAGTTTCCTTGTCTGCAAAATGAACTAGAGAAGAAAATGGCCAACCACTCCAGTAGCTTTGCCAAAAAAATATCAAATGGGGTCATGAAGAGTCAGACATGATTGAACAACAGCAAAAAATGAATCCCTACTAGAATCCTAGTCTAGTAACTCTTAGTTCAGTACCTTCTTCTGCAACCAAAACATCGCTTTTTACATTCAATTTCTGAGCTTTTTAAATTATGTTTGAAAGCAAGCAGCTATTCATGGGAATAATGTGGTAGAGTGAAAAGAGCAATAAATTTGGGATCAGAGGACCAGAGTACTTACTACTTTGCGTGATCTTGGGCAAGTTACTTGGCCTACACAGGCCTCTGTCTCCTCATCTGTAAAATGATAGAGTTGGTCTAGATTAATAGTTCTCTAACTTATGCTCACCAAAAAGAGCCTTACACTCTTAAAAATTACTGAGAACCCCTTTGTACTCTTAAAAAATGAAGGCCCTAAAGAGCTTTTATTTGTGGGTTATATCTATCAATATTTACTATAGTAGACATTAAAACAGATACATTTTAAAAATGTTTATGAATTCATCTAAAACTAACAATAAAACTCATCATATGTTAGTGGAGGTAATTTTTTTAATGAAAAATAACTATATTTTCCAAAACAAAAAAAAATTGAGAAAAGCAGCATTGTTTTACGTATTTTTGTAAATCTCTTTAATATCTGGTTTAATAGGAGACAATTGGATTCTTATATCTGCTTCTGCATTCAGTTAGTTGCCATATGTTGTTTTAGTTGGAGCATATGAAGGAAATTCAGCTTTACGTGGATATGTAGTTGGAAAAGGGAGGAGTGTTTTTAAAAAATGCCTAATATTATTATGAAAAAAGTTTTGATCTTATGGACCCCTGAAAGGGTCTTGGGGACCCTCAAGGGTCCTCAGATCACACTTTGAGAACTGCTGGTTTAGATAAGTTCTAAGGTCTCTTCCAGGTATTAAATTATCCTATGATATTCCCTCAGGATACCTTTCTCAACACTGGCTCAGATAGAGTCAAAGAGATAGCAAAAACTTTAATCCCAAGCAGTCAAATAATCCTTGCATAGGCCCTCTAAGAAATCACCCCAGTGATAGCAACTAGTCAAGAGATGGGATTGTGATTCACTAACATGGTGGAAAGGAAAAGATATCAGAAAACAGGTAGTAGAGCATCATAAGAGAAAGTGCAATCCTTGAGTACTTGCAACTAGTCTGCTATCTGATAAGTGGTTAGCAAATGCCAATTGCTATATTAACATCCCTTGTTTCTCGTATTGACTAACCAGCTCTAAAATATTGTTTCAGGGAGGTCCAGACAGGCTGGCTATGGTCCTATGTCTTTTTCTGCATTAAAATGAAACAAAACCAATGATGAGAATTGTCATCTTCATTCTCTACTAGACCTCATGAAATGCTCTCTTGAAGTATTTGTTTATGTGAATGAAAAATGGACTGATGATTTTTGTGTTATCCCTCCCAGGTGTATTTGCATTTAAAAGAATCAATCAATTAATACTTATTTATTAAGTGCTTACTATCAGATACTGTGTTAAATGATGAAGATATAAAGAAAAAGCAAAAAGTCTTTGCCTTTAAGGACCTTTCTCCCCAATGACAAGACACCACAAATATAAATTAGAATGTACAAAATAACTATAGAGTAGATGGAAGGACAGAGAATGACCTCCTAAAGATGTTAGCTCTTAAAGTTTTAAGTAAAGCCAGAGATCCCAGGTGTCAATGCCTTAAATCCAAAAGAATTAACCTTTACATACTAGCAGTTTAGGGCAATACGAAAACCAAAAAAAGAAGATATTTTGGAGCAGGTGTTCTACCCAGCAATTTTCCAATTATGCTATATGACTCTCAAATTATAAACCTTATATTATGTTACTTCACGTGCCTCTGGGCAGAAAAACTGACTATAACTGGGGTCTAACTCATTATCTTGGGTTAAAAACTGTGTCATTCTGCTTCTTTCTTAGTTAAATCGGCTGACATACTGCAATATTTATTTCCCTTCTGAAAGAGAAGAGGGTATAGCACTTGCAAGATTCCCTTCCTTCAAGGAAGCCAAACTTTAAGTGATTGAGAGGTAAAGGATAATCTCAGAAAAGAGAGGATGAAACTGCTTCTCCCTATTCATGGTGGTAGTGAGGAATGGAACAGCATGGGGTGAAATGTATACAATGTCAGATTTTGTCCCTATATCAAGTGTTTGTTTTGTGTGTGTGTGTGTGTGTGTGTGTGTGTGTTTTGTTTTGGTTAAAAGGAAGGCAAGGTTCAGTTCAAATGTGGAGGGAAGACATTTACAAAAATTATTATTATATATTAACAGAAAATTTAAAAAAACTTCCCTTCCTTCCCACCTTCCTCCCTCCCTCCTTTTATTCTTCTCTTCCTCCCTTTTTTCTTCTCTCCTTTCCTTCCTTTCTTTTCTCCTTCCTTCCTTTTATCTTTCCTCCCTCTGACTGTCTTCTCCAAATTCTTCCTCTCACAACAACAACAAACAAAAACAAAAATAAATTGGGAAAATATTCTCATAAACTCAAGTCCCTGAAGGCTCCAAATTAGGATTCACAGATGCTGTCAGTCCCCACGACATCAAAGACAAAGGCATATCCAAACTCTTAAGTATTGCTGTTTATAAACCAGAATTCTTTTCTTTAAAGGCATTTTTCTCATAGAGAAATAATAGCAATATCTCACCTTTAAATATCACTTTACAGAGCATTTTTTCTCAAAACAATCCTGTGAGGTAGGTAGTGTGATTATATCTTCATTTTACAGATAAGAACTTCTACTTCAGTTATAAAAAGGCAGCCTCATGATGTCATTGAAAATGTGTTATTTTACCTAGAGGCTCCTTCTTTAGTTACAGCTTAGGAACACAATTACTTTCAATTCCATAATATGTGCTCAGAGCAGGGCAAAATTTTAACCTAAAAATTGATAGCAGTGAAATTTGGTAGATAGGTTAGGAAGAGAGATAAGTATGGGTGACACAAATCAGTTCATTAAAAAAAATCAATAGCTATGCTAGTATAAGGTTCAGTGGATGAAGAAGTTTAAACTATTGTCTAAAATTAGGTTTTGGATCACAGGTAGATTTTAATTAGTCACTGTTTTCTTTGGGGCAAAGTAACATGGAGAAAGAAGGAAACATGCATTTATTAAGCACTAGGTGCCAGGCACTAGGCTAAGCACTACAAATATTTCATTTGATCCTCACAACCCGAAGAGATAGGTGCTTTTACGACTCCCATTTTACTGTTGAGGCAACTGAGGAAGAAAAGTTATAACTCGCCCAGGGTTACATAGCTAGGAAATGTCTGAAGCTGGATTTGAACACAGGTATTCCTGACTCCAGGCCTGGCACTCTCTCCATTGCACCACCTACTTACCAATGATAAACATAAGTCAACAATTTTGTTAATTGTGTTTGCATTGTAATATAAAAGAAAGTAGCAGGAAAGAATGAGTTTCTATTTTTCTGATCTTGGTTTTTATTATTTTAGACAATTAATATTAAATATTTAAACCAAGTAGGACAGAATGACAGAATTGCACAGATTATTTATTTGATTCTTTCCTGACAGATGCCAAATGGAATTGATTTTATGGTGGCAAAAATTGGCAATACTTACCAAGGTGCTGTATTAAAATAGCCAATTGTGGATAACAGCATCTCAAAAAGATCAAGACCACAATTCCCTATTGTTAAGCAGAAACTGTTCAATTAAACTCATCTTGGCTGAGATCCAAACCTTTGCAAAACACAACACATCAGACGTAACAGTTTCAATACATCATAGAATCTGAGAGCATGAAGGAATTTCCAGACATCTAATGAAGATAAACAGACCGCATCTTCAGTTTTCTTTTTATTACTTTCTGAAATTCATATATGGAACACCATATATTGCTATATATTAATTATATAGTATTGTATGTAATATTAATAAATTTATAACTAAGTTAAACAATAAAGTTAACAGAAATGTCAATGCAACTGGCCCATCATTCAGCTTAATATGCACCAGCTCCGTCAAAAAATTTTGACTCTTAGCATACCATTTATAAAGGTATTCCAATGCCTCAAGGAAGGCTGCAATGGAACCATCTCATAGAAATGGATGGCTTTCTGAATCCTGGAGATCTCCAGAAAAGCAATTTTTCCTTTGTGGTCAAACTTTGAATTTATGGGCAGACTGCCCACAGAGAACTTTGAGGAGAACATAGTGAAGAGTTGCACAGGACGGGCAGACAGAGAGGAGTTATGATCTGCATCCCTGGAGGGATCTCCTGAATTGGTGAGATCACAGATCCATTTGAGGAACATGGAAGTATGTGGCAATGTGGAACAGTGGATATAGCCCTGGAGTCAGGAAGACCTGGGTTTATAGCTTCAATCTGATATATCTTTTTAAAATAATATAATGCAAAACAATTACTGATCTGCATCACTGATAGGCAGAAGGCATTTCCACACAGATGACCTCAAATGTTATTTTTTTTTTCTCGTGGGCATGGGACTCTAAATAATTTCTGCTCTGGGCAGAAATTAGTTTCTGGTTTCCTCAATGAGAAGGTGAGGGAATAGGGTTAGGCCCCTCCCAGCTTTAAAATCCTATTTAGTTTAGTGTAAATCTGTGGTTTATCTGGATCCTCTTATTCTGTGGCAGAATTATTAGAGTTTGTCATCAGTGTTTCTATAAGAATCTTCTGCATGCTTGAAATGGCTGTTTTGCACATTCCTTTCTGAGAAAATTGCAGTAATTTGAATAGACAATATACCATTATGCTTTCCCTTTTTTATACTCTGTATAAGCTTTACCTTTATTTTACTGCTGAGACCAAGAATAAGTACAAGTCAATTTCTGAGATTAAGAAGGAAACCCACACCCTCCTTACAGTCACCTTCACAATCACTGGCTAATAGATATCCAGAATAAGAGAATTTTTAAAATCAACATTTTTGCCTTTAAGTCCTATCATTTGTTATGTTTACCTCAATACTAAATCCAAGAGACACATCGTGAGAAACATTTAGAGAAGAAAACAAATTCTAAAACTAAAGCTCATTTCAAATCAGTAGAAGTGAGACTTCCAGTCAAGAGGGGGACATGAAAGACCACAGAAAAATCTAACTTTCCTACATAAGCCCCACCTGATATCTGAAAAGAATGTCAGAAAGACCAATGATAAAGAAAATCCAGTCCTTACAAAAAGACAGCTAGAATCAGTAGGAGCAAATAAGAGGTGTTGCATCCAGGAAGCCAGCTAAAAATCTGGGGAAAGAGGAAGAAAATGAAAAATGGGGAAAGGACTGTATCAGGAATGCTAGCAAGCTCACCTAAGTGATCCTGAAGGAAGCTGGTGCTTTAGACAGAGTGCTTACAAGCCAGTATACGTTCTAATAAGGACCGGAAGTTAGATCCAGGACCTAGCCTGTTAGGACAGAAGCAGTTGACAGATCTAGCTACTGTGAGTCACTATGAAAGGAGACAGAGCCTTCTGTAGAGTACTTACAGCCAAAGCAGGAACCAGGACCGAATCAGTGCCTGTATGAGGCTGCAGTGTCCTAAACCTGGCATGACCTCCAATGTATGACTAGAATCTGTGAGGGCCACAGCAATGGAAACTGGCATAGGCCAGAGCCTTCAAAGGACTGCCCAGCAGGTTGAGATTGAGGCACAGTGTGGGGCATCGTAACAGCCATCCTCTAGTTTAGCTGTGGTATCCATATTACAGAGGCAACAGGACCAAACAAGGCCTACCTGACCCAACAACTAAAAGCAGAGCTTCAAAAAAAAAAAAAAAAAAAAAAGGAAAAAAGATGACTTGGTCACAAGGACTCTAAGAATGCCTGGAAGAAATAAAGCAAGAGATAAATACATTATATATGAAATGAGAGTTTGGGAGAAAAAAAATGAAGGGAGAATAATAAATAGCATAGAATAAGAGATAGAAAACTTTACCCAAGTAATGAACTCCTTGAAAAATAGAATGGAACATGGTAAGTATTCTCAATGATGTACTAATGATTCTATGTGACAATAAATTATTTAAGAGCTAAGTCAAAAGGCTGGAAAAAAATTAAAGTATCAACAATAACTGACTTGGAAAAGGTCTGGACTGAGGAAAGATAATTTAAGAATCATCTGATTCCCTGAAACCAAGACTAAACAGAATACCAGGCCATCATATTCCAAGAAATCAATAAAACTGCCCAGATCTAGTAGACCCAAAAGACAAAGTAAAAATACAAATAATCTGCTAATCATCTCCTGAAGGAAACTGCAAATTGAAAACATCTAGGAAGGTCATGGCCAAAATCCAGAGCTTTCGAGTAAAAAAAAAAAAAATTTGCAAGCACAGAAGGTCAGAATTCAAATACCAAGGGGCCACAGCCAGGACTGTATAAGACCATGATACAATTAATATAAAGGAGAAGAAAAATCTCAAAATACAATCTTCTAAAAGGCAAAAGTAAAAGAATAACTTAATCTGCAAAACTCAAAATTCTTCAGAGGAAGAAATAAACTTTAAAAGGAGACTTTCAAATATTCTTGATGAAATAAACGATTGATGCTGAGTAGAAACTCAGACGTCAAAAGAAACCTTGAAAGGTGTGTGTGTATACATATAGAAAAGGCTAAACACTTAAGTGTTGTTCAGTTGTTCTAATTGTGTCTAACTCTTCGTGACCCTGGTAGATACTGGAGTGGTTTGCTATTTCCTTCTCTAGCTCATTTTACAGATGAGCTAACTGAGGCAACCAGGGTTAAGTGACTTGCCCAGGATCCCAAAAGTACTAAGAGTCTGAGGATGAATTTCAACTAAGGTCTTCCAGTGTACTATCTACTGTGCCACCTAGCTACCCTAAAACACCTAAGTAATTACATTCTATCGAGAGGAGAACAGACAAGTGCCCCTATTACCTTCAAGGGTCACAGAAGGGGGAGTTAAAGCAGATAAAACACAAGGCCTAGGTGTGATTTTGTTCTGTTTGGTTTTAAGAAAGGAAGAAAAGGGAGAGGAAAAGAAGCAGGCAGAGGAATTTGCTATCTCAAATAAATAGGGTATATAAGAATATGTAAACATGAAAAAAATTTCATGAACTTCATTCTTACATGAACTGAGCAAAGAATGGTTGAACACACACATAGAGTTTGGTATATGAATACTTTAAATTCAACAAGAAAATAGGCAGGAATAGGCAAAGGAGTTAGATGAATATTGAAGAGCAAAGTCAGGAAGGGGGCAGTCACAAGCAAAATAAACTTCACCTTTAAAGGGTTGCTCATAAAAAGGATTTAAAAGAGAAAAAAATGAAAGAAACAGATCAAGACCTGGGCTTAGTGATGAAATAAGGGATAGAAGAGTAGGAACCATTTTGATTATAGATTACTAGTGTTGATCAGATTCTCTTTCTCCCCTTCTTTTCTCTTTGTAAAGGAAATGGGGGTCAAAGAGAGGAAAAAGTTTAAGTCATGATAGAAATACACAATCAACAATCATAACAGTGAACATGAAGGAAATAAGCTCACAAAATGGAGCAGAATGGATTGCAATGCAGAATCCTAAAATATGTTGTATAAAAGCAGCACATTTGAAATGTAAAGATTCAGACAGTTAAAATGAACAGCTGGAAAAGAATTTATTATGCTTTAGATGAATTCAAATCAATTGAATCGGTTTTAGTTTGTTTAGTAGACAATTTATTTTGATAAACTTGCTCAATAACAAAAATACAAGTGAAGAAAATTATGTTCATTTTATACAGCTTGTATTAACAATCTGTTTTGAAATTATTAATTGAAAAATGTTATAACCAATTAAAAAACAATCCTTAATAAAGTTTGGGATAATATACAGACTTTGAGCACAAACTTTAAAATCTCTTGAGGTGATAACAACCATAAACTCTTTTGTAGGGAATTCTACCCCTGCAGACATTGTTTCCTTCATATATTTTTTATCCTTCAAAACTTTCCAGAAGGACAGCTTCCTGTTTTAAATTGTTACGGTATTTTTTCCTTTTATCTCTATGTACACATATACATATGTGTGTATGTGTGTGTGCGTGTGTGTGCGTGTTGTGTGTGTTTTGTATATTTATATTTTAACAGGGGAGAGGACAAGCAGATTCTGGAAAAAGCTATTTATGATAGTCATAAAAACTTATGACCAAAGAGTATTTTTTAACAAAGAAAAACAAATGCTACATGTGTTCTTCTGAGGAAGGCCACACCTTAAGATAAAACTGAGATAAAGCTTCTTGAAAGCTAAAGCACATTTACCACTTCTTTCCAGGGCCTTTCTTCTAAATCAGTAGGTGTAATGCTTGATACCAGGACTTCCATTTAACATAACATACTAAAGAATTTATTCACAGAATGTCAAATATTGATATCAAACCTTTGGGCAATAGAGTGAAAATCAATTAGGTGTTTTGGTCATCTAGAATGTAAGATAAGAGCTGTCCTTCAAAAACAAAAAAAAATAGAAAGTAGGTGGAGTCAAAGAAAATTACATAAACATATTAAAAACATAGAACATGGATTACCTTTGGAAAGAATCATACTGAAATAATTGTTTTTAATGAATTAAAGAGTTTAAATGTTTACAGATATTTAGGCGTGTTCAATAAGAACGTCCTAGAGTTTAAAACTAATTAAACTTTGTGCAAATAAAACCTATAAATAGTTTTCAGCAGATTTTACAGTGACACTCTTAGGTATGAAAAATGTACACAACTTTAAAAACAAAGTAACAGATAAAAGTTTGACAAATGATTGCACCATAAACAGTGTTTTATATACAGTTTACAAGATATGATTTTCTGCTATAAATTAATACTGTACTATATAGTACTTAATATAGTGAGTGACCTTATTAAAGGCAACTGCCAATAGTTGTCTCTTTTTTCACTTACAGGATTTATAGATTTCTTTATGTAAATGGTTTCATTTCCATGTTTGGACAAGAGTCCAAAGATTTGACTTCACACACTACTAGATGAAGTTGGGTTGCTTTGTTCCTGGGTTTAACAGCCAGTGGGTCTGGCCAGTGGATGTATTCAACTCATTGGTCATTCACACACTGGGTATTTTCCAAGATGATGAAATTAGAGACATTTTGATGGTTTAGATAACATATACTAAACAAAATCGTAAGACTTGTCATCTTACACATAATACCATTTTAAGTGATGGACATAAACAACTGGGGAAATTCTTAGCAGCCGAGAAACTCTCTCTCCCCATGCCCATGATCCAGTTAAAATATTTTGTGAAACTATTTACAATAAGATTGATCTTTTGGAAGAAGAAAAGCTCTTAGTCATATCATAAATTAATTTGAATCATACTTTGCTAACACTTTATTCAGTGGTATAACGGTTATATCCAAAGCTTCACTTCAAAGTGACCCATTTTATTTGAGGACCAACCAAATCTCAATTGGCATAGCAACCCAGCAAACAAATGTCCAGAGAACACGTCCAGTAATATTCTTAAAATTGGATACATATCATAATACTTTAGAAATTTTTTTTCTCTTAGAACTTTTGCTAAGGTAATGTCACTTTAGAAATGAAAAAAAAATTACTGTATAACATTTGGGGAATACTACACAGATATAATAATCCAAGAACACCCAAAACAAAAGTGAGCTGATATACTGGGGTTTATTTTAACACTAAAATGTTTCTTAACAGTGGAGGTATATGAATGGTGAATAGGTACATAGGAACTATGTAAAAGTTTTTGTTTTCTTATCTGACAAGGGAGCCAAGTAATTCCATGTATACTTCAAAATACAATGTGGCTTCCTGGAAAACTGCCCTCTGCAACAATTATTTAGGCATGTAACTCTTTTGACAGGTATATTTGGTTTGCCATTTCACTGTAAAGAACAAAGACTTGACTCTACTGCCAAAAAATGCCCTGATCTGCTACACAAAGGGGAGAATATCTATATTGTGTTAATTTTGAGGTGGGGGGCAATGAATTGAGGAAGCGAGAAAGGAAGGGAATTAGGTAAAGAGAGACACAACTATTTGTGGTTTAAGGTTTAGCTGAAGTGTCTCTTTTAGGAAGAAACTTAAGTTGTGGGTTTAGACAACCCTTAAAGTAAATGCACATTTTAAAATGTTAGCTTTTAGCAAACAAGGCATATAAAATAAAAAGATATTGCTCAAGTTTTTGATGAAGATGAATTAATAATGCTTAGAGGTGGAACAAATACAAATTCATTTTTTATGGAAGAATGAAGTTAGTATTTGTAAATGACCAAAATACTGCTGTCTATATTCACTAGTGAGCTTTGTATTTTTGTAGAGTTGCTGTGCTTAAACCTAGATCAATGCATTATTAATGTAACAGATAAAGCAAGTAGAAAAGAGAATCTCTGTACAACAGACAACAGCTGATAATAATTTAAATAGATTTCCCAAATTTGGGTTTGAAGTATGACATGATCTTGCCTTCTACCCTCATATACAAATAAATTAACCATACAAAGAATCTTTAGCTTAACTTAAAATTGCACCTAGAAAAGTATGGGATTATTTGTACCTATTACAAAAACCTGTTAAAATCAAGGGCTGCTACAAAGAATGAGGTAAACTGAAGACTCTCTCCACGCTGCGGCCTTCAGAGAAATGGCTTTTTTCTATTGAATTCTAGGTTTGCCCACCACAGTGTTTTGCTAGCAAAGCATTCCAAGTTCTCTTCCAGGAACTGTATAGGTATATATATGTATATAGACATATATACATACATACATACATATATATACACACACACACACACACATACACACACTGTATACTGCATCAGCAAAATATATATATATATATATTATATATATTTATATAAATATAAGGAAGTTTCCCTCCACCCCCAAAAGAACATATTTCTTAATATGTTTTCTTGTTGAATTTTTTTAAAACACAGAAAACGGAATTTAAGGGTTTTTTTCAACATATATTTTAGCAAACACATTTTGATCTATTGGCTTCTTGGTGCAGTAACGCAACAGCAATTCATTTGGGGGCCAAAGGTTTATCTTATCACATGGGAGTTTTGTACACTAATATCTTAGAAGTGAGGCCAGCCCCACTTGAACTTTTCTTGCAACCATCTGGTCCACCATTAGTTCATAAATACTTAAAAAAAATTAATCAGACAAAAACAGAATGGTACAGTCACTTAGGGCCATATGCTTTTCAGTATAAAGCATTCTTCTTCACTAGGTTGCTATCACAGTGCAGACCTGACTGCCTGAATATGCTCAGGAGATTTAGTCAATGTTGTCTGTATTTGGTTACGGAAAAGGCTCTCCATTTTAATCCAAAGTGCATAGTGAGAACGAGTCAACACATTTCTCTTTTCAGTAACAGATAGCTTCATCTAAGCATCCTCTTGAGAACGGGACTGCTCAGATGCCTTGCCTTGTCTTCCCCACCCTCCATCTTTCCCACAAAAGAAGTCAAGCAGTTAAGACATTCATCAGCCAGGTAAACAAACTTTGCCAGCAAATAGAAGTCCCACTATTGTAAAGAAAATTGATAAGACAAATAGTACATATGAAGATCCAACTACTGTATTGTTGGGCAGTTTATAAGGTTGACCTCCAACTTCATTGATGTAAAATCCTATTGGAAATATTAGGGCAGCCATACAGAAAAGGATCACTGTAAAAAAAAACCAAAAAATCATAAATTAGTGACATGGTTTGATGATTTGAAAAATAATGACAATTTGGCAAGAAGACATTTATGAAATCTGTGAAGTTTGATACAGAGGTGGGGAAATGAGCCAGGGATATCATTAACAATATCAATAGTAAATAAATATCCTGTTAAAAGATGGTTTATCATTATATTGGTTTGAATACACCTAGTCTCTTAAACATAACTATAAGGAGTAAAAGATTTATATAACATGGTAGTTAACCTTTAACACAGTGTTATTCCTATCTCCAACGTCTAAATTGTAAAGGGTTTTTATCACATTTGCTAAGTATTCCTTTGTTCTACTGAGGGTTCTGTTCCTGACTAATTCACTGGTTAAGATACCAACTTTATGTTTCTCTGACTGGATGCTCACCTTTGAAGCATGGACCTGAAGACAAAGTACAATGTAAAAAATTGGTGTTATTTTAATTTATTATAATGTTAAAAAGTATCAGAATATTTTAATACCACCTTTTAAATATCAATGTTCCTCTAGTGTTTTGTATGGTTCAGGTCATGGAACACTGCAGTCTCTGAAGAAGTGAAAGTAAAAATCACCCCAAAGGTAAAAGAGGCACAAGCTGCAATATAATAAACCAGGAATACTGAAGAAGTGGAAAAAGGATGTCAAAGAGGAAGAGGAAAAGGAGGAGGAAGAAGAGGAAGAGGAAGAAGAAGAAAGACTTGTGTGCTTCACTGGCATATGTGCAACATCAGCAGAACACAAGGAAGATTCCAGCACATTGTGTGGAAGCTCTGTGGTGAATGTATAGGATGAAAGTTGCATGGGATGGGCAAGCACAGTGAGGTTGCAGTATGCATCATTGGAGGGAATAACCATATGGATGAGATTTCAGCTCCAATTGTATGTACTGAATATTTCTTTTATTCAGATTTAAGCCAGATCACTTAAAGATAAAACCCTGCTGTGTTCACTCAGACAAAAGTACCTAAGATATTTCACTACACTGACACAGAAAGTGGGAAGGACACAGATTTACCATTGCCTTACAGACTCAAGGAAATTTAGCAACTATCTAGGAGATATCTGCATTGTCCATATAGTTGCTTTTCACCCTAAACAATGTTCTAAAGAAAATAAAATCCTTCTCAATTTCCTGGGCATAGTTTTACTGGGAAAAGCAGATTTAAAATGACCTTGTTTTGCTTTGACTGTACAAACACAATTAAGTATATTGTGATGAAAAATGCTGGTCAAAACTCTACGGCACAGGCATAAAAACTTCATATGTCTGGCTCAACAGCTTTTAATATGCTTGTAGAAAGTGTTTTAGAAAATTATGTCCCATTGTACTAATTCATAGTTCCTGGGTAATGAAATCACCTATGTTTTCAAGAAAATATTTTAAGTGTTTTGAAAGGAACTTTATCTCTGGTCAAATTTACTCATGGTCAAATATTAATTCCATCCTGGGTAGCTTAACTAGTTTGAGATCTAGAAAATCACACTATCTCCAGTATAATGTAAAACAAGACATAGATAGTCACTGCTTGTCAAGAGAGAGAAAAGTGTAGCAGAAAGACAGCTGGCTTGCTGTTGGAGATCTGCATGTGAATACTAGATCTGATATAATATTACCTATATGATTTGGGCCAAGTCACTAAACTCTCTGAGTCTCAGTTTCCTTATTTGTAAAAAAAAAAAAAAAAGGTTGGTTTTGATCTCTTACTATCTCTTTCTGGCTCTAATGATTTACAAGACTTGAAGTTTTCCATTACCATCACTGTAGCTTCTTTCAGGTTCAGTTTACTTTTTAAACAAAAGGTGCTACTTGATCATCGTGTTTTACTAAATCATTTTCTAAGCTAGACAAATTACAGAATTTAGTGTGACAGTGTGAATAAATAAAAACAAACAAAAATGGGATATTTTTCTGGATGTTAAAATGGTATCTTCTTAAGGATAAAATTCCAAGTAATAAACACCATAGCACTTCGGGCTGTTTCAGTGGTATGATTTGATATTGTTTTATCTCATAGAAAGACAAATATTATTTCATTCTGGAAAACTATCACACTCATTGATACGTAACTGGAGTTAGATTACTTCAAATATCCACTAGGGACAAACATTTATTATAGTAAGTTTTAATGTTCTATGCCATTTCATTATCTAGTCAACAGTAAATAATAATTTTATATACGGTTGCCAATGGCCACTTTCCAGCCTGTTTGACACAATTTGCTGATAAAGCTTGTGACCTAATATGATTTAATAGATTTGGAGCTATAATCTAAATCTTCAATAACACACAATCTTGTTAAAACAGAGGACAGAAACAATTGTTTTAAAATGTCACTTTGTTAGTGTTGAAAAAACTGGTTGCTAATTATCTTAATCTTGTACTCAAAATCAAGTTAATGGAAAAATACTTTGAAGAATTGTACATTTTAAAGCTGCTAGTTTTAGCAACTAACATGCAAATGACACTCCTGCCTCTTCCTGTCCCCAGTGTGAAATTGATATTTACATTTTTTAGTGGAGTAATCAGTGAACATATTCACATTAAAATAATCTTTAATATTTTATATGAATTGAATGTTTTCCAAACTGGCAGGAAAAGACTTAATCATTTTTAAAGGAAGCAGATTTTTATTCAATATGATTTTGGTTGACATCCAAAGACTTATCAGTTCTTAGGCTTAAGATAAATTTTGTATCTATATTTTTTAACTGGTTACAAGGAACTATTAAGTTACTTGAGAAGTGATGATGATAATAAATCTACTAATTTCTGAAGAGTCAGAACAAAAAAGGAAAACAATCACCTTAGATGTGCTGGAAGATGAGGAGGAGATAGAAGTTAGAAGAGACAAGACTGGCATCATAGCATAGTGGAAAGAACAATGGCCTCAGAGCCAAAAGACCTTTGTTCAAGTCCCAACTTAGTTGTTCCTTAACTTGTTAACTTTGAGACTTGGAATCTTTAACTCCCAGAAATCTAAGTGTCTTTCTGTATTTAAAAATGTGTCTCCTACCTATCTCAGAGGGTTAAGAGTAAATTGCTTTGCGAATGGTAAAGCACTATATAAGCATGAGTTGTTATTTTTATTTATAAAGTCTTTCAATAAATATGATCAAAGACATTACTTTCCCTTCTTTCTGCAGTGATTTCATCATGAAATCTCTTCCAAATTTTCCCACAGAGGAATCCATCAAACAATGACCTGTTTGATCCATGAACCAATATGACTAATGTTTAAGAGACATTGGTGCCTAAGTAGAATAGTATATAACAAGATCAAAGTAATCTTCAAAGTTGCGATATAAACACCAGAGGGAGCCCATTCCCTCCTATTACTGCCACACTAGAGTAGATGATCTCAACTGGCTACAACATTAAGCTTGAGGCTTATTGTACCAAACTTCAAAGGGAAAGTACAAGAAAGAAGTCAGGTTAATTACTGCTCCTAGTTTTGATCACTTTTGTATCAATTACCAAGAAATATATGCAGAGGCAGACCTTATGCCAATATTTCGACAAAATCTAGGGACAAATTTTTCCATTTTCACTCATAAGAAATGAACTTCAAATAGCAAACATGATTGTCTTTTGCAGCAATTCATAAAGGCTCAAGTTCCCTTTTAAATCTCTCTTTGATATACCCCAATCCAGGCATTTTTTTCTTTCTTTAAACTGCCTCAGGGCCCAAATCTAAGTAAATGAGGGGACTATCTTCTCTATTGAGTTCTTCCTATATTGAAGGTGAAAGAAATTACCAGTTTGTTCTTTAAGCAGTTTATTAACAGGAATGGACAACTTTTTTCTCTGTCCACAGGAAAAAAAAATAAAGAAATGAAGACAGAGAAAAAGAGAAATAGAAAAATAACAGGAGGAGGTCACAAACTAATACTGAGAGATATTCAGATCCCCACAAAGAGTGACTGATAGTTGTTCATGGAAAACCAACTCTATATTTTGGCCTTCCAGGATACTGCCACTAATGATTTGTTGCCTTTTCACAACTATAGAGGCAAATGAGGATATCAATTCTTGATATCTTTATGACAGGCCAGGCAATATGAAGCTGAGAGCAAACCGAACCCATGAGTTTGAGTGTCTCTATTTCTACTTTATAATATTAAATGACTTTTATGCACTTGAAATTTGGGCTAGGTCAATCAACTAGAAGTTCCCTATAGCAAGTCTATGAAGTAGAAGTTTCCTTTAGTATTATTATTACTTACCTTACAAGTCATCATATTTTCTACTGTTTTCATATCTCTCTGAAAAGTAATAGATGTAGCAGAAGTAGCAGAATTATAGAACTGAGTTTTCTTCTACATTGTGATCTCTGTGGTTTAGCTCTAAGTTAAGCTTTCCTATGATTTATTTTATAATTAACTCAATTTTCTAAGTCATAAGAGGACGTGTAGCACATACATTCATTGCACTCTTGAACAATGTTTAACAATGTGTAGAACAGTTGATACACATTTATTACAAAAGCAAACTTATAGATTCTTTCATAGCAGACATGCAAAAGCAATAATGTTAGTAAAAACAAACAATAATGTAAATTTGTATTTCTGAAACTTTTTCTTTTGATTTATTTTTGATATGGAGGCACAATTGCCTGTAGTCAAAAAATTGGACCAACTATGCCACAACAGAAATGAGAAACAAATTCATCAAATAATTAAGACAGCAGAAGTTTTTCCTAAAAAGTAGTCAAGGGTTTTAAAATACTAATCTTAGGTAAAAGGTCTGAACTAGGAAAGATTGCATTTTAGTTCTCTTTGTATATAGTACCTGTCATGCACAATTAGGCACTTAATGTCTATGCCAAATACCTTCTACTTTGATATTCACTGATGTTCAGGAAGAACTGACTATTTGCTTCTGTTTTTCTTTATAAAAACCTATCTGCTTTCCTGACAAGTTTGGCAAACACAGATTACTTACTTCCAGTGAACGCTATCCAACGAGCATATTTTGTAGCTTCTCTTCGCCAATGGGAAGCTACCAGCAAGCCACATGTGACAGTCAATGAAATGATTCCCATGATGATGAAAAATAAAGTGGTAACCCATTCAGGGGGAAGCCGTGGAGGGATACATGTCCTGTCACGTCCATGGATTGTTTGACACTGCCTTACAAGGCCCACAGTGAGTGCTCCTAGAGAGAAGCAAAATGTGGGTAAATGTTTATGGGACTGTTGAGATTCTTTCTTCCTCCTCCCCCTAAAACAAACTGAGCTGTCTCTAATTTGTTAAGTCAGTGGGTTAAAGCAACTCTGCTCCACAAAATAATATTTGGCACTAGTAAACTCTAAACTTGAGGAACATGAGGAATGAGGTCAATCTAGTGCATTTAATTCCACTGAGGCCCTGGAAAGCTACAGGTGAGGTCTGTTTAACACATGCAATATAAACTTTTATATCTCTATATCTATATAGATATATAGTTATACATAGACATATATCTATACGTCAACTGTAATCATTCTGTTCTTAGATAGAAAACCCACTTGTAGTGCTTTTTTGGGTCACTGGAGACAACATTTTCTAGGAAAACTCTGTTGACAAAATTGAGTATCTTAGGACTAAGCATTAGAAAAACTACCTTGTCAAAGTTAAATGGACTAAGATACTACATCAACTTTCCCACTAAACCCCTACAAATATTCTGGAAGAGACTGTTTCCCATTCAATATGTTCAGTAATTTTAGAACGTAATAAAAATACTATATCCACAATTTGAACAGTGACTAGCATGGCTTATCAGAAAATCAATTCTGCACAAACAACCAAAGATATAAATCCCAATTAGTGGTTGTTATAAAACATTGTTTCCTTTTTAGCATTAATTTCACACCAACACTATGGATTCTCTTTTATTCAACAAAGATTTATTAAGTACCTACCATATACAAGATGCTGCAGGTGATACAAAAATAAGATAATGTCAAATAGTTTACGGAATAGGCAAATAGGTTGTGAATAAGCTAAAACGATAACTACAACACACAACAAAATATAAGTGTATATAGGAGAGGCACAAAGTGCTCAGTTGTAAGCAGCATCAAGGAAGAAAGATTCATGGAGGAAGTAGTATTTGAATTGGGTTTTAAAATATAGACAAAAAATTCCATTCTACACCCACGAAAAGAGGAAAAACTGGGGCAGCTAGGTGGCGCAGTAGATAGAACACCAGCCCTGGAGTCAGGAGGACCTGAGTTCAAATGTGGCCTCAGACACATAACACTCACAGCTGGTGACTCTGGGCAAGTCACTTAACCCCAGTTGCCTCACAAAAAAAGGGAAAAGAAAGACAGAAAACTTTGGACATGTTCATGGAATGTAAGGGGTTCAGTTTGGCAAGTTCATAGAATACACAGGAAAGAAAATAGCATGGATAAGGCAAGGCAGGCTGAAGCCAGAAAGTAAAGGATCTTGAGAACAAGGAGTCAGCAAGGATTTCTGACAAATTGTAATTAGATCTACGTATTACTGAAGGTTAATATGGCAACAGTGTGAAGAAGGAGTAGAGAAGAAAGAGTTAGAAAAGAAGATTGATTAGAGGGATATTTCAATAATTTAGGTGAGATGTAATGAGGGCTTTGGCTAGGTCGGTGGCAGTGGGAATGCAAAAGAGACACTCTATGCTGGAGTTCATGGAAGCAGAACCAAAAGGAATTGGCAACTATTTGGATATGGGGGTTAAGGGAGGGGGAAGATGAGTCAAAGATGACTCATTTTGAGCCTCAGATGACTGGAAGAATGACATTGCCATTAATAAGAGAAACTGCTAAGATCAAGTTTGAAGAAAAGATGAGTATAGTTTAAGAATCAGTGAAAATTTACTTACAGAATCTTAAGACTCAGAGGCTAAAGGTTCTATATTCATTTGAAAAACAAACAACAACAGAAACAAACAAAACAATCCCCAAACTTCATTCACCACTAAGAACTGTGGGAGAAAGTGTTACTCCTATACAAAGAACAGCTGCAATAAAAGTTACCTAGAAGAAAAGAAATGCTTGAGAATCTATCTAAATAACAGATTCCTATACTTTTTGCCCTGGCTATTTTTTCACTAGAAAGATGATTTCTTTCCAGAAAAGAACCTCTTGACTTAAGACTATGATTTTCATTTGTCCTATTTATATTTTTACTCAATAGGATAAAGATGCCTGCCACTAACAAGTGACTTCTTAAAGAACAAAATTTTGTGTATTCAGTGCTTCTGATATGTGATGGGTTGGCTGTGAAGGAGGAGGTTGTGACAGTAGTCTGGGTGTTTTAGCACCTTGGTTTTGCTAGTGAAGTATTTTTAGAAACAAGAATGAAATTGAGAGTAAATGAAGTAAGAAGTAGGTTATAGTCTCAAATGATGCTAGAATCTTGAAATTTTTTTCAAAGTGCTAACTACATATGACCCTAGCTCTTTAATTACAGTTATCAGAGAAGGTAGAGGGAAATTATTTCAGACAAGCTGTGTTTTTATCCTGTTATAGCACTAAAATAATCTCACATGTGGATCTCTATGATGATCTTTGAACAGACAAAAGATAGGAATGTAAATGTAGGATTTTTTTGAGCTAGGACTAAGGTATACACTAGAGGGAAAGAATGTAAGCAGACTTCCACAGTAACATTATGCCCACCTCTAGCCTCCACTATTTGGAGTAGTATATGCTAAATAGAAATAAATAAATTAAATTTTCTTGGACTTCTAATATTAATTTTTAAAAGCCTTGTGATAATTGTTTGAAACAAACTAGAAAACCAAAGGAAAAAAGACAGCAGTGAATATATAGCTGTCCCTAATTTATTCCCCTGTCACTGTTCCCCCCCCCAACATTTTCTTGAAATGAAAACACGGAGGGCTTCCTACAAAACTGTTAACTTGAGATGACAAAGCATTTTCTTGTACTTTCTGAAAATAAAGAAGGCATTCACAGCAGTACCCAAGAGCTCAGAACAGGAAACTACTCCTGACCATTGAGCAAAGGAAGGCCTCAAACAACAAATTAACCTCTGTAGTCACTGTTACACATATGAAAGCAGATTGTTCTATGAAAGACTATGAAAATGGACGAAAAGAACCTTACAAAGTATAATCTTAAAAAAATTCTAAGTATAGCCTTTTTGATTACTTAATCAAAAGGGCTTTATACTAAAAAAGATGAGGGAGGGAGAAGACTGCTTATGTATAACTCCCAAGTAAGATACTCTAGAAAGCAGCCACAAAGAATAGCAATTGCAACACCCAGAAATTCATAGGAGAAAAAAAAAAAATCTAAGAAAAGTTTGTAGCAAATTCCATGGCCTCAAAAGTCTATACACAAATGTCCAGAGTTTTCATTTATAATTGCCTACAGATAGAACTTTCCTAAATTTCATTTTGAAGACTTTTCCATAAAGTAACTCATTCTGTCTGCCATAACTCAAATATACTCTCTCTTCCTAAACATATTTCTGAATGTATATAGTATAGATAAAAGTATACATAACACTGATCCTTTTCCCCAATGCAGGGCATATTATTGCTGTAGCCTAATTTTATCTTTTTGTGTGTATGGTTAAAATCTTTGAAGACTTACTTTGTCTTCCTTTTTTGACTGGAACTCAATCAAGTACAAAGAACTATGTACACACTTAGAAAAAGTTATTAATCAAAATTATAGACACACCTTCAACAAACTAAGTGAAAGAATCTTAACAGATGTTTGTCTCTAATGGAACAGCAGTGCCTCGGTGTGTACTGAATCCGATTACCAAAGGTAAAGATAAAATAGTCAACACCTGCATTTTGAAGGAAAGTGACTTAATGTTAATTAGTAATAAGAAAATATAAAGTATCTAGGAAAATGAATCCCCAAGTACTTATTTATTGTTTATTATGTTTATTATGCACTGTTACATGAATCAGAGATATGACAATTAGTAAAATCTACCAATTTCAAAAAAAAAGAACCTCTTAAGACACATTGTATATCTGGTGAAAGCAAACAGTTTGTTAACATTATTATTTTATTTTATGGGTGTTGCCCTAGAACAATGCAACTTGTAACTTGGAATCATTGAGCTGGATGAGATATAACTCAGTCCAAGTCCCTCATTTTACAAGTTAGGAAACTGAAGGCCAAAAATGTGAGTGGCAGAGCTGGGAAGTATTCAAACTTGAGTTATAGTGTGCTTTTCACTACTATTACTTCCTTGGGATATAATAAATTACAGTCACATGTATTGTTTCATAAATTGTGTCATACACACAGGTTTTTAGTGTATATTACAAACAGTAGATATTCAACAGTTATCTGCTGAAATAAATGGAATATCTGAGTATCCTGTCATTTTCTAGTACTGTTAGCTAGGGAACTTTTGCCCATCTGCACACTTAATCCATCTTACTTATAACAATTAACCATGACTTTCTCTTTCCCTGAATTCCTGCATATAGGCTATGCCATACAATCTTGTATTTGATTATACTCTATTTTGTTTTATATAATCTCCTCTAGTTATTCCATGCTTATGAGGCTTAAACTCCTTAACCAAGTTGTAAACACTTGAATAGGAACTAAATCATCCATCTTCCACTTCTTTTGTATCCCCGCTCCCAACCTCTAATAGTTCTTACCACAGTACTGGGCCCGTGAGAAGCACTTAATAAATTCTTAGTGAACCAAAGTGAATTGAAAACAAGCTAAATTTAAAATTACATTGTATTAAATGGGCTCTCCTATAGAACATGCCTTATTCTGTGTGGTTCCCTGCAGCACACTAATTAAACACACACTCAATCGTTCACTAATGCTACATCTTTATCTGCCACTTGAAGTGGCCTACGATTCCAAATCCCCTTAAACCAAATCTGTCTGTATTCTGCACTTGTTTCCTAGGTAACCAACCCTGCCAGAGGGAAAACAAACTCCAGAACACTACCCCTTTCTTCCTCCCTTCTCTTGGAATCTCACTTACATGATACAATACGCAAAAGAAAAGACAAGTAGTGATTCTAGGCATGGAATCCTACCTATGGCCTCTTCATTAGGGAAGCAGCATGATACATATCATGCAGGGGGCTTGAGACACAGCTTAAACTGTCATACATGAAGCCTGTATATATTCCACACTTAAAATAATTAGTAGCCATGTTGTGTCACCTCATATCAAAGAGCAACAGACTGGAGATTCAGAAAGTAAAAAAAAATTATCTTCAAGAAAGGTACATATTACAACAATTTTAAAGTGAGCATACCCTTCAAACTATGCATACCCTTTGATCCAGCAATACCACTACTAGGTGTGTATCCCAAAGAGATCATTAAAAAAAAGGAAAAAGACCTACATGTAGAAAAATATTTATAACAGCTGTTTTGTAGTGGCAAAGAATTGGAAATTGAGGGGATGCCCATCAACTGGGAAATGACTGAACAAATTGTGGTATATAAATGTAATAGAACACTATTATGCTATAAAAAATGATGAGCAGCTAAATCACTATTGATTAGAGAAATGCAAATCAAAACGACTCTAAGGTACCACATCATACCTGTCAGATTGGCTAACATGACAAAACAGGAAAATGATAAATGTTAGAGAAAATGTGGGAATATTGGAACACTAATATATTGTTGGTGAAGTTGTGAACTGATTCAACCATTCTGGAGAACAATTTGGAACTATGCTAAAAAATTGTGCCTACCCTTTGACCCAGCAATACCACTTCGAGGTCTGTATCCCAAAGAGATCATACAAATGGGACCCATATGTACAAAAATATATATAGCAGCTCTTTTGTGGTGGCAAAGAATGGAAATTGAGGGGATGACCATCAATTGGGGAATGGCTGAACAAGTTGTGGTATATGAATATAATGGAATACTATTGTGCTGTAAGAAAGTGGACTTCAGAAAAAACTGGAAAGATTTGCATGAACTGATGCTAAGCAAATGAGCAGAACCTGGAGAACATTGTACACAGTAACAGTCATGTTGTGCGATGACTAACTTTGATAGACTTGGCTCTTCTCAGCAATGCAAGGATCTAAGACAATTCCAAAAGACTCATGATGGAAAGTGCTATCCACATCCAGAGAAAGAACTATGGAGTTTAAGTGCAGATCAAAGCACACTATTTGCTCTTTTTTTTCCTTCTGTTTTGTTTTGTTTCCTCTTTCTTGTGGTTCATCCCATTAGTTCTAATTCTTCTTTACATCATGACTAATATGAAAATGTTTAATATGAACGCATAAGTACAGCCTATATCAGATGGCACACTGTCTTGGGAAAGGGAGAGGAGAGGGAGGGGGAGAAAATTTAAAACTCAAAATCTTGTGGAAGTGAATGTTAAAAACAAAAAATAAATAAATTAAAAAAAAAAAAGACTCATGATGGAAAATGCACATCCAGAAAGAGCTTTGGAGTCTGAATGCAGATGGATGCAGATACTACTTGCTTTCTTTTTCTTTTGTTGTTTTGTTTTGTATCTTCTTTCTTGTGGTTTGTCCCATTAGGTCTAATTCTTCTTTACATCATGACTAATGTGAAAATATGTGTAACATGAATGTATAAGTAGAGCTTATATCAGATTGTATGCCATCTTGGAGAGGGGGGAGGAGAAAACGGGGAAAAATTTAAAACTCACAATCTTGTGGAAGTGAATGCTGAAAACTACAATTAATTAAATTTATTTTTGAGTTCCAAATTCTTTCCCTCCCACCTTCCCCTCCCCCTCATTGAGAAGGCAAACAATTTGATATAGATTATACATGTGTAGTCATGGAAAACATATTCTCATGTTAGTCACGTCGTGAAGTAAAACAGACAAAAAACTCCAAGAAAAATAAAGAAAGTAAAGAAAAAGTATGCTTTGATTTATATCAGTTCTATATCTGGAGATGGATAGTATTTTTCATCATAAGTCCTTCAGAACCTTGTAATTGGTGAGAAGAACTAAGTCATTCACATTTAATCATCCAACAATATTGTTGCTGCCGTACACAATATTCTCCTGGTTCTGCATATTTCATTTTGCATCAGTTCATGTAAGTCTTTCCAGGTTTTTCTGAGAGCATCCTGCATATCATTTGTTTTTTTTACATGAGGCAATTGGGGTTAAGTGACTTGCCTAGAGTCACACAGCTAGTAAGTGTTAGGTGTCGAGGCCAGATTTGAACTCAGGTCCTCCTGACTCCAGGGGTGGCACTCTACCCACTGCACCACCTACCTGCCCCTGCATATCATTTCTTATAGCACAATAGTATTCCATCACAATCATATACAACAACTTGTTCAGCAATTCCTCAATTGATGGACATTTCCTCAATTTTCAATTCTTTGCCACCACTAAAAGAACTGCTATAAATATTTTTGTACACATAGGTTCTTTTCCTTTCTTTTTTTATCTGTTTGGGATACTGACCTAGTAGTGGTACTGCTGGGTCAAAGGGTATACACAGTTTTATAAGCCCTTTAGGTGCAGTTCCAAATTGCTCTGCAGAATGGTTAAATCAGTTTGCAACTCCACCAATAGTGCATTATGTTTCAATTTTCCCAAATTCCCTCTAACATTTGTTATTTTCCTTTTCCGTCATATTAACTAATCTGACAGGTGTGGGGTGGTAGCTCAGAATTGTTTTAATTTGCATTTCTCTAATCAACAATGATTTAGAGCATTTTTTCATATGACTATATATAGGTTTGATGACTTTTGTCTGAAAACTGCCTGTTCATATCCTTTGCACATTTATCAATTGAGAAATGGCTCTTATTTCTATAAATCTGACTCCTCTACATATTTGAGAGATGAAGTCTTTATCAGAGAAACTTTTAAATTTTTTTCACAGTTATGATTGCTATGTATTTCCCTCTATCCTATTTCCTCTCTATTTATCCTACTCTCTCATTTTACCCTGTCCCTTCTCAAAAGTGTTTTGCTTTTGATTTTTACCTCCCCCAACTGGTCCCTGCCTTTTATCAGCACCCTGGGTACCCTCCTAATTTCCTGTGTCATTAAGATAGGTTTTTATACCCAACTTAGTCTGTATGTTATTCCTTCTTTGAACCAATTCCAGTGAGTAGGGTTTAAGTGCCCCTCCCTTCACTGTAAAAGCTCTTTTGTACCTTTTATGTCGGATAATTTACCCCATTCTACCTCTCTCTTTTAATCTTCTCCCAGTGTATCCCTTTCTCACTCCTTAATTATATATATATATATATTTTAGATAAGCATTCTATCATAT
Source organism: Vombatus ursinus (assembly GCF_900497805.2). Lineage (NCBI taxonomy): Eukaryota > Metazoa > Chordata > Mammalia > Diprotodontia > Vombatidae > Vombatus > Vombatus ursinus. The sequence continues at coordinate 7,772,685 of NW_020954585.1, forward strand.
TCAACTTACACCCATGCCCTCTGTCTATGTATACTCCTTCTAACTGTCCTAATAATGAAAAAGTTTTTAGGAGTTACAAGTATCATTTTCCCATGTAGGAATGAAAACAGTTTAACCTTACTGAATCCCTTATGATTTCTTTTTCCTGGTTATCTTTTTTTGCTTCACTTGAGTTTTGTATTTGAAAGTCAAAATTTTTATTCACCTCTGGTCTTTCCATCAGGAATGTTTAAAAGTCCTCTATTTCACTGATTATCCATTTTTCCCCCGAAGGATTATACTTGGTTTGGCTGGGGTAAGTGATTCTTGGTTGTAATCCCGGCTCTTTTGCCTTCCAGAATATCATTTTCCAAGCCCTTCAATCCTTTAATATAGAAACTGCTAACTCTTGTGTTATCCTGACAGTGGCTCCACAATATTTAAATTGTTTCTTTTTGGCTGCCTGCAATATTTTCTCCTTGGATTGGAAACTCTGAAATTTGGCTGTAATATTCTTGGGAGTTTTCATTTTGGGATTTCTTTCAGGTTGTGGGTGATGGTTTCTTTCAATTTCTATTTTACCCTCTGATTCTAGGATATCAGGGCAGTTTTCCTTGATAATTTCTTGAAAGATGACGTCTAAGCTCTTTTTATTATGGCTTTCAAGCAGTCCAATAATTTTTAAAATTATCTTTGCTGGATCTACTTTCCAGGTCAGTTGTTTATCCAAAGAGATAGTTCACATTGTCTTCTATTTTTTCATTATTTTGATTTTGTTTTATTGTTTCTTGATTTCTCATAAAGTCATTAGCTTCCATTCACTCAATTCTAATTTTTAAGAAATTATTATTATTTTGATGAGGTAATTGGGGTTAAGTGATTTGCCCAGGGTCACGCAGCTAGCGTCAAGTGTCTGAGGCCAGATTTGAACTCAGGTTCTCCTGACTCCAGGGCTGGTGCTCTACCCACTGTGCCACCTAGCTGCCCCAAGATATATTTTTTTTTTGTGAGCTTTTGTACTTTTCTATCTGGCCAATTCTGCTTTTTAAAGAGTTCTTCACTTCAGTGAATTTTTGTTTACCTTTTTCCATTTGGCCAATTCTGCTTTTCAGGGCATTCTTCTCTTCGTTGGGTTTTTGTGCCTCTTTTACCATTTGGCCTATTCTGTTTTTTAAGGTGTTATTTTTTCAGTACTTTTTGTGCCTCCTTTACCAAAGTGTTGACTCTTTTTTCATCATTTTCTTGCATCACTCTTATTTCTCTTCCCAATTTTTCCTCTCTTTTATGTGATTTTTAAAATCCTTTTTGAACTCTTACATGGTCTGAGACCAATTCATATTTTTTTCTGAGGCTTTCTTTGGATGTAGCAGTTTTGACTTTGTTGTCTTCTGAGTTTGTGTTTGTTGTTCTCTGTCATCATAGTAACTTTCTACAGTCAGGATCTTTTTCTGCTGTTTGCTCATTTTCCTAGCCTATTTCTTTACTTTTAACTGTACCAAAGTGGGGCTCTGCTTCTGCAGTGAAGGGGGCACTTTCCTAAGCTTCAGATTTTTTGTACAGCTATTTTCAGAGATAATTCTTGGTACCTATATGTTTTTGGTTCTTCCAATGTGGTATGACCTAGGGAGAGGTATGTCTACTACTCTCCTAGTCTGTGAGTGACCACAAGTACTCTTTCCCACCCTGGAACTGTGACCAGGGTCTCAGTTTCCTTGTGGTTGCAAGCTCTAGTATGCTAGCGCTCCTCCTTGTCCTAGTACTGAGACCCACGACTATAACCCAGATCCAGGTATGGGCAATGCAACTGGTCCTTATGATCAGTTGTCTGACCCCCTAACCATCTGTGGGCTGAGGTCTGAAAATGCCACTGTTGTCACTGTTTCAATCATTCCCAAGGACAACTGTTGGTTTACTGAGGCCTGGTTTGTGCTGGACTGTGCTCCACCTTCATCTTGGTACAACAGACCTTACCTGCTGACCTTCCAAGTTGTCTTGGGCTGAAAATTAGTTTCACCCCATCTTTTGTGGATTCTGCCACTCCAGAATTTGTTTTGAGGCATTATTTAAAGTTTTTATAGGGGTTTTAGAGAGAACTCCAGTGAGTTCCTGCCTTTTCTCCTCTATCTTGGCTCTGCCCCTCCAAACAAAAACAATTCTACAAAAAGCTTGGTGTGAGACAGAACTGGGCCACATTATCTCAAGGGCATTTATAAACAAAACAGGAGGTCAACAAATAAAATGCAACAAATCTCAAAATGTGTCTATAATGATCCATTTTCATCATCAGTGACAGAGAAACTGCCACATTTTGGAATCAGACACTTCAATCCCCACTCTGTTACATTAGGACATAGAAATGGCACTTAAGAAGATGAAGTCAGAAAATAATCACAAATGATGTTAATATCTCTGAAAGGATGATCTAGAGAAACACCAGTACCTACCGAACCATATGCCTACTTTCTCAATCTCAAACGATTTTATGAAAATGATCTACATGCATAACTATGTTATCTTTGGTGAAAAACGTAAGGATAGGCAAGCAATATATAATTCTCTACAGGAGATCACATTCTTATAGTCACACAATTGGCTCAAGATTGCAAAAAACACAAGATCCTGCTGTATTTATTAACTACACCACTCCTCCACAAAAAAAAAAAAGAAAAAAAAAGAAAAAAAAAGAATTAAGTTTCATTATAGCAAAAGGTTTCACATAGAAGGTGGTGGTTGAATTAAACCTGGAAGGAAATTAGGCATTCTAAGAGACGAAGGTGAGGTAGTGTGGTGGGAGTGCAAAAACTGCTCTCTCTAAAGTAACCAATGATCTCAAAAATGCCAACTCTGATGGTCTTTTCTCAGTTCTCCTTCTTGACCTTTCCATTGACAATTTACTGTCTTGGACATACCCTCATCTGTGGGTTTTCATGACACTACTCTCTCTTGGTTTTCCTGCCTGTCTGATGGCTTGTTTTCTGTTTCCTTTGTAGGCCTATCATCCATATTATGTCTTCTAACTGTGTGTGTTCCTTAAGGCTCTGTCCCGGGGCCTCTTATTTTCCCTCTCCACACTCCATCAGTAATCTTATCAATTCCCAGCAGTTTAATTATTATCACTATATAGATGACTCAAAGTTCAGTACATACAACTCCACTCTCCATTGAGCTTCAATCTTTCATCACCAACTTCCTACTAGACTAATAGACTAATAAATGCTTGTTGATTGATATACTAATTAACTGTACTGGCCATCCAACTAGATCTCATAGTTTGGAGAGTTACCATTTTTCATTTACTTAGTTTTTCCTTTATGAATTGTTAGGCCAATCACTTTTGAGTAAACAGAGATCTAATTCAAGAGACCCTATGATACTCTGGGTCTTAATGAAGTCAACACAATTATCATTGGCAAACAGGAGTATCTCAAAAATCTTGTTGTCTATATGGAAACATTCTTCCATTTCGACCTTGACCAAGACATTCTCTATGTCACTGGCAAGGAGATATGTTTTATGCTTAAATTGATGTTAATAATGAGAGGGTCATTAAACAGAGATATTTCTGTGGTTGTATTTCTCAAAGAATCTCATATAATTTTTAACACGCATAAGAGTCTCAGATTCCATGTTGGAGGAGAGTCATTAAAGCTTCTTCCATGTATTTTTTTTAACCTGAATTTGACAAATACCAAATGAGTATTTTCATAAACAAAGTAGAACAGAAAGGACCATACATGTAGCTGAGACTGTACTACAGAGTTTGCTTTTCAAGAATTAAGAAAAATTCAACATGTTATTTTCAAAGCTGATTTCTGTTTCTTACTTCTTTCTGTTCTCTTCTGTACACTTCAAAAATTTAAGTGATTCTCTTTTCTCTTCATTCTTTGTTAACCCTTCTCTCCCCACAAAAAAGGGTGAAAGAAAAGAAAAACAACAACCTATGTCCTCTGAATCAAATATGCACATTCAAGCAAAACTAATCCCCTTATTTGCCAAGTCCAAAAAGTCTCTGCACCTTGAATTCATCACCCTTTGATGAGAAGTTGAAAGCATGCTTGTTCCATTATTGGTCTTCTGGAATCGTGGTTTGTCATTGAAATAATCAGGTTCTTAAGTCTTTCTTAGTTCTTTTCTTGACAATGTTGCTATTATATAAATTGTCATGTACTCACTTCTTTCTGTATTAGTTATACAAACCTTCCTAGGTTTCTGTAAAATCATCCTTTTTGTCATTTTTTTATGGTGTAATGATATTCCATTACTCTCACATGCCATAATTTGTTTAGTCATTCTCCAGTTAATAGGGATCCCCTTAGTTTCCAGTTCTTTGATACCAGAAAAAGAGCTTTTTGTGTGTATATGACTTCTTTTTCTCTTTAATCTCTTTAAGGTATATACAGACCTAATAGTGGTATCACTGAATCAAAATGTATGCATAATAACTTTTTGGGCAAAGTTCTAGATTGCTTCCCAGAATGGCTGGACCAATTCACAGCTATATTAGTGTGCCTATACAACAGTATACTAGTGTGCCCTGTTTTCTCAGAGTTGCTCCAACCACTGCTATTGTTATTGTTTTGTTTGTTTGTTTGTTTTTTTGCAAATCTGATGGGTGTGAGGTAGAACCATAGAGTTGTTTTAATTTGTGTTTTTCCCAGTATTAGTGATTTGGAGCATTTTTTTCTTATGGCTATTGATAGCTTCCTTTTCTTTCTTTGAAAACTGCCTGTTCATATACTTCAACCACTTACCTACTGGAAAATAACTTTTGTTCTTATATCTGTGAATCAATTCTTTTACATATCGTGGGTATCAGACCATTATCACAGAAACTTCTTGCAAAGATTTTTTTCCCCAGTTACTCTATTTCCCTCCTAACTTCAATGATTTCTAGAATGATTAGACTAATTTGCAGCTCAACTAATAGCATATTAATCAATCTGTCTTTCTGTAGCCTCTTCAACACTATTTCTATCTTTCGTCACCTTTGTTAATTTGTTGACTGAAATGACAGAACTGTTTTGATTTGGATTTCTCTTAAATTAGTGATCTAGATCATTCATATTGTTGTTAAGTTTGTAATTATTCTTTTCATAACTGTATGACCACATGCCTCATATACACCTAGGGCAGCATATATGGGTGTGTATGTGTGTATACATATATGTGTATATAATACACATATGCATGCTAAATATGTATATAATATACATATATATTCCCTAATATATCGTGGATGTTAGAACCTTAAGGATATTTGAAATGAAGATTTTCTCCCTTCTTATTCTAAGCATACTGATTTGGTTCATAAAGAACCTATCTTTTTAAAAATAAATGTTATTTTGGTAATACTCCATGGCTGTGAAACTTGGAACACTGCAAACCATGAGGGATCAAAGTTGGTGGTGATACAAGGAGAATGGAGAGACACATACTGACATAAGCTGCTGTACATTTCCAATCACATAACTGGCTTTGTCCTAGGCTCTCTTCTCTTTTTTATTATTTTATTTTTATTATCTTACTTGGTGATCTTGTAAGCTCCCATGGATTTAATTATCTCCCCAACACAGATGATTCCCAGATCTTATAACCCTAATCTCTCTCCTGAGCTCTCTCCTGTATCACCAACTGCCTCTTGAACATCTTGAATTACATGTCCTATAGGGATATCAAATTCAAGATGTCCAACAAAATGGAACTCACTATCTTTGACCCTACACCTTCTCCCCTTCCCAACCTTCTCATTACTGTCCAGGGTACCACCATCCTTCTGGTTACCCAAGTTTACAACCTTGCTTCCATTTAGCCCATACATCTAACCTATTACTAATTCCTGTCATTTCTATTTTCATAACACCTCTGGTACCTGTGTCCCCTCCTCTTCAATCATACAACCACTACCATAGTATAAAGTATATTCATTTGGACTATTGCAATTGCCTTCTAATTAGTCTCTTTGCTTCAGATGTCTTCCACTCCAGTCAGCCGCCTAAGTGGTTTTCCTAAAGTACAAGGTTAACCATGTTACTACCTATTCAATAAAATCTAGTAGTTCTCTATTACCTCCAGGATCAAATGTAAAATCCTTTGGCATTTAAAGCCATTCACAACCTGGTCTCTTCCTTTCTAGTCTTCTACTTTACTATTCTCCTTGCACTCTACAATCTAGATACAAAGACTCACTTGCCATCCCTTTTATCCCACCTTTTGCAGGAGGCATTCCATCAACTTGATGCCATTACCTTCACTGAAAGATTATCTTCCAGTTCCATCTTGTATGTAATATACATCTTGTATCTATACAGTTATTTGTATACATTTTTAATCCATTACAATGTGAACTCCTTGATGGCAGGGATTATTTCTGCTTTTTTTTTTTTTGTATCCTCTAGCCTAGCACAGTGGTACAATAAAATGTTCACTCACTGCTTGTTGACTAATAGACAAAAGATATCATTGAAGAAATGAATAAAAGAAAAGGGACAGTTATATACTGACAGCAAGAGATAACTACAGCTCGAGTTCTCCACTGGTGACCAAAAACTGTTAAAAAAAAAAAACCAACCAAACAAAAAAAAACAAAAAAACCCACCCTAAAACAAAAACAACTAAACTAATAAAAGTTCTCCAAGGTCTTGGGTAGATGCACTGTGGAAGATCTATGGATCTGTGGAAGAATATGGACAAGAACTGCTTATAATAAAACATAGGCTGTGATCTGCATCAATAGAGGACAAAAGTACATAGGTAAGAATCAGATAATCTCAATGTTGGAAGGGAACACTGAACCCAACACACACCAGAACAAGAATGCCCTCCACACCTACAACAAGAGGCCACTGGCTTGTAGATCTTTAGTGAGGGAAACCCGCTACCTCCTAAGGCTGCCCTTTCTACTTTTTGAAAGTAACAATTGTTAGGAAACTGTTTCTTACTTCCTACCCATCTCTACACCATCCTGCTTCTACCCCAGCCATCAACCTGATATCCCTGCTTCACCCTGCCCATACCGATTCAGCTTTGAATTCCAAGTCCTGATGGGTATGCTTTCACTTTATCCTGACTGGAACCAAAAGGACATACTATTTTCCGGACGGTTTCACACCATGCTATTTGCCCACTCCTATATATTTACGTGTTGTCTTCCAGCATTACAATACAAGCTCCCTGAAGGCAGGGATTATCATCTTTGCTTGTATTTGTACCCCTAACTCTTAGCATAGTGCCTGACACATAGTAAATGCTCTATTTGACTTCCAAGAACCAAGATGGAGTAGATCGCTGTCCCTCTCCCATGCTTATTCCCCAACACCCATAAAACAACACCCCAGAACAGATTCTGGAATAGCCAGTGAAAAGACAGAGTGGACCAGTCTTTTGATCCAGGAAACTAAGAAGATTGGCAAATAAGGTCTGTGTCACTCCAGTAAAAGGGGAGAACCATCTAGGACAGGAAGCCTCCCAGCAAGCTGGCAGAAGGCTCTACCTCAACAAACCAATGGGAAATCCTAAGCCACAGAGCCAAGGAAGCAGGCAAACACCAACACCAGGACCCCCCACACGCCTCAGCATAGCTGGGGAACCAGCAGACTAGCTCAGAGAACTACCACGTGCAGCCCTGGGTGGGTAGGCAACCTCTAGCAGCTGAACCTCCATGTGCTTTAGTACAGCCTTAGAAAAACGCAAAAAAAACCCCACCTGGCCTCAGCACATACCAGACACCACCACAAAAAACCCAGTTCAGCACCAGGTAAGCTGTCAGACACCTACAGCCTCCAGTGGCCGGCACCTGAGGCCCCAAGGCACAAAGCCAGTGACCAGGCCCCTGAACTCCAGCAAAAGAAGCTTGGGACAGTGCTCCCTGTGCTCCAGTAGGAGAGCTCAACTTTAAAAGCCAGGAAATAGGTAAATAAAATGAGCAAAAAAGAACACTGACCATAGAGAATTATTACAGGATGACAGGGAAGATTAAAACAAACTCAGAAGAGGACAATATTGTCAACATACTCAAATCTAAACCCTTAAAGGGGAATATGAACTGGTATCAAGCCCAAAAAGCCTTCTTGGAAGAGCTCAAGAAGGATTTGAAAAGTCAAATAAGAGAAGTAGAAGAAAAATTGTGAAAGAAATAAGAGGTATGCAAGAGAGAGTCAACAGCTTGGAAAAGGAAGGACAAAAATTGAATGTACAAAACAATTGTTTAAAAAAAAGAATTGGCCAAATAGGAAAAAAAAATCCACTGAAGAAAACAACTCCTTAAAAAGTAGAATTGGCATGGGAAAAGTACATGTACAAAAAGTATTTATAGCAGCTCTTTTTATGATGGCAAAGAATTGGAAATTGAGGGGATGCCCATCAATTGGGGAATGTCTGAACAAGTTATGGTATATGAATGTAACGGAATACTATTGTGCTATAAGAAATGATGAGCAGGCCGACTTCAGAAAAACCTGGAAAGACTTGTATGGACTGATGCTGAGTGAAGTGAGCAAAACCAGGAGAACATTGTACCCAATAACAGCCACGCTGTGCAATGACTGACTTTGATAGACTTAGCCCTTCTCCGTAATGCAAGGATCTAAGACATCTCCAAAGGTCTCATGATGGAAAATGTTATCCACAACCAAAGAAAGAACTATGGAGTTTGAATGCAGATTGAAGTATACTATTTGCTATTTTTTTCTTCTGTTTTGTTTTGTTTTCTCTTTCTTGTGGTTCCTCCTACTGGTTCTAATTCTTCCTTACAACATCACTAATGTGAAAATATGTTTAAGAGGGATGTATATGTATAGCCTTATAGCGCACTGTCTTGGGGAGGCAGGTGGGAAGAGAGGGGGTGAAAAATTTAAAACTCAAAAGCTTATGGAAGTGATTGTTGATAAATTAAAATAAAGTAATTTTAAAAAAAAGTACAATTGGCCAAATGGAAAAGGAGGTAGAAAAACTCACTGAATAAAACATTAGAATTGGGCAAGTGGAAGCTAATGACTGTATGAGACATCGAGAGTCAGTCAAACAAAATCAAAAAAAAAAAAAAAGAAAAAATAGAAGAAAATGTAAAATATTTCACTGGAAAAATAACTGACCTGGAAAAATAGATCCAGGAGAGCTAATTTAAAAATTACTAGTCTATCTGAAAGCCATGATCAAAAAAAAGAGCCTGGACAGCATCTTTCAAGAAATTATCAATGAAAATTGCCCTGACATCCTAGAATTAGAGGGTAAAATAGTCACTGAAAGAATTCAGTGATCATCTCCTGAAAGAGACCCCAAAATACGTCATCTGGAATAAAAAGAGCAGGGGTAGCGATCCTGATCTCAGACAAAGCAAAAGCAAAAACAGATCTAATTAAAAGAAATAAAGAAGGAAACTACATCTTGCTAAAAGGTACCCCAGACAATGAAGTAATATTAACACTAAACACAAAGGCACCAAGTGGTATAGCATCCAAATTCTCAGAAGAGAAGTTAAGGGAGTTAGAGGAATAAACAGACAGTAAAACCATACTAGTAAGGGACCTCAACCTCCCCCTCTCAGTACTAGTTAAATCTAACCACAAAATAAACAAGAAACAAGAAGGTGAATAGAATTTTTTTAAAAAGTTACATATGGTAGACCTTTGGAGAAAACTGAATAGGGATAAAAAGAAATACGCCTTTTTTTCAGTGGTGCATGGCACCTGCACCTGCACAAAAATTGACCATGTACTAGGACATGAAAACCTTACAATCCAATGCAGAAAGACAGAAATATTAAATGAATCCTTTTCAGATCATGATGCAGTAAAAATTACATGTAATAAAGGGCCATGGAAAGATAGACAAAAAATTAATTGGAAACTAAATAGTCTAATCCTAACAAATGAGTGGGTTAAACAAGAAAGCAAGAAACAATAACTTCACCCAAGAAAATGACAATAATGAGACAACATACCAAAACTTATGGGATGCAGCCAAAGCAGTTCTTAGGGGAAATTTTATATCTCTAAACGCTTACATGAATAAAATAGAGAAAGAGGAGATCAATAAAATTGGGCATGCAACTAAAAAAGCTAGAAAAAGAACAAATTAAAAATCCTCAATTAAATACCAAATTAGAAATTCTGAAAATCAAAGGAAAGATTAATAAAATTGAAATTAAGAAAGCTATTGAACTAATAAATAAAACTAAGAGCTGGTTTTATGAAAAAAAAAAACAAACGAACAATAAAATAGATAAATCTTTGATTAAACAACTCCTTAAAAAGCAAAATTGGCCAAATGGAAATTTGGTTAATTTAATTTAAAAAAAAGAAAAAGAAGAAAACCAAATTACTAGCATCAAAAGTGAAAAAGGTGAATTCACCACCAATGAAGAAGAAATTAAAACAATAATTAGGAGTTATTTTGCCCTATTGTATGCCAATAAATCTGACAATCTAAGTGAAATGGATGAATATTTACAAAAATATAAATAGCCCAGATCAACAGAAGAGGAAAAAAAATAAATAACCCCATTTCAGAAAAATAAATTTAACAAGCCATCAATGAAATCCATAAGAAAAAATCTCCAGGGCCAGATGGATTTACAAGTGAATTTGACCACACAATTAAAGAACAATTAATTACAATACTATATAAACTATTTGGAAAAACAGGTGAAGAAGGAGTGCTACCAGATTCTTTTTATGACACAAATATGGTGCTGATACCTAAACTAAGAAGAGCCAAAACAGAGAAAGAACATGATAGATCAATTTCCCTATGCAAAAATTTTAAATAAAATATTAGCCAAGAGATTACAGCAACTTATCAACAAGATAATACACTATGACCAGGTGGGATTTATACCAGGAATACAGGGCTATTTTAATATTAGGAAAACCATCAGCTTAATTGACCATGTCAATAACAAAATTAACAGAAATCACATGATTATCTCAAGAGATGCAAAAAAAGTTTTTGGCAAAATACAATACCAATTCCTGTTAAAAACACAGGAGATCATAGGAATCAATGGAGTTAAAATTTGATAAGTAGCATCTATCTAAAACCATCAGCAAGCATTATATGCAATAAGGATAAGCTAGAAGCATTTCCAATAAGATCAGGAGTGAAACAAGGATGTCTATTATCACCACTGTTACTGAATATTGTACTAGAAATGTTACCTTTAGAAGGAATTAAAATAGGCAAAAAGGAAACAAAACTATCCTTCTTTGCAGATAATATGATGGTATACTTAGAAAATTGTACAGAATCAACTAAAAAACTACCTTGAATAACTAACAACTTTAACAAAGTTGCAAGATATAAAATAAACCCACATAAATCACTGACCTTTCTATATGTTATTAAGAAAGCCTAGCAGCAAGAGACAGAGAGAAATTCCATTTAAAGTAACTGTAGGGGGCAGCTAGGTGGTGCAGTGGATAGAGCACCACCTCTGAGGACCTGTGCTCAAATCCAGCCTCAGACATTTGACACTAGCTGTGTGACCTGAGGCAAGTCACTTAACCCCAATTGCCTTACCCCCCCCCCCAAAAAAAAGAAAAGAAAAGAAAAAAGTAACTGTAGACAATAAAAAGTATTTGGGAGTTTACCTGCCAAAACAAATCCAAGAACTATATGAACACAATTATAAAACACTTTTCACACAAATAAAGTCAGATCTAAATAATTGCTCATGGGTAGGCAGAGCTAATACAATAAAAATGACAATTCTAAATTAATTTATTTATTCAGTGCCATACCAATCAAACTATCAAAAAGTATTTATAGACCTAGAAAAATCAATAACAAAATTAATCTGGAAGAACACAAGGTCCAGAATATCAAGGGAATTAATCAAAAGAAATGCAAAGGAAGGTAGCCTAGCCGTACCAGATCTAAAACTATATTATAAAGCAGAAATCATCAAAACTACTTAGTACTGGCTAAGAAATAGAGTGGCGGATCAGCGGAAGAGGTTAGGGATGCAAGATACAACAGTTGATGCTAATCTGCTGTTTGATAAACTGAAAGACTCCAGCTTCCAGGATAAGAACTCACTATCTGACAAAAACTGCTGGGAAAACTGGAAAACAGCATGGCAAAAACTTGGCATAGACCAACATCTTACATCATATACCAAGATAAAATCAAAATGGGTACACGATTTAGATACTATAAGCAAAGTGGGAGAGCAAGCAATAGTTTACCTGTTAGACCTATGGAGAACAGAAGAATTTGTGACCAAACAAGAGATAGAGAACATTATGAAATACAAAATGGATGATTTTGATTACATTAAATTGAAAAGCTCTTGCACAAACAAAGCCAATGCAACCAAGATAAGCAGGGAAGTAGAAAACTGGGAAACTGTTTACAGCCAGTGTCTCTGATAAAGGCCTCACTTCTAAAATATATAGAGAACTGAGTCAAGTCTATAAGAATATAAGTCATTCCCCAATTAATAAATGGTCAAAAGATACGAACAGGCAGTTTTCAGATGAAGAAATTAAAGCTATCTATAGATATATGAAAAAAATATTCTAAATCACTATTGATTAGAGAAATGCAAATCAAAACAACTCTGAGGTACCACATCACCCTTTTCAGATTGGCTAACATGACAAAACAGGAAAATTATATATGTTGGGGAAGATGTGGGAAAATTGGAACACTAATGCATTGTTGGTGGAGTTGTGAACTGATCCAAACATTCTGGAGAACAATTTGGGACTGTACCCAAAGGGCTATAAAACTGTGCATACCCTTTGATCCAGCAATAGCACTTCTAGGGCTGTATTCCCAAAGAGATCATAAAAACAGGAAAAGGACCCATATCCACAAAAATATTTATAGCAGCTCTTTTTGTGGAGGCAAAGAATTGGAAATTGAGGGGAACTGGGGAATGGCTGAACAAGTTGTGGCATATGAATGTAATGGAATACTATTGTTCCATAAGAAATTGTGAGCAGGCGGACTTCAGAAAAACCTGGAAAGATTTGCATGAACTGATGCTGAGTGAAGTGAGCAGAACCAGGAGAACACTGCACACAGTAACAGCAACACTATGCAATGACTAACTTTGTTAGACTTAGCTCTTCTGAGCAACGCCATGATCTAAGACAATTCCAAAAGACTCATGATGGAAAATACTATCCACATCCAGAGAAAGAACTATGGAGTCTTAATGCAGATTGAAGGATGTTGTTTTCCCTTTCTTTTGTTGTTTTTTTCTTTCTTATGGTTTTTCCTTTTTGTTCTGATTCTCCTTTCACAACATGACTAATGTGGAAATATATTTAATATTCTCATACATGTATAACCTATAACAGATTTTATGCCATCCTGGGGAGGAGGGAGTGGAGGGAAAGGGTGAAAACTTGGAACTCAAAACCTCATAAAAGTGATTGTTGAAAATTAAAAATATATAAATAAATTTTAAAAAATGCTCTATTTACCTTACATAAAACTTAAATCTTTGTACAATATCTACTCATTGCTCCTAGTTTTGTGCTCTTGGACCAAAAGACCAAATTTAATCCCTCTTCCACAAGATAGGCCTTCACATATTTGACAACACTTATCAGAACACCCTCTTAAGTGTTCTCTTATCCTAACTAAACATTACCCCTTTCTTTAATTGATTCTTACAAGACATGGTCTCTGAGCCCTTTCACCAGCTTGTTGTCCTCTTAAGTCTGCTCTCCAGATTGTCAATGTTGTTCCTAAAATTTGGTCTTCAGACCTGAACACATTACTACAAGTGGTCTGACCAGAACAGAGTCTTGCTTGTCTCTTCTGTTCTATTTTTTGATGTTTTAATTAATACCAGTTTTGATGACTACTTCTTGTGATATAAGACTCCTTCCATTCTTAAAAGTTTTCATCTTTTCCCATGGCATTTTTGACTTCCTGTTCTTCCAAATTAATTTTGTTGCTATTGTGTCTAATACTACAAAGTAACCTCTTAGTGGTCTGATTAGTTTAACACTAAATCTGTAAACAAATTGACATACTATATTAGTTCCATCATGGTGGTATGGCCCAGTTGTGAGTAATGAATGAATGGCTCTTAAGTCTTCCTGTATTTCTGAAAAGAGTATTTTGCATTTATTTAAGTCCTGAGTCAATTAACTTTCAGATATTTTGTGTATTTTTTAGTTACTTGAAATGTAATTTTTCTTTGCTTCTTCCTCCTAAATTCTTTTAGTGTCTTAATACAATATTTAGATTTTCCATTCCTCTTCTGGGAGTCTTAGATTCTTTCTTTAAATCTGTTTTCCAGGTTGGTTTTGATAGTAAAATATTTTGCATGGTGTTCTAATTTTTCTTGTTTGATTTTTTCCTAATACTTCTGATAGAATTATTGAATGTTTGAGTGCTGTTTCTGCCATACTTTTTTTTTTTTCCAAAATGTCTAGTGAGAAGCTAAGGTTCCCATATTAATGTTATAAGGTATATTCCACTCCTTTTAACTATTCCACTTCTCTCTCTCTTTTTTTTTTTGGCATTTTTTCTAGCTATAATTACTGTAAAATTACTCTCTTCTTCTGGAATTATGTCCTGGGATTCTATCACCCCACAGTTTTTCTTCGTTGTATTAGGATTTTTTTTTTTTTTTTTGGTTTGTTTGCTCATTTCCTAAGTCTCTAACTGCAAGAAAATTAGAAAAGAAATGGGTGCCTATCAACTGGGAAATATGCTGGGTTGGGATTTTTAAAAAAACCAACACAAAAAACCTTTGGGCATTTTATACTTTATATGCTGTTAGTTCCAAATAAAAAACAACAACAACAACAAACAACTTAGTAGCTCTTTAAATCACTGACAAAAGAGCTCATTGAGTGGTCTAAGGTTAGACCAAGAAAAAAGGTCTGACAGACTCAGTGGTGGCTGGCAAAGGCCTCTGGTCTAAGTTTTATTGTTGTTTTTGATTTTATATTAGTCTTTATTCCTTCTAACCCCATTACAGCCGCCCTTAATACAAACAAATCAATAACATTTCATCAGAACCAAGAGCACCTGTCTGACAACATACACATTTTGCATCTACAGATCCTGACACCTCCTGAGAAGAGAAAGATATTCATGATCATTAGTTCTTTAGGTTGAAAACTGAATCACAGATTTACTACCTTTTAGTGCTATTCTTGTTTACAATGTTATAGACATTATATATGTCTATATATCTCCTGGTTCTGCTACTTTGCTTTGTATCAATTCATACAAGTTGTAGCATATTTCTCTGAATTCACATATTCATTTTTCTTTAGTCAAATAATATTCCATTACATATATCTATATGCCATTTTTGTCCAGTGATTTCCCAACTGATGGGCAGTTGTTTCTTTTCTAGTTTTCCTGCAGTTAATTTCAAATTCTGACAGTAGCTATTGGAGTCCCAAAGCACAAAACTTGAAGTATGGTGCCTGGACTGGAGACTTAAGGCAGGTAGTAGATAGTGCTGCCCTTTGCTATTTTTCTTTATGATTTTCTGTGGTGATTACCTTACAGGAATTTCTTTTCTTTCTCCCTTTTTCATTACTGCTCTTTTACTTCATTTGGCTCATTTCTTACTATTTTTTGATGTATAAGGACAGAAAGTCAAATTTGGCTAAAAACTTTTATTTCATCATCTTTCCAGGAGTCTTTTCATGTTAGTTGTTCAATAAATGTCTACTGAGTTGAATTTAGGGTCAAACTGTTCATTTATATTGAGCTTGCAATTCATTAAAATTCCCCAATATCACTCACAAATACCCCATTTCATACTTGAAAAGGTGATTTTTTAAAAAACTGAAGTATAGGACTTTAGATTTAACCACATTAAATTTCACCTTACTAGATGAGGCCCATCATTCTAGTTGTCAAGAATTTCAGGATCATGAATCTGTCACTCATTATGTTAACCTCTAAGGTCCCTTCCAGTTTTAAATCTATGTTTTTATGAACTATCCTGCTCAACTTTTGTTATTAGAAAATTTGATGAATATATCATTTATTTCTTCATCTAAGTGACTGATAAAAATATTGAAAAGCACAAGGCCAAGGACTGATAGCTCTCTAGGATACTTGATTAGAAACTTTCCTTGACATCAAGCTATTTATGACTTTTCTTTGGGTCCAATCATTCTACAAGTTCCAAAGCTACCTAGACATATAGCCTATGTTTCTTTTCTTCAAAGAAGAATATTGAAAGATTTTGTCAAATACTTTAAAGACATCCAGTTATACTCTCTTGTCTACATTTTCCTGATCTGACAGGCTAAGAAATGTCAAAAAGAAAAATGAAGTTAGTCTGCTATGACATGTTTTTGACACCATGCTGTCTCTTAAGCCATGAGGTAGTGCAATGGACATAGCCCTAAACTTGGAGTCAGGAAAACCTGAGTTCAAATTCAGCTGCAGACACTCTACTAGCAATGTGACCTTGAACAAGTCACTTAAACTGTTTGCTTCTGTTTCTTTATCTGTAAAACAGGGATAATAATAGCATCTACCTTCCAGGGTTGTTGTGTTATTATATTACTTGACATAATAATTGTAAACTGTTTAGCACAATGCCTGGTATATAAATGTCATATGTGTTATATAAATGTTAGCTATTCTTCTTCTTAGTGATAGCTACTTCCCTTTCTAATTGCCCACAAACTATCCCTTTAAAAATATATTCCAGCATTTTGTAATGAACTGAAGTCAAGCTCATAACTCTACAGTTTGTAGACTTCCCCATTCCTTCTTTTGAAATTCAGGGTAACATCTCCTTTACTCCAGTCCTATGGTATCTCATCCGCTCTTTCAAAAGTTACTATGAGTGGCTTACCAGTAACATATGCTAGTTCTTTCAGTACCATGGGATAAAATTCATTTGGGCCTGGTGGGTTGAACTCATTATGGCATTTAATGCTTTTACTATCTCCTCACTTACTCTTGGTCTCAATTTTCCATTAATTATTCCTGACATTCTTCCCAAGCTGAAGGTTATTATCATTGATAGAGAAGAAAAGTAAAATAAAGTTGCTTCTTTTCTGTTGTTCATTACTATCAACCTATCCACCTCAAGTAGCAGTTGTTTTTGTTCCTTTTGCCTCTAAAAAAAGCTAAAGAACTTTTTTTGTGTCATTAGCATTCATTATAAGATTCCATTCATTGAGATTTAGAACTTTTAAATATCTGAGTGTTTTTTGCCACTCTTTTAGTTATCCTCTATTATCTGCTTCTGTTTCATCTTAAAAACAAAACAACAACAACAAAAACAAACCAAAAACAAGCAAACTGATTGATAAGTAGGGGAAGGCACATGAGCAATGGAGTCAGAAGACTTGGGTTTGTATCTTGGGTTCTGCTACTAGCTACCTGTGTTATGTTGGGCAAGTCATTTAATTTCTTTAAGCTTCAGTTTGCTTATATATAGAACAAAGGGGTTGCACTAGATCAGCTCTAAACAGATGATCAGATGTTCTTTTACACAGCTTCTGTATCTTTCTTCCTTATCAGACCTATTATCAGTTGAATGTCATTCTTTAGACCCTCCATCTCTCTTGGTTTCACTTCCCCTTTTGAATTTTAGTTCATAAGAGCCTATCTATCTTTTCTGTAAACTCCCTGAAATCTGCTACCCCAAACAGGATAAAGAACTTTGTACAAATTACTTGAATCAAGTAATCAGTCTTTTGCCATCAACTTATAGTTAAGTTGCATGATGGTTCTAAAGTCAGCATACAAATCAAAAAATAGGGGCAGCTAGGTGGCACAGTGGATGGAGCACTGGCCCTAGATTCAGGAGGACCTCAGTTCAAATCCGGCCTCAGACACATAACACTTACTTATGTGACCCTGGGCAAGTCTCTTAACCCCAATTGCCTAAAAACAAACAAATAAGAAAAAAACAGTGTTGAGTAAAAATAACCCTTGAATCAATATCCTTAAGGAGTAGCAGGAAAGTGTCTCTTTGAAAAGCAATGGATATGAGATGGTTTCTACGGAAATAATTAAATGAAAAGTTTATTTTTCACTATGCCCAGGTAAGCTATTGATCAGGAAAGAGGCAGAAACCAGGACTTCCTCAAACAGAAAACAAAAACAGGTAAAGATTTAGGTGGTACGAAAATGGATGGTTAAGGAAAAAAATTTCTTGAGAGGGCAATTATACCATTACATAACTATTCCCATTTCCTGTTTAACCATGAGAGGGGCATAAGAAAGTTAAATGGAACATAGCAGGGGAAAGATGAGTAGAAATACTAGAAAGACCTATTAAGGCTAACTCCCATGTTAGCTTTACTAGATTAAGCAGATTTAACATACTGTCTATACGCATCACGAGGTAGATATTCTACAATCACATTGAATGCAAACAGATGCTCACACTATTCTTGTGAATAGTGTGCAGGAATTGGGACTCACTGAGACAAGAGAATGAAACCTCCCACATTGCTTTTTCACCTTTACGTGTCTTTCCACAAATTTTCTATAGAGAATTCACTCAATGTCCTGGAGGCCTCCCTTTGGTTCCCTGGATATCACAGGGGCATACCAAAGTAACACTCACCCTTCACAAGCTATCTGATGCTTTTTACCCTTAACATATGACTTGTATACCTCCTTACTCTGTCACACACATCACTGATGTCTTTCTTGCCATTTCTTTTATATAGTATTGTCAGTAATGTGCTAGAGCCTACTTAAACCTACCAAGAAGAGTCTTTTCTACTGCTCTTTGTCATTTTGATTCCTTTGGAGTGTTCCATTCATCACAGACATGTCGTATATCTGCGAGAATACTGGGAGAAGGTCCACTGCAGTACTTAGCAGTTTAGAATAATTGAAAGCACTATAAATGCAATCTGACTCCAACCCCTTTTACTCAATTCCACGTTCATCTTACTCTTTTAATGTCTAGCTGACATCAGCTGACTGGTAATTCTGAATGGAAAGAGAAGAAAATTGAGGAGAAATGGTAGTTTTGAATCGTGGCACATTTCTGGAATAAATAATTCTGGGTAAGATGGGTAGCTTTGGCCAGTTGAAAGGTAGTATAATGGCACTGAGCATCTGGAGACTGGAAGGTGGATGGGGCTCAAATATAGATGATCTAACTTTATAATTCAAGCAATATGGTATGGTGGGGGGAAAAGCTGAATTTAGAGTTAGAGGACCTAAACTCAAATCCTCACTCAGCTACTTCCTTATCTGTGTAATCTTGGACAGGTTCCTTACCTCTTATGGGACTCAATTTCCTCATCTGTAAAATGAGGTGGCTAAAGCTCATGCCATTTGAGGATCAACTGAAAGAAATAGTGATTTTTAAACTGGAGAAGAGATTTGCAGGGATTTACAGAGAGAACTTACAATTATCTGTTTAAAAGTTGTCAAGAGGAAGGATTAGACTTTACTGAGTTCTAATTGCCCCCTTACCAACTACCTTGTGGACATTTCCCATGGATGTCTCCTAAGTATCACAAACTTAAGTTGTATAAAACTGAACTCATTCCCCATCCAACCCCCAAACCTATTCTTCTTTCAAACTTCTCTATCTATTTATATTTTCAGTTTACACCCCAAGTTCACAATCTTGGTGTCATCCTCAATTCTTTACTCTTCCTCATACGCTACGTCCAATCAGGTGATTGATCTTATTGAGTCTACCTACACATCTCTTGTATCAGTCTCTTTTTCTCTACTCACAGGCCCTCATCACTTCTTGCCAGGACGTAGTCCAAATGGCCTCTATGCCTCAAGTTTCTCCCCTTTCTAATCCATCCTCCTCATAAGCAACAAAGTGATATTCCTAAAGTGCAGGTATAACTCTGTCATACACCTGTTCAAAAAGCTCCAGCAGTTCCCTACGCCTCTTGGATAAAATACCAACTCTTCAGTTTGGCATTTAAAACCATTTCTAATCTCTCCAGGTTATTACAGACTGCTCCTCTATACACACTCTCCCTTTCAGTCAAACTGGCACCTCTGCTTTTGACTACAGTACATATAGCATTTCATCTCGCCTTCTGCACCTGTACCTCTTTACACAGGTTGTCTGTTTCACATGCCTGGAATGAACTCTCTCCTCACTTCTGCCCCTTGGGATCTTCTAGGTGCCTTTAAAGCTCAACTCCAGCACCATAAAAATAATAATCATGATAGCTTTCATTTAATACTACCTATTATATGCCAGACAATGTGCTAAGCATTTTTCAAATATGATCTCATTTGATCTTCCCAACAGTTTTGGGAGGTAGGTGTTATTATTATCCTCATTTTACAGTTGAGGAAATTGAGGCAAATAGAAGTTAAGATGACAGGGCTAGTAAGTATCTGAGGCCCCATTTGAACTCAGGACTTCCCTATCTAGGGAATTAAACCAAATACATAGGAGTAAGAAGTAGTTCCCTGGGTAGGGGAGAATAATATATTTGGAAACCAAGAGGATGTAAAAAGAAATCAACATAAAACATTTTTAAAAAATAATTATACTCCTCTAATTTAAAAGAAACAGTGAGATTCCACTTCCTCCTTAAATTCAAGTTTAAATATTTAAAAAATTATTTTCTTATATGAGGCAGTGTGACAGTTGAATAGGGCAGTAGACTTGGGTCAGGAGGATCTGAGTTCAAATCCTACCTCAGATACTAGCCGCGTGATCCTGGGCAAGTTGCTTAGCTTCTTTGCACCTCAGTTTCTTTATCTTTAAAACTAGGGGAGTGAACTTAATTGCTTCTAAGTTTCCATCTAGCTCCAAAAATCTGTGTCTCATCTATCTTCTAGGACTTTTTACTTATCTCTAACCTACTTCTTTCTTAAGTTTAGCCAAGTAAAATAACAGTTAATAATAATACCTAGTATTTATAGAGCACTTAAAGGTTTGTAAAGTTCATTACATGCTTTATATGCTGTTTCATCCGATCTTCACAAAAATCCTGTAAGACAGGTGCCATGATTACTACCATTTTACAGATGATGAAACTGAGTCTGAGAGAGGTTAAATGGTTTGTTCAGGGCACACAGCTAGTAAGTATCTGACACAGGATTAGAACTGTGATCTTCCTAACTGACCCAAGTCCTTCATTTTATCCACCATGACACCCATCCGACACAGGTTCAAATTCTTTCCATAAAATTATTTTCAAATACAATGGGAATTGGCTGAATAAAAGTGATAAATTAAGCTCTGGGAATGAATCAAATTGCCAAGTATAATGGACAATAAATAGGGCTTAAAGGGACAGGAAGAGTATGAAGGGCTAGTGAAAGAGACAGAGAAGCAGTGGTTAGAAAGGCAAGAGAAGGACGAAGAGTAGAGTTTATTTTTGAAATCAAGGAAGGAAAGTATTCAAAAGGGGAGAGAAGTCAACATCAAATGGTAAGAGGACAAAAAGGATGAAGAACTAAAATAAGGCCACTGGATAATGGGGATTAGGAGGTCAATGGTGACCTTTGAGGGCATAGTTGCAGTCAAGTGGTGGGACATAAGCCAAACAGCAAGGGAATAGGAGAATGAGTAGTGAGGAACTGAAGATTTTGGATATAGATAACACTTTGTGAAAAGCTTGGAAGTGAATGGGAAGAGAGCCATAGGGTGGTAAATGGATGTTGTAGAAGGATCAAGGGAACATTTTTAAAACTAGACATATCTGGGCATGATTGTAGGCAGGAAGGAAGAATCTGGTAGAGAGAGAGTGAAAAGGAAGGAGGCTTAGACCAAAATGGTTGCAGTAGGAAAGGAAATGAAGAAATCTTATGAAGGAAGAATTACAGAATCTGAGCTTGAAGGGATTGCAGGAGTCATCAAGATCAACCTAGATCTGAATAATCACAGGAACAAAATTCAGCTAAATGAATTCTAGTGAGGGAGAACTCACTACCTTCCCTCCCTCAAGTACCAAGGCACTTCCACTCATGTGTACCTCTAATTGTTATAAAGTTTTTCTTTATATCAAACTTAAATTCTCCACTTTACAACTTCCACCAATGTTCTCAGTTCTTCCCTCTGGGTTCAAGCAAAACAAATCTAATCCCAACTATCAAGTCTTCCTCTAAATTTTTCCTTTTTCATACCAACCATCTTTCAGTTCCTTCAACTGATCATATGGCATGAACCTAAGGCCTTATTGGTTGCTGTCCTCTGAATACTCTTGAATGTATCAGTATCTTTCTTGAAAGGTGGTGTTCTTGAGTTACCACAACATTCCAGATATGATAAGACTGTATAGTGGAACTATCACCTTCCTAGTCCTGGACCCCTGGAAATTTAAGATTGCTTAGTTTTCTTGGTTATGGTATCACATTGTTGACTCATAGCAAGCATTATAGGATGGATGAGAGAGGAAGAAAGGAAGTTTTGGATTCAGGTAATTGGAAAATTGCCTTAAAAAAAAACCAAAGATCAGTTTTTTTATTATTAGAATCAAGAATAAGTTACAGAATTGTAGAGCTACAAATGGCCATAGCAATTATCAAATTTTTATTTTATAGGTGCAGAAACTGAGGACCAGAGAGAGAAAGCGCCATATAGGCAAAGTAATGGCAAAATCAGGCCTAGAGTCTGGGTTTTCTGAACTAGTTCAGTGGCTCCCCCAGCCCCCCACTAGACTATATACAAAAAGTAATTTTGCTTTTTTTTTTTAAGTAAATTTCTATAGTCTGCTGGAAATCTTATCCAAGACAAATAGGATAGTAAAGGGAGTCTTTTTTTTTTAAATTTTTCTTATTTTTAGGCAATTGGGTTTAAGTGACTTGCCCAGGGTAACACAGCTAGTAAGTGTCAAGTATTTGGTCTGAGGCCAGATTTGAACTCAGGTTCTCCTGACTCCACTGCTGGTGCTCTATCCACTGCGTCACCTAGCTGCCCCTTAAAGGGAGTCTTGAAAAAGATATTTATCATTATTTCCCAATGTGGGGAGTGATTTTGCTTTGAGGGAGCCTCAATAAATACTGTATTGTTCTTAAGAAACTTAACAGAAGATTGACAGAATTGAAATAACCAAAAAAAAAAAAAAAAAGAATTTGCCAAGATAAGATGAGAGAGGAAACTAAGATAAGAAGGGGAGGAAGAGAGAAGGAAATGAAGAAAGGAAGGAAATCTAGTTACCTAGGATATGTCTTCATTCTGGCTAGTCCTTCTCTGCAGTTACCAAACTAGCTAGTAGAATTCTACAGGACTGAGTAACTCAGATAAGGTTTCCCATCTATAATGAAACTCGGGGAAGACTTCAGTAGGATGATCCTTTAGGTTTGTCTTCGGTGAATACTTAATAGAAGAGGAAAGGTTCAAATATTCAGGGCTTTAAAATAATTTTATTTTTTTATAACCTCCACTTTGCAGTGTTCTTCAATGTTCTTAGCTCTATTTTGGATAGAATTACTAAAACCCATAACCATTTCACACAATCACAAAAATCTAGATTGACTAAGAAGCCAATCTAGTGCAACCCAAACATTAGTAAGAATATCCTCCTACATCATACCCAACAAGTAGTCATCTTGTCTCTCCATGAAGATCTCTAGTAAGGGATAAACCACTACCATTCCACTTTTGGAGAGCTCTGTTCAAAAGTTTTCCCCAGGATTAAGCCCAAATCTTTCTTTTTAACTTCCACCCATTACTCCTAATTCTGTCCTCTAGGACTAATAGAATAAAGCTAATCCTTCTTCCATATCAGAGCTCTTCAAATGACAATTACCTAACACTCCTAAATTTTCTATTTTCCAGGCTAAACGTCTCTTATTCCTTCAAATGATCCTCACATGGCGTAATTTTATTTATACCATAAAAAGACCCCACAAATGAGTCCTTTATTTTGTACCTAGACCACATTTACCATCTAGTTCAATTTCTCAACTCATTTAAATTTGTATTACCCTTGAAAAATCCTCTTATGACCAGTTAAAAATACAACCCACTTGGAAATGATCCAATGACAACAAATTCCATATATGGTTCATTTGTCAAAGGTAAGAGAAAGAATTACTTTATAACAATTATTGAAAGTTTCAAAACAAATGAAGGAATAAATACTTTATGCATTAGAGCAAAGCAATTCTGGTGCTTAAGTGGTGCAGTGGATAAAGTACAGAGCCTTGTGTCCAGAAAAGTCATCTTCCTGAGTTCAAATATAACCTCAGACACTTACTAGCCATGTGTCTCTGGGCAATCACTTAACCCTGTTTGCCTCAGTTTCCTCATCTGGAAAATGAGTTGGGGAAGGAAATGGCAAACCACTCTAGTATCTTTGCCAAGAAAACCTAAATGGGGTACACGCCTGATACGACTGAACAACAATTCTAGTGAAATCCTGCAGAATCACATGTCCAATGGTAATACAATCTATTGAAGGATGCAAATAAACTCAAGTAAATATAAAATGTATACAAAGTAATATAAAATAATTACCAAAAGGTAACTGGGGGGGGGGGTCAGGAACCTAGAGGGAGGACACAGGAAAGGCATTATGTAGGAGTTAACCCAAGTTTTGCTTTGAAGGGATTCTAAGTGGCAGAACTGAGGAAGGAGAACATTCCAGATATATGAGACTACTTGTGCAAAGGCAAAGAGGTGGGAGATAGAATGTCATATATGGGGAAGAGTTAGCAGACTGACAGGAATGGAGAATGTGTGAAGCCTGAGCCTCAATCAAGATCATGAACACTATTTTAATGCAAACAGAAGTATACTGTATCAAACCAAAGGGTGTGTTTTTATTTATGGACCCAAATTTACAAAAAACAAATCAGGGAATGTTGTCTCATGATACAAAAACGTCTGGGAGACAAATTACTATTTGGTGGAAATAGAGAGCGATATAAAGATTAATGAAAAAATAAAGATTAAAAACTCTGAAAGTATAATGGGGAAATATGTACTAATTAATAAAAATCAGATTAATTCAAACTTTCACCTATATGTCTATTACACAAATCAATGGTAAAA
This sequence comes from Vombatus ursinus, assembly GCF_900497805.2. Classification (NCBI taxonomy): domain Eukaryota; kingdom Metazoa; phylum Chordata; class Mammalia; order Diprotodontia; family Vombatidae; genus Vombatus; species Vombatus ursinus. The sequence continues at coordinate 7,797,562 of NW_020954585.1, forward strand.
TCAATGCTAAACAGATCAGCCAGGGTGATAAAACAAGAAAATGATTAATGTTGGAGAAGATGTGGGAAAATTGGAACACTAATGCATTGTTACTGGAGTTGTGAAATGATCCAACCATTCTGGAGAGCAATTTGGAACTATGCCCAAAGGGCTATCAAAATGTGCATACCCTTTGACCCAGCAATAGCACTTCTAGGGCTATATCCCAAAGAGATCATACAAATGGGAAAAGGACCCACATGTACAAAAATATTCATAGCAGCTCTTTTTGTGGTGGCAAAGAATTGGAAATTGAGAGGATGCCCATCAATTGGGGAACGGCTGAGCAAGTTGTGGTATATGAATGTAATGGAATACTATTGTGCTATAAGAAATGATGAACAGGCTGACTTCAGAAAAACCTGGAAAGACTTGTATGGTCTGATGCTGAGTGAAGTGAGCAGAACCAAGAGAACGTTGTACACAGTAACAGCCACATTGTGTGATGACTAATATTGATAAACTTAACCCTTCCCAGCAATATAAGGATCTAAAACATCTCCAAAGGCCCTCGTGATGGAAAATGCTACCCACATACAAAGAACGAACTATGGAATTTGAATGCAGATCGAAGCATACTATTTGCTATTTTTTTCCTCTTCTGTTGAGTTTTGTTTCCTCTTTCTGGGTGGTTCTTCCTATTGGTTCTAATTCTTTCTTACAACATCACTAATGTGAAAATATGTTTAATAAGAATGTATACGTAAAGCCTATATCAGATTGTGCGCCGTCTTGGGGAGAGTGGTAGGGAGGAAGGGGAAGAAAAATTTTAAACTCAAAAGCATATGGAAGTGATTGTTGATAAATCAAAATAAATTAATTTTAAAAATCAATGCTAAAAATCATTCTAATCACATATTACACTAGATACGATGTATAAGAGGTCAAATTTACCCTCTCAAAAATATTTTATGTTCATGCCATTTCTCTATCAAAAAAAAAAGTCCTAATATTTTACATCCAAGTATAAGATTTTAGGAGATTCGTCTTTGTAATTTTTTTTTCTTTTGCCTTAGAGGAAACTAGGTGGTATATTAGAATGGGAGCACTAGACCTGAAATAAAGAAAACCTGAATTTAAATCCTGTTTCAAACACTTACTAGCTGTGAGACCCTGAACAAGCCAGTTAACCTCTATCTGCCCCAGTTCCCTCATCTGTAAAATGGGAATATTAACAGCATCTACCTCCCAGGGTTATTGTGAAATTATGAATATATAATATGTACATATGACACAGAGAACACTTTACAGACCTAAAAACACTATATAAATATTAGCCATTATTATTGAAATAAATTTATAATTTAAGAATATTAATTCCCAATTCTATGTTCTCTCCCACTGTAGCTCCAAGAACACAATTCAATCTTAAAATCAGGGTGTTAACTAATTCAGAACTAAAGGGTGCAAAAAAAATTCATCGGTATCCTTATTTTCTCAGAAATCTCACTGCTTGTATTATATTTATATAGCTGAGAGAAAGAGCAAGTTCCAACAATAAATTCTTCCCACTTTCCCCTTTTAGGGAGAGAGGTTTTTTAAAAAAGGAGTTAACACAATCAGAAATAGAGTGAGTGAAACCATTAATATCAAGTTGGTGCCACAGTCAATCCTAATGACAAAGAAAAAGTTAACTATTTTAATAACTCTGATTTATAAGAATATTAATATTCAGTAATAATATTACCATTTGTATCAGACATTTTTTTATAAATATAAAATACTCCTACCAAAACCAAACCCTTTTCAATTATTCACAAATAGAGAGGAAGAGTTATTTTCCAAATTTCGTGTTATAATACAACAAAGTATAAGATCAACTCTGTCAACTATTTGAAGTTAGGCTAGTATAAAATAATAAATAAGATAAAAACATTTTTTCTACTGTTGGAAAACATGAATTTGCTTTGAAACAAACAAAAAAATTAAAAATTATCAAAGCTACCAAATTTGAAACTAAGCATTCCAGAAGATTCTAACAAATACATGGTTTTACAAAGACTGAAAACTGAAAGGAAAAAGTTAACAAACTAATCAGAACATGAAACCATACACAGTGATTTTGTGGATGGTCAGATGTATAGGCCCTTGTCACATTGGGCAAAAAGCATGGATTATCCTACTCTGTAAGAATCTATTTCTCATTCACTGCTTCTATGAAATGTGTCAGTATCTTTCGCTTCCCAGACACGCCAGAGTAAAACTTAAGATTTTTAGAAGGTTCTTTTGAAACCATCAAGTCACCGGCTATTTTCTACCCTTTGAATGTTTGTTTCTTCTTTGCCCTTTACAATTAAAAAATAAAGCTTTAATCACTAGTAAGAGAAGACTGACTTCTGTATAATGGTTGTGGTAAGAAAAATTTTCTTTACAAAAGAGAGTAGATTCATTTCTCATTGAAGATGAATGCCTTTGCCAAGTTTGAAAGCTTTTAATTAAATAAAGGGCTTCTAATTATTCTCCTAAAAAGCAAGGAAGAAAAAAAAAAGATATGTGAACAGTCTTGGGAATTAAAAGAATGTGTTCAATTAGTGGAAACAAGAAAGTTTTCCTTCTACGTTATCAAATGCAGGGATACAAAAAGTGGCATATATTCTCTATCCCATATTTAAAGTCTGCAAAAATACTTTAGTGAAATTAATATTCAAATTTGTAATTCTTGTCTGATATAAGTTAATGAACGAATGAATTGAATGAATGAAAAAGCATTTATTAGGCATCTCCTACGTGCCAGGTACTGTGCTAGGTTCTAGGATACAAGTACAGAAGTGTGACAGTTTCTGCCCTTAAGGAGCTTACAGTCTAAAAGAGGGAGACAACACATATAGGGTAGTAATGGCCAGGGAAGACAGTTTTTGTTTGGGAAGTCACAGGAATGATGAATGGAACCATAGGGCAGTTGTCATTCCCTTTCCAGAAGCAATGGTAGTACTGATTTGATTACTGTTCTCCAAGCAAGAAGTGAAGGAGAAGTGAGGAGGTTATACAAGTGACAATAGGACAGATAGCAAGATATCCCAAGATGTCCAGAGTAGATGGATGTGAAACACGGTCTGGGGTCAGCTAGATATAGTCGTTTGGGTAAGCTGGCATTCACTGGCCAAACAAGCTCAGACCCAGAGTGGAGTTCCAAAGATGAGTGGATTAACTCACCCAGGGAAGGAGTCATGGTCTCTGGTCCGGAAAATGATGCTGTTCCAGATGGGGAAGGGAGGGCAGCAGCAGGGCAGATGACAAGGTGTTCCAAGATTTCCAGGGTGGATGGATATGAAGTGAAAATGCTACCTGCTGTGAGTTGGGCAGAAAAAAGTACTAAGGGCATTAAAATAAGAATCTCTTAAAAATAATAAAAGCATTCACTGTATGAACTAAAAAAGGTAAGCTTGAAAAGACCTAACAGTATATCATCATTTGTCACTAAGTACAGCCAGTTAGTCACACGAATGTTCAGCATTCTCAGAAAACCTGGTGCTAGTTAAACTTTCCGACCAACAAAGAAGCATCAGTGCTTTCAGTCCATACGTGGTTTTGAAAACTTGCAGTACTACCAAATGACCAATACATTAAAAGTGATATCAGAAATTTTCCCAGTTGTCTTTCATAAATGAAATATAAAGAATTCTTCCTTCTTGTTTTGATGTATATACTAAACAAAATTTAATTTTTACAATTTAGAAGAGATTGAACTGTGAAAATAAGTGTCTAGCTATAGACTTTTCCTATAGTATTGATGGATTATTGGCAAGTTCATGGGTTTCTCTGAAGACAGCTTCTCCATCAATATTTTTTTGTTCCTCTAAAAGGCACAAACTAAAATAGTGACATTCAATTTAACTAAAAATGTTGTTTCTCAGGCATCAGAATTATTTCCTTTTGTAATTTTTTTTAAAATGACAAACCAACACATTTGGTGTTTATTTTTTTTTTTTATAAAAACAAGCTCTAACTGCATCCAAAACCCTAAGTCATACAACTGTGCTGACTGGGTCTACTAATTATATTATCTGAACTCAACTTGGCTTGCACTGCTAGGAATCCTTTTATTCTTCCTTAACTGACTCCTTAAGACTTCACACACCATCTGTCCAAAATCTCTTCTCTCCTCAAGTCTCCTAGGATAACATCCCCATCCCCTTACCGAAGACCTCACCTCACACTTTACCAAGAAAACAGTTTATTATTCTTGAGCTCCTTCTTCTCCCTCACTTAAAAAAAAAAAAAAAACCCAAAAAACAAAAAAACAACAAAACCTTGTCCTTATTGGAATTCTACACCTCAAATCCACTCAACATTATTCTTTTTTGTTTTTTTTTGCTCAGGCAATCGGGGGTTAACTGACTTGCTCAGGGTCACACAGCTAGTAAGTGTCAAGCGTCTGAGGCCAGATTTTGAACTTAGGTCCTCCTCACTCCAAGGCAGAGCTCTATCCAGTGCACCACCTAGCTGCTCCCTAAACATTATTCTTCAAACTCTCCTTTGCTCCTGTCTCTTATGAAGAGATGGTCTTTCTCCTTGCCAAAGCCTTAAGAAAAATGAGAACCACATTTCAAGGCAAAAGAGCCATTAACAGCTCCTATGTCCATTCATGTGTTAAATTACAAGCTGCCTGACCAATAAGGTGCGACCCATTATTATTTTTTTGACAAGATTGTAGTATGGTGTAGGAGACAGAGAATTGGCCTTGAAGGCAGATCTGGATTCAAGTTCTGCCTCTGATATATTCTGGCTATGAAACCTTTGGCAAGTCACTGTACAAAAGGAACCAAACTACATTGGTAGAAAGTTTCTTCCTATATCAAATGACTTCATAGGGCCAGATTCTATCCTTTATTAAGGCCAGAAAAAGCCAATAAATATAAACTGTACTGAGCTACTACCAACACTTGGGCAAAATCCAAAACAGTAACTTACAAATTAAAGTTTGTGTCAATGATAGTCTGAGCAGCCTAGCTTCTTTCATGAACTTCTAAGTCTCTCATAAATAAGCGGCAAATATTTAATGCTCAGAGAAGAATCATAATGAGTAAAAAGGATAACTATGGTTTAGAATTAATTTATTTGAACTTCTTTGATTTTGTTTTGATTGGACCTCTGATTTTATCTGTATAGAGAGTTTATCATGAGAAACTACCTCTCTTAATAAAGATCAACATCATTCTATAACTGATAGTCTTAAGGCTAACCCTTCTACTTGTTCAAATGATCCCACTCCATCTCATCTCTGCCAACAGATTGCCCCCTCTGTTACTTCCACTCTTTCATTTAACTCTCCCTTTTTACTGATTTCCTATTGCCTACAAACATGCCCATGTCTCTCCCACTCTGAAAACAAAACAAAAACCCTAACTTGATCCTTACATTCCTGATAACTATTATTCTACATCTTTTCAAAATGCCATCTACAATAGGTGTCTCCACTTCTCTCCTCTTCTGACCTTCTCATTCCACTGAAACTCCTCTCTCCAAGGTACTAATGATCTCTTACTTGCCAAACCCAATGGCCATTTCTCAATTCTCATTCTTCTTGAGTTCTCGGCAGCCTTTGACACTATTGATAATCTCTTGTTTCTTGATATGCTCTAGGTTTTCGGGACATCAGTCTTTTCTGGTTCTTGTGCTGACTGTTTCTTCTCTGTCTCTGCTGAATCCCCATCCAAATCACACCTCCTAATTGCAGGTGTCCCTCAGGGTTCTGTCCAGAGCCCTCTTCTCTTCTCCTTTTAATACTACTTCACCTGGTGATCTCATAGGCTCCATGGATTTAATTATCATCTTCATGATGATTCTCAAATTTGTCTATCCTTCCCTCTGACTCCATTCTGGCCTTTTCAATGCCTTTTAGACATTTAGAACTGAGGTCCAGTAGACATCTTAAACTCAGCATGTCCAAAATGGAACTCATTTATCTTTCCTCTTAAACCCATCCTCCACTCCCACTGTAGAGTGCAATACAATCTTTAAAGTCCCTCAAACTTGCAACCTAGAAGTCATCCTGGATTCCTATCTCTTTTTCCCGCCTCTCTCCCCCGCCACACCCAAACTATTGCCAAGGCCTGTTGATTTCACCTTTGCAGTATCTCTTGAACATGCCCCCCTTTTCTCCTCTCCCACTGTCATCATTCTAGTGTGGGCCTTCATCATCTCATGCCTCAATTACTGCAATAGTTTGTTGGTGGGTCTATACTATGAACTTCTTATAGCAAAGATCAAAATACAAAGCTAAAAGAAGGAATAAAAAAGACATATGGTAGCCTGTTAAAACTCCAACCTGATACTTGGCACCTCAACAAAATCTAATTCCCTATTGTTGGTCTTATGGCTTCTGAGCTCTTATGCTTCTCCATTAAAAGATAATTCCACTTAATCTATACTTCCAGTGAAAAGGCTACAGACTAATATTAAGGGATATCAACTCCAAAACTCTATTTCATTAACACCCTAAAGAATGGAGATGTTCTAGGGCAGCTATGTGGTGCAGTGGATAGAGCACTGGCCCTGGATTCAGGAGGACCTGAGTTCAAATCTGGCCTCAGACACTTAGCACTTACTAGCTGTGTGACCCTGGGCAAGTCACTTAACCCCACTGCCTAGCCAACAAAAAAAAAAAAAAAAAAAAGAGATCTTCCAAATCACCCAAATGAGCTCTGTGCCCTTTTCAGCTCCCCTAGAAGGTAATTCTTTTGTCCTTCCACAGTCTGCCCACTACTGAGCCCTCCTGGTCTTTTTAATCCACATTCCTTTTTTTTCCTCTCTCTCTATTCCTTTGAGCACTTTTGCCTTTTCTTTCTTTTTACTGCCACCCTAACCTTTTCCCTATTATTATCAGGACAGAGGCAAAATCAAGAATAGAGGGAAATAAATAAAAAAAAAAAGAGGAAAAGGACACAAATACAAAAATATTTATAGAAGCTCCCTTTTTTGGAGTGGCAAGGTACTGGAAACTTAAGAGTGTGTCCATCAATTAGGGGATGGCTAAACAAATTGTGGTATATGAATATAATGGAGTACTACTATGCTGTAAGACTGAAAAAGGATGGTTTTGGAGAAACCTGGGAGACTTGTATGAACTAATACAATCAAGTGAGCAAAACCAAGAGAACAATTAATAAAATAACAATACTGTAAAAATAATTTTGATAGAATTAAGGACTCTGACAAATGCAGTGATCAGCCATGATTTCAGGGAGCTAATGATGACCTATACCTGTTACTTCCTGTTAGAGAGGGAATGGATTCCAGATACATAACGAGACACATTTTTGGACATAGATAATGTGGGAAATTGGTTTGATTTGTAAGATTTTTTTTTTTATTTTAAATTGGGGAAAGGAGAATAAATGCTTGTTAATTGAAAAATAAAAGATTTTTAAAAATTGTAGAGGGAGAACCAAATTTTGGACTAAGGTATTATTTTACCTAAGGCTAGTCTCATGCCTCATTTTCATGAAATAAAAAAACTAGTCAGGAAGAATCAGAGTCATCTATTAAGCACAAATTTGCTTCCCTATAACTTCCATCCTTTGGTACTAGTTCTGTACAGTACAATGGTCAAAGGCTATGATCAAGCAGTTCTAAAAAGGACATTTAAGCTACTAAAAAGCATAGGAAAAAATTATCCAAATCACCAATAAGACAAAGGCAAACTAAAACAAGCTTGAAGTTTCACCTCACACTCCTCAGATTTGCAAACATGACAAAAAAAGGGAAATGGCAGTTGTTCAAGGGTATATGTGATAGGTATACAAATGTACCCTTAGTTGAACTGTGAGGTAGTCCAACCATTCTGGAAAGCAACTCCATTCAAAAAGTCACCTACCTATGCACACCCTTTGACCCAACAATACCACTATTAGCCATATATCTCCAAGAGCTCAAAGGCAAAGGAAAAGTATTTATATGTAAAAATATTTATAGTAGCATTCTTTTATTTTAGCAAAAAACTACAAACAAAAGGGGTGCCTATTAACTTGGGAACAGCTTAACAAATTATGGTACAGTTGGTGTAGTAAGTGGATAGTATGCCAGACTTGGGAAGCAGTAAGACCTGAGTTCAAATCTTGTCTTACACACCACGTAATCCTGGACAAATCATTTCACCTCTTTTATCTTGACTTTCCTCATCTATATCATGGGGAGGAAAGTAGCCCCTATTTGACATTGCTGTTAAGATCAAATGAGATAATATAACTCTTTGGAAATCTCAAGATGCTATATAAATGTTAGCCTTTGATTATTTTGCCTAAGAAATAACAAAAGGGACAGATTCCGAGGAACCTGTGAAGACTTTTATGAACTGGGGCAGCTAGGTGGCGCACTGGATAGAGCACTGGCCTTGAAGTCAAGAGGACCCGAGTTCAAATCTGGCCTCAGACCAAACACTTGACACTTACTAGCTGTGTGACCCTGGGCAAGTCACTTAACCCCAATTGCCTTAAAAAGAAAAAAAAAATTGCTCCTCTTTGGGGCAGCTAGGTGGTGCAGTGGATAGAGCACTGGCTCTGAAGTCAGGAGGACCCGAGTTCAAATGTGGCCTCAGATCAAACACTTGACACTTATTAGCTGTGTGACCCTGGGCAAGTCACTTAACCCCAATTGCCTAAAAATAAAAAAAAACAAGACTTTTATGAACTGATGCAGAGTAAAGTGAGCAGAACCAAGAGAACAATTTATAAAATGACTACAATATTGTAAAGTAAAACAACTTTGAAAGACTCTGAACAATGAAATGAACAATCACTCCTCCTGAGGACTGATGATGAATTGTGCTTTGCACCTCTCAGCGAAGAAGAGATAGACCAGAGGTGCACAATGACACATACATTTTCAGATGTGGTCATTGTATCAATTCATTTTCCTTGATTATCCTTATTTATTAAAGAGGAGGAATTTTGGGTAGGATAGCACAAAGAAAGTAAGTGGGAATAGTAATAATGAAAGAAAATAAAAACAAAAAAAAAGCAGCATTAATAAAAGATTTTTAAAATACACAGAAGTGAGAAAGAAGTCCAAAAGAGGACACAGTGTAGTAAGCATACTACCACACTAAATCTAATATATACTTTAAAAAATGAGTTGTACATAAAAGGTTTCACGTGCAAACTTTTTTTAATACAGAAAATTCATGCTTATTGATATTTGCCAAGTTCATAATAAAAAAATTAAAAACAGAATTAGTAAAGTTCTGCTTCCTCATGATACTAAAATGGACTCATGATCTTGTCAATGTGGGTATTTATTCCAATAACAGGCATCATAACCTGTAAACTTGGGTCATTAAGAATTTTGTGATTTCCCCTAAAGTAAACCAGTCAACTCTCTTCCTCCAGTAGAATTCTGAGTACAATTCATCCACTAGCAGCTGCAACTGTTCAAGAAATGCATAGATGGACAAACTACATAGGTTTTCCATACAATTATATATCATAGACTGGTTGATAGGCCATTAGGTTTCCCCTGTGTATTTAGTTAAGCCAAACTACTTGATGATTCTTTGCGATATTCTGGGTTTAATGCAATCAACATAATCTTTATTTGTAAATGGGAACATCTGGGAAACTACAACATCAATGGGGAAATGCTCCTAGATTGAACTCTGAGCTAGACCTTCTTTATGATAGCAGTAACACCTTTGGTAAGCAATGCTACTGTTTAAGCCTTGTATAGAAAGCTGACTAAGGTTTTGATATATCTTACAAGGGATCTCATATAATTCTGATATACAAGGGGAACTGTGCCAGCCGTGCTGTGCACTCTCCTCCTATCAGGAGCAGGCTGCCAGGGTCACACATACCAGTCTTCGGAGCCCACCCGGATAAACTTAGAGACGAGCCGATAAGGAGGTACAAACACTCGAACTTTACTCAGAAACCATCACAGCAAGGCTGCAGGAAAGCAAGAGAGCAGGAGCAAGCGAGCAGGAACAAGAAAGCAGGAGCAAGCAAACAGGAGCAAGTCCAAGAGCTCCGATCCCTACCCCCCCTTATATACCTTCCTAGCCCCTCCTCCTTGCCATCCCACCCCCACATGGCACAGCCAACATCAGACAATCCCTCACACCTGTCCCTGCCCCATCTTGCCACAACCCCCACGTGGCATGTAGCCAACTTCAGACAATCCCTCACACCTGCCCCATCTTGCCACAACCCCCACGTGGCACGTAGCCAACATCAGACAATCCCTCACAGGGAACATCTTACTGGAGGCAAATCTTTAAGGTAGCATTTTACTCTAATGAATCAAATACTTTTTTTACAGTCAACTAACAGTACAGTGGAAACTTAAATTCCCTGTATCTTTCCATTGGTTGTGTTATGGTAGAGGTATGGTTTCCTACAGACCACTGCTTGTGAAATTTCACCTGTTCCCTTCTAATCCCCTCATTCGGGATCTATAACGTCTTCAATGTATGGGCAGATTACTCTCATATAGGGAGAAAAGTAGGCAGATAGTGGTTATGCATGTTCCCTTGACTGCATTTTCTCAGTAATGATAAGGTCCAAGATTTTTCCATGCTTTTAGTATCTTTTCCTCCTTTAGATATTATAATGAGTATCAATCCTGTAACAACTTCAAATTTCTAGTACCTCTAGCATAGATCTCCTCTGTATATATTTGGTCTAGTACAGCTACCTTTCCCATTCCAGTTTTGTCCAGCGCCACTTCCAGTTAATCTAGCAGTATACCTAGGCAAGGAATAGAGTCCAAATGCGGTTATTTCATTGTCTTCAGTGGCCTACGTGCAACTGAAGATATGCACCCTACTAGAAACCTCTTCCAGGCTGATGTTATGTCTGGCTATGGTTTAACTAGTTCAAATTCTACCTACAATTTCTACTTTTCTATCTTGTCTACAAGGATACAGATAGACGACACACTGCCTAAGCTTCTGGCAGAAAACCAAAAAGTATTAAGTGACAGGTTTAGTTACATTCATGTCTACAAAAAAATATTAATATTCACATCCTTGAATATCAAATTGGGAGTCTGGACTTTATTTTGCAATCAATGGGGAAAGTGTAAAGTAGTATTTTAAGGAGAAGGGCTGAACAAATTGTAGCATATTAATGTAATGGAATATCACTGCTTCATAAGAAATAACACAGAAACAATTCTGAGAGAATTGGGAAGACTCTGAATTGATGCAGAGCTAAGAAAGCAGAACCAAGGAAAATATACACAGTCACTACAATTATGTAAATGAAAATAACAGTAAAGACAATTGAACTCAGAATAATTGTAGTGAACGATCTTGGTCCCAGAAAAAAGATGATGAAACATACTTAGCCTGTCTTAGTTGAGAGGTAGAGGGATACAGAAGTGTAATGCTGCATATATAGTCAATTTGTCAGTTGCTTTTGCTTAATGTTTTTATCTTTGTTACAAGGAAGGGTTCAGTGGAGGAGGTGATAACTGGAAATGACACAAGGAGAACCGAAACATACCAATTTTGACATTTGCATTGTAAAAAACACCAGAACACAAAATGAAGTTATGGTTAAATGAATATATGCTTCATGGATTCTCCATGGAAAAGCAAATAAAGGAAGTAGTACATCCAAAAGCAGTAAGAAACATTTCAAAGAGACATTTGGTCATTTTGCACTATAGTGCAATAAGCACTTATAAAAAGACCATCATGAGAATCACTGCTGTTTATATAATAATATCTCTAGTGGAGGAAAGGTAGGTATTCTATGAAGAACTTAACAACAAAGATATTCAGATGACATTCTGATTATCAACATTAAGTAAGACAAAACTGGAAGCCATATGCTTGCCAAAAGTATTTGTCACCAACATGAAATATGTCCAATGTAAAGTCCAAACAGTAGAAGGCTTCCATTTAGATGGTAAAGTCTTCCAGATGCTCATGTTTGCAGTTGACACTACATTGATATTGACTACATCAACTCTGGGACACTACATAGATTCCCAAATTAAATTTACAATTACTATTATTACAATTACAACTATTACAAATTTAATCTATAATTAAAGTCCAGCCAATCTACATAGGAAAAAGCATGCAGATGAAGAATGTCTGAAAAGCAGCTGGATGGATGTCCCATAGAGCTGGTCTGACAGCATACATCTCCTAACAACCGTAAATGGACAATGAGCTGACTTAGGAAGAAAGTAGCTTGTATTGCCTTTGATAATGTGCTTTTAGTATTATTTTAATGCCTCAACTTCTCCCTGAAATAAATATTCATCTTTTTAACATAAATATTCTTCTGGTCAATCTATATAGCTGTGACTTTCATCTTTTTAACATAAATATTCTTCTGGTCAATCTATATAGCTGTGACTTACGGAATACTACAAAGAGCAGCAAAGAAGTACAAGGGAAGAATGATGAGGATGCAACATACTGTATAGGAGTAGCATTTTAAAGGACTTCAACAGAGATATAAGACTGGAAAAGGAGGTAATCTGCTCATGAGAAAGAAAGGAAGAAAAGAGTGAGAGACTAGATGCTCTACTGTCCCTAATACCACGTTAAGATATCAAGAGGAAGGCCTCAGCACACTGTGGACTCCCCATCAAATATTTACTAGAGGACATGAACAAGAATCTTGCAAGATGGGAAGGTGTGAACAAGTTATCTGTTCCATCAGAGGAATTAACCACATGAAAAAACATTTTTCACAGAAATGGACTAATTTTTGAAAAACTAGACATATCTGTAGACTGATTATTTTTACTGAAGCTGCTGAGTAGTTTGTGATTTTAGTAATTTCCATTTGAACTTTCAATTTCTTGTTAAAATCCTTCATCTTAAATATTACTGTTATTTCTCATTAGTAGATATACTTTTATAAATTTCTATCAATTACTTGCAAAAGCACATTTTGGCAATAGAATATACCTAAAAGAAAGGTGAAATAAAAAGGGCAAAAAGAAAGAATTTCACTCAAAATATATCACCTCTGCAAAATTACAAGTAACATGTATTAAAGGAAGACAGATGGGAAATAAGAACTGGTTTCTAGCTCTGTTTCTGTCATCAACAAGCTGCATGGCCTTAAGCAAAGACACTTTTCTGGGGCTCACTCTCCTCACCTATAAAATGTCAGGTGGTATTAGATAATCTCTAAGATTCCTTTTAGCTTTAAATGCTATGATGCTAGGCTCTATTTTTTCTTCCTATGTAAATGACAAGAACAGAAGGCTACAAATGGCAACCAAATTTAGAAAGAACTATAGGAAACAATAATTTATTCAATGAGTCATACATGTGTGTAACAGCCAATAACATGGGCTCTTTCAAGACAGCTTAGAAATGGTTGTATTTTGGGGAGTTCACATAAACAGCTTTTTCTAATTTTTGAAACATGGACATTGCTGAAATGTCAAGGGCAACAATGTCTGGAAGATTATAGTAATACTAAGATAAAAACATTCATCAAAAAACAAATTACCACCCATTATCTGAATTCTGCAAAAGAAATAATCCAGTTTCAGTACAATGATCTGCTCATTCATATACAACTTCAATAATGAAAGAACTTGTAGTTTTAGCATCAAGTTTATGAAAGTTTAATCATAATGTAAACAAAGCTAACACTAAGGGACAACAAAACTCTGGTCCAATACAATCGTCAATAATAATATCATACTAGTAAGTTAAACACCCCATCTATCTTGCTGTTAACTCTGTAGGAAGGTTTGTTTGGATATCTCTTGTATCAAACAATATGTATCAATTAAAAAAAAATAACATTGGCTTATGAGTCCCTGAGACCACATTCTGAGCAGTATTCAGATTAGAGCACCACATTTTAGGAAAGGCATGTAAGTAGTAGAGCATCCAAATAAAGGAGGGCAACTTGAATGATGAAAAGCCTCAATCATGTCATGAGGATCAGTTGAGGGAACTGTGAATATTTAGCCTGGAAAATGATAGACTTAGGAAGATAAGAAAACAATCCTTAAGTACTTCAGGTGCTGCCAAAAAGAACTAGGATAAGATTTGTTTTACTTAGTCTCAACGGGTTAGAACTAGGAACAATGAGTAGAAATTACAAATTGGTAAACTGTTTTAATGAAAACCTTTCAATCAATTAATCCAGAAGTGGAATGAATTCCCCAGGAGGTGGTGGGTCCTCCCATATTATAGCTATTCAAGCAAAAACTGGATGACCACTTGTCATGTATGTTTTAGTGAACATTTGTATTCAAGTATGGGGTTGTAGACTGGGTATTTAAAGTTCCTTCCAAATGTAGAGATTTTGTGATTCATTTAAAGATGGTCAGGAACATCTAATTACATACTTCAAAAATCAGTTAAGATCATTCCTTTCTATAACTTTATGGATCTTGTCAAGGATTCAGGGTAGAGTTGAAAAGATCCACTTCAACTCTGTAAAGAACTGGACATCTTAACTGACAATGAGTGAGAAATATCTATGTTAATTATATAATCACACAAGTTAACAGCAGCTTACAACTCTGAAACCACTGAACTTCTGATTTACTGAAACAGTATAACAGATATTAAGTTTGCTATTAAATTATTATTATTATTATTTTTTTTTTTAGTGAGGCAATTGGGGTTAAGTGACTTGCCCAAGGTCACACAGCTAGTACGTGTCAAGTGTTTGGTCTGAGGCTGGATTTGAACTTAGGTCCTCCTGACTTCAGGGCCAGTGCTCTATCCACATTATTATTCTTTTTAATGAACTACTTTGTCCTTCCTGCAGTGTTTGGACTACTTTGAATAGCTGAATATAATAAAGTGTTTATGGTGCAGTAAATACTTGATCAAGCCCTTCATCTGAAATCAGGACACATGGAATTAAATTCCAGTTCAGACACCAGCTAGCTGTTTCATCATAGCTAAGTCACACCTTACCAAGTGTGTTTCCTCTTCTGTTAAGAAAGAATAACACAGGGGCAGCTAGGTGGCGCAGTGGATAGAGCACTGGCCCTGAAGTCAGGAGTACTTGAGTTCAAATGTGGCCTCAGACCAAACACTTGACACTAACTAGCTGTGTGACCCTGGGCAAGTCACTTAACCCCAATTGCATAAATTAAAAAAAAAAAAGAATAACACATAATATATCACAGAGTTGTGAGGAAATCACTTTGCAAACTTTAAAGCTATATCAGAAGCTATATAAATGTGAGTTACTGTGTGATGTTGTTAGGGGGAAATTCAAAACTTTAGTCCTTTTACAATGAAACCAAATTGCTTTAATTGTTATGAGCAATAAATGAGATTTCTAGGAGAATTTGTTTTACTTTTCTATTAGATGAAAAAGACCTTAGAAACTTTTAATTGCTCTATGATACTGATAAAATTTGAACAGCTCCATTTAAAAAAAACTCTCTGGGTTAATGAAATGCAGTTTATATTTGTATAAACTCAATATCTTTACTTATATACTTACCACAGAGATCAATAACTTTTCAGAATTAGCATGCCAATTTTTTCATTTATTCATTCATAAGAGTAAAAAAGTAAAAGTAGAGAGTAAAGGTGAAAAGATGGCTTGAGGGTGCTCAAACTTCAACTTGACACCTAACCCCCAACAGAATCTTTAAACCAGAAAACATTCAGTCCTAAAGATGTGAAATGGCCAACTGGACTCAATAATCCAATAAATAGAAACAGAGTTGGGGATTCCCTGGGAGCATATTCGCAGTAAATGTGGCTTCTCAGCAGCATAACAAATCAAGCAATAAAAATTTACCTCATTTTAAACAGAATGAATGTGTTATTTTACACAAAGGAACAGCACCCTTTGAACTTGTAGATTCTGGGGCTCCCATGGTTGTTTTACACCTGTTATCAGGTTACTCCTAACTATTCCTATTGCTTGTTATTGCTATCTCACCCCTGCTGTCACCATTTCAATCACAATACAAAAAAATCGTTGTGCATTAAATGTGATTTTAAGAGGATCGTTTAATAAAATGTGACTTATCTAGGAGCCACATGCCGTCCCCCGGCCAAAAAAACAACAACAGCAACAACAACAACAACATACCTCTTATTTTAAGAGTATGTCCATGGGAAAACAAAAATTCTTTTTTTTTTTTTTAAGCAAATTTCATTGAGTCATAAAATTTTAGATTTTGGAAGAGGACTTAGAGGACATCCAATCTGCCTTGTTTTACAGATAAAGAAACTGGGCCCAGATATCTCAAGTGTTTATTAGTCTCTTTTAAATAGCAAAGTCTTTCAAAGAAGACATATTTACTCTAACAATCCTATTTCAGATAATTAATAAATATTAACTGGAATGGAACTAATTTAAATTATTTAAGTAAATATCCATGAGTGAAAATTACAAAAGAAAACAATATAACAATAGTTGGTAGTTCCTGGAAATTGTAACCAAAATCAAGCATCCTCATTTTTTGCCAATTGTTCTCTCCAGAGGCTGGAAGGCATCAAAATAAATCTTAGTGTTCAATGACATAACTTTTAAGGCTTGCAGGTAAAACAACCCCAAGCTGAACCACATAATATCATTTTAGCAGCTAGAACTATGCTGGGCTCTACCAAAATCAATAAAATCTTAAAATACTCTTCTAACTTGATGAACAGTCAAAATAAGGTCATTATAATGACTAGAAATCTGATTGGTTCTTTAGCAAAGCTAAAATCCTACTCAGAATGACTATTTATCCACACATAACTTCAGGCTGAAAGGCTTTAGTACACATGAAAAAGTTAAGGAAAAAAAACAATTAAAAAAATGTTTTCTCATGAAGTCAGGAGGATCTGAGTTCAAATCTGGTCTCAGACCAAACACTTGCTGCTTGCTACCTATATGACCCTGGGCAAGTTACTTAACCCCAACTGCCAAAGTAAATAAACAAATAAATAAATAGATAAATGTTTAAAAAATGTTTTCTCTTCACAATTCAAGGGCTTAGGCATTGATAAGAATGTAAAAATGTGAGGAAACGGAAGAATTAAAACCTTTTTTAAAAGACCACCCTAACCCTAAATGCTACCACCCTACAAGGAATCATTGAGAAAAGTTTGGGGTCTACTGTTAGAGAAACACAAGGTTAAGAACAAATGAAAGAATTTAGTACTAGTTCAGTTAAAACTTACAAATGAGTTTCTGTACTTCTAGCATCCAATCACTTGTTAGAGGATCTATTTCTGAGAGCTCATGAGCTTATCTAGCACTAAAGGAACATTAATTTCTAAAGAAAACTATTAAAGACAAATATTTTCTTATCAGATTTCTCAGGCAAAGTGGGAAGATAGTTACAATAAGATGAGATTATATCTAAAAATATGGAGCAGTCTATTATAATACAGCCCCCTTACAAAGCCATTGGGCTGATTTTAAATGGTCACTCTGAAGCAACTGGATGATGTCCACCAACTTACCTTCCCAGCAGATACTAGAAATACCAATACAATGAATTGTATTATCCCACAAAGGGCTCTTATTCAATCAACATTTCAGCAAGCAAGTTTGTTTTCTAATACCTTAAAGTCTAAATAAGAACAGATCTACCTAAAATAGGAACTAGCCTAAAGAAAGTTCTCAAAAGCAGGTGCATCACAAATCTACCTTCTCACACTGCCAGTCTAACAATGTGTTTGTTCTAAAAAAGTATAGTATCTTGAGATTCACATCTCTGGTCCCTAAATTTACTTAATTTATTTAGAAAAACAAAAACACAACCACTCAATAAGCCAGTTTCCAAAGTATGCACTTCATCTACTATAGAATGACAATGTAAAAAGAGTTTAATATCTTGGTTGTATCGTAACTTGAACTTATCTGTATCTTTCTTTATAATTAGTACTATTTAACAAATACTTGTATTATAACAATATGCATTTTGACTGCAAATATACAACGTTTCAGCTAACTTATAAGCTATTAAATAGCCTTTTCTGAGCTAGGTAAAAATTATAACATTGTTTAGGTTATAAGGACATACATTTCTAGACATGACCAAAGTGGAAATTTGTTTTTTCTTAACTATGTATATTTGTTATAAGAGTCTGGATTTTGTCTTTCTTTCTTTCTCATTTCAGATAGGAGAGAGAGAAAAATAAATTCTTGTTAATTTTTTAAAATTAAAGGTTTTTTTTTTTTAAGAAACAAACAAAAAAACCCCAACCCATTACACTGTTTCCATGGGCAAATACATTTCAAGATCTTGTCAAATAGACTTTAAAACTTTCAGAACAAAAAAAATTTTATCTGTGTAGTGTTGGGGCTACTAAATTATTTATAACACTTCTTAGGCTCTACTTTGGCAATACCTTTTTTCTTTTCTTCATGACAGCAAAGACCAAGCCTGAATTTTGTCAATATGCTTGTTTCAGGATAGCAAAATTGGTACAAGGTATAGTCTCATTTGCCAAAATGAAATAAGACAAAATATCTTACCTCCTTTTCATCACTTTAATACCTGCTGTTTATCACTTCCAAATCCCTCTTCAGCCTTGACTTCTTTCCTGAATCCTAGTCTATTTTCACTGATACAACATAGTTACCTCAAGCACATTTCTAAAGGCATACTCATCACTTTTACCACAAGCAGGATCCCCTTCCTTATCTCTGTTAATGTAATTATCATTCACTTAGACTCAAAATCTATGGATTGTAAAGTCCTTGAAAGTAAAAATTATTTTATTACTTAGATTTTGTATTTCTAGCAAAATGCCTGGTACATAATTAATAGTTTCCCTATCTTCAGTCTAAATGTCACCTTCCTATGAACATTACTTTATTTATGTAAATCTACTATTAAAAAAATTGTCAAAGGCTCCCCATTGCCTGCAGGATAAAGTCTAGCACAATCTAATTCAAATATCTTTTTCAGTATTATCTTATAGTATTCCTCTACATGAATCCTCATCTCTAGCCAAAATAGCCCATTCACTGACTCCAAAACCTAACTTATACTTGCTTACCCCTCAGGCCTTTACTTTTATTCACCCTTAAATGGAATGCTTTCCTGGCCTCCATTTCAATCCTATTCATCCTCAAAGACATGCCCACAGGTGTATGTTGTGCAGACCTGTTTTACATTCTCTACATTTTTCTAAGGGTGGAAATCCTTTGGTGGGGCAAGTGACCCTATATTGTACAGGCTTGCTCTAAGAGAACTTTGCACAGTCACAGTAGGTTCTGCAGAGGGATCTGTATTTTCGAACTATGATATGGAGGCCTGTTCTAAGAGCTCCTTCCATCTTTTCCATGAAGCCTTCCCCAACCATCCCAGATAGAAATAATTTATCCATTTTTCTAATTTACGTATAACTAAAACACTATACAAATGTTACTTGGTTGTAACCCCCTAAGCACTGAGCCTGTAGTAAGTTCTCAATTTTTGTGGATGGATATAAGAATTAATGAATTTATTAAGCATCTACTGTGTCAGGCACTGTGCTAGGTGCTGGGACATAAAGGCAAGAGAGGTAACATGTACACATGTATAGGGATAGATGTACATATGTATAGGGATAGAGATTGGATATGTGATTTCATTAATAAAGGAAATCCTGATTATGAAGGCACCTTCTCTGTAACTTATAGTCTCAGCACAAGATTTCTTAACCTCTTCTGTGCCATACATCCCTTTGACAGTCTGGTGAAGCTGTCATGAACCCATTCTCAGAATTCTTTTAAATGCATAAAATAAAATACACAGGATCATAAAGGAAACTATTAAAATCATTATCAAAATATTAAAAACAAGGGCAGCTAGGTGGCACAGTGAATAGAGCGCTGGCCCTGGAGTCAGAGGACCTGAGTTCAAATCCAGCCTCAGACACTTGATACTTATTAGCTGTGTGAACCTGGGCAAGTCACTTAACTCCACTGCAATGCCAAAAAAAAATAAATAAAAACAAAACCAAAAACAAGTTTACAGATCTTGGATTCATAGGTTAATAATGCTTTAGGGAGTTGCCTAGAGTTCTGAAAGTTTAAGGGACTTCCCCAGGGTCACATATCCAGAATGTGTCAAAGGTGGACTGGTCTTTCTGACTCCAATGCTGGCTCTCTACCTGATGCGGCCTGTCAACTACAAAAAAATATTTAACATATACAAAATAAATACAAAGTAATTTTCCTTGAAGGAGGGAGGAACTTGGAGGGAATCAAGGCTTTGTACAGAAGATGGCATTAATGCTGAACTCTGCAGGAAAGCAGGTTTCTAAGAGGAAGAAATAAGGAAGGAGTGCATTTTAGGTGTGAAGACAGGCTGTGCAAAGATATAAAGATGAGAGATGGAATCTCATGAATGAAAAAGAGCCAGAAGGGTAGCTTGGCAGAACTGCAGAGGAAAGGAAACAATTTATCAAATGCTGCAGAGAAGTCAAGAACAATGAAGCCGGGGGAAAAAGGCTATCAGAGCCGGCAATTAAGAAATTGCTGGTAACTTTTAAGAGAGAATTCTGAGTGCTGAGATGCAATTCAGAAGCCAGATTGCAAAGGGTTGAGAAATTAGAGAAGAGGAAAGTCAAGCAATGATTGTGAACAGCTTTTTCTAGGAGTTCGGCTCTGAAAAGGAGGAGAAATATAGGACGATAGTACAAGAGAGAAAGGTAGGATCCAGTGAGGTTTTGTTTTTGTTTTTTAAAGAACACATCTAGGCATATTTGTAGGCAGCTGTGAAGGAGTCCACAGAATGGGAGAAGACGGATACAAGCGGAAGGCAAAAACATCTACTAAGCACCTATTGTATGTCAAGCACTGTACCAAACCCACTACAAATTTTATGATTTTGTGGAAAATCTGCCATATTAGACAGAAAGGTATGGGATCAAGGGTATATACATATAGAAGGACAGACCTGGGTGAGGAAAAGGACCATCTCTTTATCAGAAATTACAGTAAAAGCAGATAACTGGGAATAATAATATCAGATAGTTTTGAAATGTAGAAAAGGGGAGTAGAGAAAGATCAAGAAGAAGGGAATTTATTTTTTCAGTAAATTATGAGTCAAAGTCTTCTAAGAAAGTAGGAGGCAAAGGTGGAAGGAAAGCTTCAGGAAAGAATATATAATATGGAACAGCCTTTATAGGTAAAGAAATACAAAATCAACTAGGGAAGAGTGAAAGGTCAGTTGAGATTAGATAACTTAAATCTGTAGTATTTTTAGCACAGTTGCCTGACTTCCTCTAGCACAACACATAAATGGGAATAGAGAAAGTGATGGTGGAAGTAATTCAGGGTTGAAATTAGGTAAAGCATGAGTGGTGACAGGACAAGGTGGCAAGGGAATTGACAGCAGAGGAATGTGGTGTTGAACTGGTTAGCTATAGTGCTGAGAATTGGAAGAGAAAAAAATATTACCACTACTAGTGCAATGGTAATATACTGGGAGAATACAGGAGTGGAAGGACTAGAGAGCATGGTAAGGATGAAGATTAAATTTAGGAAAACGGATGGCACAGGGAGAGATGGAATTATAGAATATTATAGTCAAAGGAATTTCTGAATTCTCAACATGGAAGAGGAATACTTGTGTATGATGTATATGATGATCAAGAGTGAGACCATTTTTATACCTCTGTGGGTAGCTGTAGTGGGGAAAAGGCCATGGGAATTAATGAGACTAAGAAACTGGGAGGCTATTTTCAGGGAACATCAGCATGTATTAGCCCCCTAGTACAAGGAGGTACTGGGGATAAGGGAAAAGGAAGACTGAGCTAGGCAATGAACCCCTTGAGAAAGGAAATGACTAGTAGATTACTGTCATCAGAATCTAGATTGAGTGATATAACTGGCTAGAGTGAACCTCAAAGGAAGAGAGGTTGCTGACTGATGGCAACAGAGAGAGAGATTGGAATTTGCAATAAATTAAAAATCTGTCAGTCAGTATTGAGAAAGAAGTGGCATTGTAGGATCTACAGGATACAGCTACCTTTTCTAGCTCTTTTCAGTAAATGTTCTGAAATTATGTCACTGGTAATCCAAAACAGAGGACCTAAGAGACCCTTGGGAAGTAAAAAAAAATAAAGAGCAGTTATTTCCTGATCAACAAAACTGACAGGAGCATAGTCTATCCACACCTGGAAAGAGCTTCTATTACCAAGGCTGAAACTTAATCTAATGCTCCAAGTGAAGGATTCAGCTGTGATTACATTAGAAAAGGCAAAGTCTCATGAAACACTCCTCTCTCACATTTCTTGCTTGATGTAACCGAGTTTCTACTTTACTTTTTCTCATTCTCTAAAGATAAGGTCATGGTCTGGAGTTGAACAGCTCCATATTAAAATTCACCAGCTGTCATTTTGCTCAATGTACACAGCAGCAAGTGTTGCAAAGCCAAATGTGACCTTTTATTTATAGCAAAGCTAGAATAAAACTGAACCCCCATATGATTCCTCATATGTATTAATTTACATATACATATGCAAAGATACATACATTTATTACATAAGTAAACATAATTTAGTAATGATCCAAGGAAATATCAGTTTATTTCAAAATTGAATTATAATGACAAACTTTGCTGTGAGATTTCATATAAACACAATCTTAAAGTATTATATAAATGCCAACTATTATTATTTTTGCATAAGGTCAATATGTACACATATATAGATGTATATACATTTTATACTAATAAAGGAATTCTTAATCCTTTCAATTCTAAAGCAACAGATGCTAAAGAAGCATATTCTACTTAATCATGCCACATATAGTATCTTTATGGAGAAGTTTCTATGGACATAGCACTGCTAAAAATTGTGATTAAAAATTCACATGCACAATATTTTCAATGTAAATCTTACAGAATCACATAATTTACGAGGTAGAAGGGACCTCAGCAGCCACATAGTCCAGCCCATACACAAAAAGAATATCCGCTATACCCTACATGACAGATAGTTGTCCAGCCTATGCATGAAGACCTCCCAAGGAGGAGGAACCCACAACCTCTTGAGGAAGCCTATTTCCCTTTTGAACAGTTCAAATTGTTGTTAAGTTTTTCCTGATATCAAGCCTAAATTTTCCTCTTTGTAATTTGTTCCTGATTCTGAACAGCAAGTATAATCCATCTCCTATAATCCTTCAACTATTGATAGGTTCACCCTGAGTTATCTCCATGATAATCATGCTTATTACTTCCTTCAATCAGTCCTTATACATCATGTGTTCAAGGCCCCTCACCATTCCCAGTTGCCCTCTTTTGGGAATGCTACAGTTTATTGATGTCCTCCTTAAACTACAGTGGCCAGTACTGAACATAATACTCCAGATGAAGTCTGACAAGAACAGAGTATAGTGGGACTAACACCTGCTTATTTCTGGAAACTATGCCTCTCTTAATATAGCCCAAGATCTCATTAGCTTTTTTGGGTGCCACATTGCATATATGGCTCATATTGTGCTTGCAGTCCACTAAAACCTCTAGATCTTTTTTAGAACAATTGCTATCTATTCATGTCTTCCTCACCTTATGCTTGTAAAGTTAATGTTTTTGTATCTAAGCACAAGACTACATTTATTCCTATTGAATTTCACTTTATTATATTCTATTCAATGTTTCAGGCCAGAGGAGTCAAACATGGCTACATGTGGCCCACGACATTCCTGAGTGTAGCCCCAAATAGATTAAAATGTAATTGGGAAATATTTTACAAAATAAATAAAAATACAATGAATGCTGATAAATAAAACATAGATAGATTAATATGTGATTTTCTAAGTCAATATGTGGCCTGTAGGAATCCTTATGTAGTGGCAAGTGTCTAATTGAGTTTTTCTAGCGTGTCAAAATTCTTTTGGAATCTGACTGTGTAGGTATCTATGTAAAACTATGGTAGCTATCTCTCCCAACTTTGTGTCATTTGCAAATCTGATGAGAATACCATCTGCACTAGATCTTCATCTCACACACCCAATAACAGTGGGCATTCCCCAAGACTGTGTCTTGGGCCCTCTTTTCTTTCATATTTATGATCTGATCAGTTCTCATGGTTTTAATTATCATCTCTAGAAATGATTCTCAGATCTATTTATCTAGTCCTAACCTTTCTCCCCACATCCAGTTTCACATCTCCAACTGCCTATTAGACATCTTGAATTGAATGTCTTAAAACCAGTGTGTACAAAACTGAATTCATTATCTTTGTCCCTCAAACCTTCCCATTTCTCAATTTCCCCATTACAGCTGATGGTACCACCATTCTCTCAGTCACAAAGGTTCCCAACCTAGGCGTCATCCTAAATTCTTCACTCTCACTCATCCCTCATTTCCATTAAGTTGTCAAGTCTTCTAGTTTTTAACCTTCATAAGGTCTACATGTATCCTTCTCTGACACTACAACCACCTTATTACAGGCCCTCGTTGCCTCATACCTGGACTATTTACAATAGTGTGATGATTATTTTCACTGCCTTAAGTCTTTCCTCACTTCCATCTATCTACTCTGCTCTCAAACTGATCTTCCTTAAGCATAGGTTTGACCATATCACCCTTTTATAAACTCCAGTGGCTCCTATCACATCCAGGATCAAATATAAAATTCTCTGTTTGGTTTTCAAAGCCCTTTGTAACCTGGTATTTTCCCACTTTACTCCTCTCCGTGTATTTTGCAATTGAGTGACAAAGGCCTCCCTGCTGTTCCTCATATGATACTCCATCTCTGGACTCAGCATTTTCACTGGTTGTCCCCATGCTTAGAATTCTCAGATCTACCTTTTAGCTTCCTTTAGGTTTCAGCTAAAGTCCAGCTTTCTGCAAGCAGCCTTTCCCAGTTCTCCTTAACCTTAGTGCCTTCCCTCTAAAACTCCTTCCAATTTACCTATTTATATCTTGTTTGTACATAGTTGTTTGGATATTTGTCTCTCCTATTTAAAAGACCATGAGCTCTTGGACAGCAGGGACTGTTTTTTGCCTTTCTTAGAATTAGCTTAGCTTAGCACAGTGCTTGGCATATAATAGGTACTTAATAATGGCTATCTAACTGACTAAACAGCACAGGGTAAAAACACTAACCCATGGGGTGCACGAATGGTTTTTGATATGCCCTTGTCCATTTGAACTTGTCCATTCTTCTCTGGTACTCTAATAATAATGTTAGTCTTGCCACCCCCCCAGAGCAAGGACTAAGACTAAGGTTCACCTAAATTTTACCTCTTCAAATATAGAATCTGTTATACAACTAATCGGGACAGGCTTATCAGACAAGATACAAAATACCTGGAATAATCTGAATACCACCAGAGCTTGCACAGAAAAACATTTGACCACCAGAGGGAAATAAATGTAACACATAAGCCATTACAAATAATTTAAGATGCAAATATGAAATTTACCACCTTTATATAGTCAATCCTGTCACTGCACAGCCTTATCTCTTGGGCTACTTAGATGAAAGGTATAAAACAAGGTCACTGTGTGAATAATTACTCATTCAAGTTGCATGACTAAGTTGTTAATTTACACTCTAACAATTTCACAAACATCAACACTTCATTAATTGCCTGAGTAGAAAGCGTGAGATTTTACAATATGGCCCACTATGTAACTATGCATTGGAATAAAGCCATGAAATAGATAAAAATTCATTTTCAGAAACTGTCCTGACAACCAGAAGAGTTCTTATCCTTAAAGCTGGAACTGCAAGTAGTTATTACTTGGCCAGATTTCCATGAGGAAATAGATATTTTGTCCATTTCAAAGCTGATTTTCAGACTGGAGAGGATTTTTAAATTTAGTAATTATTGGTCAAATTCTCTCTTTGATTCTCAACTAACTAAAAAACTTTATAAACTGTGAACTTCTAAACACATCTTTTTTAAAAAATCTGAGTTAAAAGAGCTCTAGAGAATATCCTGTTTCAATACCCATACCCACCTGAAAAACTCAGAATGCCTGAAAATAGGATAAATTCAACCTAAAAGAAAAAGTCAGCTAAAAAAAACATTAAAAGTTTCAGTTTCACAAATTTTAAAAAGCCTTCCTGCTTTGAAATCCTCTTCTATCTGCTCCAGCTAAGTATAAAAACTGGTCATTTCTCAATATATTTGCATATGTCCCAATAAGCACTAAATCACTGATAAAAATGTAGTCTCTCTTCTCAGATTGAATGAACCCTGCTGGGTTTCAGACACAAGAAAGCTCTATTCAAAATGGGAACACTTTGAAATAACAATCACTTGAAATCAACTATTTTTCTTCTGAAACAAATATATATTAAGAATAAGAATAAATATATGTATATATGTGTGTGTGTGTATGTATATGTATATATACGTATACATACACACACACACACACACACACACACACACACACACACACACAGATATATGTGGCTCTGATGTGAGATGGACAGTGCAGGCCAAAGCTTTCAAGATGAGACTAAGACTTCCTGAACACATTTCTTTTCACATATAAGTTCTGAGAGGGTTGTTCAGAAAGCTATGATGAATCAAATGTTTCATTAAACATGCTCAGCTTTTTCAATCTAGAAGCTAACATGATTCCATACCATTTATCTTCCTGCCTTTCCAAGTTCTTTTTGCCAATCTCCATTTGTTACTTGTGTCTGCTAATATAGGTTCCCAACCCTCCTCCTCCACAACTCACTGCATGTGCTGCTCATCAGTTGTCTGCTAGCTATCTCTATCCCAGAGAGCAACATAATAAAATCACAGGTCTACTCACCCATCACCCTCCTTATCTTTACTGTCAACATTCCTTAAAACATTTAAGTATGCTTGCCTAAAGATTTCTGTTACTATAGGGTACAGAGATTTCTATATTTTCCAGTACTTCTGGTCAATTTAATAAAACTAAAATGAATCGAGTAAATGTTTTTAATGACCACTCAGATTACTGACAACATCCCTCATACCAAAGTATCTTTGGGATAACTGATGTCATCACTACTCTGGAAAATGGAGTTATTTATCAGGTTTTAAATTACTGCAACTTTTAATTTCTTATTGATTGCTTACAGCAGGAATATCTAATCAGTTAACTGGGATCTACCATGACTTGAAAGGTTCCAGGATTCCCAACAGGGAAGTACAACTGGCAATAACACACAAGTCCCCCTCCCTCTTACACACATGCCATTTACCCAGCAGACCTCAAATTTTGGGGGAAAGAAAAAGTAACTCTTCTTCATAAAAGGATGAGAAGTTTTGGGTTAAAGAAATGACCATTACATTAGACTAAGTGATACTTTTAAAAATATGAAAATTATTATAAAGTATAAAATTATAAACTTTAATTCAAATAAATTAACTTTTTCTCTTCTCCCTCTACCTCTGCTCTTTGTAATCTTGTCAGCTTCCACTGATTCAATTATCATCCCTATGCAGAAGATACTCAGATTTATTTATCTAGCCCAATCACCCTGTATCACATGAAGAGGTGGCCCATTCCCTTTGCCAAGGCAAACCCCTCCACATACCCCCTTCATACCATTCTATTCGATCTCCTCCAGAAGATTACCCCCTTATTATCCCAACTGTCCCACTAAGCTTCAATCTTTCCCTGTCTACTGGGTGCTTCCCTGTTGTCTGCAAACACACTTAAGTATCACCTATCCTCTAAAAAAAAACCTTTACTTGATCCTGACCATCTCTCCCTTAGCAATTGTCCTATATCTCTCCTCCCTTTTATGGCTAAATTCCTTTCAAAAGCCATCTACAACTGGTGCCTCCACTTTCTCTCTTCTCACTCTCTTCTAAACCCCCTTGAAGTCTGGCTTCCAACCTTAAATACTGAAACTGCTCCCTCCAAAAATCTTTCAACTGCCAAATTTCACAGCCTTTTCTCAATCTTCAACTTTCTTGACTTCTTTGCAGCCCTTGATACCGCTTCACCTAGCTCCTCTCTAGCTAGGTTTTTGTAACACTATATTTTTCTGATTCTCCTCCTACCAGTCAGATTGCTCCTTCTCGGTCTCCTTTCTTGGATCTTCATCCTCACTTGTCACACCTGAAAGAATTCTGTTTCTAACTATGGGTGTCCTCCCAAGAGTCTGTCCTGGGTCCTTTTCTCTGTACTAGTTCACTTGGTGATCTCATCAGCTCCCAGGGATTCAATTATCATCTCTATGCAGATGATTCTCAGTTTTGTTTATCAATAGATAACTTCTCTTCTGACCTCTAGTATCCAACTGTGAAAGAGACATCTAAAATTGAATGTCTGGCAGACATTTTAAACTCAAATATATCCTAAACAGAATGTCATTACCTTTCTTCCAAAATCCTCCCCTCTTTTGAATTTCTCTTTTACTGCTGAGGTCACCATTCATCTTTCCAGTCACCCTAGCTCCCAATCTAGATATCATCCTTGACTCTTCACTCACTTACCTCCCCATCCCCCACCACCATATCCAATCTGTTGCCAAAGCCTGTTGACTATACCTTCACAACATCTCTCACACACCTCCTCTCTATTCACACAGCCACCACCCTGGTGCATACCCTCATTACCTTATACAAGGACTAATACAAAAGCCTTGTGGTTGGTCTCCAACTCTCAAGTCTCTCCCTCAAGTTCCTTCTCTACCTAGCTGCCAAATTCACCTCCCTAAAGTGCAGGTCTGACCATACTACTCCCCTACCCAAAGTCCAGTAGCTCCCTATTACCTTTAGGTTCAAATATAAAATCTTCTATTTGGCTTTTAAAACTCTTGAAAATCTGGCCCCTTCCTACCTTTCCAGTCTCTTTACACCATACTTCTTTCAACATACTCTAAGATCCAGCAATAGTGGCTGTCTTGCTGTAACTTGCCTACAGCACTCCATCTCCTGCCTCCATGACTTTTCATCAGCTGTTCTCATGCCTGGAATCATCTCTCTCCTTCATATTAGCCTTCTAGCTTCCCTCAAATCTCAGCTCAAATTCCACCTTCTACAAATTTTTTCAGTCCCCCAATTGCTATTTTCTTCTCTCTAAGATCATCTCCAATTTACTATGTACAGACGAAATATATTCTAGAGATCTGAAACACAAGGTAAACCAGACTCTGCATTTCAGTAAGGGGGCTTGTAGGGAAAAAATTCTGGGGTCTGAAGAATGGAAAGGAAGCTTGTGAAGAAAGTACAACAGAAGGTTGTTAAGGGGATAAGAGGAGAAAGGGAGATAGGTAAGATGCCCTGACCTAAATATTTAAGTGTGTTTTGCCCTTCAATTATGAGCACCCTTTGGGCAGGGACTATAATTTTGCCTTTGCCTTATATGCCCAGGGCTTAGCACAGTGCCTTTACACATGGTAAACATTTAGTAAATGCTTATTGTTTTAGGAGGGAAGATGACATGAAGGATGTTGTTGGGAAAATTATAATGAATTTCCCTGAGAATGAAGCAAAAATAAATGGCTTTCAACTATTAGAAGAAAAATTCTGACTAGACATAAAGAACTCCTCCCTGCACTGCAGTAGTCTCCTGGGGAAAGCTGTGGACTCTTCCTGAGGAGATCCCATTTGCTCAAGGAAGGTTTATTGATGGTATAGTCCTGCCAAAAGATGGCTACTGAATTCCTCCTATGAACAGGAATCTTTCAATAAAAGATTCCTTTAAAAACCGAGCAGGTTTTTAATCACCAAAAGCCATTTTACTGAGCTCATCACTTTACAAAAATTAACTCTTTAAACTTCAAAACGATTCCTCAAGTAATGATGTCTTTAAATTCTTTAAAGACAAGAAGAATTACAGTATAAATAAAGTAAGAGATGAAATAATTTTAGGACTGGCACCTAAAACTTCCCTCTTCCACTGAAAGCTTTTTAACTAATCTAAAAAACGATAAAGGCAAACACTATTTCAACAAAGAAAAGTTTTATTGGAATAAGGTTAAATTTTCTCCCCAAATCTTAGAAACAGAAGTCTTAGATTTGTATCATCAGCACACAAGAAACAAAATGTGAAAATGGCTCTTCTCAGCATAGGCAGAAACAAAAATCAACGAGTACTGTAGAACTCCTTAATGATACCACTTTCACGTCCCATGTGTTTTTTTTTGTTTATACTATTAAAATTTTAAAATCCCACCTAGGTTTTCATTGAACTACCTATTAAATTTCATTAAACTACCAATTAAACTATTAAATGTTCATTTAAAAAATATTTTTCTACATATACTATTTAAAATTTTAATCTCTTGGTTTGATTACATCTTGAAATCTCTTTAAATCAATCCATATGTTAATACAATATGATGTCTTCAGTCAACTCTGAGCTCCCAAATATGTTATTTCATTTTCCTTTCTATGTAAAACAATAAACACAGCGTGGAGGGATGAATTTCCTGTGTCTCTGCAGCATTAAGATAAACAGAACACACAAAACCTACAGAGGTAGGTCTATGAGACAGTTCACATACTTACAATAATAACCTAAATTTTGGGAAGCTGACCTACCTGTCTTTTCATGATGTTTTAAACCACATTTGCCTTAGCTCAATTTAACTACTGTTCCAAACACATAACTATGGCAGTATTGTCAATTGAGAATTACAAATTTATCTTCCTCATAACAATGCTGGCTATGTGACTCTGGGCAAGTCATTTAACCTCTAGGCAAGTCTCTAAG
This sequence comes from Vombatus ursinus, assembly GCF_900497805.2. Lineage (NCBI taxonomy): Eukaryota > Metazoa > Chordata > Mammalia > Diprotodontia > Vombatidae > Vombatus > Vombatus ursinus. The sequence goes on from NW_020954585.1 coordinate 7,828,105, forward strand.
ACTTACAAGTTGCATTGGTATAGGAAGTTCTTCAGTGGGAACTCAAACCATGGCTCAACTCACCAGTGTTTCTCAAAATGTGCTCCAGAAACTCCTGGAGATCCCCTTGCAGGGAGGTCAAAACCATTTTCAAAATAATACTAAGACATTTTCATTTCTAATACAATAAATATCCATAGATATAACCCACATTAACAAAAGCTCTTTGGGGGAAGGTTCCTCAATAATTTTAAAAACTCTAACAGGGTCCTGACACCAAAAAGTTTGAGAACTATTGATCTACACCAATAAAATAATGAGTTCAATACCTATAGCCTTATCCTATATTAATTTTAGGCCTGGGCTTATTCTCCCTGATAGTGCCTTATTTCCAACAATGTCTACCAACAGCTTAAATTTCGCTTTTTAACTACTCAACGATACCATGGAACTACAGAGGCCAGTGCCTTTTAGAGATGTATTAATTTTTATTAGTCACCAGTTTTGTCCTTCTGAGAACATAATTTTTTGATAAGGCTTTATTTCTGAAACTGGGATTCTAAAGACTGCAATTGCAAAGTGGATGATTGCTGACTATATCCTATATAGTTCTATATAAAGGCAAGTACTACTTCAGCAAAGAAAAGTTTTATTGGAATAAGGTTAAACTTTCTCCCCAAATCCTAGAAATAGAAGTCTTGGATTTGTATCATCAGCCTCTGGAACTTTTCTCTCGATCATTTCTACAACTTTCTTTTGCTTTACATATCTCTGGGGGCTTAATAGGCCAAGAGAAGTTCTACAAATAGCAAAAGGTCCCATAAGCGGTACCAAACCAGTCATTACAAGAGACAGAACTCAAGACAGAAAGAACACCACAACGTGAGCTAGTCTTTTCAGGTTTAACTGTATGAACTGGAAGCATTTTCAGGCACAAAAGACTATGATATCATGCTTGTTTCAAACTACTTAAATACCTTCTTCATAAATTTTGCAATTTTGAGCTTTGCTAAAGCCAAATAGCCAACAGGATCCTACCAGTGTTCTACCAATAAGCAAAATACCTGATAGCATGATTTTCAGTTACATGGTCCAACGGAGAGGAGAGGGTAGTAGAGGTGAAGTACATTGCCAAGGAAGCAATAAATGTCCTTCCTGCTGCCATTTTTGAAAGAGCTAAAAATATTGCTGAATAGTAAGAAGCACTTCACAAGTTTGATAAAGCAGTCATTTATGTTTACAAATCATTTTTGGAGATTAATGTTTCACCATCCCCCATAACATCTACTGAACTGACAATTTTAAAGTGAGCGCACTATTAAAACCACTTTAGTCAGCTCTTCTATTCTTATTATTAGCTAAACAAAGTGAATATTCTCCAAAAATCCATTCTCAACAACAAACACACAAATGTTGGGATAGCGGAATGGAAAACACTGAGTGCAGAATCACTTGAGACACTTCAGAGACTACTTGCCTAGAGCCTTGAAATTTCTATCAGGCTCTGCAGTTACTAGAAAACTTTGCAATTCTAATGTGTTGTTCAATTTTTAAAGTACTATTAGGATCTCTATTTTGTGAGATATCAGTATGAAAAATACCCCATAAAATGAGATTTGGGCTTAGAAACAAAATTATAACCACACACTTCAAAGGGAGAATCTGAATCTACATGTAATTCAAAATCTGTCAAGAAGCAGAAGCAGGTAGAGATGATGCAGAGGATTCTGATATGCTGCTATAACTCAGGACAATATCAAGCTCTCCTAGCCTCCTCTCCCCAGTAGAAACTCCCTAGTTTTGGGCCCTGTTCTTTTTCAAGGCCCTGCCAGCTCTCACATCTTTCTACACACATCACTTGTACTAATTTCATTCCCTTGCTTTTTCAGATCTCTCAATTGAAGGGCAAAACATATTTAAGTATTCAGATCACCTTGCCCACCTCCCCTTCTCCCTTCTGTTACACTTCCTTCACAGGCTTCCTTCTCCCTCAGACCTTAGGATTTCCTTTCTACAGGCTCCCTCATAGAAACCCAAAGTCCTGTTTACCTGTGTTTCAGATCTCTAGTCCCACCCCCACCCCCATTTCCTTCAATCTCCAATTACTTCATACTTTTTCAGATTCTTTGCACCTCCTCTTCCCTCCCTCCTCCATCCTTAAGAAAGAAAGGTTAAAGCCAGGTCCTCTCTGTCTCTAGATAAGTCAAGTCCCCACTGAGGTCCCCTGCTCACCTCATTCTTCCTCCATTAAATGTCCATCACTTTTCCTCAGTCCTAGTCTCTCCTCATCCTCCTCCTCCTCAGCCCTGGTATGCTCTCCTCCTTTTCTTATCCAGCTCAGTCTCTCCCCTTCATTCTCCTCATGCCAGTCTCATTTTCCTCCTCGGCCCCTCTCCCCTCTTCAGTCAATGCCCTCTTCTCAGCCTCAGTGTTGCCTCTACATTCTCCTCAGCCCTCCTCACGGTTCTCTTCAGTCCCTGATCTTTCCCCCTCCTCAGCTCTGGTATCTTATCATTCTCCTCCTCACCCTAGGGTCCCCTTCTGATCTCTCTCCTCTTCAGCTCCAGTGTCCCCTCGCTCTGTTCTCAGTCCCGGTGTCCTCCCCTCTTTTTCCTCCTCAGCTCCAGCGTCCATCCCTTCCTGATCTTTCTCCTCCACAGCCCAGGATGCAGCTTCCTGATCTCCTCATCCTTTTCAGCCCCAGTCTTCTCTTCCGATCTCTTCTCCTCCTCTGTCCCATCCCTCCTCCTCATTCTCAGTCTCCCTTCCTCATCTTCCTCAGCCAGAAGATTTCTCCTTCTGATCTCTTTTCTCTTCTCCTCAGTTCCAGTCTCTCCTCCTCATCCTGTGTCTTCTCCTCAGCCTTCCTCTCTCTCCTCCTCAGCCCTCTCCTCTCCCCTTCTCTCTCCTCCTCAACCCCAGCGTCTCCTAGGCTCTCAGCTCTCTTCCCTCCGCACTCCCCGCACCCCGGCCCGGCCCGGCCCGCTGCCCCGCCCCCTGCCCGCTCACCGGCGGACTCCCCGGTGTTGATCCAGTCGGGGTTGGCGATGCTGGCGATGGCGAAGATATCCGCGGCCAAAAAGAGACATCCTGAGATGATGGTCAGTTTATCCATCTCCCCGTCCCCACTCCCCCCTCCCCCCTCCCCCCGGCCCCGGGACTCGCCGAGGCCTCACGCCACCCGCCCCATGGGCCGCCGCCGCCGCCGCCGCCGCCGCCGCCGCCCGCCGGGGGCCGCCTCCCGCGCCGCCGCCTCCTCGAACCCGCCCCCGTCTCCTCCTCCTTCCCCCCCACCCCCCCTCAGCGCCGATCGCCCGGACCCAGCATCCGCGGCGGGCCCGCACAGCGCCGGAACCGCAGCTCGCCCCGGAACTGCTTGGCCCGCCCGCCCCTGACCCGGAAGCGGGACCTGCGTGCTCTGGGTTGGCTCCGGGGGAGCGAGCCGAGCCCACCTCCCTGCAGCCCTTGTTGCTTTTGCTCCCCGCATATCTCGTGGCCGTCTTGGGCGGGGACTGTCCCAGGCGGCAGCCGGGGCAGGCTCCGGCCTGGTCTCCCGGGAGGGGGCCGGGAGGGAGGCAGGGAGACCCTTCTTCCCTCCCTCTCCGGCACCAGCCTCGCCCGCCTGTTCAAGCCCCTTCAAGATTTGGCCGAGACAAATCTGCCCAAGTCCCGAAATTTTGTGCTGCCGAAGGTTAGATAACACTGCTTAAAATCCCCCACCCCGCCTTGATTAATTGGAAATGGAGATCATTTCCTCACTTTCTGAAGCACCAGCTGAGTGTTTGCTGATACCTGGAGACCTGCAGAGTATTTGGGAGCAACTTTTGGGCACGAAGAAGATGATTGACTTAAAGCCCCTGGCATTGAATTATTGAGTTTTTAGTTTTAAAATAAGCTGTTCTGTTGAAGAATCACTTGGTTGGGGAACGTCTTAATGAGCAGACACTTATTTACATTACAGAGTGTAAAAGGGTGCCTGTTTTCCGCAGTACTGTTTTCCCCATAGCAATTGGCTTAGGCCCATGAGGTTCTGTGGAACGAAGAAAGCATTTATTAAAGCGCTTACTATGCGCAAAGGAAAATTTGCCCTAGCTCCCAAGCTCTTATGGGGGAAACAACACATGGAAGGTTTCAGCTGCAAGTCATGGAAGGATCCCATGGTCCTTTGGGTGCAGTGGAAAATCGGGTGGTAATGCCTCTTCTTTAATGGTTTTTTTTTTCCACTGATAAATCACGTATATTTCTGAAGTTAAACCATTTTGGTAATAAAAGAAGTTTCTTCGCTGGGTGTTCAGTAGCTGTGGCTGTAGCACCTGCAGGAATAGTAGCAATGCTTTATTGTCATAAGGATTACTTCCCCAGGATGACCTGGAAAATGTGCTATTCCCAGGATTCTTAGGTTCAGAGTCCTGGGCTATCTCCATTGGGTTCTGAGGGGGGATGATGGTCAAAGTGATGGTGGTAGTGATTTGCCTGGCACGTGCTACTTCCTGTTTTTTCACTAGGATTTTCCCACTGGAGTTGGAGTTTAGAGCATCACTTCTCTTACCCATACTGACTTCTTGATCCTTGCCAAGCAACTTAATCCTTCAATTCCACAAGCAACTCTCTGGGACTGACTATAAATTGCAGAACAGTTGCTGATCTGTTTTGGTTGAAGGGAATTTTATGTCATGGAAATCGAGGATTAATGCAGTTAAAATAACTGTCATCGCCTGAAGCTAGGTGGCTCAGTGGATAGAGTACTGGCCCTTGAGTAAGGAGGATCTCAGTTCAAAACCGGCCTCAGATAATTGACACTTACTAGCTGTGTGACCCTGGGCAAGTCACTTAACCCTGATTGCCTCATTAAAAAAAAAACTATCATGATCATCAAAAAGCATTCATTAAGCACTATGTACTAATGTACTATGCTAAAATGGGGATACCAAGAAGCAAAAACAGCCTCTGCCTTCAAGGAGTTCACATGCTATTGGGAGAGAAAACATGCAAAGAACTATTTACATACACGATACAAGTATATATACCTATGTATATCAGGAAAGGAGGAAGGTGAATATAGGGAGGGCAAGGAACCATGAAAGTCCTCCTAGCTGCAATAAGTGTAAAGTTATATGAATTTTATAGAAGTAGAAATATTCTTAAACTGTTAAGCTAAAATACTTAGTAACTGAAGTAACCAAAACACACGGTAAATAAGAAATTACAAATCCGTAATAGTCAATCTATGGTTCTTTATCTTCAACAGAGGCAATCTTTTTATGTGACAGAGGTTTCCTTAAGAACTCCCATGCTAATTTCTAATTTTCAGTTCAGTTTCAAACCAAATAAACAGTAAATAGAATATCAACTTTCCTCTTCAGTGTCATTTTAATTGGCCCTTGAAAGACCTATAAGAATTTTCTGTTCCTGTTTTTGGATTGGCTGCCCATTTACAAAACCAGTGCAATCAACCAATTAATAAGTGTTTATTAAGTACTTGCTATGTACCACCCACTGTGCTGGGCAATGGGAATATAAAGACAAAAGCGAAAACAGTCCCTGCCCTCAAGAAACTGTATGTATATATGCATATATGTATTTATCTATATACAAAATAGGTGATTTTGGGTGGAAGACACCAAAACTGGGGAAGAAAGGATCAGAAAGGTTGTTCAGGTAGAAAGTGGTACTTGAGCTGTGCTCTAATGGAAACTATAGATTCTAAGACAGAGATGAGGAGGGAGTGAATGCCAGAGATGGGGGGGAGGGGAATAGCCAATACAGATGAACAAAAATGGGAAATGGAGTGTAATGTGGTTCAAATTCCAACAGATTCTACAGTTTTGCAGAAATCATTCACTCAACATATACCTAGAAATCTTGCTATGATTTGAGTACAATGGTATTAGCTAGGGGGAGAGAGATCAGATTAATTTTATAGTCCGGATTTTCATGTACAAATGCCAGACTTTTAAGGAAAAGGTTATTATTTTTAATTTTTTAAGTTATATAATAACTTCTCTTTCACAGAGAAAATGGCACTAGATCATACAAATATTCCCAGGGCCCTGGATGTGACACATGGATAAAAATATAAAACATCGCTGAACAGCCTAAAACACTGCATTACTGAGTGATGCTGTCACTTTTCTGAAGTGATTAAGTTTGAAATACTTATATTCTTGTCTGTCCTGTCTGTTGCTTGACCAAACAGGACTAAAAACTCCACATTCACCATCTTCATATCCCTAAATAGTGGTTATTGATGATTAAATTGATCAATGAGGGTTGTTATAATTAGCAATGATAATTAGCTGATGGGACCCCTATGAGCAAATGATGAAATTAATGTTCCTGGTGAGTAGAGGTATAATGATTCAGTTCTTGGTCTTAAATAATTAAAAAACAAAGTTCAGTATCCAGACTCAACCCATGCGTGATTCTCTATCCCTTTCTATCTTTAACCCTATAGAAGAGATATGAGGACGTAAGGAAAAAACAAAAATATACCTGAATTGAGATATTAAAAAACAAACAGAAAATACTGGGCAGATATAAGCAGTGACAAGCACATTTGCCTGGAAGTCAAGGATACCTAGGTTCTACTACTGACTCTACCACTAACTGTGTGAAGATGAACAAGTTACTTCACCTCTAGATCTATTTCTTCCCATATAAAACTGCATGGTGGTGGTGATGAGGGTAGATAAGATAATTTTTAAGGCCACTTTCAGCTCTAAACTTTTATGATTTTATGATTAAGGTCTAATGGATCCCTTTAGTCAAGCTTTAGTCATGGTTGATGGTAATAAGCCTAGCTCTTTTTTATGCAGAGAGGAGATGAACCAAGAGACTTCTTATGGCAAGAAGAGGAAAAATGCTCTAGGGTACTTAGGAGAAAAGAGAAGGCACCCCAAAAGGTACAATACTTGAAATCACAAACCATAAATGGGGGGGGTGGGCTTTATGGTGATAATTATTGTGGATCTGTGGACCAAGAAAAGGATGGACTTTCAGGGAAAATAAAAATAGATACTACCTAACTCCTCTTTTAGGATTTAATACACCATAAGATCTTTAGAGATCCTCTATCCTTCTCCCCACCCCTCAACAACATTGCCATACAGACCTGGTGACGGGAATCTTATTGGCACTGGCATTACACAGAGTGCCTTAATTATCTGGGACTTTTTGCCTTGGGGAACTTTCTTCCATCAAGAAGCCATGTGACCAAGAAGCTGAAAATCCACAAAATCAAGAGAAGGAGTGTGAACTGCAGTAGTCTCCTACATTTCTCCCGTCTAGCTAGCAAGGCTTTGGGAAACTAGATGTTACTCTTGTGTCAAAAAGCAGGTAAATCAATAGGAACTGAGACCTAATGATATAGTAGAAAGTTCATGGAGGCAGAGAGATCTGAGTGAATCCCAGTGACTGGAGCAGAGAGCAGACCATGGTTGGCCAAAAGATTGAGCTGCAGCCCACAACTGTTCTCGCTAATCTACCATGGAGGACACTTAACTTTACTTGTCCAACCATTTTACTTCCCATTCTTTTACAAACTGGATCATTTGATTTCTAATTTTAAAAAATGCACATTTAGTTTTATTAATCATCTCTTTTAACGTATGTTTGATAGCTCAATGGGTAGCATGCTGAGCCTGGAGTTAGAAAGACCTGAGCTCAAAGCTGGCCTCAGACAATAACTAGCTGTGTGACCCTGGGCAAGTCACTTAATATCTGTTTGCCTTAATCCACTGGAGAAGGAAATGACAAACCACTCCAGTATCTTTGCCAAGAAAACCCCATGAACAGTATGATCCAGAGGGTCATGAAGAGTCAGACACAACTGAACAACAACATAATTATATGATTCACACCCCCAGGACTGCTTTAGCTTCATCCTAACAATTTTGGTATGTTGTTTCATCATTTTACCATTTTCTTTCACATAATTATTAATTGTTTCAATGATTTGTTCTTTGACTCCCTTATTTAGGATTTCAATAAGTCTCTATTTGGGTGTGTGTCTTTCATTTGTGATCCCTTAACCAACTGCTATTTTTATGTTGCTATATCTGTAAAGGATGTATTTACTATTTCTGTCTTTTTACATTTGTTTGCAATATCTCTGTGCCCTAATACATGGTTAATATTTTTAAAGTTCTGTGTGGTGTTGAGATAGTCTCATTTAGAAGATATCCTAAATCTTTTAGCTCTAATATTATTAACAATTTGTTTGTATATTTTCCCTTTGTTCATCTTTCTGTTAGACTTATCCAAAACTGAGATGGACATTGAAATCTCCTATCACTTTTGTGCTACTGTCTATGTATTATTGTAGCTTAGTTTATATTCCCTTTATGACTTTAAATGCTAAGGCACTTGGAGCATGTTAAGTTTAATGTTTACAGTGGTGGTTGTCTATGGTACCTTTTAGCATAAAATTGTTTCCTTGGTTTTTTCTTTTTATGTTTTAAATGTTTGTTTATTCTTTGTTTGATAGAATGATTGTAACTCCTGTTGTTTTGGATTCACTTGATGCATAGTAAATTTTTTCCCCCTAGACCTTCATTTTTATTCTGTGTTATGTCTTTGTTTTTAAAATGTTTCTTGTAAGCAACATATTGTGAGGTTTTTTTTTAAATCCAATCTGTCACTCTTTTTTGTTTTATTGGATTTTTTAATTCACTCACATTTAAAGTTGTGAGAGTCAGGTTTTTATTTTCCTCTATATGTCTTTATTTTTTTTCCCCAAATTGGGATTCCCTCATCCCCCTTCTTCTGTTAACACGATGCTTTGTCTCCAGTTATTTTAGCTTAATCTATTTTAAGGCAACCCTATTCCCACTGGCTCTTTTTTCTTTACCTTCAACCCCTCTCTTCCTACCTTATCTCCATTTGTGATCCTTTTCACTAGTTTTAGAATCTGGCTTATTATTTCCTTTTTTTCTTTCTTGCTTTTATCTAGTTACTTAATCCTTGGCTTCTTCCCCCCCCCCCCCCAGTAAAATAATAAAGTAGAATCTCCCTTTCTTTCTTCCCCTTCAATTTGTTTTGTTCATTAGTTTTTAAGATTTCATTTTCTGTACCTTTTTTCTGGAAAGGATTTCTTTTACTCATTCTTCATTTTCTTTCCTTTCTATCTATTCTAGACTTTATTTTGTGATTTGTGGCCCTTATATTTATTTAGTCCTTCTTTATTCTCTGCATGGAATGAAGGTATCTACTTTTGAGGTATCTACTTTGGATTCCCTCTTCTGAATGGTTTCAGTTATTGCCTTATAGATTTTGCTGTCTCCCCCACCCTTTTTTTCTGTTGTACCTTACCCTTAGAATTACTAGTTCCTGAAGGTGAGAGAAAATTGCTTCATTGTATGAATCTTCCTACATTGTTCCTGATTGTACAGTTCATTACTGACCTTTGTCCTCCCTTTGGTCATCCCCCCCCCCAATTTGTCTCAAAATCTCTTTCCTAGGTCCATGCCCTGGGTTGCCTGTTGCCTGATTTCTTTTCTCCTGAGGCAGGATGGATGAGTGATCTCTCTAAGCACCAAATCCAAGAATATAATACCCATTCTAAGATCTCCAAGACCCTTTATAGAATATCTCTCTTCTTTTATATGAGCATATACCAGTGGTACCTCTCCCACAACTGAAACAAGGGTTTCCCCCTTTCTTTCTCCCTTTCTTCATTCTCCTGTAGGCTCTCTTTTTCCGAGTAACAGTAAAAAAAGTAGCTGGAGTTTACTTTTCCTTCATTGTTACACTTTGACATGATTACATCACATATTCCCCTTATATCTTCTTCCTCCTTTTTATGTGCCCTCTTATTCTATAATTTAGTTTCACAAGAAATATTGATTCACATGTAGAAAAAATGTTGTGAGGTTTAGTCCATGTTGTTACAGGACTGTTTCTCCACCATCATTTCTATTTGACTTCTGCATTTTTGTCTCCTCAAGTATATTTAAAAAGAAATCTTTTAATGGTTTCTGTAACTTTTGTCCTTAGTTGCTGTATTCATTTGGCATCCTCATATTTCTGTTATCTGCTGTATTTGAGAAGCAAATAATCTCTTTATGTCTGGTTTTCTTTCTAGGAAAATTTTGAACAACTTTTTTATTAAATATCCATATTTTTTCATTTATGATTAGACTCATATTTGTGGGGTAGGTTCCCTTGGGCTGCATCTAGAGTTCTTTTGCTTTTTGGCACATGTTATTCCATTCCCTCCTATAGTTTCTGCTAAGTATAGAATAATCTAGTGTTATTTGAATTTCTTTTACTTTATATTTGATGGTCTTTCTCTTGGTTGCTTGCAGAATTTTTTTGTCTGTTAAATTTAACTACTATGTGACTTTGAGTTTGCAGCATTAGGATTTTTCTGGAGGTAATCTATGGATTCTTTCAAATAGCATTTTATTTTCAGTGTTCAGATCTGTTCTGTGTTCTGTGTTCTGGGCAGCTTTCTGGTTTTATTTTTTGCATTGTGGTGTTTGGGTTTTTGACTTATTGGAATTCTTCTAGGAGTCCTATAATCCTCAAGTTGTCTCTGTGTATCTTGTCTTTGAGATCAATGTTTTGCTTGTACGGAGATCATGTTCTTGTTACAATTGAAATTAAGATAAACTAAGGCACAAAGTTCTGAGCATGTTCATTTTATTGGTAAGGCTAGCAATTACCAATAAAAGGGTACCAATTACCAATAAAATAGCAGGTCAAAATATCTCCAATGAGGGCAGACAGATCATTTTTACAGACAAAAGGAAGCACATAAAAAAGCTACAAGGCAACAACATAGATGGGAAAATAACATGATTGGATGGAAATTTGCAATGCAGGGCTAGCTACAACCCCTCCTTCCATCTTGTCACTGTGGAAAGCTCATTGGTGGTATTCAACTGCATGGCTAGTTAGCATCACATTGATAACAGACTAGACTTTCCTGAAGGCTGGTCAGTGTTACAGAGATAACAGATCAGACTACCTGGCATCCACTTGTATCCTTCAAGGATAACAGATTTCCTTGACACAAGAATAGAACAGTGATTTGCAGGAACATTGAACTTCCAAACTTAATTAACTCAGAGAGGAAAGCTGACCTTATGAACTTAACTCAGAGACAAAGAAATATAACTTAGGCAGTATACAAAAAGTGGGGTGACAACAGAATAGAATCAATCACAAAAATGGAGACCATATCAGTTTGATTTTCTTACTTTTAATGTTATTGCTTTTTTTCCCCCTAGAGTATCCTTCACTTCTCTATATTTGCATTTCTAATCAGCTATTCTCTCTTTTCTTTATTTGTTGAGACTTGCCACCATGGATACAAGTTCTGTTCTGCTAATTATTTCTGCTGTGCAGGCCATACATTCTTTGATGACAGTTTCACTGGAGACTGGATCTCAAGTGTCTTGACCTCCTCCCATCCTGCACAATTAATGGTTCACTGACCTCAGTTTTTGCTTCAGGTGACTTCTGAGGGAATCAGGATGCTGAGTACTTTCCCTCAAGCTTAGTGGAGTGCCACACATGTATGTGTCTTGCCCCTGTTCCTCTGTTCTCCTTATCTGACTGAGCTCTGTTGTTCCATAGAGCACTGCAGCACTATCACAGCCTGAGCAAAAGTCTGCCAATTCAATCTCAATGGGCACTGGACCATCAAGGAGGCCTCCTTGCTAGGAGGGAAGGTGGCATGGAGCCACCTATTGGAAGCATGTGGGTCAGCTTGTGTAGCCTGCTTGGAGGAGTGTGGTGGGTGGTGGGGGAGGGGATGCTGAGTGAGCAGGTAGGTAGGGATTAACTTACTCTGTTGTTAGTTCATTGAGTTTTCAGCTTGTTTGGGTTCTTGGTGTCCTAGATGATGGAGACAATGAAATTGCTTTATCCCTTACATATTATTCCTATTTTGGAGAGGTATGAGAATTGGAGAAAGTTGTTGATAGTGTGACCTGGCAATGGTGGTAAGAAATTCAATGACTGACCCCTTCTCAAAATTCATCATTCCCTCCAACTACTTATTGCTGCCACTAAAGTAATTTTGTAATTTTGTTACCCAAGGCCACAAAAAGTACCAGAAATAAGTAGCATGAAAAATACTCCCAAATGACTTTTTAAAGGTAAACTCATTTGTTGGGGAGAGCACCAGTCTAGGACACAAGGTTTCCCTGAGAGGAAAATCTCCAAAACACTAACCTGTCAGGGAGGGAGAGTAGAGAGGTGCTTTATTTTATGTTGTATATAACCTTATGTTATTTGAAAATACTGTTGGGGCAGCTAGGTGGCACAGTGGATAGAGCACTGGCCTTGGATTCAGGAGGACCTGAGTTCAAATCTGGCCTCAGACACATAATGCTTACTAGTTGTGTGACCATGGGCAAGTCACTTAATCCCACTGCCTGCCTAGCCAAAGAAAAAAAAAGAAAATACTGTTAAAGTATAAAGCCATTTATAGTCATTTTAGTTCAAGCCAGTAAACCCAGTTTGAGATTGAAAGAGTGAAACCGAAAAGGGAAAAATGTTTCTCAGCTCAGGCCAATGTGGGAATGATCTGACTAGAGAGAGACTTTCTTAAATACCTATACCTTAGACTTCTTTGTGGACTTGGAGAGAAACTGAACAAGGAAAAGAGCCGATAGAAGAAGGTTGGTATGTTTTATTCAGGTAATCAGACACCCTACAACAAAGTACTCAGCTAAACTCCTATGTGGCTACATAAATAGGGAATTGAGGCCCAGAGGGCTGAGATGATATTGCCATATCCATGGGCTGGTGTTATTCAGTCATTCAATCATGTCTAACTCTTTGTAACCCCATGGATAATATATTGCACACCAAATCATTCTGTCCTCCACTATCTCCCAAAGCCTGTCCAAGTTCATGTACATTGCTTCCATTACACTATCTCATTCTCTGTCATCACTTTCTCCTTTTGCCTTCAATCTTTCCCAACATCAGGGTTTTTTCCAGTGAGTCCTGTCTAACGATTATGTGGCCAAAGTATTTAAGTTTCACCTTTAGTATTTGTTCTTCCAATGAACAGTTTGAATTAATTTCTTTAAGTATTGACTAATTTGATCTCCTTGCTGTGCAAGGGACCTTAAAATGTCTTCTCCAGCACAACAATTCAAAGCTTTGATTCTGTGGTGCTCATAGAGTAGTCTGATTCCAAATCTACTGCTCTCTCTGCCATACCATACTGCTTCTTTATTCTCTCTAAAAATTAAGTACAGTGCTTTTTATCACAGTAAGCTTCCTAGTAGAAAATACGGCTTAAGTATGTTTGCGGATGTTAATGGAGTGGTGGCCATTTTTCGTTCATTTAGTTTTTGCTTTTTGAATTGTTAGGTCAATCACTTTTGAGTAACCATGGACCTAATTCAAGAGATCCTATAATATTCTGGGTCTTAATGGAGTCAACACAATACATTAGCAAACAGGAGTATCTGATAAATCTTGTCATCTATACCAAGACATTCTCCATGTCACCAGCAAGGAGATATCTCTTTGTTTTTTGCTTAACTTGATATTAATAATCTGAAGGTCACTGGACAGAGATATTTATGTATACGGGCCGCACGCCGGCCCTCTGCCAGTCGTGCGCCAGTACCCACTTCTCTTAAAAGAAGTGCACTGCCAGAGTCTTACCCACTCCTGGGTCTTCGGTCCTCAGCCGGATCACCACACAGAGACAAGCCATCGGGAGGCACCAACACCAGAGCTTTATTCAGAGGCCAACACAGCAAACCATCATAGCAAGCCCAAACAGCAAGACCAGAGCAACAGGGCAGGAGCCAGGGGAGAGCGCACGTGTGTTCTGACCACGCTTGTTCCTAAGTACCTACTTAGCCCCTCCTCCCCAGCCCGCTACTAGCCAATGATTGTAGGGTCAGATACCGGAAGGGGCTGTCTGAGTTTAGCACACCAAGGGGGAGGGAGTGACGTAGGAGGCTAGGATTGGATACAGGAAGGAGGCATCTGGGATTGACGCATAGACAAGAGTACGTGACCTAGGAAGTCAGACTCAGGAGGGGACTGGGTCAGTGCTGCACAAAGGGACCCGGAGGTCAGGAAGGTCACAAGAGGCATCTGGGGATGACGTTGCATATAGGGAGGGGACTAAGCAGAGGGAACTCAGTCCTCTGCCATCCCACTCCCACGTGGCACCGCCCCTTGCCTCAGGAGCTCAGGCTCTGCTACTTCCTTGCACCCAGCTTATCTCATAGCACTGCCCAATTGCCTCATGGCTTCTCCGTATCCAGCCCATCCCAGTACACACGACTCTGCCTACCACAGTCCCTGCCTCGACTTCCAAAATACCCAGATCTTACCCTACCCTTGCCACAGCACCCAACCTGGTAGCTGCCAACATCAGACAGTCCCTCACATTTATGTGGTTGCATTTCTTAAAGAATTTTGTATAATTTTTACCATGCATAAGAGGCTCAGACTCTTTGTGGGAGGAGAGTTGTTAAAGCTGCCCTCATACCACTCCCTCCATATATTTTTTTATCCTGAATTTGACAAAAACCAAATAAGATGAGAATTTTCATATACAAAGTAGAACAGAAAAAGAGGATCACACATGTAACTGAGAATGGATTACAGAGTTTGTGTTTCTTTTTAAGTATAAAATAAATTCAACATGTTATTTTCAAAACTGATCTCAGCCTCCATTTTTTACTTCCTTCTGTTCTCTTCTGTGCATTTTAAAATTTCTTAGATTCTCTTTTCTCTTAATTTTTACTGCTAGCTCTTTTCTCCCCAAAAAACAACAACAAAAAGCCCCCAACAACCCATGTTCCAAGTATCAAATATGCACATTCAAGCAAAACAAATCCCCTCATTGGCTACGTTCACAAAATTCTCTTTCTGCACCTTGAGTTCATCATCTTTTTGTTGGGAGGTGGCAAGCATGTTTGTTTCATTATTTATCTTCTAGAATTGTGCTTTGTCATCGCATTGATCAGGTTCTTAAATCTTTAATTCTTTTCTTGACCATGTTGCTATTACATAAATATGTTCTTCTCAATTCTTTTTGTATCAGGTATACAAACCTTCCTAGGTTTCTATGAAACCATCCGCTTTGTCATTTCTTACGGTACAGTGATATTCCATTACTTTTACACACCACAATTTGTTCAGCTATTCACCAATTTCTTTTTGCTACCCTCACAACTGAATTTGACTTTAAAAGGTGCTATGGGAGGCAGGTAGGTGGCACAGTGGATAGAGTGCTGGGCTTGCAGTCAAGAAGACCTGTCAAATCTGACCTCAGATACTTTCTTAGCTGGGTGACCCTTGGCAATTCACTTAACCTCTGCCTATTTCAGTCTCTTCAATTGGTTAAAAAGAAAAATGGGAATAATAATAGTACTTACCTCACAGGGTTGTCCTGATAATCAAATGAAATAGAATTTGTAATTTGTTTAGTATAGTAGCACACAGTCAGTGCTTAACAAATTGTTCAAGGGGCAGCTAGGTGGCGCAGTGGATACAGCACTGGCCCTGAAGTCAGGAGGACCTGAGTTCAAATGTGCCCTCAGACCAAACACTTGCCACTTACTAGCTGTGTGATCCTGGGCAAGTCACTTAACCCCCAGTTGCCTAAAAAAACAAAAAACAAAAACAAATTGTTCTGTTCCTTCTTTTCACACAGCATGTCTCTGATGCTTTAATTGTGAAATTACTTTGGTGGAAGTTACAGGGAATAATAATCATAGCTAACATTCATATATTTCTTTAAGATTTATTAAGCATTTAACATATACAAGTGTCCCAAAAGTCTTAATATCGTTTTAAACAAACTACATTAAGACTTTTTGGACACCTTTGTATTATCTTTTTTGGTCCTCATAACAACCCTATGAGGTTTAGATATTACGGGAACGGAGCATGCTTGGATTTGCCTTTCCTGGCCAGTTATACAGAACACATGCAGATATTCTCTATCTGGTTCTAATCCAACAAGTGGAAATTTGGTAGATTTTTTTCCAGCTATGCATGACTGACAGCTTGGTACTATGTGATGATGCAAAGTCTTCTAATTGGCTGTGGAGCCACGAAAACTGATGACTGGAGTTTCTAAGAGAGAACTGAGTTTGCATACAAAAGGTTAGGACATTTCTATGTTTCTTTCTTTGTTGAGCTACTCAGTGGGGGAGGAGCAGCTGTCTATTCTCCCTCTCTCTACCACCGTATGTCCATGTCCATGAGCACATGGTACCTCTGTTTCTTTTGTGTTTATTCCTGATTTTAGGCAACAGTATTTTGGATGGGAATGTCCGTGTAAGCTGGCAAATTCAGGAGAGCCAGCGGTGCTCTGAGTCTCAGTAGCAAACAGCCAACAGAGTCCATCTCTTGATTATATTGGAGAAAGCAGGGTGAAGTATCTAAAAAGGAAGGATATTTTTTGCCTGACTTTTTTTTTCTTTCTTTTTTTTTTTTTAAGGCAGTTGGGGTTGAGTGACTTGCCCAGGGTCACACAGCTAGTAAGTGGCAAGTGTTTGGTCTGAGACCAGATTTCAACTCGGGTCCTCCTGACTTCAGGGCCAGTGTTCTATCCACTGCACCACCTAGCTGCCTCTTGCCTGACTTTTAAAGCGATAATAAAAATAATAAAAGGGGGTGGTGGTGTTGTAGTGTAGTAGATAAAAAAACTTGGCTACAAGTCCTGATTATGACACATATTAGCAGTGTGACTAAGGGCTCAGTGCCTCAGGTAACTGTCTAATAAACTAAGTTATGGGTGTTGAAGTGGATAGAGGGCTGGACCTGGAGTCAGAAAGATTTAGCTTCCTGAATTCAAATCTGGCTTCAGACACTTACTAGCTGTGTGATCCTGGGCACTTCACTTAATCCTGTTTGCCTCAGTTTCCTCATTTGTAAAATGAGCTGGAGAAGGAAATAGCAAACCACTTTTGTATCTTTGCCAGGAAAACCCCAAATGGGGTCATGAAGGGTGGGCATAATGGAGAAATGATTTAACAACAATTACTATCTTTTTTGTAAAAAATTCAAATTTATTTTATTTTCAGTTCCTAATTTTCTATCCTGTACCCCATCCATTGAGAAAGAAAAAAAAAACTATTGCAAATATGTATAGTCTTACAAAACAAATTCCCACATTAGCTCTGTTTTAAAAAAAAAAGAAAGAAAAAATATGCCTCAGTTTGAGTCTATCGCTTGTCTGTGTGGAGGTGGATAGTGTGTTTCATTATGATCAGAGTTACTAAGTCTTTCAAAATTGATTATTTAAAATATTTATTTAAATATTTATTTCAATTATTTAAATATTGCTATCATCACAGAAATTGTTCTGGTTCTGCTCATTTCACTTTGGATAAGTTCATAGAAATCTTTCCAGGTTTTTTTAAAATTATCCTTCTTCATTTCGTATAGCACAGAAGTACTCTATCCCATTCATAGACTTGTTTCCCAATCGATGACCATCCCCTCAATTTTCAATTCTTTGCCACCACAAAAAGAGCTGCTATAAAAACTGTTGTACATATGGGTCTTTTCCCTCTTTCTTTGATCTCTTTGGAGTATAGATTTAGTAGTAGTATCGTGTAAAGGATATGCACAATTTAATAATTTTAATAGCTTTTCAGGCAGAGTTCCAAATTGCTTTCCAGAATGGTTGAACTAGTTCATAGTTCCAATAGCAGTACACCAGTGGGCCCCTTTTTCTTCAGTTGCTCCAGCATTTGTCATTTTCCTTTTTGTCATGTTAGCTAACCTGACCAGGTGCAAGGTGAAACCTCAGAGTTGTTTAAATTTTAATTTCTCTAATTATTAGTGACTTAAAGCACTTTTAAAATATGACCATTGATAATTTGGATTATTTTCTCGGAAAATTGTCTATTAATATCTTTGACCATTTACTACTGGGGAATGGCTCTTTTTCCTGTAAATTTGACTCAGGTCCTCATATATCACAGAAATGAGATCTTTATTACAGAAATTTGCTCCAAATATTTTTCCTCCAGCATCCTGCATTTCTACCAATTTTAGCTCCAGTTTTTGTTTGTGCAAAAACTTTTAAATTTTATATAATCAAAATTATCCATTTTACCTTCTTTGAACCTCTCTATCTCTTGTTTGGTCATGAATTCTTCCGTTATCTATAGATGGGTTCTTGTTTGTTAATATCCTGCAACTTTGTGTTTGTTCCGTTTGTCTTCTTAATGCTACAGACACACAGGAAATTCATCCTTCCAAGCTATGTTTATTGTGTTACATAGAAAAGAAAATGAAATAACATCTTTGGGAGCTCAGAGTTGACTGAAGACATCATATTGTATTAACATATGGATTGATTTAAAGAGATTTCAAGATGTAATCAAACCAAGAGATTAAAATTTTAAATAGTATAGGTAGAAAGATAATTTTTAATGAACATTTAATAGTTTAATCGGTAGTTTAATGAAATTTAGTAGGTAGTTCAATGAAAACCTAGGTGGGATTTAAAAATTTCAATATTACAAACAAAAAAAACACATGGGAGATGAGGGTGGTATCATTAAGGAATTCTTCTATACTTAAGCTGGTTGATTTTTGGTTATTAACATTGATTACTGATTATTAACATTTAAAAAATGACATTTCCTTTTCTTCATTCTTCTTGGTTTACTTTTTGTATCTGCCTAGTCTGAGAAGAACCATTTTGTTTCTTGTGTGCTGATGATACAAATCTAAGACTTCTGTTTCTAGGATTTGGGGCAAAAGTTTAACCTTATTCCAATAAAACTTTTCTTTGTTGAAGTAGTGTTTGCCTTCTTCGTTTTTAGATTAGTTAAACAGCTTTCAGTGGAAAAGGGAAGTTTTAGGTGCTAGTCCTAAAAGTATTTCATCCTTTACTTTATTTATACTGTAATTCTTCTTGTCTTTAAAGAAACACATCATTACTTGAGGAATCGTTTTGAAGTTAACTTTTGTAAAGTGGTGAGCTCACTAAAATGGCTTTTGGTGATTAAAAACCTGCTCAGTTTCTCAAGGGATCCTTTATTGAAGTATTCCTATTCATCGGGGGAATTCAGTAGCCATCTTTTGGCAGGACTATACCATCAATAAACCTTCCTTGAGCAAATGGGATCTCCTCACGAAGTCCACAGTTTTCCCCAGAAGACTGCTGCAGTGCAGGGAGGAGTTCTTTATGTCTAGTCAGAATTTTTCTTTTAATAATTGAAATCCATTTATTTTTGCATCATTATCATTTTCCCA
This sequence comes from Vombatus ursinus, assembly GCF_900497805.2. NCBI lineage: Eukaryota > Metazoa > Chordata > Mammalia > Diprotodontia > Vombatidae > Vombatus > Vombatus ursinus. Next base: position 7,847,293 of record NW_020954585.1, read on the forward strand.
ACAAAATCCTTCATATCATCTTCCCTCCTAAAACAACAAGCATTTACTAAGTGTTTACCACGTGTAAAGGCACTGTGCTAAGCCCTGGGCATACAGTGTGGAAAGGCAAAAACATGGTCCTTGCCCAAAGGGTGCTCACAACTGAAGGGCAAAGCACACTTAAGTGTTCAGGCCACGGCATCTTACCTACTTCCCTTTCTCCTCTTATCCCCTTAACACCCTTCTGTTGCTCTTCCTTCCCAAGCTTCCTTCCCACTCCTCGAGGAAGTCCCTGAGCAAGCTCCCACTCTCTGCTCCTCCCCTCTAGCCTCGCCAGGGTTTAGAGGACGCCAGTGCGGCTGCGTAGCACCCCCTGGCGGCCTATCCTGGAGCGCACGCGTCGCCTTAGCCCCGCGCTCACGGAGCATGCTCCGTGGTTGCCGCCTCGAGCTGCCTCCTGTGGCGTTCGAAACCGTTAGCGGGAGTTGGAGGCGACGCTTCGTCTCTTCGGGGGAAGTGGGGACATCTCGCCCCGACCTTGCCCCTTCCCTCCCCCGCCTCTCTCCATGGACCCCGTTTTCGGGGCTGTGGACCTCCGGCGCAAAGCCTTGGAGGAAGACAACGTTCCTTTTGATGGTAAGGCAGGTGATGAGAGCGCAGGACCCCCGCCGGCGAGCCCTCGAGTTCCCGGGGCACCTGGCTGAGGCGTGTCCGAGGCAGCGTTTGAACCCAGGCCCTGTGGCCGCCACACTGGGCCGCCTCTGAAGCTGGTGGGGGGAGGGGATGTTAGTCCTGCATGGGGACCAAGGGATGTCAGGACAGAAATGTCGCAGCCTCCACCCTCAGGGAGCTTCCTGCCTAGGCAACCTTGGCAAGTGTCTTCACTTCAGAGAACTTGAGCCCTCTGCCATGAACCGGCTTTGTGGCCTTGGAGGAGTCGCTTCCAGTGCTCCTTCTGTGAAAATCGAGAAGGTTGTTTCAATAAACATTTGTTAAGCAGTTACTGTGTGCCTGGCACTGTACTAAGAGCAGGGCCACAAAGAAGTCGAAACAGTTCTTGCCCTCAAGGAGCTCATCTTCGAATGGGGGAGACAACATGCAAATAACTACCTACAAAATATATACTGGGTAAATTGGAAGTAGTCTCATAGGGAAAGGCATTAGCATTAAAGGGGACCTGACTAGAAGTGGGTAGATTTAAGATCTCAGTGGTACCCTCCATATCTCAGTTTCTGTAAAATAGGAATAATATATTGGCCTTGGAAAAAAAAGCATCTGTCCTCTCAGTTCTTTTGGCCAGGAATTTTGGGAAAAACTAATAATAGCAGACTATTTATAGGTTTAATGACATTATTTAATATGACAACATTGTTAAATAGGTGCTGTTCTTACCCAGTTTTATAGATAAGTGAGGTTCAGAGAGGTTAAGTCCTTGTCTAGGCTAGGGTCACACAGCTAAGTTTAAAATGCTGTCTTCCTGACACCGAGTCCAATGTTTTATACACTATGCCACAGAGTCTAGAGCAATATATAATTTAAGATGTATTATTATTCTCAATCAATAATTTTTTATTTCACTTATGCAGGAGGCCACTAAATTGTGGTAAAATTTAAATAATGGATTTTCACAGTTCTGGATTTCTTGAGCTTCGTGGAAGGACATCTACTACCCTTCCTTTCCTTTGCACTCTTTGGTGACCCTTGTTTTCTCACACATTTCTGGGAAACAGATAGTTAGTCATAGTGAATTGCTGGTTAGGCTAAGTGTTTGCTTCTACAGACATGTCCCTTCCAGAGCTTTGTTGGTGAAAGTAAAATTAGGTAGATGAAGGGGTATAAATATATTAATCATGGACAGACTCTTTCTCCAGCTTCAAGGAATAGGTTGCCAGATCACATTTGAGCATTTCAATGCCCTAAGTGGCACTTTAGGGAGGTGGAAGCTGGAGAAAGGGCACTATTTAGTAGTCTAAAAAGTCTTATTTAATTTTTTACTTCCAAAATAAGAAGATACATGGAATCAGAGAAGGGTCTAAAAAGAGCAAATCATGTCATTTTTCTTTAAAAGATGATTTGTGAAATACTGGAAAGAGAATTATCCATGACCTGAAAACAATTACTGCCAAAAGCATTTCACTGGGAAAGTACTTAATGGATTAAACTTTTTAAAAATAATTCTTTAATCCTTAAAATGTCTATTATGAAACTTATTTCCATAGAAAATAGATGTTAGATAGACATTACTGTCTTTCTTTCTGTTTAAAGAGGTGTTTCCACTTCTAAAAGACCCTTCACAACACGCCTTGAGCACAACAATGAAGACCTCTCTTAAAATGAGAACCCAAGGACTAGGACTAATTATCTTCCAACATGGGCCCTATCTCCAGATACTCAGTCTTGTGGAGAAAGGAACGGCTGCCAAGGATGGAAGACTAAAGCCAGGTGATCAATTGGATACCTAGGTCTTATAGATTAATATAGATTAATTTATATAGATTGTGTAGATTAATTTATAGATTAACTTCTTCAATCCACCTAGAAGTTACATTTATTCCATTTCAGATGCTAGCTGTAGTGTGTTATGTCCATCTTGGTAAGTGAGACTTTCTCAATTGGCTAAATGCTCTTTGTCCTGATTGGTCAGGATTGATGGTTTTCTAGGTGGGTTAAGGTTTTCTCTTTAGAAGAGGAAAGAAATATTTTGAATTAAATCCAGCAAGTATTTATTGAGTGCCTATTGTGGAAGCTGGGAATGAAATGTAAGACTGCTTCTGCTTTTAAAGAAATTAAAATCTTATTGAGGAGACATTTATATAGCTATAGTAATTAGAAATAGTACAAAACAGTAAATTATCAAATGTTAAATTGCAGATAATCAAGTAGCATAATATATGGTATTGACTAATAGTTGATATGAGTGATTAGTTGTTCAGTCCAAAGATATTCATTGAGTGCTTACTATGTGGCAGATGGTATTTTTTATACAGAGTAAGGAGACAACATGTAAATAAGTATATACATAGTAGATGGGAAGTCATTTCAGAGGGGAAAGTGGTAGCAGCTGGGGAATGGGAAAAGCTCCTGTAGATTGAGCTGAGGCTTGAAAGAAGTAAGGATAGCTTAAAGAGTCAGAAGGGAAGGAGTAGAGCATTGAAAGGCAGAGTGGAGTGGGACAGGAAGGGAGACAATGCAAAGGCTGGGAGATGGGAGTGCTGTGTTGGCTATAACTGGGGGGAGAGTGTCATAGAATGTATGGAGGGGACTGAAAGGAAGGGGTCAGAGTATGTATGATATGTATTATGAGCTTTAAATGCTAAACAGAGGGATTTGCATTTGATTCTAATGGAAATAAGGAGCCACTAGAGTTTCTTGAGTGTGTGTGGGAGGGGGCAGTGTCATGGTCAAATATATGCTTTAGGAAAATCACTTTGGCATCCTTCACTTTAAGTGAAGGTTGGATTGGAATGGGGAGAGACTTGAGGCAAGGAGACCAGTTAGAAAGCTATTGCAGTAGTCCAGGTGAGAAGTGACAAGGGGCTGAACTAGAGTGGTGGCTACATGTGGTGAGAAGTGGACATATAGGTGTAATGTTGTGAAGGTTGAAACACCAAGATTTGGCAATAGATTCCATCTGTGGTGAGAGATAGTGAGAAGTTGAGGATGACACTTAGGTTTTGAGTCTGGATGACTTGGAAGGGTGGTACTGCCCTCAACAAAAATGAAGTTGGGAAGAGGGATGGGTTTGAGGGAAAGATAAGTTATTTTATTTTGAGATGCCTACATTTTTGTTTAATTATCTGCAATTTAACATTTGATAATCTACTGTTTTGTACTATTTCTAATTACTTTAGCTATATAAATGTCTCCTCAGTAAGATTTTAATTTCTTTAAAGACAGAGGCAGTCTTTGATATTTCCAGAAGGCAGTTGGTGAGAAGGGATTAGAGATTAGGAAAGAAATTAGATAAGGGAATCATCTGCATAGAGATTCAACAAGCTAAGTGCTGGAGAGTACTAAGACAAAAAAGAGATAGCCTCTGCCCTTGAGGACCTTACTTACATTCCACTGGAGGATATAGCTTGTATGTAGATAAGTAAATATTATACACACACACACACACACACATATGTATATATATGCACACACACACACACAAGATAAACATATGTGGGGGGGGATAGGGAAACACTAACAACTGGATGAAATCAGGAAAGGCCTTTTATAGGAAATAGAACCTAAACTGGGCCTTGAAGGGAGGGATTTCCAAGAAGCTGAGATTAGGAAGAACATTTGTCATGGATTACAGCTTGTGCAAAGGCACAGAGACAAAACATGGCGTGTTTACAGGGAGCAGTTAGCTGGTATATTTATATAAAATAATGTATAATTAGTTTGGGAAAAAAAAAAAGGAAAAATTGGCTGAAATTGGATTGTGAAAGACTTCAAATGCCAAACAGGAGTTTGTGTTCTAGAGTCATTAGGGACTCAAGATAACTGTAGGAAAATGACATAGTTGGATCTCTGTTTTAGGAGTATCAACTTAGCAACTGTGTGGGAGAGATATTGAAGAAGAGAGAGGTTGGATTTGGGGAGGTAAGTTAGGAGTGTGTTGCTCTTGGCTAGTGGAGAGGACCTGAACTGGGGTGGTTTTGGTTTGAATAGAGAGAATGGATTTAAGACATGTTGTAGAGGTAGAATCAACAAGTCTTAGCAATGTGACATATAAAAAAGTTTGAGAGACATAGTTTCTGAGTGATTAATCATTTTATTAATTATTGCTAGCAGATAATTAACAAAAGGGGTCAGTGGCACTCTCAAATGTCAAAGATGCATCCTGGTGGCTTTTTGATGCTTATAATGCCCTTGGAAGAGTGGGTGTTCCTGACAGATGGCAATCAACTCTGATTGGTTAACAATTAATGAAAAGAATGAACATTATAATGAGAGATGGACCTATTCTAATGAGGGACTGGGAGACTTGACTGTTCACTCAGATCTGTCTGACTAGAACACATTTGGCTGGATTTCACCCAGATTAGATTTTCTTTGTAAGGTGTTTCTAGTTGGGTGGGGCAACAATTCCACCTAGATAAGATGGCCTAAGTGTGGTAAATTTTTGGGCAAGGTCAGAGGTTTCCTTGAAAGACTAGACTTTGAATGAAGGAACAGGTTAAGGAGAAAACCCTGGATCTCCCCAATAATTGCTTATCTCTCAGCAATATATGCCCCAAAGAGGAGTTTATTATGTGATACAGAAAACCTGTGCCCAGGCCTAGAGAGGTTAGAGGCAGGGGCTGGAGATAACTGAGTTTGGAGCCTGGGAGAGGGGAGATCAGGTAGCTGGAGTTTTAGGGAAAGGCTTTATCCAAGGAGGTAGAGCTTGAGCCAAATTTTGAAGGCTGCATTGGATAGGAAGAGAAGGGGAAGAGCATTCCAGGAGGAAGGAAGAATATGAACAAAGAGGCTAAGCAGAGGTTCTTAACTTGGGGTCTGTGATTTAAAAAATTTTTTTTTGAAAATTGTATTTTGACATTATTGGTTCCCTTTGTGATTCTTTGTACTTTTATGCATTTAAAAACATTCTTCTGAGAAGGAGACAGGCTTTACGAGACTGCCCAAGGGATCCATGACACAAAAAAAAGCAAAAAAAAAAAAAAATAGCCCCTGTTAGGTTGGTGACTGACTGACCTGATCAGAATAGACTATTCATAGAGAGAGATTAGAATTAGGTTATCAAAGGCCTTCCTTGTCATTATGAGCCAAAGCTTTTGTCTTCTAAGCAATGGGGAACAATTTCAGATTCTTTAGCAGAATAGTGGCATGCTAGAAGTGGTGATTTACGAAGAGTGAAAGGATTAGAAACATAGATAAAATGGTGAGTGGTCCTGGTGAATGAGGTAAAAAACTCCAATTTCATAGTTCACTTATAATATGATATTTCCTTAGAGATAGATATTGTTGTAAGCAAGTTTTTCCATAAAAATACAGTATTCTAAAGACTGAATGAATTAAACAAAAATACAGAATTGATAATTGTGTAAATAAACCCAGCTTACTTTTTTAAGATAATCTCCAAATGGATTTATTAAAGGAAAAGGGAACAGCGCTTTGGGCTGTATGTACAAATGAAAGAGTTGGATCTAACTGGTCATCTAGGATAGTCTGCAGTCCTCTTTGTTCTCCTGAATCAATCTGAAAATCATGGTGTTAACGTTGAGTGCCCAAATGGGATGGTGTGGGACTGTATAGTTGTTAATGTAAAATGGAAACCAAGAACAATTGATAGCATCAGTACAGTTTCGGGGGTTACAGTTTCAGTGGTTTCACAGAATTTAAAGTTATTCTTGAAAAAAATGAAAGGGCCCAAACCTTTTTATAATAAGCCAGTTGCATTATTCTCAGCCTGTGGGTTTTGAAGTATACCTGTAATTTATCCTTTTAATTCTCAGTGCCAATAAATAATTCTAAGATCTCAGCACCTGGCACAATATTTTGGTTCTCAAAAAATGTTGAGTTTCTAGATGATATGCCTAGCTTTTGATCCAGAGCCCTCAAAATCTATTATTTCTTAGCACCAGAAACTTGATTCTGATTTCTGAGCATTTAATTTTTTATAGTTATGGTTCATTGCCATTGGTTTTGGTTAATTGCTTTGAACAGGGTTAATTTACTGTAAGAAATTCCTGTCAAATATTGCTTGCCTTTAGAACTTGTTAAGTACTCTCGAGCCTTAATGCTAACTCTAACAGAGGTTTTAATCAATTAAAATGACTTGGAGAGTATAGGTTTCTTGCCAGCCTGCTGCTCTTTTCAAATGACAGGTGTACTAATTTAATTGTTTGGTGGATCTGTTATCTCCTCTGTGTGTGGGCATTTCAGCCAACTCTTGTCCATTTCTTCCTATAAATACTCCACAGGAGTACAAAACAGTACCCACTTATTCCATATCTTACCCTTGACTCTCATTAAATTATCAGTCATACATCTCTTGGATGATATCTTTTGTGTATACAATTCCTTGTTTGTTATACACTGCTGCTCATTTATGTCTATCATGGATCTCTTCATTGCTGAGGTTGTGGTATCAAATGATTTGCAGCCACAAACCATCACTGGTACTTGAAAAAAAAAAAAAAGGATGGGCTTTTCTTTCAGGAAAGAACTTGACATCATTGAAATATACAATCCTGTCTTAGTATACAGAGTAAAAATAAAAACTATGACCTCTGGTAGTGGTATGGATTTCTATAAGGATGGTGTTACAAATGCTTCCTGTAGTCCAGGGGTGGGGAACCTTCGACTTCAAGGTCACATATGGCTTTCTAGGTCCTCAAGTACAGCCCTTAATAAATCCCCTTAATAAAAGGATTTGTTCTGTAAAACTTGGACTGTCAAAAGGCTACCTAGAAGGCCACATGTGGCCTGAGGCCTCAGGTTCCCTGTCCCTGGACTAGACTACCTAGAAAGTTATAAAAATTGTTAAGAAAATCTGGGAGAGGATGGTCAGAAATGTCAGATGCTGCAGAGAGGTCTAGAAGAATGAGGATCAAGAAAAAAAGCCATCTCTTAATTCTTCAAATATTATCATTGTGCCATAAGACATGAAAAAAGGATCATTTTCAGAGAAATCTAGGAAGACATATGAATTGATACAGATTGAACAGTGACTACAACATTGTAAAGACAAACAACTTTGAAAGGCTTAAGAATTAGAATCCAGCCAGTATTCCAGAGGATCAGTGATGAAACATGGTACCCACATCCTGAGAGAGTGAGAGAGAGATGATGTATCAAGCAGAGTAAGAATACATTTTCCAATGTGGCCATTGTAGGTGGGAATTTATTTTGCATGACTGCATATTTGTTCAAAGGATTTTATTTTTATTTTGCTTTTTTCCCAGCCAGTGGTAGACTGAGATAGGAAGAGAGGGCCTAGGCACCCCACACCTCCCCGAGAGAGAGAGAAAAGGTTATTGAAACATTTTTTAAATACACAGAATAGAACAGAAGGCCAGAAAGAACTACAAATAAACAGGAAAGCTTTAAAAGTTGCATGTTGAATTTATTATATGTTTAAAAAGAAAAGCTGTACACAAGAGGATTTGGTTTCATAAACAGTCCTCTTTTTCTGCACTATGGTATATATGGACATGTCCATTTTATGTGTTGAAGTTAGAATAAAAATATATTTGAAAGATTATTAATAACTTTGGAAGCAATTTCAGTTGAATAACAAAGTCAGAAGTCAGATTGCCAAGGCTTGAGAAATGATATGAGAAATGGAGGCAGTAAGAGTACAGCTATTTCTAGAAGTTGGGCTGTGAAATGGAGCAAAGATATAGGACAATAACTAGAGGTAATGGTAAGGTTTCAAATTGATTTGGTATGCTTTAAACTGTTAAGTAAATTGCTGGGGGGCGGTTTTCAACTTTTTTTTTAGGTGATGTTCTGATTTCAGTCGGCCATTCAAATGTGTTAGGATATACACTTCGAGAATTTTTACAGCTTTTGCACCATATCCCCATAGGTGCAATACTCCAAATCAGAGTTTACCAAGATTTTATTGACATACCACCAGAATGGCAAAACATAGATGACTTAATTCCTGAGACTAAGCCTGCAGCAGTAATAACTCAGTAAGTGGGTTTTTTTTCTCAACATTTTCTATTTTGATATAAATTTATTATGTGGTGAAAAATATTTATGTAGATAAAATGTGATCCATGTTTAAAGGGAGAGTGGATCAGATGGGTAGAAAAGATATTGGTGATAATTAGGATTTGCTGAGTTTTGAAGCACATTTCTAAAATTATTGTTCTGGTATACAGCATTATGTGTTAGGAAAATACATTTTCCCCACAACAGATTCATTCAAGTACTTCCCTGATTTCACTAATCAAAAAACCTTTCTTCCTAATTTTCCCTAGTTATTCCTATTTTATGTTGCTGTTAAATCTAGCAGTCATGTACAGCTCATACTTTATGGTGCTTTAAGGCTTATGGGACACTTCACACCAACCCTGTTTGACAGTAGTATATCTCCTTCCTTTTACAGATAAGGGCACCTTGAGGGTCAGGAAAGTTAAGAGCCTGTAGTCACACTACAGTTTTGGAACTAGGATATGAACCCAGGTCTCTTGATTTCCAAGGCCAGTGTGCTTTCTCTACATCATGCTGCTGCTTGTCTATAAGACTGTATTGACAAGTACACATTTTACTAAGAATGAGAAATGACCTATGGTCATTAATTTAAAATAATGCAATCATCTGAACATGTTGGGACCAGAGAGAATAGGATGAGCTTGTGAATATGTAGGATCTAAGGTCTTTTGAGTTTTCTATAAAGCTGGATCTAAACTCAAAACAGTAAGACTTAGCCATAAGTAAGAACAATTTTGTTCTATTTGCATATAGTTAAAAGTTGGTAAATTTATTGTGCAGAGTAATTAAATCCTTATTAACAAATCAAGTTGGCAGTGACCTGAGAACTAATTGGTAAGTTAGTGATTATAATACCAACTTCATGAAATGTCAGTGTATTATATTATAGTTTGGAAGCAGAATACACTGGAGTTCACTTTTCACAAATACATGTTTACCCATCTGGGTGGTAACAGGACTACATGTGAGTAAGGGTGGATAGTCAGGTGTGTGTGTATATGTGTGTGTGTGTGTGTGTGTGTGTGTGAGTATGTGAGAAAGAGAGAGAGAGAGAAAGTGAGAGTAAGAGTGTGAGAATTAGGAGAGGTTCAAATGTCATGAGGAAAGGTGACGGATAGCATAAAACTATCCTTCAAATGAAAGAAAACAAAGGCAAGTTACAGAAAAGTTGTTGGAGGTCCTTATGAAAAAAAAAAAGATGTAATTAAGTGAGCAGCAAGAGGACCCTTGGATGGAAAGTGGTAAAAGAACTACAAAGCAATATATAGAAACACAAGACTGAATATTTAATTTCATTAAGCAGTAGATATGAAAAGAAGCAGTGACTTCCTAGCATTACTATAAATAGAACTCTGCCATTTTGAAGGTACTCAACCATTTCATTTGAACCCCCAAAAGATACAGTTGCTTTGTGATATCATTTCACCTTTACTCAGTCTCTAGAGAGAAGTCAAAGGAGGCCAGAAATGTAGTAGCACCAATGGACTCCATACTCCTTTAGGGACTGAACTGGATGCAGTAAGAATAAAGCATTGACCTTTAGTTCTCACTATCACTCATAGAAAAAGCCTGAGCTTAATTTTAACATAGTTCTTATGAATTGTGCAAGGTATTTTAAAGTAAAGTCTAGGTATAGAAAAGATTAAAGGTTACTTAAAATTTTTAAAAGGGAGATTAATGCAGATTGTAGGACAATTCATTTAAGAATTCTAAAAATACTGCAAATATCTTTTTTTAATCATTTATTTATTTATTGGCGAGGCAACTGGGGTTAAATGACTTGTCCAGGGTCACACAGCTAGGAGATGTCAAGTGTCTGAGGCTGGATTTGAACTCAGGTTCTCCTGACTCCAAGTCCATAGCTCTGTCTACGTGGTTCTATGCCACTTAGCTGCCCCAATACTGCAAATTTTAAAATCTATTTCATTACTTATTCTTCCCATTTTAGCACATCAAGGAAATATGAGCAGGAAGAAGATACATCTTTCTCTAGTAGTGAGGATGATGAAGATGTCCAGTTAGATGAACGATTTAAGTACTATAAGTCTCCACAATCATTTCAGCATCATTCTACAAGGAAGCTGTCATCAATCTCCACAGACTGGCATGGATATAAAAAAAAGAATCATATATTTACTGTAGGAGAAGACATCGGATGTGATGTTATGATTCATAAGAATTCTGATGAGCAGAACATGGAGGTTCCAAAAGACTTTAGAGCACCTTCCCCATATTGGACAATGGTAAAACAAGACAGTGACTTTTCTTCTACTTCCTCTTCTACATCAGATGCTTTTTGGCTTGAAGATTGTGCCTGTGCTCAACAGGAAAAGGACCAATATTTTACTACATAGGAAGATGATTTAATTCAGGATCAGATGTTTAATTTTCCATGCCATTGAAGTGCTAAAGGTTTAATTTTAGCACATCATTATATATAGATTTATTTTACAAAGGGATGCATTCTTCCCAGCTGAGTATATAGAAAGCAGTTGTAATCCAGAAGCCTCCATGGATCTTTTTTAGGCGATATCGAAACATAATTATAACTAGCTCTGCAACTTCCATTCTCAAAAGAGCAACACAATCCAGAATACTTTGATCCTGTCCTTGAGAGAATGAATCAGTGCATATGAATATAATGCTATGGGATTTTAGTGGCAGAATGAACTATGAGGATGTCAAAACATTGATCTTCAACCTCTTAAGGTAAAAGGAATAGACTTTGGCTCAGGTCAATGTATACAGAATATAATTACCCCACACTTTGATATATAAAACAGATAAATTCTAGGATGATCATTTACTTAGAAAGTTATTACTTTCAAAAGGGTTCTCTTAGGTTGTGTGATCTACTGTATTAAGTGTTGGTTTATGTTTTACTCCTTCAGAGAGAAGAGACCTTGTGAGAGGAAAACTGAAAATGAGCTGTAACCTTAATTGTTTAGAAAACAAGACTTTGATTTACATTCAATTTATGCAGTCTTTCTTAAATGTACCTACCATGGAGAAATCCAGTTATTTAATTTTACCTAAATGGTAACTACTACCTCTATGAATTATTTAAAAGTTATCTAACAATTCTGAAATATTGAATTGACTGTATCCAGTTAGCTCTACCAAATTTCTAATAATCTTTTTTCAAAAATGTATTTTTTTAAATCAGTTATTTCCCCCATCCTCATTTCTTTTGAGAAAGAAAAAACAGTGATTCAATGTTCTGAGCCAAGTAATCCTTTATCTCCTTGCCATGGTGGTGGAGAGTGAGGGAAATTTTGTTTATCTCTTTTCTGGAAGTTTCATTGATATTTTAGTAACTTAAAAGTTCAGCTATATATTGTTTTCTTCTGCTTTTTCATATACATCTCTGGTTTCTGATTTTTTCATTTGTTATTTTTTACTGCACAATTAGATTCCATAATTTTTCAGCCATTCTTCCAACACCAGCTTTGTTTCGAGTTCTTTGGTACTACAAAAAACCTTTGTTTCTGTGATCATTGGCTCTGGGGAGTTTTCCAAATTGAAATTAATTCCAAATTGAAAGTCACAATGACTGAGCTACTTCACAGCTCCACCAAGTTATCAGATTGTACCATTTTATCTTCACTCTTTCCACCTTTGCCAGTCTGTATGGTGCGAGGAGAAACAATTATTTAATATGTACTTTTCTTATACTTAGTAATCTGGAGTCTTATTTTCTTATGATAATTTATGGTTTGCAATTAAAGATACTTGAATTAGTTATCTTCTAACTTTTTTAATGGTGTAACCTTTTATATTAAGGAAAGAAGTAAAATGTTGGACTAAATCTAATTCCTTTCATATTGCTTTCTAGTTTTCTTGACAGTCCTTGTATAATAAATATAATAAGGGAGTCCTTTAAACAGTAATTTATACTCATGGGTTCACTGAACAAGGGGGCTGCTATTTTTATTCCTGTTTTTTGCTTATCTAATAATCTGTTTAACTGATCTACTTGTTTTTATAAACAGTGCCTGATAGTCTGAAATCCGAGTGACCTTTATGCAAATTTATTGTGCATTTTTACTCAAGCAAAAAATAAATATCCCTTCCTACCCCTCCCCTAGCATACAATGAAGTAGGTATTCAAACACTTAACAGACTAAGAAAAATTCAGGAAAAGAATTAGCAAAAGCATTTTAAATAAAATGTTTTATTGGCTTTACATTAGACCAGGTGCAATTTATCTGCATTTCTGTTTTGCCATTTTTCAATTCATAAATAAAAAGATGGAATAGTGTTAATAAATTCTGATCTTTCACCAAGGGCTATTCTGCCAGTTTGTGTTGAGAAAGTTTTTTGTTTTCTTCCATTGTAGGTGCTTCATTTTTCTAATTCATCAAGGAATGGGGTATTGGCCAGATTTCCACTTGCTGCCATTGACTTCTTGCCAGAAACAAATTTCTTTGCTGCCTGAAAAGTTGACAGAAATAATAAAACATACATCACTACTTAAAACACATTTTGTTTTTTAAAGAGTGGAAATGTAATGTAATTAGTGTAGAGAGCTTCAATGCAGATTAGGACTTTCTCTGCAACAATCTTAGGTACCTGCTGCTTTAAGGATTTGGAAAATAGCTAATATTTATACAGTGTCTACTAGTGCCAGGCAGTGTGCTTTGCAAAGATTATTTCACTTTTATCCTCACAACTCTAGGAGGTAGATGCTATTATTATCCCCATTTTACCATTATGGAAAGTAAGGCAAACAGAGGTAAGATGACTTGCTCAGGGTGTCACACATAGGGTAAGTGAGCACAGTTAGCAAGTATCTGAGGCTAGATTTGAACTTGGGTCTTCCTGAATTCAGGCCCAGCACTCAATCCTGTGTGCCATCTAGCTACCCCTCTACTTGAGGGGGGGGTGTGTGTGTGTGTCTGTCAAAATTTTATCAGGTTATAAGACACTTTTTATCTTTTATTTCATTAAGTACCATTAAAATGGACAAACATTTAAATGCCACATGAAAAATTCTAGAAGCAAGGCAATTTGGTATTTTAGGGTAAGTATAAATCTATAGGTACAGGCCTACTCTTGTATTGCAAAGAAATTCTTAAAGTAAAGCTGGTTTTTGAGGAAGAAGCATGGTGACACCACCTGGGGGTGTTGCTTTCTCTTGACAAACAGGTAGGAGCTGAGACACATGTCGGAGACAATAGATGAAATGATCACAGCTTTTTTCTTGTACATTTTTAATGCAATGTACAAACGTAAAACTAATCCCTAACTTTGAGTCATGCACAAAAGTATCTGTGAGCATGCTAATGTGTTCAGGATTTTAAAATCATTCAGGTCTGGATTTTATACACATGCACGCACCCACCCACCCACCAAAAGGAACCCTTAAAAACAGTTGTTCCTTTTTTATATAGGTGAAAAAGGTAAATCATACTTGTGTATAAAATCAGGAAAGCTCAAGTATAGAAATAATTACATTCCAACATTATGAAGTGGTTTATTTTACGTACTGTTATGACATCAGCAGTAGCCACAGAGTCAATTGTTTGAAGAACAGATGATGGTGTGACATATGAACCAGATGCCAGGGCCTGGGACCCAATTTCATCCAGAAATCCCTCTGAAGACTCGATTAACATCAGGTACCCAGCTTTTAGTTTGTTTCTAGGCAAGAAAGTGTTTATTATGAAGAATTTAAGTAATAGATTTTCAACACATAAACATTAAGGTTTATTCTTCTAAATAACAAAGTTAGTTGGAAAGTACTCATATAGTTGTATGCACAATGCCTTCAAAATCTTAAATGACCATAGTTTTCTAGTCTATTTTCTTAATTTACCTAGTATTTATTACTATTAGTTTTCAAAACTACTGTACACAAAATCTAGTAGTAATAGCTATTAAATTTAATTGTATTCCATAAAAACTATTCTGTAATACTTGCCTGGACCCACTTAAAACTCTGGAACTGCAGAAAAAACCTTATTTAGTTATGCTATTTTCTTATGGGTTCCCCTTCAATGGAAGTTTTCAAGCAAAAGCTAGATAAACTGCTTGTCAAGTAGGTTGTAAAGAGGATTCTATTTCAGGTATGGGTGGATATAGATGGAGGTCCCTGAGATTTTGTGATTCTTTGTTCTAACAGAAGGTCCCCAATGTGGTTTTTTTTGAGGGGAAAGGAATTGTTTTTTAAACAAATTTTTTAAATCAAAAAGCCTCTATAATTGCTATATTTACAATTCACAGTACACTAATAATGAAATAAAAAAAATTATTTGGTTCAGAAAATTTTACTTTTTTTTGGTTGTTGCTGGAACTGTATGCTGGATATATGTTTGACTGAGAGCCAGAGCACAGAATGTGATTGAGTGTACCAGTTAATATAATAAAGCCATAGGAAATAAAGAGGTAAAGACTCGGGGGTTGTGTGTGTGTGGGGGCATCTAAGATGCAGTTGAAAAATATGTCCTTCCTCAGGGCCTCTCAAATTAAGATCTTTTACTAAGAGATTATGTAATTCTTTTTCTCTGCAATGATTACACTTTTTTTTTTTGCTTGCTATGGGAAGACTAAACATGACATGGTACATTAAAAAAAAACAACCATTTTTCAAAACTGGTAACTGAGTGTTTTGTGTTCTGCTGTAAACTTGTACAACACTAAAATATTTTTAAAAAAAAGTAAACAGCATTTAAAACCTAAATTTATTTCTTTAAAGGTCAAATGCTTCAGTTTACTGATAGTTTGTTTCATTGACAATGCAACTGTGTAAAGGTGTAGTGAATCAGCTCTTGGGTCATTTAATAAAGTGTGTTGCACAAATTCAAGGGACTGTTCAGTGTAACAGTTTTGACACCAATGAGGTATGAATGATTAAGTTATATGGTGATTTCCTAGATTCTAATAACACAATATACCCAACTGTCATTAAGTTATTAACATAAGTGTTAAATGGTTAAAAGGTAATTAACGCTACTGAGAGGCAAGAGTTGAACTAAATGGCCTCAGGGTTACATTGTAAGCTCCCTGCTGGCAAGGACTGTCTTTTCACATTTGTAGTTGCAGTGCTTAATAAATATTAATTGATTCTATCTAGCACTGAAACTTTGAATCCTAAGATCATACACACTTCTTAAATTTTTTATCTAAAATCTACCCTAATTCCTCAAACTTCTATTAACAAAACTGATGAAAAAAAGATGTTAGGTCTCTCAAAGCAGTAACTAAATTCCTGTAAATTAGGAATATTAATCTCAATTTGGTTCCTAGGAATGGGTCACTTTCAAACAGTAAGTATGTTAACCTACAAATATGAGAATGATATTGGGAATAAAGGGGAAGGTGTCAGAAAACTTCTTTGAAAAAGCTGATGAGTGTCTGAGCTCAAAAACTGCTCATAGTAAATGGCCAATCTGGAGGACCTTGCAGCCAAGAAGATGTGTCTAACGAGAAGGGTATATATAAGGATAATTTTGAATCACAGACTAAAGATGTTAACTATAGACAGTTCTTGCTTTACTATTGCAGACCTCTACATAAATCAATTTTTACATAATGCAAATTTGCCCACAGATGTGGGAAACAGGGAGCCAGGAAATGGGGGAAGGGGGAGAGAAGGTAGATAGAAGGTAATATCAATTCACATGCCTGTGAAGGGAGCACACAGTTCAAGGACATGTGGGGGACTGGGACAGAGAAGCAAGAGCAGGAGGAAGGCATGTATGTATGGCTGGACATAGACATGGACAGGGAAACTTGGGGCCTGGGGACAATCATGTGGTATCTAAGGATGGAAGACACAAGGGCAGGCGGGTGGAGCTGGATAAAGGTGTCTTCTCTCCCAACTGGAGGTCTCAAGCCAAGCTCTGGAGCCAGTGGTGGTGAGGGTTCTTCCGCTTTCATTTGGAGGATTTTTTTATTTTTTGTGGGGTGTTAGGGGAGAACGCTAAGCCAGGGGCAAAAGTGGACCAATAGAGTACACAGTACTGTATAGTAAAGTGGGTTTTTGGAATGTGGATTTCTTAAGTCTTTAGTATAAAGTCAATTTACACAAAAAGTAAAGCTGTATTCTCAAAACTGGATTTTTTCCTGTGAAATTAAAAAAGGTTTTCTTTCTAATTTAATGGAGGTATTGCTAGGTGAAGCTGAGAGAAATGTCAGATTAAAAGGTATGCAGCTGGATTCCAAACAAACTTCTGAACCCCTTTAAAGAACAACAAAACATTTTACATGCAGAAAAAAGAGGAGGGAAGATTTAAAATTGTGTGCCTGAAATTTAAAACTCTGCACTGAGGTCAGTGCTAACCTGAATCAAGGTAGCATTTCTAATTTCCTATGAATGGCAAAATATTAGACTTTGTTCAGCTGAACTGATTTTTCCTCACCTAAAGAGCAAAAGCATAACACACACACACACACATACATATTTTATACTTACTTAGCTGCTATGACATCTGGTTCAGGAAGGTTACCATGAGCAACTGCTTTTACCTGGTTGTAAGCAGCCCTGATAACCTAGAGAGAAAAGTAAATTTAATCAGTAACTTTCAGTGCCATTTTCTCCATTTTTTGTCAAAGCTCAACTGTACTGGACTTCCAGATGACAATATAACTTTGGTCAAATTTGGTTGTAGAGAGCTGTTTAGAGGATGATATTATGGAAATTTACACTGATAAGCTCCAAATCTCCTTCAAAAAACAACCAAACCAAACTTCCTACTAAACCATTCTATAATCTTCCTATTGTAATACACTGACCCCCTTCCTCCCTTCACGGAAAATCCTTAGAAAACATTAAGGACACACAATGGCAGAAAGTGTAAGGGGCTTAGCATAGAATGAGAAGTGCTAATGGAAAAGCCAACATAGAGGTAAGAGAAGACTGGGTAGAGAACATGAGCTTTCCATTATTTGGGTAAAGAAATGAAGAGACTGTAAAATTAGAACTGAAAAAATAGGATTTTTTGAGTTGAGGTCTTTTTGTCTTGGGCTGGAGGTTTTTAGACTCCTATAGCTTTCAGCTGCCTTTCATCTCATACTTTTTAGCTGTAGAAAACCAGAAGGGCCAAGGTGAAGCTCAAGGCATGGAGTTGGGGGCTTTAGCTTACTTCAGGGTTTAAAAGAGGAGGTAGAAGTACAATACTTTCCTTGGACATTTCATCTAAATCACTCATGGGTTCTGCTCATGCCTTTTTTTTCATTATCAACTTTCTTTTCAACCTCAATGCAACTAGTTATCCTATCCCTACCACTCTAGGGCTAGGGTGGTACAGTGGATAAAGCACTGAGCCTAGAATCAGGAAGACCTGAGTTTAAATCTGGCCATAGATATACTACTAGCTGTGTGACCCTGGGCAAGTCACAACTTCCAGCTGCATCAATTTCCTTAACTGTAAAATGGTAATAATAGCACCCTCCTAGGGTTGTGAGGATCAAATGAGATAATATTTATAAAGTGCTTAGCAAAGTATCTGGCACATATAAGCACAGTTAATAAATGCTTGTTTCTCTCTCCTTTCCCCACTCTAAAAAGGTTACCTGTGATTTCCTCATTGCCAAATTTAGTGGCTATACTCATCCTCTTGATCTCTTTACATGGCCACCACCTCTTGTTGGGATATTCTCTCTTCTCTTGGCTTCAGGGGTACCATAATGCTCCTGATTTTCCTTCTGTATTTAACTGTTCCTTTTATGTCTCCAATGGCTCTTCACTAGCTTCCTAGCTTTCTTATGTGGGTGTTCCCCAAAGGGGAATTTTCACTATTTCTCCTGGCAATTATCACACTTCCTCCATATAGGAGGATTACCAGTTGCATATATACAGCTGCCTTTCTTAAACATATCTGTTCAAGTCTTTCCCTTGCTTGAAAATCTTTAATGACTCACTACTGGCTGCTTCCTTTTTCAAATTATTGCAAACCTTCTATTTAATAACCTGTTCTAAATTCTTAAGACATACACACACAAAGAATAGACTATTAAATGGTTCAGAGCAAGGGACACACTTTGTCTTAACTGGATCGCATCTTTAATACTATGTTAAGTTCTGAACACCGAATTTTGAGGTAAGCCATTGATAAACTAAAGTACATATAGGTAAAAAGGGATGAGGACAGTGAAGGGTTTTGAAACTATGACAAGGAGAATGGTTGAAGCAACTAGAGATATTCAATTTATAGGAAAAAAATCCCGGGATACAGTAATTGCTTTCAAGGTGTCATGTGGAAGACAGATTAGATACATACTATCACGACTTTTTAAAGCATCAAAAAAAAGAAGTGGTGGAAGTTATACCAAGGTGGATTTTAGCTCAGTATAAAGAGCTTTCTAATAAAGAAGGCTGTCAAAAAATGAAATGGACCATCTTGTGGGACTGTGAGCTCCATCGTTAGAAATGTTTGAATTGAAGATGTATAAAAGATATTCTGCACTGACACTGAAAATACCAGCTTCTCAGACCTTGAATCTAATTTTGCATAAATAATAAGAAATTCAGTTTTTGCTGATTTCATTTTTATAGAGTTACTAGGATGGCAGATCAGGGGAATTTTATAAAATATAATCTGTTTTGATTTCAGCAAGGCATCTGACATTCTCGTATTGGCAAGGTGGTGCAATGTGGTGCAATGTGGTTTGAAAGATAACAGTTGGCAGGTTTATTACAGCAGGTTGTTATCTTTTTCTCTACCCTCTAAATTGATCTTTTAAGTATCCACCTGGAAGGAGATCTCATAATGTACCACAGCGTATTATACCTTTTGACATTTTTATCAATTACTTACATGGATGACCAAAAATGGCCAAGGGAGCTATTAGCCCTCCCTGTTTTTTGCCTTTCAAAAAAACTTATATTTAGGCAGTTAGGTGGGGAAGTGGATAGAATGCTGGAAGATTTGAGTTAAAATCCTGCCTCAAAATCACTACCTGTGTGATCCTGGGAAAATCTTTTAACTTCTCTCAGTTGTTTTCTCCTCCTTAAAATGATAACATTAGCACCTACCTCACAGGGTGAGCATCAAATGAATGTATGTAAAGTGCTTTGCAAACCTTAAAGTGCTATATAAATGCCAGCAGCTATTATTATAATAAACATTTATAAATATGCAAACTTCAAATATGTGATTAATTACAGTATTCAAACATTTTATATTTTAATAAAAAAAATTTCAGGGGGGGAGAGGGGTTTAAAACTTACATCCTCAGCAACTGCAGCCTGAGATATAGTATAAATTCCAAAGAGTCCAGAATCAGAATAATTTGCATTAAAGGCTGAAACCTGAAAAACAATTCAGCTTTATTAAATACAGTAATAAAAGTCAAAACAAGATATGGGGAAGAGATATACTTCCTAAGGATGGCCAAAGACTAGTGTCTTCCTTTCTAAGCAAAATACTTCATTATCCCACTTAATGAGATAATACAATTCCCCCCTCTTTTTTAAAAGATATTTTTAACTTCACATTGTAGTCCTAACACTGTGTCTGTTCCCTTCTAAACTTTCTTCTTACTTTTTTAAAAAAGTGATTCATTCATTAACCATCTTTTCCTACTCTATTTTAATATTACTATCCCTCTCCGTTCTTCTTCCCTAACAAAGACTAAAAGTCCTTGTCTGTAACAAATATGAGGACAAATCCACACATTGCTGTCTCATTCTGCACTAACTCTCTAAAAAGAGGTGGGAAACATATTTCAACATCAGTTTTCGGTAGTCATGACTGGTCATTGCACTGGTTCTTAAGTCTTTCACATTGATGTAGTCTTCATATAAACTGTTCTGATTCTGCTCACTTCTTTCTCCAACAATTCATATAAAGCCTTCTAAGTTTCTCTGAATTTTTTCCTTTCTCATTATTTCTTATGACAAAATAATATTCCATCAATTCACATACCATAATTTGTTCAGCCATGCCCCAGTTGATAGGCAACCACTTTGTTTCCAGTTTTTTGCTAAACAAAAAGTGATACCATAAATATTTTTGTATGTTTGGGTCTTTTCTTCATTGATTTCTTCGGGATATAAGTCTAGCAGGTCACAGGGCATTTAGAATTGTTAGATTCATTAGATTTTGCAACATTGTTTCAGATGGCTTTCAAGAATTGTTGGATAACTTCAGAGTTTCACCAACAGCATGAGTGTGCCTGTGCTTCTACAACCTCCCAAGAACTGTTATTTCCTTTTCTGTCATCTTTCCCAGTGTAATGGGTGTGAAGTGAAACTCTAGAGTGGTTTTAATTTCTATTAGTCATTTGAAGAAAATATGGTTGTTGATAGATTACCATTTTTCCTTTAAGAACAGTCTATGCATATCCTTGCACCATTTCTCTATTGGAAAATTTGTTCTTGTTTACATACATACACACAGAAAGACACATATATGCATCCACAACATACACACACACACATACACATACATACACACACACACACACACACACTATATTGAGTGGTCTTCACTATACAAAATTTTTGAGACCACCCTATGTATCTTGGACATCTGATCTTTATCAGAGAAATTTGTTGAAATTTTTTTTCAAAATTCAGTCTCCCTCCCTCTAGTTCTAACTGCAATGATTTTATTTGTTCAAAATCTTTTAAATTTAATGTTAAAAATTGTTCACTATCTTTCGTGAGCCTTCATATTCCTCATTTGGTCAAAATCTCTCCCCATCCATAGCTGTGAAAACTACTTCCTTTCCTGTTTTTCCTTGGTGAACTGTCATCATTCCTTTTAGGTTCTATGTGGTTTACTTTTCCTATAACTTTTTGATGGAAATCTTTCTAATAGGTATTATTATTATTATTAAAACTTCCCAGTTTTCTTAAGTGTATTACTTCAGTACTTATAAGGATACTTGCACTTTTTACAAGACTCACCAATTGTAATTCCTTTACTATTTTTGGTAGATGTTTTCAAACTGTTGTAGCCCCCCTAAAATTAATATCCTTTAGCCAACCTAGTTATCTCAGTGAACTTAACTAGGCTGGGCTTCATGCAACAGACTTATAATCTGTACTCATTCATACTCAAAGCTATTCTAGTGGCAAGAACACTCAGAGCTTATGCTCTTCCCAGTAACAGGTAAGAACTAAGGCACTGGAGGACTTTATTGAGTTTCTTATATAAAATGCTTTACTCTTCCCTTGATGACTATCTCAATGTGAATATAAATTAACATAATACACATACTATACAGGAATATACTAGATATATTCCTGAGATTTTAGGGGCCTATGGAAAGCGGCTCCAGAATGTTGTTCTTTAAGTCTATTTCCTAGGTTGATGGCTGTTACTTTCTCAGATTCTTATGTACTACCTTTATGCAAAATTGTCTAGATGATGGCCTGAGGGAGGCTTTAAGCCCCCAATAAATTAGAATGCACAAAATTTGTGAAAGCTTTTTTGTTCCTCAGAGGCATCTTTTGATTACTTTTAAGTGCTCTAATTGTTTGAAGTGGTCTGAAATCTGATACTCAGATAAATAGGGTCTTACTGCATTATTCCAAGCATACAGTTAAAGCTTCCATAAATGAAACTTCTTTATCACAAATCCTTAAGCACTTTCTCATATAAAACTTATATAAACATGCAGACAGCTCAATGCAGCATTTGTCTCAACATCTACATAACCAATTGGTCAAATACTGAATCAGAACTATTGAACTGATGTTTAGTAAGAAACATTCATTTTGACCTAAGAAAAGGCTATTATTAACACTCACTAGAGTCAATGGGCATAGGAAAGATGAAAGAAATAGTAGGAAGACTATGGTGCAAAAAAGAAAACCCTCAATGAAGTATGTATTAAGAAGAATAGCTTTACTTCCTGGTTCTATGGGATTGAGAAATAAAGTAAAACACTTACAATTAAGTACCATCAGAGTATCAACTAACCAAAGATTTGCTAAGTCAACAAGAATAATAATGTTCTTTTACTGTTACTTATACTTTATATTATACTGTTATTTATACTTTATATTACACAGAGTGGGCCTAAAAAGAGCTCTAAGGAAAGGAGTGAATGATTATCTTTCAAAGGTACAATGGCTCTTTATAATCAAAAAGGGAATTGCATTTTCTTTTCAGGAGAAAGATGTCTTTTGACTTCTTGGCTCTAGGTCATTTCAGCACTTTGATCTTTGCCAAAAAATGGAACTGTGTTAAAGAAGTAAAAATAATGAACTTCTAATTATGTCAATGATGTGCCATTCTCATTTCACCCCAGAATCAGAGAGCTAGAATAGCATGCACTAGATGAGAAGTGGTGAGAGAGTTAGAAGTGGAAACAAGGAAATACAGAAAGAAACCTAAGTCAGACAAAGGACTAGCTGGATAAAGGGGTCCTAAACCTTTAAGTTAAAAAAAAAATTAGCCCAAGGGGGAAGAAAAATCTAAGAAATGAATGTTGAGCATTCAGTCTGAATTTCTGACAGTTCTAAGTATTCTTTTTTTCTTTTGCATTAGAGTATCTGAAATAGATTTTACATCAGAGAGATGGGAAAGGAGAGAGGTATGTCAAATTAAGCATGGTTATTTCTTCAGTTTCTAAAAAGATTCCCTAAGATGTCTTAAATCTTAATAATTTTTCAAGCCTTTTCTCAGAACTATATTTTAATACTAAATCTTTGAAAATAAAATAAAGGCAATAAATGTTTATACTAACATCAAATGGTTGGTTTGTTCCCTTGGCTACAGCCTGATGCAGCTGGCTGCTGGCATTGCTGCCCCTCTTAACATGAGGCCCTGCACCAAGGACATGCTGAAGGACACTAAATGCATTTGCCTCTGCACTTCCTGAGGTAGCCCCCTCGGCTACAATGGCAGCATGGACAAGACTATCACCATTCTGCTCTCGAATTTCACCTGGGGTGGGAGGGAAAGCAAAAGGTTAATCAGATTTTGTTTTTGTTTTAAATTTCTCATTAAATCCAAGTTTTGCCCTTAAGTCAACTTCACCTTCATAAAAGTAATGGTACACACAAAAAAGAAGTGATAACTAAGATAATTAATTGGTCCTTTTCTCCCTTACATCATCCTGCAGTACTGTTCAATTATACCTCAACATGGACCACTGAAGAGACAACATAGGGACAAATTCTTCCCTTCCAAACTAGCTAATCCACTCATTACTCCCAAGTATCGACCTGAAGATATTATAGGTCTTATTTTAAAGACTAAGTTTGTTTAAAAAAAAAAAAAAAAGGCAATAGTGGAATCACAGAGACTCCCTCCTCTTTTTCATCTCCTACCACTCAGGTGCCTTATGCCACTCTCTCCTCCTTCATCCCTGTATCACATGAAGTGGCTCTTTTTTTTTTTTTTGATGGCCTTACTTCTTGGCAAGGCTTAATCCCTCTACTTGTTCAAGTGATCCCATTCCATCTCCTCCCAGAGATTGGCGCGCCGCCCCCGCCATACCCCTACCCCGGTCATTCCACTTATTTTCAGTCTCTCTCTGCCTACTGACTCATTTCCTACTGCCTACAAACACGCCCATGTCTCCTCTATTCTGAAAAATCCCCCACTTGATTCTTCCATCCCTGATAACTATCATCCTATATGTTTTCTGTAGCTAAATTCCTTGAAGAGGCCATCTCTGATAAGTTCCTCCACTTCCTCTCCTCTCACTCTCTTTTTAACCCCTTTCAGTATGGCTCCTGACCTTATCATTCTAAGAAAACTGCTCTTTGCAAAGTTACTAATGATCCCTTAGTGCCAAATCCAATGGCCTTTTCTCAATCCTCATTCTTCTTGACTTGTATATAGCCTTTGACACTGCCAATAATTCCTTTTGGATATTTTTTCGCTAGGTTTTTGGGACACCACTCTCTCGCAGTTCTCATCCTACCTATCTGACAGTTACTTCTCTGTTTACTTTGTTGAATCATCCTCCAGATCAGTCTTTAACTTCTGTCCTGGGGCCTCTTCTCTCTTACACTACTTGGTCATCTCATCAGCTATCATTTAATTTACCATCTCCATGCTGATGACTCTCAAGTCTACCTTTCCTGTCTGAAACTCTGCGGACTTCCTAACTCACATCTCCAAATGCTTTTTAAACACCTCGAACAGGATGACCAATAAATATCTTAAAGTCAATATGCCAAAACAGAATTTATTATTGATCTCCCTAAACCTTTATTCCCCTTTGGAGAACAATACTATTTTCTTAGTCCCTTAGGCTTGCAACCTAGGAGTTATGCTGGATTCCTCACCCTGTTCCCCCCACCTCCACCCCAATCCAAGCTCTTGCCAAGACCTGTCAATTTCACTTTTGGAACATCTCTCAAATACACCTCCTTCTCTCCTCTGACAGCCACCACTGTAGTGTAGGCTCTCATCACCTCACACCTGGACTATGGCAATAGCCTGCTGGAGGGTCCACTTGCTTCTAGTATCTCCCCACTCTAATCTATCCTCCATTCAGCCACTCAAGTGATTCTCCTAAACTGCAGATCTGATCATGTCACCCCTCCCCATCACCATCAGTAAGTTCCAGGGGCTCCCTATTGCCTCCAGCAGAAAGTAACAAATCTTCTGTTTGGCATTCAAAGCCCTTCATAACCTAGCCCTCTCCTACCTTCCACTCGTTGACCTTATTCCCTTGACACTCACACTTAGATCCAGTGATACTGACCTCCTGGTTGTTCTACCAACAAGACACTCCTTCAATTATGGTCATTTTCCCTGGCTGTCCTCCCTACCCAGAATGTTCTCCCTCTTCCACTCCGAGTACTGACCTTCCTAGCTTCTTTTTAAAGTCCCGACTAAGATCTCACTTTCTATAGGACGTCTTCTCCAACCTCTCTTCATTGTAGTGCCTTTTCTCTTTTTTATTATGTCCTATTTATTCTGTATATAGCTTGCTTTGTATATTCTTTTTTACATGTTGTTTCCCCCATTAGACTGTAAACTCACTGGGGGCAGATACTGTCTTTTACCTCTTTCTGTTTCCCCAGCACTTAGCACAGTGCCTGGTACATAGGAGGCACTTAATAAACATTTACTGATTGAGGAGGGGATAATTTTGTCCAACCTGTTCATTTTACAAAGCAACTGAGATCCAGATAATTGAACCAATTTATCCAAAGTCATATAGCTGTTGATAGTAAAGTAAATCATTCCCTTCATGTCCTCCATGAAAATAGTAACAGCGAACGGAAGAGCTCCGAGAGGTGACTTACCCCATATTCAAAAAAACTAATAAATACTAGAGATAAGATTCAAGAACAAGGTTCTCCTGACTCTAAGTTCAGCATGTTTTCCATTATATTACACTGCCTGCACATGAATTAGAAGAAACCAATTTTATGTCCTCTGATAAAACCAAACCTAACCAAAAATACCTACCTCCACGGTAGTGAGCCTTTGAACCAGACATGCCAAGCCCACCTCTCATGTTTAGAAACTGCTCGGCAACTTGCTTCAGAACAATATGGTTTATACCTACAGTAATAGATACGAGTCAAAACTGAAGCTTATAAAGTGAAAATTCAAACAGGCTATTTATAAAGTTAAATATCAGATTCTGACTTAAAAATGTCATTAGAAATTAAACAAAAGGTAATCACGGTATTTGAAGCCACTGACTAAAGGTCTCCCATTTACCTGTAACCCATTATTCAAATCAGATCCCACACTGTATTCAGACTATGGTTTATATTAACTGATAGGCAATTAAAGACAGCTATATCAAAACTTACCAAGTCCAACCAGAGCCATCCTTGCACTTGTAAAATTGTTCTGTATATAGTAATGAAGCTGAAGAAATGAAAACACTTTAATTAAGTTATTTTGACGTTAATATAAACAAAAACTGTATAGTTCTGCTTTAACACTTGCTTTGAATATGCAAGTTTTGAGTTTGCTTATGCTTGATTTTGTTCGTGAGGAAACAGTCAACCTAGAAAACTGCACCCAGATGAACCAAGCCTCAGGGGAATACACAAAATGCATAAACTTCAAAAATCTACCAGCCACTACACCTCGGGTCATGGTGTGTTATCCTACAAAAGGCAAAGAAAGGGAATAAGCATTTACACAATGCCCACTACATGACAGGACAGTACCATGCTAGCACTTTGCAAATATTCTTTGCAAAATTGTGTTTTGCTATTCTTTCATATATGTGAACTTTTATGTGTTCACACCCACCACATTTAACATCTCAAATGTGTCTAAGTGCCATATTTATAGTATGTCTTTTGATGAAGCAGGAGGAAGTGGGTTGGTCTGTATCCACAAATTCAACCCTCATCTTTTACCATGCATAGGAATACATATGTTGAGTTACAGCAGAACTGACTTTTAGAGTTAGAAGGAATCTTTTGGATCATCTAGTATGACATGGAAACTGATATCACTTCCATCTTCTTCCCACTGATAACCTGAATTCTGCCCTCAGCTTTTGGTTTATATTGCTAAGACTTCAGCTTACATGCCATTTCCCAGATCACTTCATACTATGATGCTTCTACTTGGACCATCACTTTTACCTCCTTCCCATCAATAACTCAGACTTCCTAAATCATGAATTATCCAAATGTGAAATGAGCTAGCTTAGGAGTAGCTACTCACAAGGCATGATCCCACTAATTATTAAGGTAGAAGCTTTGACGTGGGTCAGTTCATCTATCTCGAGGCTACCCTCTCCTTCCATATTGGTGCTGGATTTGGTGCAGACATCTAAGCATCTTTAGCTCTACTGCAGTTCAGATCACCTAAGTAAAAGCAATCTATGAGACTCAGTCTCCTTGGCAGCAAGGACTACAGACATGTACCAATCACTAGACCTGGCAATAGGTGTTTCTCAATATAAGTTTTCAAGCTATGAATGACCAGTTGTTAGAGATATTTTAAAGGAGATTTTTGTTCACAAGATATTGGTTGGACTAGATGGCCTATGAAGGTCCCTCCCAACTTTGAGATTCTGCAAAATCCCCACCTACCTCCTGCCAAATGAAAAGCCTAGGATGAAACATCAGAGAAGAGAAGGCAGTGTTGTGATATTTAAACTCAAAAGGTTCCTCTAACCAGGTGAAGTGACATTAGAGCACATAATTTTAAGAACAAAAGTCCACGTAGGATTTTCTAAGTAGGCTTTTGTTAAAAACTGGAAAAAAAAAAGATTTTCTAAAAACAGAAATAGTAGATAAATACCATACTTAATATCAAAGCAACAGTATTAATTACAAAATGTTAAATTAGTTACCTCTTCTGGAGTAATTTTCCCAATCTTATAATCTGGACAATACAAGGAATTAGAAAGGGCATTCCGATAAGCTGCAGCATGCAGATTTTCAATCACACCTACAAAGAAGAAAGGGAAAAAAACCATCCACTGAAATACAAATTAAAGTGAGGATAGTAAAGAAGTGAGGAAAAGGAGGAAATATGTGACCCTCTGATTGTTGTACTCTGCTTAAGTATTTTTGGACTTGAAATTTATGGTTGCCTGTCAGCAAAATATAAAATTCTGCTTGCTGGCAAAGGAAATAGAGGCTATCAGTAGCAGGTTTTTTTTTTTAAATGTGTCACATTCATTAGGAATTTATATCTCAAGAGTACAAAACTCCTCTGGCACATTGGCAATGTACTTTACTACCTTCCATAGCTTCCAGGACTACAATATTAGAAAGATCACTCTAGGCATCAAGGGATCTGATTTTGACCCTAGTTCTGCGACTTTCTGTGTGACCTTGCCTAAGCCATATGACCCTATTAGACTAGTTTCTTCATCTATAATATGAAGAATTGGATTAGATGATCATTAAGGCCCTCTTTATATGTCTAAAATGCCATCACCTAACTTTCTCGACACAAGTCAATAGCATATTTTTGTTTTTCTTCATACAGCTCAAAAGAAATACAAGTCTAAGTCCTTTACAATAACTAGCAGTACAAAACAAACGAAAATTATAAATTTCACTAGTGAAATTCTAGCACAATTAAGAGTAATCCTAAATCTAAATGTTTATAATGTTTTTCAAAGTTTTTTTTACTTTTTTTTTTTTTTTTTGGTGAGGCAGTCAGGGTTAAGTGACTTGCCCAGAGTCACACAGCTAATGAGTGTTATATGTCTGAGGCCACATTTGAACTCGGGTCCTCCTGATTCCTGGGTGGGTGCTCTACCCACTTCGCCACCTAGCTGCTCCTCAAAGTTTTTTTTTAAATATACACTATTCCCCATGAAATAATAATCTGGACAATCACTTAAGCACGGATGTAAGGATTTGACTCCTAATGCTAACTATTTCAGGACAGCGGTATTTAAGATGAGAAAAACTGTCCTGAGACACTTCAATCAATGACAAGACTTTTAGGTCTCATACATTTTTGTTTGTTTCATACAATCTAGTATCTTTCACTGCTAAAAGAACAATGCAATCTCGATGAGTTTACTGTGAAATTTTTTCATTTCCTCATGAAGCTGTTTGTGTTTATAGAGCAGGGAATGATGACTTATACTTTTTCTGTACAGCCCTGGGGAGATGAGATGTGCTTAATATAGTACAATAATGATAGTAAAAATTAATCTGAAGTAATAGCTGACAGTCTCTAAAGGACAGACTCTAAAGTGAATATCACGCAGAAGGCAATGAAGGGACATGTAGTGGGTCTAACATAAACAAGTATGGTCCTATGAAATTTAATTCACCAAATAACCTTCCAATATCAATTTGGCTTTTAAGTAAATATTCCTACTGGCAAAAAATGCCCACTAATTTCTAGTAGACATGTTGCTTCCCACTGACTCCAGAAAATATCCTCTGATAATTCTATTTTTCCACTGTAAATATTAAATTGGTATTGTTTCTTAATCAGTTTCTTGTGAATTTGGTTAGTGTAAATCAGTTGCCCAATCTGATCATATCAGGTCAGATAAAACTGGGCTCCTGACTGGGTATACAGGCACCTAAGAGGCCTGCCCTAACTAGCCAGTCAGATCATCTGTAAGCTGCAACAGTACCATCATAAATGTAGTTTATCAAGATGCTTTTTTTTTTTTTTTTTTTTACCAGTCTGGGGGTTTTGAAAAGCAACTGCTTTATCAATCTTTAATTGTGACTGAAGATCTGCTACTTCCCAGCGTCGAAATTCTGGTGCTGTGGTGACATTGAGCAGGAACTCCATTAGAATATCACTGTGAAAGACATCGAGGCAAATTTGGGGACAATAATACTAAAATAAAGCCAATGGTAATATGCTTGCTTGCAAAAAGGGCAAGAATTAGACATAGACAAAATAAACTTATACTTACACATCATCCCGGAGGCATTCGGCAATATAAGCCATGCTTTCCCTTGTACTAGTCACACTAAACAAGAAATACATTAAGGTCAATGATTTGAATTAGTAAAATAAGTTATTTTCCCTATAATATGACCACCTTGTAGAACCAACATTATTTATCTTCAATGGATAACCATGTGTTTTATTTGACATACCTTAATTTACCACCAACAGCTTCAGTCCCTCGGGTTATCTTAAAAGAAGAAGCTCCTTTGGTAGTCTTTACAAAAAAAAAAAAAAAGTCTTCTTTGTCAGTAATTTTGAAATACCAAATTTACCAAAAGTGATACTAGATTGGCAACAAATATCCAAATCAAAATACAATTAAGGCTGTTATCAAGCTCAGAAACTAAAATGAAACTTTATGAATGTTAGAAATATACTTGTCCAATAAGGGAAAAATGATTTAACAAACTGTGCTGATCTGTTTTGTATCTGCCTGAAAAATCTGAGCTGGTACTCTCTCTGAAAAGACATCAAGTGGTCGTAATTTGATTCAAATCAATGACTTCAAAGATGAAAGGCTCTAAAATATATTTTCTTTAGTTTTAATCAAGCAAAAATTATCTAAACTATTAGGACGCCATAGAACAGAAGCACACAATAAGCTTTTCTTAATGTATTGATGGGAGCTGCTAAAGAAGTTACTGGGTTTGAGGAAAGGAATCAAATAGTGTCCAAGGCATATGCCAGTTTCTCTTCTTCAAACAAGCCAAATCTTAAAGGAAGGATTATTTTTAGTTTATCTGGTCAAAGAATTCAAGAAAGAGCATTTATTAGGGAGCATTACAGAAGAAGGGGAAAAAAAACAACCCAGTATTTCAACAATAGTTAAATTGTTAACAAGATTACATGAGTAAGACATTCCAACAAAGATAATATTCAAACTATGTTGAAGAATCTTACCTTGAAGATAAAAGCTACCTTACTAATATATATACTATATATAACATATGCCACATATTATATATATAATATATATACATTATATATATACACACTACACACACACACACACACACACACACACACACACATCATTTTAGTGATATAGTGATAAAAAATCTGACCGTACTTTTAAATGCAATGCTTTATTTTATTTTTCTTTAATCATATATTCAGGCTGACATACTGTATTTCACCACATAATCATCACAGATTTAATGCCAAATTTTTTTCATAGGGTGCAACCATTATGTGAAGCTTTAAAAAAAATTGGTGCCAGTATTACTTAAAAATTATTTATTACCAACCTGTGTCACCCGGCAGATGAACTTTAGCTAGTGAAGGAAGGTACAGTCTTACCATATCATGCGACTTACTCATGGTAGCTTTGCCTGCCGCCTGCTAACAACCACATAAGTTGGCTTTTGGAAATATACTGACAATGCTAGGCTCACAATGCATGAGAGATAAATGCACAACCATATGCCACTGGTGAATACACTGCTGCTCTGTTTACCTTTTAAGTGGAGTGAGGAACAAAATTATAACATGCGACAATTACCATGATGAAAGCTTATAAACCAATTGTTGGACTGAAGAAACAGGGTGCAAAAATTATGAAGTGAAATATGGTATTTCAAGAAGCATTTTCATGTATTTCTCTGGTTTTGTCACATTCAGACATCAGACTGTATCTAGTATTGTTTTCATCAAGGACATATTTTATCTTAACGCTTAATAAAAGATCATCAAATTTCCTATACCATACAGAAAATTAATTGAGAATTTTTTTTTTAAGGTTAGATATATTGTCTCTTTCAGGACTAGATTTTTTGAAAATGCGTCAATATGCTTAAATGGTTTGCTTCAGTTTAAAATTTGCTGTTTAATTTTTTGTTTTTAAGTGTAAAAATTCAACTATACTTAAAATCTTAATGCATCTTACCAATTTTAATATAAAAATATATTGTGCTTTTAATAGCTGCTACCACTATTTCAAATTTAAAGTTTATTTTTATCCACGAATAGTTACATTAGTATGCTATAAAAATAAAATAAATTATGCCAAGAAAACAGAACTAGAAGATATGCATCTGTTTGCAAATATTCACGTGATTTAATAAATATGACTGAAAAAAAAGTCAAACGTATTAAGGAAAGATCTTTACCAAATTGGATGCAAGACGGAGTAGATGGGAGGCTCCAAAATTAGTAGAATCTTCATATCTACTACCAGCTTTAATGAACAAACCAATTCTTGAAGCTGGAGCATAGTTTTCCACAGAGGCAATCACTAAGCCATTTGGTAACTTTGTTAGCTATAGTCAAAACAAAGCAGAGATGTTATTTATGTCTTCTTATAACTAAATAATGAAAGAATTTTTTTTTAACCAACATCTGAGAGATTTGGTTAGACTCACCTCAAGTTCCTCAGGATGAAGTTGTACAGGAGCTTTTGCAGCAGAGGCTTTAATTCTTGGGGCAACTTTGAGGGAATAAAATCGTCTCTAAACACAAACAATGAAAAATATTCCTGACATGAATAGTGCTTTCTACAAAATCATAAGACCTAGGTTGTATCCAAGGGTACTATGATTTATAAAGATATTAAACCAAAATTACAAATGGTTACACGTGGGAACTCATATGGGTGTCAGACCACAAAAATCACTCTATGGCTTAGCCAAGCAAACCAACTCAACACTAAATCACAAAGCTAGAAAACTCAGGGCATGTCCTTAAAGTCATTATCAAGTAAGTCAAACTACCACCACCACCACCATCACCCTTTTCTCTAGTGCCTTGATAGAGATAGCCCAAGACTCTTGGAAATAATAGTGCTTCCAGCCCAGTATCCACCACCACCATCCTGGGAAGTAACTCCTTAGGAGATGAATTCTGGCAACTTCACCTGTAGGTGCTACAGCCACAGATACTGAAGACCCAGAAAAGAAAGTTCTCGCCACCAAAGTCTTTGGCATCATCAAACAGTTCAATATCAGAAATTGATAGGATTTTATCAGTGAAAACCACCTTGGAGGAGAGGAATTAACCATTTGCTTTGCAACAAGGACAATGACACCTTGCCATTCAAGACTTGTAGCTGAAATGCAGTTTTCCCCATACAAACGTGAGCTGACTGAGAGCAGGGACTGTCTTACTTTTGTATTTATATCCCTAGTGCTTAGAACAGTGCTTGGTACAACTAAATAAGATGCCTCTTTCATTCATTCACATTAGTCAATATATATTCTAAGAACTAAAGATATAAATAGTATTTCATAACTCAAGATGAAGCACCACAATATAGTAGGAATAATAGTACTAGTTCTTTCTAGTGCTTTAAGGTTTAGAAAGCATTTTATACACATCAATCTCATTTGATCCTCATGCTAACCCCAAGAGGAAGGTGTTATTATTGGCTTGAGTCAGACTGGTTCAGTCACTAATTTCCTCTTTGACTTTGGACAAGTCTCTTCAACCTCTCTCAATCTCTATTTCCTTATTTAGAATATGACAGCACAGACATAGATGATGTCTAAGATCTCTTTGGTTCTAAAATGTGACTATGTCCAGCTACCAAAAAAAGGTCATCACATGAAAGTGAAGTGAACTTAAGGAAAATGGGAAAAGGTTTTTTTTTTTTACATTGCACTCATCTGGAGAATACATTACAGCAGTGGTGTAAAACTCAAAACAGAAAAGGATCCATATGGTCAGTATACTGACTTAGAAAACCACAAATTAACATTACCTACACAATATTGCATTTTTATTTTTGCTAAACATTTCCCAATTACATTTTTCATTTGGTTGGCCACAGTTTGATACCTCTGCATTAGAGAATAAAAGGTGAGTAAAAGGATTATCACCTAATATCCTTGTATATCCACAAATGTAAGATAAATTCCTATTAAATATTTTACATGGAAAGAACCTTAAAGATTATCTTGTCCAGTCCTCTCATTTTACAGATGGCCAAACCAAGGCTCAGGCCTAAACCAGTTAATGGTAGAACCTGAATAGGAAATCAGGTATTCTGACTGCCAGTCCAGTGCTCTTTCTACTCTGACAAGTCAATTAAATAGCACTGATTTGTAGTAGAAACAATCTGTATGGTTTTATTACTTTTACCACCAGCAATCCTCAACAATTCCTTCTGGGAAAGGATATGATAGAAATTCCGTTCAGATAGAGAAGGAAAGTACAGTCAAGGGTTCCAGGGATGCTAGGTTCTTAGTGAAAATATCATTAAAGTAAGTTAACTAGGGGTCCAGGTTGGGTAGAAGAGGCAAAGGATGTCAAAAGAGGGATGATGGACTGGGAAAACATAGAAGAGCGCCAACATTCAAGGCTGAGGGGACATTAATAGATTTGAAGGAGTGGGAAGGTGATATGCATGGAGCAAAAGAAATTTGCATTCAGAGAGAGGAATTAATAGAGCCTTTGAAGTTGAGGTCAACAAGGAACTTTTATCTAATATTTTTAGCAGCAGCTTTTAAATGGTTTTCCGGGCAACTAGGGAATCCTATCTTAGAAGGGGCCTTAAAGGTATGCTGATGATGCAAGGCTTTCCAGTGGTCATACTTTGCAGTAGCTACCTTTTAACCCCTGCGCCCCTTCCCCTATCGCCTCAACACACCCTCCATTTCATACCTATTCATAATTATAATCAATCCTTGGACCAAAAGTTCTACTTTCTCCTCAAATGGAAGCCACTTTATTCCTCTGATCACTGGGGTTGGCTATAAAAATAAACTTCTATGGAATGAAATAACAACTCACATTTTTTTATAGTGCTTTGTGGTTTACAAAGCACTTAACTGCCAGAGACACTACACGTCCTGATCTATTATTACCGTCTCTAAATAAAATCTGGACCTTAAGAAAAACTGATCTCACATTATTATGCCATTTAACAATCGCCACGAAAATCTGAGGCCCTGGATCCAGTGAGTCAAAAACTCAAGTCTATATCCTCTACTTGTGGAACTGGAGGCTAGACGAGCTGTTTACCTGGTCCCCACATGGGAGCTGAAGGGTGGGCTGGGGGTGGGGTCACCGAAGGCCGAGCTGCGGCCCCCGGAGCGGGAAGGGCAAGTTTTTTTCCATGGCTCACCCTCCATCCTCGAAGAGCGTATTTAATCAACGTCCCGGCTTTCACCGTCAGGGGTTCAAGCGGAGGGTGGGGGTCCGCCCCCCGCGCGGGGTCACAGCCAGGGATCACAGACGTGACCTTCATTAGCCTCCCCTCGGCCCTTCAGGAAGGAGAGGCCCGGGGCTCTGCTCGGCCCCCCGGGGGCATCGCCGTACTCCCCCCAGCCTCCCCGGCCCCGGCCCCCTGCTCCTTCCGCAGAGTTCAGCTGAAGGACAAGCGGAGAACTGGGAAGCGGCGCGAGGGGCCCTCGGCCAGGCGACCCCACCAGGCCCCCTCCCCTGGAAGCCCATCACGCCCTCCGCCAAGGCGGCTGCACTCACCGAGAGGGATCCGGCGCCCGTGAGCAGCTTCATGGCTCCGATTCACTCGTGACCCCGTACTGACAGGGATCAGAGAAAGCAAGATGGTGGCGGAGGACCTCCGTTCCCAGAATGCCTCGCGCTCCCTCCGAGAAGCCTCTCTTCGCGGAGCGCTCTCTACTGCTTCTAGCCCGGGGCAAGGGGCCGGAAGAGGCGTTTAATCACGCCCCGCGCAGCAGGGGGAGGTCTTCATTCCATATGCCGATCCTCTTGTTGCTTCTGCCCCTAAATTTCAAGACTTCCATTAAAAATACTTTAATATTAGCCCAAGTTCATTAAGCTAGGGTGACATTTTCCTTTTCTCTTCATGATGGATAAAGTGCTAACCAGTAGTAACGACTTCCCCCGCTGCCATCTTGGATTCTTCTTGGCATAGGCACCAATCGGCCCCTTAGGCTCTCTGGAGCACGCTTCCTCTACGTTCCCCGCCCACTTTTGCCACGTGGGGAGGTTGAGGGCGGGGTCATCTTACAGCTGAAGTAGAGGTCAGAACGGTCTTTGATTTAAGCATTTGGTTGAGTTCGGCTGACATTAGATAGGTGCTTGCTATGTGCGTGTTCTTTAGAAGCCGGGGAAATTAAAAGGCAGAGGTGAGGAGGGAGTTCATTTCAGGCGTGGGAGACAGTCAGTGCATAAGTTTTCAAGAACTGCAAGGAGACCAGTGTAGTTGGATTGCAGAATACGATCCAGAGGGGAATAAAATGTTGGAAAACTGGAAAGATAGGAAGAGCTTCAAATGCCAGAGGACTTTATGTTTGATCTTGGAGGTATTCGGGAGCCACCGGAGTTTACTGAGTGACATGGTCAGAGCTATGCTTTAGAACAATCCCTTTGGCATCTGTCTGGAGGGTAGATTGGAGTGGAGAGAGATGTGAGACCGACGCGCGGATTGGGAAGGGATTGCAATAGTCCAGGTGGGAGGTGAAGAGGGGCTGGGTGAGTAGAATGAAGGGGGTGCATGTGGGAGATGCTGTGAGGGCAGAAATGTCAAGATGCAGTAACAGAATGGATATATGTAAAGCAGAGAGTTGAGAAGGATACCAAGACTGCAAGTCTGAGTGACCGGGAGATTGAAAGTACCTTCATTTGCAACAGGGAGTTGGCAAGAAGGGAGTAGTAACTTAAGAGAAAGACAGTAAGTTCTGTTTACCACAAAGGAAATGCTTAGGACACCAAAGATTCATATAAGTGCCCATTAACAAATATTTAAAACCTAAAATAGTAACCTTTTACTCCTAATATGTTCTCCTGAGTTATAGGAAAGATTCCCAGGAGATTTGTGGGACTATTGGACAGCTATTTTACTTTCAGGCACACACTGGATAGAGCTGCTGGATCTGGAGTCAGGAAGACTTATTTTCCTGAGTTCAAATCCAGCCTCAGACACTACCTGTGTGACCCCGGGCAAGTCACTTAACCTTGTCTGCCTCAGTTTCCTCATCTGTAAAATAAGCTGGAGAAGGAAATGAGAAACCACTCCAATATCTTTGTCAAATACAATTATTTGAACTTCTTATGTATTAGTCATCTTCTTATGGCACCGAAGTAGGAATATATATTTCTTGAAGCTCTCAGATCTTTTTTTCTGTTTAAACTCTCTTATGAATATGTGTCCCTTTAGAAAAAGTTATTACAATAATTGTGTCTATTTTCTTGGCTTTTCTTACTTCACTTTGCATAGTTTACATGAGTCTTTACATACTTCTGTACGTTCATTATGTTTGTCATTTCCTACGGCACAGTAATATTTTATTATATTGGTATACCATAATTTGTTTAGCCATTCCTCAATTGATGGCTATCTACTTTGTTTCCAGTTCTTTGCTTCTACAAAAAGTGCTACGATAGCCAAAATTAGAAGAAAAATAGGAAATTGGGGAAAAATTTATACCAAATTTCTCTGATAAAAATGTCATTTCTCAAATATGTAGAGAACTGAGCCAAATTTATAAAAATAAAAGCTATTCCTCAATTGATAAATGGTTAAGGGATGTGAACAGGCAGTTTTCAGAGGAAGAAATCAAAGCTGTCAGTAGTCATGTGAAAAAATGCTCTAAAGCACTACTAATTAAGAGAAATGCAAATTGTTTCTGTTTTTGTTTTTTGGCT
Organism: Vombatus ursinus; assembly: GCF_900497805.2. Taxonomy (NCBI): domain Eukaryota; kingdom Metazoa; phylum Chordata; class Mammalia; order Diprotodontia; family Vombatidae; genus Vombatus; species Vombatus ursinus. The sequence continues at coordinate 7,884,777 of NW_020954585.1, forward strand.
AGGCAATAGGGTTAAGTGACTTGCCCAGGGTCACACAGCTAGTAAGAGAAATGCAAATTTAAACAATTCTGAGGAAGCACCTCACACTTATCAGATTGACTGACAAAAAAGGAAAATAAAAATAATTTTTTAAAGTACTAGCATGAATATTTTGGTGCTTTGTTTATAAACGTTTGAGGCTGTTTTTTTATCAGTGACCTTCTTGGGGTACATGCCTTGTAGTGAAATCTCTGCGTCAAAGTATGTGGACATTTCGTCATTTTATTTGCATAATTTCAAATTGCTTTACAGACTAGTTATATGGATTCACAACTCTACCAACAATGCACTAATATGCCTGTTTCCATACCCTCCCATCTGACTATTCCCATCTTTTGTCATCTTTTGTAATTTGCTACATGTGAGGTAAAACCTTAAAGTTATTGTAATCTCATTTCTCTTATTATTATTGATGTCTTCTTGTAATTAAGATTTTTTTTCTTTATGAATTTAGATGCTAAGGCAGTGGACACATATAAGCCTAATATTAATACAAGTTTGTTGCCTGTGATTCCTTCTACTGTAATAGTTTCCTTTTTTATCTCTATGTTGTGAAATTTTTATTTTTGCTTTGTCTGATAACATGATTACAAATCCTACTTTTATAGATTCACCTGATCCTTGCTAAATTCTGTTACAAGTCTTTTGTGTGCTTTGGTAGGTCAATCCCCAGATATTTTATACATTTTGTAGTTATTTGGATTAAGATTTCCCTTTCTATTATTGCTTCTTGTGTTTTATTATTATATAGAAATGCTGTTGATTTTTGAAGATTTATTTGCACCCTGCAATTTTGTTGAAGCTGTTCATTGTCTCAATAAGTAGCTTTGCTGATTCCCTATACATCATCATAACATCAGCAAATAGGAATAGTTTTAATCTCCTCTTTACCTATATTTAATTTCTTTCTCTTGTCTTATTGCTGTTGCTAGCATTCCACAACTATATCAGATAATAGTGGGGAGAGTGGACCTTCTTGCTTCATTCTTGTGTTTATTGGAAAAGATTTCAGTGTATCCCCATTGCATATGATGCTTGCTTTTGGTTTTAGATAGATGCTTTTTATGATATTAAATAAAGGGCCCTTTATGCCTAGGGGTAAATGAATGTTCTATGCTGTCAAAGGCTTTTTCTTCTTGTATTGAGATGATCTTGTGGTTTTGTTTCTTTTTGTCTTTAATGTGATTATGTTGATTATTTTCTTAATGTTGAGTCATCATTGCATTCCTGATATAAATCCTACTTGGTCATAATGAATGACTTGTAGATAAATCACTATAGTTTGTTTGATAGGATTTTGTTTAAAATTGTGAATCAATGTTTATTAATGATATTGACCTATAGTTTTCTTTCTGTGTGTTGTCTTTACTTGGTTTAGGTGTTAGAACTATACTTGTCTCATAAAAGAATTCTGGTAGAGTGCTTTCTTTCTTAAATTTTGAGAATAAAGTGTTAACTGTACTTTACTAACTTTTCTTTAAAAATTTGATAGAATTCTCTCTCCATTAGGACCAGGAGTTATTTTCTTTGGTGGTTCATTTACAGCTAAATCTACTTCCTTTTAATGAGACTGGATTATTTAAAATCACTCTCTGGTCTTCTGACAGACTTTTTTTAATATTTTATATTTTTGGTTCTCAGTTTTGTTTGCATATAACTGTGTATCATTTATTTTAATTTTTTTTATTCCTTCTAGTTTTGCTGTGATTTTACTTTGCTCATTTTTTATTTAATGATTTGATCTTCTGCTTTCTTCTTTTTAATCAGATTAGCCAAAAATTTATAAATTTTGATCAAAACTGACCACTTCTTTTTTGTTTCAAATTGATATATTTCCCCTCTAATTTTTAATATGTCCTATTTAATATATCCTATTTAATGTCTACTTATTTTAGGTTTGTTTGTTGGCTTTTCAATTTTTAAAAATGCTTATCCAGTTCATTAATCCACTCTTTTGTTGATGTATGTTTATAAGTATATGTTTTCCCCTACTCCAAGGAGTTTTTAAGCTGCTTTCCAGAAATTTTGATATGTTATTTCATCATTATCATTTTTTTTTTTTTACATAGTAATCAACTATTCCTATGATTTGTTTTATGGCCCACTCATTACTTAGCATTTCATTGTTCAGTTGCCATTTGTGTTTGTCTTTTGTATGTGATCTCAGAACAAATTGCTATTTTAGTTGTTATATTTTGTAAAAAAATTATTCAGTATTTCTGCCTTTTTGCAATTGTTTTCAATGTCTCTATACCCTTGTACATTGTGAATTTTTGTAAAAGTTTGATGTGGTGGTGAGAAACATGAACGTTGTTTTGCTGTTCCATTTAGAAGATGAACGTTTTAAAACTCTAGTTTCACCAGGAATTTGTTCAGTTCCATATTTTCCCTTTTGTCAAGCTTTTTGTTAAACTTAACCAAAACTGAGATAGTGATATTGAAAATTCCCTGTCATTACTGTGTTGCTATCTATGTGTTCTTGTGACTCAATTAATTTTGCTTTGTGAATTTGGATGCTAAGGCATTTGGAGTGTGTAAGTTTATTACTGAAATTTGTTTATTGTGTACAGTTCCTTTCAGCATTATATAGTTTCTGCGTTTTCTCTTTTTCTCTTTTGAATGTTTGCTTTTGCTTTGTCAGATAGCATGATTACAACTCCTGCTTTTTTGGATACACTTGATGCATAGTAAAAAGTTTTTTCTATCCCCTGAGTTTTATTTTGTGTATGTTTTTTTCAAAATGTGTTTCTTATAAGCAACAGACTGTAGAGTTTTGTTTTCTTATTCAATCTGTCACTTTTTTGTTTTATAAGATTGTTTAATCCACTCACATTTAAAGTTATTAGTTAGGTTTCTATTTTCCTTTGTCTCCAGTGTCGTCTCCCCCAAAGTTATGGTTCCCCCATTTCACCTCTGCTGTTAACACAATACTGAGATTCTTTATTTACTTTAACTTAGTCTTTTTTTTTTTTTTTAAAGGTGGCCCTGTTCCTTCTGACTCTCTTTCCTTTACCCTTCATTCCCTCCTCTCATTTGTTACCTCTTTTCCTTTGGGGTTTTGCATCTGGTTATACAATTCTTTCACCTTTTTTTCCTCTCAGTCAAGTAGATTTCCCCTTCCTCTCCTTCACTTTAACTAGTCCTGTTCATTAGTTTTAAAAGTTTTATTTTTTTTCTGTACCCCATACCAAAAAGAATTTCTCTTAATTTCTTCTCTGTTTACTCTAGGCCAGGGGTGGGGAACCTTTTCATGTTGGAAGGCCATGTTAATATTTAGCTGTAGAAGGTTGCATTCAAGAAGCTCCAATTAGATATACTTAAAAATGTATGTTATTTTATAAAAATCTAACTGCTATGTACTTAATGATTTAAAAAAAATGAAAACAATTTGTTAATTTTAAAGTTAACTCACCTTTTAATGACTTTGTTGTGTCTGCTTTTTGTTGGAAAGCATTTGAATATTTGATTGCAGCATGGAGGTCTGCAGTTTCAGTTGATCCTCTAGATGGGTATCAATCATTTGTGACCTGGTGTCTTAATTTGGGTTAGGTAGGAGAATGTGGATTCTCAGCAATAAGTGGTTAAAAAGCAAGAAAGCATTTTTTGGGCATGTTGCCAAAGCCGTGGGTATTCTACTGCATTTTTCCATATTTCAGTTGGATCTTTCTTAGCATCAAACAATGACTTTAAAATGTCATCTACTGAGAGCTCAATCAATTCCATTTGTAGTTCTTTAGGTCCCTTGGTGATATCAACTAGGTGAGGCTGAAGTGCTAATTTGAGTGTGATGTCATGATTCACAAAGTCAGTGAACCTTTTGTTGTATTCTCTGATTAATAGATCTATAACAGCTGTGTATTCTTCAAATGATTCACATATATTATCCAGCTTAATGACCTTTACTAACTGAGGAAAATGTTCATTGGAAATTTCCTTTTGTAGAAGAAGCATTTTGAAAAAAGACAGTTCCCCCTTCCCCCCCAAATGCTTGAACTTTTTGCCACATATCATATATAGACTTAGTTTTTCTTTGGAAAGAAATATTCAAGTAGTTTTGATTTGACATGATGTCACACCGAAATGCAGCATTCCTATAGAAATCTTCTTTCAATAATTCACATACCTGATTCTTTTCTTCATAAAATTTTACTATCTGTTCTCACAGAGATAAAATTTTGGCTAACACCAGTCCCTGTGATAGCCAACACACTTTAGAATAATACAGCAAATTCACACTGAATACCTCATCGTTCAACTTTAGCATACGAAACTGATGATGCTGCGTTGTATTTGCATGAATATAGTTAACAATACTTATAACTTGTTGCCAAGTATCACTTAAAATAGTAGCTTTAGCACAGAGATTTTGCTGATGTAAGATACAATGAAAAGAAGCCTGGATCTGTTAGTACTTTTTTAATCTGTGCAAAAAACCCTTCATGTTTTCCTATCATGGATGGTGTACTGTGCGTACATACACTCACTAAATTTACCAAATTCAGTCCAACTTCATGACATGTATCTTGAAAGTTGTTTTAGATATCTGTTCCCCATGTTCTGTTTGCAAGAGTGCCACCAAGTGACTCTTCACAGCAAAGAAAATCTTCTGTTATGACCTAAATGGAGTATAAAAACTGTGCCAAGTTAGTAGTATCAGTTGATTCATCTAAAGTGATTGAATGATATATACTTTTCCTTTGAAATATTGCATGAAGTTGTTCTGTTAAGTTTAAAACTAATTCATGCTGCCATTCAGTTATGGTTGTCCTTGAAACAACAAACAGTTGTTTGTACTTTGAAATGTTTTCAGGGTTTAAGCATCCTCCAACTTCAACAATGCATTCTTTTACAATGTCTGTTTCACTGAGTAGCTTTCCTTTTTTCCCTGAGTATATAAGATACTTTGTGAGTTGCTTAAGTGGCAGTATTTCCAGGTCTTATTGCTGCTTGAAAAAATTGTCTTTGCATTTGCTTTTCATCTTTTAATTTCTGCAATGCAACCTTTCGTGCCTCTCCCTCTGATTTAAAATATTTGTGGTCCTTATGAGTGTTATACTGTTGATGAGCATTGAAATTTTTTAATGTTGATATTGCAGTATCACAAAGCACGCAAATCATCTTATCTTTAGCAGAAACAAGATAATAATGCAATTCCCAATCCTCATTAAAAAAAAAATCTATTTTCTATTGGAACAGTAATGCATTGTTGGTGGAGATGTGAAATGAACCAACCATTTTGGAGCAATTTGGAACTAAGCCCAAATGGCTATAAAAATGTGCGTACCCTTTGACCCAGCAATAGCACTTATAGGGCTGCATCCCAAAGAGATCATAAAAATGGGAAAAGGACCCATATGTACGATATATTTATACCAACTCTTTCTGTGGTGGTAAAGAATTGGAATTTGAGGGGAAGCTCATCAATTGGAGAATGGCTAAACAAATTATGGTATATGAATGTAATGGAATACTGTTGTGCTGCAAGAAATGATGAGCAGGCAGGCTTCAGAAAAACCTGGAAAGACCCATATGGACTGATGCTGAGTGAAGTGAGCAGTACCAGGAGAACATTGTACAGAGTTAACAGCCATGTTGTCCAATAACTAACTTTGATAAATGTAGCTCTTCTCAGCAATACATCTCCAAAAGTCTCATGATGGAAAATGCATCATGAGACATCCAGAGAAAGAACTCTGAAGTTTGAATGCAGATCAAAGCATACGATTTGCTCTTTTTTTTCCTTCTGTTTTGTTTTGTTTCCTCTTCCTGGTGGTTCCTCCTACTGGTTCTAATTCTTCCTTACAACATGACTAATGTGAAAATATGTTTAATAGGAATGTATATGTAGAGCCTCTATCAGATTGCATGATGTCTTGGGGAGAAAGGGAGGGGGAGAAAAATTTAAAACTCAAAAGGTTATGGAAGTGATTGTTGATAAATCAAAATAAATTAATAAAAAAAGGAATAAAAAAATCTGTTTTCTTCCTTCAGCATTCTCTTGGTCTTCTTTGACATGAGGGGGCTGTTAAGCAGGCCGAATTAAAAAATACTGTCAAGCTGTGCAACTATTCACAAATTCCACTTCAAACAGAAACACAGTGCACCATTATCACAAGCTGATAATAGACTGGCATACTCAACCCCCATAAACTCTTGCCAACCAGTCTGATGTGGTAGTGGTGCCAGTCAGGTGGGGAAAGTTAGAACTAAATAATGAGCATAGCAGAGGTCAGTTGAGCCCTTATGGCTTACTAATGTTCTAATTGTGCCAGTCAATCTGGGAGGATTATTTTGTTGAAACTTATTTTATTCTTTGGTATTTTAAATATGTTCATTTTAAAAAAATAAAATACAAACAAAAATGTGTTAATAAAAACAAAAGGATTTGTTCTGTAAATTTTAGATTCAGTCAAGAGGCAGCACTTAAGGACCTAGAAGGCCACAGGTTCCCCATCCCTGCTCTAGACCCTTATTCTCTAGTCCATGACCCCTGAAATTGTATTCCTTGTGCAACCAAAACTTAAGAGTGGTTTCTGCCACTGCCTTGTAGAACTTGCCACATGGATTCCCCTTTTCCATTGTACTTCACTCCCAGAAGAAAGATAAAGATAGTGGGTGTCAGGACAGTGACCCATGATAAGGTTCTTCCTCCATTACACCCTGATTATGCAGCCTACTACTGATCAATACCCTCCCTTAGTTACCTTTTTCCCCTCATTTACCTCAAAATCTCCTCACTGGGTCCATGTGTCAGCCGTTCAAAGAAGTTCTCCCCCTCTCCCTCTTGAGGTAAAAGAAGTAGACTTTTCAAGCACCAAATCCCCTAGGACTCACCTATTTCCCTTTAAAGACCATCTCTTTTCACCTGGCATTTATCAATGGAGCCCCTTCCCACCATGACAGCAAGGCCTCCTTCCTTTCTTCTCTTTTTCAATTCTTCCTCCTTACCCATTCTCCTGTAAGCTTTTCTCTCTCTGAGACTGCAGAGGTCACTTTCTCTCCTCATTGCTAGCCCTTGATTTGACCTCAACATATCACACATTCCTTTCTATTCTCTTACTCCCATCTTTCATGAACTCTCCCATGTTGTAATCCCCCAAAAAAAGCATTGATTCACTTGTAGGCTGGGTGTCTTCAGGTTCTATCCATAAGGCCCCAGGCTCTCTTCATTGTTACCTCCACTGGTCTTTGCCTTCACGGTTGTCTCGTATACATTTAGAAAAAAGCTTTTTACTGGTTTCTCTGCTGTCACTGTTGATTGTGCTGTCTGGCTATTACATTTATTCATTCCTGCTCTTCTGTTGTCTGGAGTGTTTGAGAAGCAAACAATATGTTTGGCTCTTTTTTTTCTAGAAAAATGTTTCAAATTGGGGCAGCTAGGTGGTACAGTGGATAGAGCATCAGTCCTGGAGTCAGGAGGACCTGAGTTCAAATGTGGCCTCAGACATATAACACTTACTAGCTGTGTGACTCTGGGCAAGTCACTTAACCCCAATTGCCTCATATAAAAAAAAAATGTTTCAAATGCCTCTTTATTATTTTATGTTCATCTTTTTTATTTTTGATCAAGCTCAGATTTGCATGATAGGTCACCCTGGCCTGCATCTTGAGCCCTTTTGCTCTTCAGAGCACATTATTCCATCCCTTCCTGGTGGGTGGAGAATAGTCTTGAATTATTCAAATTTCTATTTTATTTGAAAGTATTGCTCCTAATTGGTTGCAGAACTTGTTTTCTATTGAATTGTTAAATTTAACCACTACGCATTTTGAAATTTGAAGCCTTGGTTTTTTTCTGGAGGTGATCTGTGAGTTTTCTCAATTAGTATTTCATTTTTTATGTTCAGAAATTTTGGGTAGTTCTCATGTATTATATCCTTCATTAAGATATTAACATTTTTTGTCCTGTTGTGCTCTTCTGGGAAACCTAGGATCCTCAGGTTGTCTCTACACAACCTATCTTTCAGATCAGTATGTTTTGCTTGCATAGTGAGCATATTTTCTTTTAATGTTATTAACAAAAAGAAAAAAAGTAAAAAAGTAAAAATGCTTCTCTTCTAGATTGTCCTTCACTTCTATATATTTGCATTCCCAATCTCTCATTTGTTTCTTTGGTGAGACTTGCCATCTCAGCTTTTAACTTTTCTATTCTACCTGTTACTTTTGCCGTAAATGTCATAAATTCTGTTCTCAAAATTCTCATTTTTCTTTTGAATCATTTGGGAATAGCATATTAGAGTTCCATGTTCTCACATTCTGCAAGGTCCTCTGTTTCATCAAGTGCTGGATTATTTCCTTTTGTTTTTCAATATCTAATCATTGATTCTTGAACTCATGTACTAGACCTAGAGGCCTTATTTCCTTCTGTTGTTAAATGTTTTCCTTATTGACTTATCTGCTTATGTCCAAAGTCCTGAGTATTCTTCCTGAGAACTTTGGTAATTTCAGTTGTTTTTCCTCCTGATTTTCATTTTTCTGACTCTATTCCCTCTGATGATGGTTTTTTTGGGGGCTGGATCTCAAGGAGTCTCAGCTTCCTCCCATGTTGGTCAATTCACCTTCACCAACCAAGGTCCTTGCCCCAAATGACTTTTTGGTGATCAGAACTGGCCCCAGTTGGATATGGTTCTCTTTTCCTCAGTCTTGGTAGAGTGCTCCTGATGCGGTTTAGAGGTTCAGGGTTTCTGGGACCCCAAAATCACAACACGCGGGTCCTGCCTGAAAGAATTTGACCCAAGTCTTCTTTCAGCCAAAAACAAGGTTTATTGAAGATTCGCCATATTAGCTAGATTCTTAAGGAATCTGAGCATCTGTGGGCTCTTGGCTAGATTGTGAAAATCTGAGCAGTGACTAGATGAGAATCAGAGCAGTGGCTAGATTTTAAGAATCTGAGCAGAGACTAGATTATAAGAATCCCAGCATCTTAATGGAGACATGATGGACCTTATATACAGAAAGCCTGTGGGAGGGATCTAGGAGTGGCCAAGTAGTTTGGGGTGACGGGAGGAGGGGCCTAAGGAGATCTGGATGGGAGTGGCCATAAACTGGACCTGGACAATGGAGCCTACCTAGGATTAAGTGTGGGAAATGGCCAGGAGCTATAGGGAGGAAAGACAATGGAGGGGAGATTGGGTGTAGCCACAATGAAAGGCCAGTGGATGGGATTATAGCCTCAGGCAAATGCCAGAGATTTGGCCATGTGGGAAGGTCCAGGGTTTTTCCTTTCTGGGGCCCAGATCCCAACCCCATCATTGAATCCCAACCCCATCATTACTGGTCATGCAACCTATTACATTTCATTCTGATGGGGTGTTTGGGTGCTTGTGCTTGTATTTGGACCCCAATTTCTCCCTAGTCTCAGAAACACTGTCTCTGACAATTTCTCCCCAGCCCAAAGACACTGTGCCTAGCAATCACTCATACGTGAGCTCCAGCAAGACCCTTATCTCTTCCTGGTGCAGCTACTCAAAGCTGGCTAAGAGAGTGCTGGGCTACTCAGGCCCCAGCCCTCAGATCATGTCTCTGGAAGTCTCCCAATTCCTTAGTAAGTTCCTGTCTTGTAAGAAAGCTTTCCCTTGTTGCAGAGCATTCTCTCATCAAGACAGAGAGAGAGGGGTGCCCTGCCCAGCCCAAGGAGTTTTGTCTTTGGCTGCCCAAGGACTCTTCCTCCTGCCAGATTTCCCAAATCCATACTTCTGTCATCTCCCTCCCTGTCTGGTATACTCCTTGTACTTTCCCATCCATAGCTCCCAAAGACACCTGACCTTTGGATTACCTAATCAGTATCCTTGGCATTCCTTTCCCATGCCCTTTTCCATATCAACCCTAGCTCCATCTTCAGTCTCTTACAGGTTCCTTAAGAATCCTTGCCCACTGAAAAGCATAACAATAAATCTTTGCCACCTTGACTTAAAGAATGCTTGAGTCTGTGAATTCATTCCTGACGACCCCGTCCTGTACTCTGGTCTTTGAGGGGTCTCAACGTTTTAGACCGCAACAATTCTATTAGTTTTGTTCCAGTATTCTAGACTGTTCAGGTCTTTTGGGATCTTGCTTGACTCTCTCCATATTATTTATCATTCCTAGCCTTGTATCCTCATTGATGGGGTTGGAATCTGAGCCCCAGAAAGGAAAAACTCTGGCCCCAGACCATTTCCCACCCTTGGTAATTCTATTACCTCATGGACTCTGTACTTTCCCACATGCAAATCTCTGGCTTATAGTCCCATCAACTGGTCTTTCATTGTGGCTACACCCAATCTCCTCTCCATTGTCTTGCCTCCCTATGGCCTTAGGCCATTTCCCACCCTTGGTCCCACCTAGGCTCCATTTCCAACCCTTGGGAATTCTATTACCTCATGGGCTACTTGGCCACTCTCCCACTGTCATTCTGTATATAAGGTCCATCTTGTCTCTATTAAGAGGCTCAGATTTTTACAATCTAGCCAATAGCCCATAGATGCTCAGACTCCTTAAGAGTCTAGCTAATATGGCGAATCTTCAATAAACTTTGTTTTTGGCTGCAGGAAGGCTTGGGTCGTATTCTTTTGGGCAGCACCGGGGTATCGTGATTTTGGGGTGCCAGGACCCCTGACCTCTAGACCATATATTTTGGTCTAAATATCATTCATTTATCCAAATCATTGATGAAAATATTAAACAGCACAGAGTCAAGGGAAGATACCTGAGTTGTAATCCATACTTAATTTTTATTTTCAAGTCAGTGTGGGCTGGCTAAGGTGGATTATGTAGCATCATAATTTAGAGTTGGAAAGGACTTTGTCTTATTGTCACTTGTGGCTTGTCAAACCCCAACCTTAAGTTACCCTCACCATTCCTTTCTATTATTCATGGTGCTGAATATCACTGGAGGAAATCACACCACTATACTGACTAGATCCACTGTAAATTTGTCAACTAATTCCAACTGGACCTTGACTAATGCATAGGAATCCTTTTAGGTTTCCCTAAATGATTCTGTATCTTATTTCCTACAGTGGATATTCCAAACTTTCTAATCTCAAGTCCCCTAAATCACCCTTGACTCCTACCTTCTTAGCAGAGAACCTACTCTACTGAGAAAATAGAGACTATCATAACCTCCTCCTTTCCCCTATTCTATATCTTATAGACCTTGCACATTACTTCCCATTTTCTCCTCCTTTGCTCTGGACTCTGAAGAAGTGGCCATTCTTGCCAAGGTCAACCTTTCTACTCCTGTTCATCCTATCCCCTCTCAACTCTTCCATGGACTTGCCCTTTTGATCATCACTTTTCAGTCATCTTTATTCTCTCCTTTACTGGTTATTTCCCTGAAGTATTAAAACAAGATGAGATGATCTAAGAAAAACACAGGTCTCCCCAATATTTGAAAAGCTTTCACTTGAAAGTTATTCTCTATCTCTCCTTGTTTTCACTGCCAAACTCCTAAGAATAAGCCATCTAAGCTCATTACTTCCATGTCTTCATCTCTGGCTTCTAGCCCCACCGACTGAAACAGTTCTCAAAGATTATTGACAATTCCTAAATTGCTAAATCTTATGGCATTTTCTCTATTGTTATTCTTTTTGACCTCTCTTTAGCTTTTGACACAATTAACCACTCCCTCCTTTGGGATACTCTCTCTTTCTTCAGCTTCTGTGACATTGCTGTCTCCCGGTTCTCTTAGTGTCTTTCTGATCTTTCTCTGTCTTCTGTACTGGCTCATCTTCCATGTTCCTTTACCTCTTCCACCTCCTAACTATGGGTGTTCCCCAAGATTCTGTCCTGGGTCTTTATTTTCATCTCTTCTCTCTTTATACCCCATCACTGGGTGACCCTTAATTCCTGTGGGTTCAATTATCATCTCTGCAGATGATTCCCAAATCTCTCTTTTCTTTCCCCCTCCCCCATCCCATTTCTTTCCATCTATTTTGAGTTCCAGGTCTCATGGGAAATCTCCATCTGGATGTCTTGTAGTTACTTCAAACTCGAAGTATCTGTCTAAAATGGACCTCATGTTTTCCCCTAAACCTGCAAGCTCCAAACTTTTATTTCTGTTGAAGGTGTCACCATCCTTCCAGCCATCTAGGTTTACAATCTTAATGTCATCCTATATTTTTCACTTTACTTCATTACCTACATTCAGTCAGTTGCCAAGCATAATCAATTCTTTCAAAATCTTTTTCAAAACCTCACCACTTCTTATCTGGACTATTGCAATAGTGACCTAATCAGCTTCTAGTTTCTCCCTTCTCCAATCAAGCAATCCTATATAAAGCTGTTAAATAATCTTTTAAAAGCATAGATCTGATCATGCTACTTCCTTGCTCAACAATCTTCCATGGCTTCCTATTGCCTCTAGAATAAGCCACAAACTCCTCAGCCTAGCATTTAAAACCTCACAGGTCTCTCATCTGCCTTTCATGTTACTTTCCTTGACACAGTCTATGTTCCAACCAAAATGATCTAGTTCCCTGAATTCAACATATCATCTTTTGTGCTTATGCCTTTGAACAGGCTATCTAGCCCCTATGCATGGAATGTATTTCTTTCCCTTCTTTGAATCTCTAGTTTTCTTCAAAGCTCAGCTTTGGTGCTTTCTCTAAGGTGAAACCTAAACTCCTACTTGTAAATGCTCTTCCTCCTGAACTTACTTTGTATTTAATTGTATGTGCTATCTTCCCAGCAGAATATCATTTCCTTGAGGACAGGATTTTTCTTTTTGTTTTTGTAACCCAGAACCTTGTATCAGAATATCTTGCCTATAGTAGGTATAGGAAATGCTTATGGAATTGAATAACTCTAGTTCAGTCTCCTTATTTTATAGATGAATAACGGAGGCTCAGAGAGTAAATGATTTGCCAAGTGTCACATTGGTAGTTAGCAGAAGAGCCTAGATCTAAACCTTGATACTCTAACTTCTTTCCAATACATCACACTGTCTCTACTTGTATTGGGAAGATAGAACAAGGCGAACCAATCCAAAATCACTCTGGTAGGTGGGGTGGGCAGTTAGCAGCCTAGTTGGTGAGGCATTTTAATAGAGAGGGTAAATGATAAAAGCTAAAGGAGGTACCAAAAAATATGGAAACCTGTTTCACTGCTTGGCTGGCAGAGTTGCTCAGGAGGAAGTCCTTTACAAAACATTTGAATCATTTGCCACCTGAACCAGACTGTTTAAATTTGCCTGGGTTGCTGAAGATAAAAGAATTTTTTAAAAAATGAAAGTGAAATCAGTTTCTGACCTATGTCATAGATTTTACAGCTACTGCAGGGTGATTCCCAATCTTTTACCCTCTGCCCAAGAAAGCCAAATACACACGTTAAAATATGCCCTGGGATTCAGGGAGTAGAAGCCTAGAGAAAGGATTTTATTGTAGATTTACCAGCTCACATTTTTTGTTGCATAGTACCTGGCATATTGTGTGAGTGTGTGTGTGTGTGTGTGTGTGTGAGAGTGTGTTTGTTATTTGTTAAGAAGTGATACATTTCAGTAATGGGATAGGTATTCCCTTTCTTTACAGATCTGTAGTAGCTTGATGGACAAACCAATCAATACTTGGGTTCAAATTACAAAGGTGTCAGGAATGACATATGTAAGAGATTAATGATATAAAAGCTACAGGTGTTTATTAGAAGATACACAAGGCCAGTTGGAAATCAGCCACCTTGTGGTCTCATCCTAAAAGCCTTAAAGTGGTAGCTCCATTCATAGACTCAGAATAGTTGGAAGTAGGGGTGTATTGGAGCCAGCTCAAATGAGCTCCACTCAAATTAAGTGTACAGTTAAATTTTCAGTGTGATCATTTATACCTCAAATTGGCAAAACACTATAAATCAGGGCTTTGTTGATTGTCTCGACTTAAAAACGTGATGGAGAAAATGTTACTGCAGATTAAATTTAAGTGTGGAGTCCAGAAAAACTATCACTTCCCTATTGCCAGAGGCTATGTCTCTCAATTTCCTAAAATCATTTTTGCTTCTTTGATTGCCATATCAAACTCATAGTGAATTTGTAGTCAATGGCAGCCCCAGACCTTTTTTAGGCAAACTGTTGTTTAAACCCTGCCTTATTTTATACTTACTAAAGTTAGGTTTCAAATAAGGAAGATCTTCCTAAAATTAGATTTATCCAAAAGTGGAATGTGTGAGAATAATTTTGATATCGCTACTCAATTTAATCAGTATTTACTCAGTTCATTGTGATTTAATAAGTATCAGTATGTTAGGTAGGTAGGATAGAACTGAGTTTAATTTAGTTAACACTCTTAGGAGTTATGTAAGATTAATTAACCCACTATGTATTGATGTTTTTATTGCTTTTAATTGATATAGGATAGATTTATACTTGTATTAGTTAGGCCTATTATAAAGATTTATGTTAACTTGTGCATTATTCTTGTCCTACCCTATGAATGTACTATGAGAGCTATGTTCCAAAAAATATTCGTAACTGTTTATGGAAAGTCCCAGAGCTCTGGTGACTAAACATTGGCCAAATGCTAGTGACTGATGGACATGTCCTTTGGCCAATTATAGTTTCCCCCATTTCTGGAATATACTAATCATGGGTTATACCACCTCATTCTATTTTTAGTATTCACTCATTCTCTATAAATGCAAGCAGCCCTCAAGGAGAGGGATCCTTGACTGCAAAGGAAAAGTCTTGGATCCAATTGATTAGGGACCACTGGTCTCCCTAATAAATTAATACCTACTCAGAGCTCTGCCTCAGTTGCCTTTTGTTGCAGACTGGATTTTTTTAAGTAGCCCACAAATGGACTGCCTCAAACATTAGTGGGTTCTCTCTCTCTCTCTGGAGGTTTTCTAGCAAAAGTTGGATAACTATTTGTTGGGCAAAATGTTGAAAAGATTCTTATTCATATGTGGTTGAACTAATTGGTTTATGAGTTCTCTTGCAATTCTCAGACTCTGTGTCTCTCATTCAAATAAGATTTGGATAATAAGTTTATAGGAGATGCTGGTACATTCTTTCTCATCTGGAAAAAGAAGGGTAGGATGAATTTCTTTTTTATGACTCCAGTATCAGAGGTAATTATTACACAAAAGTGCCTGGATTCACTTTTCAGAGTGTCATACAAAGAACTAGCAAACAGTATGTTGTTTTGTTAGCCAGGATGCTCTGTCAGTCATTATAGGTGTCCATGAAGCCCGATTCCGTAGTCATCCTGTATGGAGTGGTAATCAAGTTAATAACCCAGTAACTGGGACTTTGTGTAATGGCCTGAAGCTGCTTTGGGGACTAAATGATTGAACCTGTAGGGATATGGCTAGTGGCAGAAAAGACAGGTGGTTTTAATAGTTAGTGCTAAAGATCATCTGAGGTGAGTTACCCATGTTTCTAACTAATAGGTTTTTTGTTTGTTTGTTTGTTTTTTAGGAAGTAGTGGGTTGAGGAGTAAAAAGGAAAGAACAAGTAGGTGATGGCACAATTAATTTCCTTTTCCTTTTGTCTCCTAAAGGCATATTTTCCCCTCTTGGCTGTCTTCATTTAACTAGATTTTATGTTGAGAAATGCCAGTGGGAAGCAATGCTGTATGATTTAACCAGGCCGCCAATTCCCCCCCCACCCCCACCATCCTAGGGGAGTGGGGTTTGGCTGCCCAAAGAGATGGTTACTTCTCTGAAGGCTGGATTTCCTAAGTCTAGATCTATCACTTCTCAATATTACACTTACAGCTCAGAGCACTCTTTGTCCTCTGCCCTACTAAACAATGTTCTTTCTTAAACTGGTTTTGGGAAGAAAAGTGTAGACATTTTATTGAAAGACTAAAGGCTCTGAGTATTTATCATTTCTTCTCTCATGTCTTGCACATATCTGCAAGGAGCTTATTGTGCCTAAAGGTACTCACCTGAATTCTCCAAGTAGAAAATAAGACAAAGGCTACAAAGGTAGAATAATTGTCTCTTTATTTGCTACATATGTCATAAGGGTCAGTGGTGAGGAGAACTCTTTAATCATTTTCTTCATCTTCTGCTCTGCCGTGTTCAGCAAAGCTCAGGAACACTTGTTCTAGTGTGATTTGACTGATGGAGTAGTCCTCCAATTTATATTCATCTTTTGCTTTCTCCAAAATACCAAATACCTTTGGGGCAGCAGATAGAATCAGATGTTAACAAAGTTCCCCAGAGAGCATCCTAGAGGAGACCTGGGCTCCCTATTCTTATGTAAATATTGGGAAAAAAAGGTAGGTAGGTTTTGGGTAGTAAGGGAAATAGCCAAATGGGAGCCAGAAAGGAGGAAGATCTCTTTTTACACCTCTTCATAGCCAAAAACTGTAACAAATGACTGGAAAAGAGTTTAACCTTTTTTTTGTGTGTCTTGGACCTCTTTGGCAATCTGTTGAAATTTACAGTCTTCTCAGAATGTTTTTTGTTTTTTGTTTTTTTTGTGAGGCATTTGGGGTTAAGTGATTTGTCCAGAGTCACACAGTTAGTAAATGTGAAGTGTCTGTGGCCAGATTTGAATTCAGATACTCCAGGGCCAGTGCTCTATCCATTGCACTACCTAGCTGCCCCCTTAAGAATAATGTTTTTAAAAATATAAAATAATACATATAGGATTACAAAAGAAAGGTTCTGCTCGTTTCCAACCTCAGTTTCTTAGAATAATCTATGTCTCCAGGCTACAAAACAACTAATATTTATATCATGCTTTAACATTTACAAACTACTTTCACACACACACTGTGAGGTAGGTAGAATATTATTCTCCCTTTTGGTTTTTCCATGCCAAGTCCAGTTTTCTTTCCACTACACCACGAAGATAAAAGGTCCCTAATGGACCTGAGCCTTCAGGTGCAGACTGTCAGTGCTTTACAGTGACATCCCCCATAAAGCTGGTTCTCACTTCTACTTTAAGGGGCATTAGTTTGTGTTGGCTCCCCACACTTACCTTTGCCCAGCTGAGGTTATCGGTGGGAATGTTGTAATGGACCATTCCTTGGTGTTCGTGCTTCAATGTTCTGCCTAAAATGGGGAGGAGACTCTTAGTGAGGGAAAGTGATGCAGAAGAGCTGTTTTCTGGTAAACTTATTTTTAAATTCAAAATAATTGTTACTGTCAAAACATATCAATGGAGGGATAACACAGGTATAGACATAGGCATGACTAGAAGGGTGTGCCTACACCCCCTGAAGTGCCATTGCCTGGGCCCCTGTTTTCCCTGAAAGGAACAGGAAGAGGAAGATGAAGAGTAATGGAAAAGAAGGATGCAGAATCTGCTGTCACACCTAGCATACCTTCTTTCCCATCTCCTATCACTCAGGTGTCTTCTGCCACTATCTCCTCCTTCACCCCTGTCTTATATGATGAAGTGGTCTTACTCCTTACCAAGGCTAATCCTACTTGTTCAAGTGATCCTATTCCATCCTATCTCCTCCAACAGACTGCGCCTCTGTCATCGTTACTTTCACTTATTTTCAGTCTCTCCCTGTTTACATGTCCTACTGCCTACAAATATGCCCATGTCTCCTTCTTCCTGAAAAACAAAACAAAACAAAACAAAAAAACTTTCCCTTGATCCTCCTGATCCTGCTAACTGCCCTATATCTCTTCTGTCTTTTATAAATAAACTCCTCGGAAAAGGCCAGCTACAATAGGTGCCTCTACTTTTCTCTCTTCTCACTCTCTTCTTAACCCCTAACAATTTGGCTTCCAACATTTTCATTCCAAGAAACTACTCTCTGCAAAGTTACTAATGATCTCTTTGCTGCCAAATCTCATGGCCTTTTCCCAATTCTTATTCTCCTTGACCTCTCTGCAGCCTTTGATACAGTTGATCACCTTGATTCTCTCTTTTCTATAGGTTTTTGGAACACAGAAGTGTTCTCCTTCTATAGTACTTCACTCAGTGATCTCATCAGCTCCCATGGATTTAATGACCATCACTATGCTAATGGTTCTCAAATCTACCTATCCTACCTGAAGCCCTCTGACCTCCAATCTTGCATGTCCAAAAAACTCATTTTTAAACTCAACATGTCCAAAAAAGAACTCATTATCTTTCTCTCTAAAACCTCCTTCCCTCCAACTTCCCTTATTAATGTAGAGAACTACACTATACTCCTAGTTACTCAGATATACAGTCTATATATACTTATACACATATATTATAAACACACATATACATACTATCCTATGTATACATATGACACTGTTACATAATCTCAATTGGGTCTACATGGCAGCAAAAGAATCCTTTTATACTGCTCCAATCAATTCACTACTTACTTGCCACAGTGGCTATTCCAAACCTTTCTTTTCTTTTGGGGGGGAGAGGGAGGTGAGGCAGTTGGGGTTAAGTGACTTGCCCAGGGTCACATAGCTAGTGTCCAGTGTCTGGTCTGAGGTGGGATTTGAACTCGAGTCCTCCTGATTCCAGGCCCAGTGTTCTATCCGCTGTGCCACCTAGCTGCCCCTATTCCAAACCTTTTTATTCCACTCTCTCCACCCTCTCAGTTGAAGATCTCACTTTATCTTTCACTGAAAAAAACTGAGGCTGCTGACAAGAGCTCCCGCTTTTCATCTCCTATTCTCACATTAATCAGAAATCTCCCTCTACTATCTCATATGAAGAGGTGGCTTTTCTCCTTGCTACAGCCATCCCCTTCTCCCCATATTTATCTTTCCCAACCTATCCCTTTCCTTCTTATCCAGCTAATTGTCCCTATTGTCATCCCCATTCTCTCTAATCTTTGGTCTCTCCTTCTAGACTGGTTACAAGTATGTTTACGTCTACACGCTCTAACCATCAGCACTAGCTGTTATGTCACGCTTCTCTCTGTGATTAAACTCTTTGAGAAAGCCATCTAGACTAGGAGCCTCTTCTTCCTCTCCCATCACTTGCTTTTAAATCTTCTGCCATTGGATTTTTGACCTTATCATTCCACTGAAACCAGTATCTCCAGAGTTACCAATGACCTCTTAATTGCTAAATCTGTAGCCTTTGACACTGCCAATCGTTTTTTCTTGAACACTCTCTCTTCTCTAGGTTTTATTGACACTTTTCTCTCCTCATCTACCTGCTCCTTTTCAGTCTTTTTTTTTTTTTCTTTTGATGGATCTTTGTTCAGATCACGTCCACTAACTGTGGGCCTCCCCCAAGGCTGTGTCCTGGGCCCTCTTCGCTTTTCTCTTTATACTCTCTCACTTGGTGATCTCATCACTTTCCATGGTTCAACCACCATCTCTAGGTCTATATATCCAGGCCTCATCTCTTTCCTGAGTTACAGTCTTGCATTACCCACTACTTTTTGACTATCTCAAATTGAATGTCAAGTAAGCACCTCAAATTCAACATATTCAAAACAGACCTTATAATCTTTCCTTTCAAACCCTGCCTCTCTTCCCAATGTCTTTAATACTGTCTAGCAAACAAACATCCTCCAAATCACACAGGCTTGCAACCTTGGTATTGTCTTCTAACTAGTGCTCACTCCACATATCCAGTCAGCTCTCAGATCTTGTTTTTACCTTCATAACCTCCCTGTAATATGTCCTCTTTTCTCCAGTCATATGACCACTGCCCTTGTACAGGCTCTCATCACTTTTTGCCTGTATTATTGCAAAGCTTGCTAGTTAGTCCTCCTGCATTGGCTTGCTCCTCACTATAATCCATCTTTCACTCAGCTGCCAAAGTGATTTTCTTAAAGTATAAGTCTAACCGTGTCACCTTTCTACTCGATAAACTCCAGTAGCTCGCTTTTACCTGCAAGACTGAATATAAGATTTTCTGTTCAGCATTTAAAGTCATCCACAGCCTGGCTTCTTGCATTTTACTCCCTTCCACAAATGATGACCCACCTACAGCTGGCTGGCTTGGTGCTCCCTACACATTTCCAGGCTGTGCCTTTTCACTGGCTATCCTTCATGGATGGAAGGCTTTTTCTCTTCTTATTCAACTCCTAGCTTCCCTGACTTCATTCAAGACTCAGCTCAAATCCTGTCTTGTATAGTAGGCCTTTCCTCCCCCACTCCCAGTTCCTTCCCTCCAAAATCACCTATTTACAGTGAATATATCTTGCATTTGTATGACTATTTGCAGATAGTCTCTTCTATTACAATGGGAGCTCCACAAGAGCAAGGATTCTGTTTTTGCCTTTCTTTGTATCCCCAGGGCGTAGCATGGTGCCTGGCATACAGTAAGGGCTTGTTGACTGAATGAATGAATGACTGTGTCAAAAAAAAGCTAATACAATTTTAGGCTACGTTGAGAGGCAAAGTGTCCAGTATGTGGTGCTTGGGTAACTGTGCTCAGACCCAATTCCAAGACCTTATTTCTCTCTATCCTCAAAACACTATCCGTAGCAGTTTCTCCCTAGCTCGAGGACATTGTACCTAGCAATTACTCATGAATGGGCCCCAGCAAAACACTTATCTCTCTTCCTGGTACAGTAACAAACTGCACCTGTAGGAATTATTAGTTTGAACTGGCGTTGTACTGGCTCATAAAGATATTTGGTACATACCGGATCATCTACACCAACTCTTTACCTCATTATATGCATCCTGGACTCCTCATTAAGTGTATCCTAGAATTAATACATACATATGTACACACATACATACACACTCCCTACATCTATCTTGTCAAATAAGACTTTGATTAGTGGTAGACTGGACAATCCTTAGTCAGCCCTGACTGGTAATTAACGTAGTGACATAGCAAACCTAAAAACCACACCTCTCTGTGGCGCCCCCCACCACCCTCCTTGGTCTTTTCCTGGTGAACTCTGAGTAAAACACCTGCACAGTAGATACAAAACGTTTCTTTAAGAACTGACCACTCCTTAACCACTTCCTAATCCCACCGAGTCACCTAATTAGCATACTAGGCACATTTTACTATAGTTTTTCCTATATAAACTTTAACTGTACCCCTCTAAGGTTGCAGGTTCCTTAAGAACTTTTGCCCGCTGAATAGAGTAAAATTAACCTTTGCCAACTTGACTTAAAGACTGCTTGAGTCCATGAATTCTTTCCAGATGACTGTGTCCTGTACTTTGGTCCTTGAGGGGTCCCTAAACCCCTCAAACTGTATCACCAGGACTAAGATGATGATAGTTGCTTTGTACTTTGGCTGGTCAGGCCACATCGACATACTTTGTTCATTCCTAGGTTCTACTTTCTAGGAAGGATGTTAATCTGGTGGAAAATATCCACAGGAGGGTGATATTATTATGGTGAAAAACCTCAAGATCATGTCATGAGAAGGCTGGCTGAACAAACTGGATATGTTTAGCCTGGAGAAGAGAAGAATTAGGGAGGGTATGAACACTTTCTTAAAATATCTGATGGGTTACCATGTAAAAAAAGGTAAGATTTGTTTTGCTCTACAAGGCAGAATTAAGAATAATGAGTGGAAGCTAAAGAGTGGCAAATTTAGGCTTGGAAAAAAATTCCTAACAATTAGAGCCTTTAAAAAGTAAAATACAGGGCAGCTAGGTGGCACAGTGGATAGAGCACCAGCCCTGGATTCAGGAGGACCTGAGTTCAAATCCAGCCTCAGACACATAACACTTACTAGCTGTGTGACCTTGGGCAAGTCACTTAACCCCATTGCCTAGCTTAAAAAAAAAAAAAAGTAGAATGCCTTTCTTTCATCTCTAACCAATTGTCCCTCTACTGGCTCCTTCTAAATTGGTTACAAGCACATGACCAAAATTTCCAGTTTCCTTTCCTCCTCCCTTGCAAATTGCCCTGGATGTCCTCTAGCAAAATCTGGATGACCAATTCAATTCTACAAGCTTTTATAATGCAAATTGCCATCTATGCTACAGTATGTTAGGCACAGTTCTAGGTGACAGTGATACAAAAACAACAAAAAAATAATCCCTGCTCTTACATTTTATCAGGGGAAATAACATACCCATATAAGTAAATATGAAATATACAAAGGATTTTTTGAGGGGGGTAGGGCACAGATATATTATAACAGTTAACATTTATATAGTGCTTACTATGTGCCAGGCACTATGGTAAGCACTTTACAATTATTACTTCATTAGATTCTCACTATAACCTGGGATTTAGGTGCTATTATTTTCCCAATTTTACAGATGAGGAAATTGAAGCACAGGTTAAGTGATTTGCCAACAGTCATAAAGTTACTGAGTATCTGAACCCAGATTTGAGTTTGTTAACAATAGAACAGGGGGTCCAGAGGACCCAATAGAAAAAAGGAATAGAGATATTGGAGGGATGGGGCTGAAATAGAGTTAGGGATGGAGTTCTTCCTAGGCAGCCTACAGAGCCATGGGAAATTAGAGTGTTATGCTTGTCATAGTAGTAAAAAGCAATGTTGATTTGATTATCAATGGTTGAGAAAGGTAAAAAAAAAAAAAGTGGGGTATGGTAGAAACAGGGCAAGGATCATTTGCCAGGCATATTTTAGAGGAATTTTTTGTTCAAGGATAGGTTGGACTAGATAATATCTGAACTGCTGAGATTCTTTTCATATTCTGGACATCAAGCATTTTCTCTGGAAGGAAATGCCTTCGTCATCACCCTTTGCAGTGGAGGTTGCTATTTTTCTCATGCTTTCTAGAAAAAACCACCAAACTCTTTGTTCCTCAGTACTATTTCCTGGATCCTCCCTTTGTTACTACCATTTAGCAAACTTGCCTTCTTTGAGGTTTGGTCCATATCATTGAGGCCATATTCTTGTTCTTATAACCTCGCACTTTCAAGTCAATCTTCTTTCTCAAGGAATTTAGAACCTTTCTTTACATAATAACCCCTACTCTAAAACTTGGGGATGTCGTCATGCATGTTAATGTTTCTCTGAATATCTTAGCCTTCCTCATCAACTTCTTCGACTCCAATCACCTATATGTACCTACCCCTCACAGGGTTCTTGTGAAGTTCAAAGTACTCTATAAATTTTATAGAACTATATAAATGTCAGTTATTGTTATTACTTTATCTTTATACCACCTAGACAGACAGGGATGGTCATACATTATAAAATTTCAATATCATCTATAACTGTGCTATGATCTTGAATTCTGAAATTTTCTTTTATGAGAATAACTTCTTGTCCTTTAATTTTCTGCCTCTAATTCATTCTTCCTAAACTATTTTTCATCTTCATGGCAAATTCTAGCCCTCCAATCTTTCCTTGTTTTCCTAGTCCACCACTACTCCTGCTTTGATCTCACTTTCCTGCTTCAGAATCTTAACCTTATATTTAACCCACTCAAATATATATTGTCCTCTACCCTTGAATCCCTTCATCCTTTGTCTGTAGTAGCCTTGGGAGAAGGTATAAAAGCATATTGACTTCATTAGGGAGAAATTCATGTTATCTGATCTCAAATAGATTCACAATGCTGCACAGAAATCTTTTCATTCTTTCTTGATTGATTATCCAACCCATTCTCTTTGGTGATTATTTCAAACCTCTCTTCTGAAACCTCCAACCCTGCTCCCCCCTCAGTAGAAAGCTCTGTTTTATTGAGAAAATTGAGATAAATCAATGTGGGTTCCTTCATATCCCCTAATTCCACATTTCAAAATGTCTACATATGCACCCACAACTACTTGTCCTTTAATTTATGAAAGTGGTGGCTCTTCTCTTTAACTCTTCAACTTGTGCTCTCAATATTGTACTTTCCTGTTTCCCCCAGGTGTTTCTATCACTTATCCCCTTCCCCACCCCATTTTTAATCTCTCCCTATCTATTGATGCCTAAAAATATGCTTGGTTCTACTCTGTCATTTGCACTTTGTGCTACCATCCTCACAAGCTAATCTTTTATATCTTCCCCTCCTTTAATTACCAGAATCCTAGAATGTTTATGCTTACTGATTCCATTCTTTTGCCACCAATTTGGTTCTCAGCCCCTTGTAGTTTGGCTTGTTATTTCATCACTCAGATGAAACTGTTCTTTTCAAGGTTACCAATGCTCAGGGTTATGAAGCTATTAAGTGTCTGAGATTGGATTTGAACTCAGGTTTTCTGGACTACACACTAAGCACCCCATCCACTGCAATACCCACTTCCCTACAGACAGCTAGTTAAGTGCCTTAACATCCCATCCTGTCTCTCACTCTTGAAATTCAATCTTCTGCTAAGCTGATTCTTCTTGTTGTTGAGTCATTTCAGTTGTGTTCAACTCTTCATGACCCCATTTGGGATTTTCTTGGCAAAGATATCAGAGTGGTTTGCCATTTCCCTCTCCAGCTCATTTTCCAGATGAGAAAACTGAGACAAATAGGATTTAAGTGACTTGCCCAGGGTCATACAGCTAGTAAATGTCTGAGGCTAGATTTGAACTCAGGAAGATGAGTCTTTCTGAATCCAAGCCTGGCCCTCTATCCACTGCACCACTTAGATGCCCAGCTAATTCTTCCACCACAATATTTCTGACCTCCATTTTTTCCTCTCTACCCATGTAGGTGTAATCCTAGTTTGGGTCCTCAACATCTCTCATATGGACTATTGTGACAGCATCCCAACTGGTCTCCCTGTTTCTAATCTTTTACCTCTCTAATCGCCATTTACATAGCTGCCCAAAACATCTACTCTATCTACCTGCAGCCTTATTTCATGCTACTCCCTTTTATAAACTCCATGTTCCAGCCAAATTTCACTCCTAGCAGTTCTCTGAACTCAACATTCTGCCTCCCACACTGGAGCATTTATAAGGACCATCTGCTGTATCTGGAATGGTTCTTAATCTTCACCTTTCACAATCCTGAGCTTCCTTCAAGCTTCAGCTTAGGTACTGCCCCTTACCTCACCTCCCTCCAGTGAAGTCTTCCCTGGGCCCTTTCTTTATTAGCTTTCTCACTCCTGAAGTTACTTTGTATTTTACCTATTTGTCTTTATGTTCTACCAGAACTCTACCATTACAGACTCAACTTGAAGGGACTATTTTGTCTTTGTTTTCCATTCACCTAAGTGACTTGCACATAAAGCATACACTTAAATGTTTGTTGAATTGAATGACATTTTATCTTAAACCACCTCTTAGAGGAGAACTAATTAATGACACTGGTTTCCTACCTGCTTCTTACTGTTAGGTTGTGGGTAGCAGAAGTACAAGGTAGACTGGAAAAGGCCAGGAAAGTAGCTTATTGAAGCCAGGGGAGCAAGGCAGATAGTGTAGTATATGGGCAAATGGTCACATATTTAGGTTCCATTACTATAGATGCAGGGGGTTGTGTAAGTATATTTATTCCAGGGGATGACATTGAGACCAGAATCTGGTACGTAAGATGAAGGTGTAGACAGCATAGAAAGTGTAGAACTGACCAGGCAAGCTGGGATGAGTGATCAGAGATTCAGAAAGAGGTAGAGGACTGCAACTAAAAGTGGTGTCAGACAAAGGGCATGGCCCAGGGTCCAAAACAAGTATAAGAGAATAGGTGAAGAATGTCTAGAAAAAGAGGCTAGAAACAGTATCTCAAGGTCTGGAACAAGAGAGCAGATCTACACAAAAGTATAACTGTGTCATAACTAATGATCTTTCATATGAGGCTGTCTTCCCTCTGTTTCAGTTTTAAGTACCTTTTTTAGTGTTGCTTCTATAGTGATTCCCAGGGTCTATTATAACTGGCTCATAAACAATAGCAGTATCTTTTATATTAAATACCATTATCCTATAAAATATAGTTTGGATTATTTTTCCCTCGATCCATTTATTCCCTTTACTTTATCCACACCAAAACTGATTTGTCATTTTCCCCATTCAATCTTGAAAGTCTTACATATAGCCTAGTGCATGATTCTATTTCCTACTCCATGCATAGAACATTGTGATGTGCCATAATAATGAAAGATTAGTATGTTGGTGCATAAATCATCTAATTTTTTTCATACCCATGACCTACAGGCTCTTTGTTTAAGAAGAGAAAAGAGGAGGGGCAGCTAGGTGGTACAGTGGATAAAGCACCAGCCCTGGAGTCAGGAGGATCTGAGTTCAAATCCAGCCTCAGACACTAGACACTTACTAGCTGTGTGACTCTGGGCAAGTCACTTAACCTCAACTGCCTCACCAAAAAGAAAAAAAAAAGAAGGGAAAAGAGGGTCCATCAGTTCTAATTCTCTTTCCCCAAACATACTTTGGCTATGCAGAACTTGCAAGGCTAGTTGGCAGAAGGGAACCTTAAAAACAATAATTAGTTGATGCCAAAGAAGGATTGGTAAGAATGTCACCAAGGAGCTTTGCTTTTTCATCATAGGACAGGGCAATAACATGTATCATTAAAAGGGCTAAACTGGGAAGGTTTCTACTCAAGCTTTCATACCTGGAAAGGTTAAATTGATGAAGTCCTTGAAACGTTCCATATCAGAATCTGTACTATCACTCTTCATCTTGGCTATCAAGGTATATCCACTGCCAAACTTGTTCTTGAGATACTGTGGACTTCCTAGACACTTCAGCTTCCCAGCCACCATGATGGCCAGTCTGGTGCACAAGGCCTCGCATTCCTCCATGCTGGGGAGACAAGGGACAAGAGCTGGAGATGTCCCTCCTTGTAGGGTAAAGGCTATGGTCTAGATAAAGCTAAGATTTTGTATACCATCCCTGGAGAGGCCTGTCCTGGTATTGCAAGTGCTCAGGGCCCAGGGTATGTCTGGGGAATAGAGAAGATCAAAGGGTCATAGGATTACAAAATTTATAGCTGAAGGATTTTAGAAATCATCTAGTCCAGTCCCCTCATTTTGAGGAAACTCAAAGTGTTTAATATATAATAGAAGCAGATGCCCCAAATCACTGTGGGAGCTTTCATCTATCAGTCTCCCTCTATCTTTCTACCCTAAATTCTAAGGGTTCCAAAGACCACCCAAGTAGCCAACATTTAAGGGATTCTAGGATGTTCCCTTTGGCAAAATTAGCTACTGGGAGGCCTTGTTCCCATTAACCTCTAAGACTCAGAGTTACTGATTTGAGTTCCCAGCCCCAACAAAGCCCTGCTGTCCCTACTACAGTTCCCCCCACATCCCTGACCAAGCTGTGGGCCACACCTGTGGGAGGTTATGACAATGGCCTTGCCGGACTCACGAATCCGCATCACTGTATCCCAGAGTAGGCGCCGAGCCATAGGGTCCATGCCTGTAGAAGGCTCGTCCAAGAAGATGACTGAAGGCCTTCCAATTAGGGAAATACCAGTGCTTAGCTTACGCTTGTTGCCACCACTCCATGAAGAAGGAAGCAAATAAAGAAAGAAAAAAAGGCCATAAACAGCAGTAATTTATAGAATATAATTCAGAGATAATCAAAGTCCTAAGTAGCACACTGACAAATATTGTGAATCTAAAAAAAAAGGTAACAAATCCCAATGCAGACTTTTGATTTAAAGATAATTTCAATATATGCCCAAGAAGGGAGTCATGTCCTCTTACCTGGCCCTGGGCAGTAGGATCTGTGGCACTAAATTTATATATGTTTTATCTATATAGGCAACCCAGATCATCCCTACTGCTGGCATTTGGGCCACAACAGTCTTTTTGGCTGATTGCTCCTTTAGCATAGTCATCGTCTCTAAGTATCACAAAGGACAGGGTCTGAGCCACTCAAGCTATGATGCTGATATCCTTTTCTTCTATACTCCAGGTCAATAAGGAGGTACGTCCACGGAAGGAACCCTGATCATAGCATCAAAATCATCAATAGCAGCTAGGATCTGAGATGGATCTGTTGTTTCTAGCAGGGGCCAATCAATGGAGAGCAAAGTTAAAATAGCGGTTTCTGATCAAGTCCCTAAGAACAGATCTCTACTGCCTCACTGCTGTCATGGAGTTTCTGGTGGAAGATTTGACTTTGTGAATGATGACAAAATCTATATGGTAATATCCTAAGCCTATTGATTAGGAATCTCCTGTGCCCTTCTGATTCTGTTTCTAAGGGTTATAGTTACAGAAAAGAAGGACTAGGGAAGGACAGCATCTCACCTTAGGTTCCTAATGAGCTTGTCTGCATTGGTTTCAAGGAGCAATGACTTCAGCATGTTTTTCACATAACGATCGATGTGATTTTCAGGAATCCCCCACAATCGAGCATACATATACATTATTTCTCTTCCTGTCATGTAGTCTAGCAGAGCATCAAATTGAGGACAGTAACTGATTCGTCGCTGTACCTGAAATAAGAGTTCAGTGCCCCAGGAAACGGTTTCAGTCAAAGGATGGGACTGAAAAAAAAATGCTTTTTCTCTGGGTACTTGTTCTCTATATATAGGACATGGAGTTCCTTCTACTGGTTGGTATCTCTAATTAATGAGATTTATTCCTCTACAATATCCCTGCTAATATCAGGGCTAAAGGTTCTCTGCATCTAGAGCCTACTGGAATAAACTGGTCCTGTGGACCTTTTTACCTGGATTCGATTAAACCAGTTCCTGAACACTTGCTATGCTCAGTGCTGTGGGGGGAATACATAAGAAATAAAATATGTGGCACAATAAGGATGACAGGACATTTGAGCCATGAAGGTGATAAGGCAGCAGCTATGGGAAAAAAAGCCCTTGGGACTGTACTAGCCACTCTTCTTCATGATGAAGCTGACTGCAATTGGACTGTAAAAGCTAGGAGAAGCAGGGTTTCTTTGGCTCATCGCACTGTTTTTTCAGGGCTCTTTATTTTTGGAGTAGGAAAAGAGAGAACATAGTGCAGCAATGTGACTGTGGGTGTCTGGTGTTTTTGAACAGCAATATCAATGTGTCTGTGATAAGGATTCTGAAAGATAGAGATGAGGGAGGACATACCAGACTTGGAGGTGGCCTGTGAGGATGCAGAACAGTAGAAGATGGAATGTGGAGTTTGTGAAATATCTTGTAATCTAGTTTGGGCAACAGTGTAGGTGAAGTAGTACTGAATAAGGCTGAAAAGAATAAGTTGGTCCCAGATGGTTGAGAGCCTCAAATAAATATATACTCAGTGCCTACTACAATGTAAATGACGAGAACAATTCAATCAAAACTGAATGCTGCAAAATTAAAATGATCAAGAGATATGAAAAAGCACCTTTCTCCCATTTCTTTTGCAGAAGTTGGGGAAACTATTGGTATGGAGAGGTTTGCATATTACCCTCAAAGCAAATCAGAAAGGGATGAGAACTTGAAGTTATGTAGTGGCTATATGATGGCTGAGAGAAGTGATATCAGAGATGATAGAGGGAAAATTTTAAAAAAAATTGTTAAATGATTGTATATGGGAGTGTGGGCAAGGGACAAGTCAAAGATGATTCTAAGATGGTGAATCTGGGGAACTGGAAGGTTTCACAGAGAGAAAGGAGTTTAGTGGAACAGTATGTTTAGCTCCCTAAATGAAATTAATTGGCTTTGGTTTGGATGTGTTAAATTTGGGATATTACCAGATGATATCTAGTAGGCAGTTTGTGATGTAAGATAAGAGTTGAGGAGCAAGATGAAGGCTAGCCACATAGGTAATGAAGTGATCTGTATAGATATGATACTTGAATCCATAGGAGAAGAGGAGATGACTAAGGGAAAGACATTCTGAGTTGAAGGAATTTGCCTAGGATCACAGAGTTAATAAGTGTCTGAGGCAAGATTGGAACCTAGATCTTTCTGATCCCAGGCCCAATATCCTATTTGAACTCTAATGAGTTAATAACCACTTTTTTCTTTCCAGGATCAAAGTGAAGTCATAGACAATATACTAGTCAAATTTGCCATTCCAAAAGATTTCACCTCATACAGCAATTTCCAATGCTTGCAATTAAATGAGGATGAAATTGTCTCTTAAGTTAACATAAATGCTAATGGGTATTAGGCTTGTTTTATATTAGTAGGGTAATATAATCACTAAATAGCCATCTTTCTATTTGACCCAGAGATTACAATGATAAGCATATAACCTCAAGAAGGTTAATGACAAAAAAAAGGCCTCACATACAAAAAAGTATTTATAGCAGCTCTTTTGTAATAGCAAAGAAGTGGAACTAAAGTACATAATCACTGATTAGAGAATGGCTAAATAAGTTATGGTACATGAGTATAACAGAATATTATTGTGTTGTAAGAAACAATAAATATGATGAATACATAAAACTGTGGAAAGACATCTTATACCAAGTAAAGAAAGCAGAATCAAGGAAAAAATATATACTCAGTGCCTACTACAGTGTAAATGACAAGAACAATTCAATCAAAACTGAATGCTACAAAATTAAAATGATCAAGAGATATGAAAAAGCACCTTTCTCCCATTTCTTTTGCAGAAGTTGGGGAAACTATTGGTATGGAGCACTGTTGTCTAACTTTTTAGATATCAGGGTTAGTCTTAATTAACTGTTTTCCCCTTTTTAAATTCTTTGTTACAAAGGATTTTCCTCAGGGAGAGAAGAAGAGAAGGATGGAAATATGTTGGGAAATGTAGGTGAAATAAAAATCAGTTATCAATACAATTTTTCAAAAAATTTAAAAATCCATATTTTGTGTCCATTAGAAAAACAAAGTTTTTCTAAAAGATTAAAACTAAATTTAAAAAAAATTCTAGTTTATTTAGTTCATATTGATAGATCAAATCTTTTCATTATACCAAATCAAATATTTATGATACAAATGAGCAATCACAAAAATAAAAGTGATATTATGGCTAAATAACAATTTATCACAATTTACATTTAGGTCATAGTGCAAATAATATTTGGGCAGGAATTATATCTTAGTAGCAGGCATAGGACTTTGTTAGACAAGTGCCCAGCCTTTCTAGGTTACTATTGTATATTTGCAACAATTTCCCCTCCAGAAAGGGAAATATTTCAAACAAAGCAATAATGAAACCAAATGATATAAAATCATTACACATTGTATCAAGTCCATGATTTTAATCTTTCCTGGGGTGTGCTTCCCATGCTGAGTCTTGGGAAGGAATGGATAGAGTGATACTGACAAAAGGGAAGAGGTAGAAATTTTTTTGCCAATAGAATTGTACAATTTTTTTGTAGACCCTACTGTTTTCAAGCTATGATATGAATTTAGGATCAAATCAAGTCTCAGTAAACTGCTATTGAATTATCAGCCTGTCACTGTGGTGGGGCAGATATCTTCAGCTTATAGGAAAGAAATTGTTCAGACCTAAATGTATAAATTAATAAAATCCTTGTAGCCTTTTAGATACAATTAATCTGAAACTTTAAAGTCCAAGAGCCAATTTTCTTTATCATCCTATTTGTAGGACTATCAAATGTACATTAAAAGTATACACATATTTCTCTCAATCATTTTTAGTCTTTAAAACACAAGACATTTTCTATTTGCACAGAAACTACTTCTCACAGTGAGAGGCTGTTAAGATCTTTTTTGGTTTTATTTTACAATATCTTGATTTCTCATAAAGTCGCTAGCTTCCATTTGCTCCATTCTAATTTTTAAGGAAGTGTTTTCTTCAGTGAGCTTTTAGACTTCCTTTTCCATTTGTCCAATTCTGCTTTTTAAGGCATTCTTCTCCTCATTGGCTTTTTGGACCTCTTTTGCCATTTGGGTTAGGCTATTTTTTTAAGGTGTTATTTTCTTCAGTATTTTTGGGTCTCCTTTAGTAAGCTGTTGACTTGTTTTTCATGTTTTTCTTGCATCACTCTCATTTCTCTTCCCAGTTTTTCCTCTACTTCTCTTACTTGCTTCTCAAAATCCTTTTTGAACTCTTCCACGGCCTGGGACCAATTCATATTTTTCTTGGAAGCTTTGGATGTAGGAGCTTTGACTTTGTTGTCTTCTTCTGGTTGTATGTTTTGATCTTCTTTGTCACCAAAGAAAGATTCTATGGTCTGACTCTTTTTGCACAGTTTGTTCATGATCCCAGCCAATTACTTGAGTTATAAACTCTTTGTTAAGGTAGGGGTCTCCTTCCATTGTGGAGAATGTACTGTTCCCAAGCTTCAGGGGTTTTGTGCAGCTGTTTTCAGAGATACTTCTAGATACCTGTAAATTTTCAGTTTTTCCAAGGTGGTACAATCAAGGGTGAGGTGTTTACTCCTTTCCTGGCCTGGGCTCTGGTCTATGAGTGACCACAAGCACTCTTTTCTGCCTTGGAACTGTGAGGAGGATTCCTTCTCCACTGCCATTACAAGCTCCACCATGCCAGCACTCCTCCTTGCCTCAGGACCGCGACCCAGATCCAAGCACAGGCAAAGCAAGATAATCCTTCCTCACCACCAGCAAAGAGATCCCTGCAATCCCCCTCTGATCAGCCACTTGATTTTCCCCTCTGTCTGTGGGCTGAGAGCTCTGGAAGCAGCCGCCACCCTGGGGCTGGGACCTAGCTTCTCTCTCACTGAGGTCACAGACTTTTCCTACTGACCTATGTTGTCTTTGGTGTTGGTGGGTTGAGAAGTCTGGAAACCACCACAGCTGTCCGTGATTCAGTCCTCTGAGGCCTGATCTTTGCCTGCGTTATTGACTGAGTGACATAGTCAGATCACTAGAGTCAGGATAGTCTTTTTATTATTTTTACTATCATGGGCATCATCAGACATATCTGGTGAAGATATAGCTCAGTTTTTTGATTATAGAAGCAGACTTTTATTATGTAACTGCATACTCAAACTCCCCCTCTATTCTACCATCCCTGGCCAGGGATATTTCAGATTTCACTATGCGTTGATGATCTCATTTTCATCAAATCTTGTTGCTTAAACTTTCCTGCAAACCATGTTAATTATGAAGCACCTACTACATACCTTTCCAAATGCTGGAAATTCAAACACAGAAATAAAATATTATTTGTGCTCTAGAAACTTACTCTTTACCAATCACTCATACTTTTGGGGATTTCAATCTGCACACAAAGATGAGTCCATTTCCTTCATCATTGAGAGAACTGTATAAAATGGAACTGACCATTTTACAAGGTAATAAGTGCTCATTATCAGAAGTATTTAAACACATTCTGGAGAATCCAACTGTCAGTGATTCTGTAAAAGGAGAATCATATATTATGTGGAAGATTTAGTCTTCTACAGTCCCTTCTAATACTCTATGAAACAGCTATGTTAATCTGAGAAAAGAAAACTATGGTGGGGATAGTGGTGGGAAAGGGCAGTGTAGGATAGTCATTTTCAAATGGTTGAAGGGCTTTATATGGAAGAGGGATTAGATATTCTTTCTAATAATTCTTTCTGGGAAGGCAGAAATAGGAACAATAGGCAGAAGTTACAGAGAAGCAAATTTCAGTTCAATATAAGGAAAAACTTTCTGAATAAGTAGAAGTCCAAAAATGAGCTCCACTGAGCCACAATAAGCTCCTTGTCCTTCGAGATGTTCAAGCAGAGAGTGTATGAATATCTACTGGGAAATGGTAGAGGAGATTCATGCATTTGGCAGATTAGATGACTTTCAATGTCCTTTCCAACTTGAAGATTTTATGAACTGGAAATCCTTAGCCTAGAGGAGACTTAGGGGGAACAGAATAGCTGTCTTTAAGTATGTAAATATATATTATGTGGAAGAAGGATGAGGTATTTTAAACATTTTTTTGTGGCTCCAGAAAGCAGAACAACTACTAATATGTTAAAATTACAAAAAAATGGATTTTGGCTATAGAAAAGGCCATCTCTTACTCTACTTGATTAAGTCTAAACAGATTACCCCAATAATATGATCCTTTTGGGGGACTGAGGTCAGGAATAGTTTAGCATAGCACCAACTGGTTTGACATGAAGGAGAGTTAACAATTAACTCCCTTTCTTTCTGTAAATTACTTTAATTTGTTTATCTGTATACATATTGTTTAGATAGATCTCCTGTGGCAGACTTATGGAAGTCTATATATATCGAGGGCTCTTGTGATAGTCCCAATAAAAGGTGATAAGGGTCTGAACTAGATAGTAACTATCTGAATAGAGAGAAAGGGGCATGTTATGAAGGTAGAAATGACAAGATTTTTTAATGGATTGTATATGTGGGGTGAATCCAAGTGTGGACTGAAATGTATATATACTTGCACATATATATATGACTACATACAATAGTCACAAAGGAAAAACAGACAAAGATAGGTTAAAATTTGCAACATTGAAATGCACTAGTCACACATATGGATTGCTTGAGTTGAGTACATGTTGTATTTCCCACTCCTACCCCTGGAGAATGTAAGCTCATTGTAAGGGGGATGGGGAGGAGGGGACTTTTTTTTGTTATTTTTTTTATCTCCAGTGTCTGGCATAGTGCCTTGCACACAAGCGCTTAATAAATGCTCACTGAATTGTTTGGTGAACATAAGACATTTGGAGCTATGTTGACATAAAGTTCATTATGGGTAATTAGAGGTTATGGAGTAAGTAAATTAGGAGAGAGTCTTATATCATATAAGTGGAACTCATGGACAAGGGTCTCCATTCTTGATCAGCTTGGAGAATAGGTCCTTACTGGCACACATGGGGCTCATTAAGGTAATAAAAGCGCTGTGGTTTTACTTTTAAAATACTCTATGTTGGCTCCATCTATTCGTACTGACCTGAGTACACCTATCTATTTATATATTTCATTTATATATTTCATCCTTTTATGGATTTATGGTCTTTTGCTATGAGTACTGTTTTTTTTAGATTATTATTATTTTTTTTGAGTACTGTTTTTCCATGCAGAATGAGACCCATACATACCTTGACATTCTGTTTGATTCTTGTCCATATTCTTTCATAAATCCTCTAATAGAAGCCATCAAAATTACTAGATACTGCTTCCTCTGGTTATTTTAATATTTTGTACAGATCAGTGCAACCCAAACTATCTTGCTGTTATATCTTCTTCTTGTATGTGACAAACCTTTCTTTTCCATTCAAGATTGTCTTCTATACCACTTCATGTGTAAAAAGTCATCTTTGTTAATATACTGTAGCCTACATTTACCTACCATGTGTCTTTCCATTACCCTTTGGGTCACCTGCCTTTTTTTTTTTTTTAGGCAATTGGGGTTAAGTGACTTGCCCGGGGTCACACAGCTAGCAAGTGTCAAATGTTTGGTCTGAGGCTGGATTTGAACTCAGGTCCTCCTGACTTCAAGGCCATGTTCTATCCACTGCATCACCTAGCTGCCCCCACACCTGCCATTTTGATCTTTGAAAACTGAATTTGGAAACTAAATCTGTACTGGATACAGATTTAATAAGATAAATGACATCTGAGATCCCTTGTAACAGATTTTGAAGTATAGGTAAGATTTGGTTAGCCGGAAAGGAGGGGATTGGTTGTACCAGGAAAAAAATTTGGAGACATAGGGAGCTCACCAGCCTGGTTATCACAGAATATTTTCACATATGAGGTGACAACTATACCTCCAGGTGGCCTAAAATATAACATTTTGATTGTATAAGACCCTTAAGCTCAAGCTGTGTACTGAAAGTTATTGTCATACAACCCTTTATCACTTTTTTCAATAACCAACATTAGTAATTAAGCAGCCACATCTGCTTGAATTTCAGAAACTACATTGTGAGGTCTGTTACCTATGCTGCAGATGTTTCTCTATGAGGAATACAAGTCAGTGATGAACGCCTCTTTTTCTCCCCCTACTCCAGGAGACTCAAGAAGATGCACTCTACTTAGAGGTTACTTTTATTTTACCAACATATCTTTGCTTAACTGCTTCCATAAGTAACCCCAGTACCTTCTTCTTATGAACCCAGATCTTCCATTGTGGTTTCCAACCCCATATGTCTCAGGAAATCATTTCATTTTGGATCCTAGTAGTAGTACCTTACCGTTTTGATATTCTTGTTGATGCTATGGCCATCGAAATATGCATCCCCACTGGTTATAGTTTCATCTCCAGTTAACATTTTGAATGTGGTGGTTTTCCCAGCTCCATTGAAACCAAGTAGCCCAAAGCATTCTCCTTTCATGACTGCAAAAGAGATACTGTCCACAGCCAGGATGGGTATCCACCGATAATATACCTGAGAAAACCCAGAGAATATAATACTGAAGAAATAATGCCTGTAAGTCAAGAACAGCAACTACAGACAGTAGTCTTCCACTTTCCACGTTCAAAGGTGGGTACAAAAAAGGTTCTCCTTTTTTGCATAGTCTACTTCTCTACCCTAAAGGGAGAACAGATGCAGATTTCAAAGATCTGCTATATTGACATGCTTCTTTTATGCCCCTGGTTAATAGAGCCCAGGACAACTTTGACCACTGACTAGTTTTACCTTCATTAGGTCTTTAAGAATCAGTGGACTCTCCACGATTGGAATTGATTCTTCAGGATAGTCTTGAATTTTCTTCCTCTCATTTGACACATCAGTATCCTCTGGTGGCTCTTTTGCTGCATTCATCTCTTGTGTCTACATTCCAAAGACAAGGAACAAAGATGTGGACATCTTTCAGGGATCTTGGCCAGAGTTAGCTGGTGGGGGACAGTTGTAGGAAAGGACAGGAAGGGAGACATACATGAAGATGCTAACATAGATGTATCAACTTACATACTGATTATCCTTCAAACACCCTAGCTTCCCAGTTTTTCAATCTACTCATTTCCCATGACCTATTTCTCCATACCATTGATCTCTACTTCCTTCCTCAATGAATTTAGTACCTTGAGACTTAATGATACTCCCCTTAAACTTGATAATTTCGCAGTTTCTCATTACTTATTGTTCCATCCCACCTTAACTACATATAGAAATGTTCATACCCTTAACCATACTATCACCCATAAATTTCATAACTCTGAAGTTCCTTTATCTGATCATAATCTTTTATCATTCTGTGTTTCCCAGTTTATTCTCACCATGATCTCCAATCCTTCTACCCTCTAAGTTCTTTCTCAGGCCATCACCTTTGCAAGAGCTATACTTTCCTCCCCTGACCACCCTGACCCCTCAGTTATCCAGTTCAATTATTCATTATTATTTATACTCCACTATCGTTCCCCTTTGTTCTATTACTGATCATGCCTTGCCAAACCCCAATCTTTGCTGCTATTCAACTAAATGGCACTGGAGAAAATCATGTTGAAACCCCTTTGACTGGTAGCACTGCATAATCTCAACTGGGCCCTCACTGTAGCAATACAATCCTTTTATTGCTTCCTAATCAATTCACTATCCTATCACCAGGAAGACTATTCTAAACCTTTTTATATTTCCTTAAGTCTCCTATGGTACATGCTCCTCCCCCTTCTCAGAAGACTGCCTCATACTTCACTGAAAAAATTGAGGCCATTTGTTGAGAGCTCTCTTTCTGCTCATCTCACGTCACTTAGTGGTCTTCCACTACTATTTTTTCCTTCATCACCATATCACAGGAAGAGATGGCCCTTTTTCCCTAAGACAAATCCTTCTACATGCATCCTGGACATCAATCCATCCTCTCTTCCCTCAGCAGATTGCCCTACTCCACTTACTAATTTTCAGTCTCTCTATATCTACTGCCTGCTTCTCATCTACCTATAAATATACCCACGTTTCTCCCACCCTTAAAAGAAAAAAAACCCCTCACCTGATTGACCCAATCCTACTAGCTATCATCATATATCTCTTTCAGTTCTTGGTTAAACTCCTTGAGAAATCCTTCTAAATCACAACCTCCAATTCCTCTCCTCTCTTGTTAAGTAGTTTTTTAGTTATGTCCGACTTTTCCTGACCCCATTTAGGATTTTCTTGGCAGAGATACTGGAGTGGTTTGCCATTTCCTTCTCCAGATAATTTTATAGATAAGGAAACTGAGGGTTAAGTGACTTGCCCAGAGTCACACAGCTATTATGTGTCTGAGGTCGAATTTGAACACAAGTCTTCCAGACTCCAGGAACAGGTCGCTATCCACTGTGCCACCCAGATCAGCCTGACTGCCACTGTGTGGGTCAGGAGGGTGGCCGCTGCCCGGCTTGGGGTTGCTGGGGGAACCGCGTGCACTTCAGGGGAGACACCTCGCCCTTGGGCTCCTTGGGCCTGGCCAAGAAGCCTGCCACAGTCGGGGCGATCCACCTGAAGGGATCGGCTCACCCCGAACCCTGGGTCCTGACTGCACAGACCAACGGCTCGGAAGGGCGACCCTGAAACTTGGAACCCCTGGCTCTGATTCCTTCCCGGCTCCCCTACCCCCACCCCCAGCCGGGGTGGATGTGGGTAGGAGAGTAGCTGGGGGAAGAGGGGGAAGAGGGGGAAGAGGGGGAAGAGGTGACTCCCCCACCCCCCCACACACACCATGGTTCACAGCTGCCTGGGTTCGGCCAGCGCTGGGTGTCACGGGGGAGGCCAGGGGAACTGAGGGGAAAGACCCCAGAGGTGGAGCAGCGGTGCCCTATCCAGCCACAGCGCGCGCCTATCCCGGCTTGCATCCTCAGCCCGACCATTCCAGCCCTCAGAGCCAATTACCTACATTGTTACCACATGCCAGAAGCGTTCACCTGCCACGGACACTGGTACCGCCCAGCACGAGATTTACACCCTGGCCCCCGGCTTTTCTGGGGCCAAGCAAGAGCTCACCGGATGCCGCTGGAACTGCTCATCTCTCACTCTCTTCTGAACCCTATGAATTCTGGCTTCCAATTTCATTCATTTGAAACTGCTACTTTCAAAGTTACCAGTGATCTCTTACTGACAAACCTAATGGCCATTTCTCAATCCTATTCCTTCTTGATCTCTCCATCTTCTGTAACTGTTAATCAATCTCTTCTCCCGAGTACCTCTGTCTTTAGGTTTTGGTGACAAGTACTCCCTCCTAGTTCACTTCCTACCTATCTGACCACACCTTCTCAGGCTCTTGCTGGATCCCTTTTTCTTGGTCACACCTATTAACCTTAGGTGTCCCTCAAGGGTCTATCCTGGGTCCTCTCTTTTCTTCCTCTATATAACCTAGCTTTTTTAGCTGATTGCCTTCCATGGATTAAATGATCATCTCCATGCTGATGATTCTATATCTATTTATCCAGTCCTCACCTCCCAGCTTTCATCACCAACTGCCATCACCAACACCTTGATCTAGATATCCTGTAGGCATCTCAAAATCAACATGTCCAAAACAGAACTTTTTATATCTTTCCTTAAGCACCATTCTCTCTTCATACCTGGACTAAAAAAAATAGCTTGCTGGGTGGTCTTACTGCCTCAAATCTTTGCCCACTCTAGTCTTTCCTCCACCCAGCTGCCAATTGTGATCTTCCTTTAGGAAAGACCATAACTTCTCAACCCAGTAAACTTCAGTGGCTCTCTGTTACCTCTAGGATTAAATATAAAATCCTGTTTGACTTTTAAAGTCCTTCACAACTTGGGCCCTTCCTACTTTTCCAGTGTTCATACACTTTGCTCTTTTTCACATATTCCCTTATCCAGCAACACTGGTTTTTTTGTTTTTCCTCACCCACAACACTCATCTCCTGGCTCCCTATCTTTTCACTGACTATTCTCTTCATGCTTGGAATACTATCCCTCCTCCTTTCCTCCTTTTAGTTTCTCTGGCTTCCTCCAAGACTCAGCTCAAATTCCACCTTATGCCTCCTGTCTCATCTTTCCCACATCCCCTCCAACATTTTTACATAATTGTTTGCATGTTGTCTCTCCCTTTAGAATTGATTTCCTTGAAGACAGAGATTATGTTTTTACCTTTTTATGTATCCTAAATAATTAGCATAATATCTTGCACATAATAAGAGCTTAATAAACACTTGTTGTTAATGCTGCTGATGATGGGAAACTCTGAAAAGGCTTTAAGGAAGACTTCCCATCTATCACCTCAGATCTGAGGTTTAAAATAAATTGTCCTCCAGGTCTGGAAAGTGGGCTCATGCTGACTTGACCAAGGAATACCTATTCTGCTAGAAATGGAAACTTTATAGGAAATTACAGGCACACTAATAATTTTTTATAAAAATAACAAAATGACCTGGAGCTCTGAGAATGGTGAACTGAAGTAGGAGGAATTTGGAAAAATCTTCTTTACTGGTTTGGCCCTAGAGCTCCAGTGAGCTCCATAATTTAGAATGAATCTCAAAGGAAAGTTCTCTTTCCTGCCTAGGTAATGGATGATTATAAGAAATAAGCTTTATATTTAAATGGATCAATAAGCCTTGATTAAGTGCATGGTTTGATTTTACAGGCTCTATTGTTATATCATATACCCCATGGAAGTTCAGGGAATGTTGGGTAATAAAATACACACGAGTGAGTGACCATGCTGGTCCAAAGGAGTGAGAAAACAGACCAAGGTCAATTCTTCTGTGATATCTTCTATTTTTCTCCTTCCTGGGGTACCACAGACCTAGAGCATTACATGTCTCTTTGCCCACTTCCTTCTGTGTCAAACAAGACTCATGTTCGCTTTTGTGGAAAGGCATTTTGATGAAAGATGTTCAGCCAATCAAGGCTTTGAGCACAAAGCTTGGCTTCTGAAAGAATGGCCTTGGACAATATGGACAATGGACCCAGGCTCTCTTTGGTTGTCATATTCCTCACTGTGGCTTATCTTCTTTATTCCTCATAACAAGTCATAAGCATTAGGTGCTAGTCTTGGTGTTTAGATAGCAATAAAAAATACTATGGGCATGAGGATACAATGAAGATACAAAGCAAAGACAATTACAGGTACACAGAGTTATATACTGAGACCATTATCTTATGAGAGAAGTTTCGCTTGGATCTCTTGCATGTGGAGGCCTCACTGAAGTTCCCTTTCACTCTATAGCACTTATATTCTATACCACACAGATGAGCACTTAATTACAGACTGCCTTTTATTGTTTTATGTGGAAGGAGTGTAAGCCATGGGTTTAGATGGTTGGTTGTTCCTGGATATATTACTTCTCTGGGCCTCAGTTTCCTCATCTGTAAAACTTTACTATCTACTTCACAAGGTTGTTGTCATGAAAGTCCTTTATAAACCTTAAAGTGCTATGAAAGAGTTATTTTTATTGTCTTCTCCCAAAAGATTATCTCAGCTTCTGTTGGGTTATAGCTGTATGTTCTTCAAGGACTGGTGCTAGGTTTTTGTCAATTTTTTTTCATATTCCCCACAGTAACTAGTAGGCACTTAGCAAGAATTTATTAGTTTCTAGATACCTTTGCCCAGCCATTTTTCCCCATTACTTTCCCAAGCTAGGTCTCTAACATAAGGGCCATTGTCCATTATACTTTGACCCTGAATCCCTAAGAAATCTGCTTTATATTTAAACTTCTTGATTATACCCCTAATCTAGGAGGAGCTGTCCTCAAGCAGGAGATCTTTCTGGTTCTCCCATTTCTATCCCCAGTCCCACTAGAGTTACACTCCTAGTTATTGGCTACCTGAGCAGTCAGAATTTTCAAGTTTTTTCAGGTTGTACTGAACTTACTGTTACTTCTTTTTCTGTTTTCTGTTCCCCCTTAGAAGCCTACTTTTCCTTTTGGTTTACTGCTTACTGAAACTCTAAATAATTTATTCCTCCTGGGTAGTATCAGTGGCATTTATCATTTACTTATAGCTGTCATTAAAGTACAAGCCTGAACAGTACCCATACACAGTGATAGACACTGTGGACCAGCTTAGCTAAGTTTATAGAGGCTCATTTCATTACCAGAAAGTTCACAGCCAGGAAATGAAATCTGTCAGTCATAGAAACAAAGTCATAGAGAGGTTGTGACCTATATTAAAGGAGGGAGTACCCATGATGATGATATCGTAGATCATGGAAGTAAGAAGTTAAGCAATAGAAGTCTAAAGTCCTTCCTCATATTCTTCCTCTGTCCCACACTCTCCCCCCACTCCACTCCCTGCCCTGGCAAAAAAAGCGGTACATGAGATGTTGTATTACTCTGAGACAAAAGTTCAGACAGTTACAGAGTTATATAAGGCAAAAGTAATTTAGCAAATCCATTAACTAGAATAAAGCTAAAGAAACTAGTCTAGGGAGTGAAGGACAGAAAATTGTCAGCTTAATATGTCTATATATATATGTTTTATTTTAAACTATGAACATTATTTTTTGTCAGTATTATGTCTATTTGAATGCATAAAAAAGGTCAATGGATTTGGAGTTGGAGGACCTAGGTTCAATTCTTGCCTTGGTCACTTACTTTGCCTCTGTTCCTTCATCTGAAAAATGAGGGGTTTATACTGTGGCCTTCAAGGTCCCTGCCCAGCTCTAAAGAAATGATTTTATGATACTATAAAGTATCACAGTTGTATTTTGATTACTCGGAGAAATCCCTGACTGCTGGGACATGTGTCAGTCTCTCCTTCCACTTGATGGCAGCTAACAGATACCATACAGGTGCCAGTACAATGGGAGAAAAATTCCATGTTCTGTGAGAAATCTTACAGAAAATGTTATATTCCTAAATAACATGCTTAGTCACTTACCTTATACCAATTTGTGTAGCATCGAAAGAATATATAGCGACTCAATTTATTTCTCAACTTCCAGACTTGGCTCTCAATAAGAAGAAGCATGAGAAGGAAAATGAGGCCTGAGATAGCCATTGAGGCAATATATTTTCCAATCCCATGACCCATCCATGAATAAATATTCGTCTCATAGTTAATACCTGAGGATAACAAAAAGAGATGTACTCATTATGGGGTGATCTGATTTCTTTCTTTCTTATCTACTCTATTTGGAAAGGTTCTTTTATCACAAATGTTTCCTTTAATTTTTTAAAGTTGTGATGATCATGCTACATGAGCTATAATAAACATGGAAGATTGGACAACATTTAGCATGATAGTCTAACAAAGGAAAAAATGTCAAGAGCATATTTAATAAAATGATAGTATGGCATAGTGATAAATGTGCTTGACTTGGAGACTGGGCAGGTCTTTTTATTCTACCTCAGATATATGTCACAGGCAATTAGCTTAACCCCTCAGCATGAGGGTAATAATGACAATATTTACACTAACTACCTCATGGGGCTGTTAAGAGGAAAATGCTTTACAAATCTTAAAATGCAACATAAATGTAAATTTTGATCATTATCTTTGCTGTGGTATTACATAGTTGTAAGACAAATGGTAAACAATTAACTTAAATATAATCTAATTTTCAGTTTTTCTCTTGTTTGGTTACTATAACGAGTTATCAATGTCAATAGTTTTTCCTGGTGCTATGTACAGTTTAATCACCACATATCTTTCTCACCCATTTACACACAGATACAGGTACACATTAAAAAAAAAGTCCTGGATCTTACTCCTTAATATCTGGGACTCCTGACTGAGTCATGGATACATCCTGTTCTTCCAGAGATCTGGTTATTTCCTTTCTAGCATCTGTGATGCTTGCCTCAACTTCCCTTGCTTCCATTATGAGAGTTAAAATGTGCCAATTAAAGGCGGTTGTCTCACTGACTACCTTTTCTGTGGAAACCTCTAAGTCCCATAAAACAGCTATAAAAGGATTGAGACAATTCTAAAGTCAGAGATAATGAAACTTAATCACATTAATTATAAATGATTAGGAACAAATTCTTTCTGAACCTTTCAGGTGAAAGGATATTGACCCACTCTCTTGTGATGAGAAAAATAACAGGCACCATTTATACAATTTCCAACTCTGTTCAAGGATCAGGTAAGGAAAAAAA
The DNA here is from genome assembly GCF_900497805.2 of Vombatus ursinus. Classification (NCBI taxonomy): domain Eukaryota; kingdom Metazoa; phylum Chordata; class Mammalia; order Diprotodontia; family Vombatidae; genus Vombatus; species Vombatus ursinus. The sequence goes on from NW_020954585.1 coordinate 7,928,278, forward strand.
TGCTACAGGAGACATAGCTTATGAGAAGAGTGGGAAACCTTTTAAAGGCCTTTGGGGTATATGTGACAGAGAACAGTGCTGTTAAAGTAGAAAAGGCCACTAAGCTGTACATAAAGATCCCTGCAGGTCACATACTGACTTAGTTTTAAAATGTGATGTTATCTATGTTTTATTGCATTTTTATTTATTTAGTTAAATGTTTTCCAATTATATTTTAATCTGGCTTGGGTAACACTTAGTAGTGTTGCTGCCAGTTGCCTGACATCTCTGTATTAGAATATAACTTAAGACATTTTAGATATATGTATGTATCCACATATGTACACAAAATTTGCTGGTTAACTTGATGGGGTGCTTGGGTGCTTGTGTTTGGGTGCTTGTACTTGGACCCCAATTTCTCCCTAGCCTCAGAAACACTATCCCCGGCAGTTTCTCCCCAGCCCAAGGACACTGTGCCTAGCAATTACTCATGAGTGGGCCCCAGCAAGACCCTTATCTCTCTCCCTGGTGCAGTTACAAAGGAATTATTAGTTTGAACTGGATTTGCACTGGGTCATAAAGATATTCTTACCCACTGGACTATCTATACTACCACCCTACCTCATTATCTACATCCTGGACTCCTCATTATCTGTATTCTAGACTTAAGACATATGTATACTCCCTACATCTATCTTGTCAAACAAGACATTGACTGGTGGCAGACTGGACAACTCTCAGTTATCCTTGAACTCTAGATAACTTAGTGACATAGCAGGCCTAAAACCACACCTCCATGTGGCCCCGCCTTGTGGGCGTTTCCTAGTAAACTCTGGGTAAAATGCCTGTGCAGTAGGTACAAGAAGTGCATGTTTCTTTAAGAACTGACCACTCCTTAACCACTCCCTAATCCCACCCTAAATCACCTAGTTAGCATATTTGACACGTTTTATTATATTTTATACTATATAAACTTTAACTGTACCCCTCTAAGGTCGCAGGTTCCTTAAGAATCCTTGCCTGCTGAAAAACTTAACAATAAATCTTTGCCACCTTGACTTAAAGAATGTTTGAGTCTGTGAATTCATTCCAGACGACCCCGTCCTGTACTTCAGTCTTTAAGGGGTCTCAAATACTCAGACCGCAAAAAAATGAAGTAGGGGAATGGAATGCCACTGTTTGGGGCAAAGAGTGAAGATAAATTTCTCAACAATTTTTATAACTTTATAGGTAGTCTAGGCCAGGGTTGGGGAACCTGCAGCCTTGAGGCCACATGTGGCCCTCTGGGTCCTCAGGTGTGGCCTCTTAATAAAAAGATTTGTTCTATAAAACTTGGACTCAGTCAAAAGGCTGCATTTAAGGATCTAGATGGCCATATGTGGCCTCGAGGCCAAAGGTTCCCCACCCTTGGAGCCTAGGTCTTTGCTTCCCTCAAAATCTAAAGCAGGTGACATTTCTGCCTAATCATATGTGTTTGACAGCCATCTGCCACCCTCATTGAGCAGGTAGCATAAAAAAAGCAACAGAAGCTAAGTGTTCTCTGGGGTGATAACACTGTTGCTAGAGCTCCTTGTTTAACCTAATGATACTCTTCTTGATGGCACTGAATCCCCAGGTTGCTTTTATTTTTTTAGGCAATTGGGGTTAAGTGACTTGCCCAGAGTCATACAGTTACTAAGTATCAAGTGTTTGGTCTGAGGCCGGATTTGAACTTGGGTCCTCCTGACTTCAGGGCCAGTGCTCTACCTACTACGCTACCTTGCTGCCCCCCCAGTTGCTTTTTATCTCGGGTTTTTAGCTTCTGTCTTAGGCCTCTTCAAGCCAGGGTTCCTGACCTTGGTTGGTCAGTCTCTCCATGCTTGGGTTCATGTTTTTTTGTCTTCCACAGGTATCCAGCCTGTAACAATCATTTCTTGGCCTGATCCCTCTCCCACTGCCTCGGTCACACTGACTAGTCTTTTATGAACTGTAGCGTCCAAATTAGCCCTTAGCCTTTCTTGCTGTTTCTTGTATGACTTTTACAGTTCTAGCCTTGGCTACACCTCATGCCTGGAATGCATTCTCTCCTCACTTCTCCCTCTTTATCTTTCAGGAAATCATGAAGGAAAACTGCCCTAAGGTCCTAGAACCAGAGGGTAAAATAGCCATAGAAAGAATCTAATGATTACCTCCTGAAAGAGATCTCAAATTGAAAATACCAAGGAATATAGTAGCTAAATTCTAAAGAGAAAATACTGCAAGCAGCCAGAAAGAAACAATTTAGATATCATGGAACCACAGTTAGGATTATGCAGGACCTTGCAGCTTCTACATTAAAAGATTGTAGGGCGTGGAATATGATATTCTGTAAGGCAAAGGAGCTTGGATTACAACCAAGGATCAACTACCCAGTGAAAATGAGCATTATCTTTCAGGGGAACAGATGGACATTCAACAAAATAGGGGACTTCCAAACCGTCCTGATAAAAAGACCAGAGCTCAACAGAAAATTTGATCTTCAAATACAAGACTGAAGAGAGACATAAAAAGGTAAATGGGAGAGAAAAAAACAACATGTTATTAATAAGCGCAAACTGTTTACATCCCTACAAGGAAAGATGACACTCTTGAGCATTGTACTGTTATCACACCACTTTAAAGGAGTATACATAGAGGGGGTGGGTATAAGTTGTAATGATGAAAAAAATCTAATTAAGTGGGTTAAATGGATCTATGTAAGTGGATTAATCTGATCTAACTAAGGGAATGTACTGGGAGAAAAGGAAAGGAGGAAGCAGACAAGGGTAAATCATGTTACAGTAAAAGGCACAAAAACCTCTTACAGTAGAGGGAAAGAAGGGAGGGAGATGAGCATTGTTTGAACTTTACTCTCATTGGATTTGGCTCAAGAAGGGAATAACATAATCCATTAAATATAGAAATCTAACATGTCCTATAGGCAGTAGGAGGGAAAAGGGGAAAGAAAAGGGAGGAGGGATAGAAGGGAGGGAAGAAGTAGTAAGGGTAAAGAGGAAGAAAAAGGAGGGGGCTAATAGAAGGGAGGTGGGACTAAGGGAGGCGGGCAGTCAAAGGCAAAGCACTAGTAAGGAGGGAAAGAAAGAAAGGAGAAAGAAAAGCATAAATGGGGGGAAATAAGATGGAGAGAAAGACACAGATAGTAATCATAACTGTGAATGTGAATGGGATGAACTCCCCCCATAAAATGGAAGCAGAATGGTTTAAAAACCATAATCCTGCAATATGTTGTTTACAGGAAACACATTTGAAACAGAGGGATACACACAGGGTAAAGGTAAAAGGCTGGAGTAGAATATATTATGCTTCAGCTGAAGTAAAAAAAGTAGGGGTAGCAATCCTGATCTCAGATGAAACAAAAGCAAAAATAGATCTTATCAAAACAGATAAGGAAGGAAACTACATCCTGCTAAAAGGCACCATAGACAATGAAGTAATATCATTAGTAAACATATATGCACCAAATAGTATAGCATCCAAATTTTTAGAGAAGTTCAGGGAGTTACAGGAAGAAATAGACAGCAAAACTATATTAGTGGGGGACCTCAACCTCCCCCTCTCTGAACTAGATAAATCTAACCACAAAATAAACAAGAAAGAAGTTAAGGAGGTGAACAGAATATTAGAAAAGTTAAGTATGGTAGACCTCTGGAGAAAATTGAATGGGGATAGAAACGAATATACTTTTTTCTTGGTGGTACATAGCACATACACAAAAATTGACCATGTACTAGGGCATAAAAACCTCACAATCCAATCAGAAAGGCAGAAATATTAAATGCATCCTTTTCAGATCATGATGTAATAAAAACTATATGTAATAAAAGGGCCACTGAAAGATGGACTAAAAATAATTGGAAACTAAATAATCTAATCCTAAAAAATGAATGGCTCACCTCTGCCTCTTAAAATCTCTTTTATCTTTCCAAACTCAGTTCAACCTCTTGATTTTACATGAAGCCTTTCTTGATTTCCTAATTCCTAGTGCCATTTCCTCTCCAAATTAACCTGTATCTTGTATATATATTTAATATGTACTTATATGTATACATGTTATTACCCATATTAGAATATAAACTACTTGAGGGCAGGGAGAATTTAATTTTTGTCCTTATATCCCCAGCACCTATTACAGTGCCTGGAATACTGCAGGTGCTTAATAACTGCATACTTAGTTTATTGGAATCATGCTGCTTGCTTGCTTCCCTCGTCTTTTGCTAATTAACTGGTGTCTGACCTGGACTTAGGTATTCATGTACTTGTCCCTACACGGACTGAACACTTAATGTTCATACCTTCAATATGTATCAACAAATCACAGAATCATAGCTTTAGAGATGGAATAGATTTTAAAGGACATTGAGCCCAATCTCCTCATTTTACAGATGAGGAACCAGAGAGGTTAAATGTCTTGTCAAAATAGACATAGCTCTTAAGTTTCTGAGGAAGAATTTGAAATCCGGTCTTCTGGACTCCAAGTCTATCATCCTATCCACCATACCATGTTGCCTCTAGGTATAACCTAGGTTCCCTAGGTATAACCAGATTACCAAAAAGATTATTCTAGATTACCTATCTTGTTGTCACTCATGACCTGATAGAATAATAATTTTCAATCATACATAGATGAATAAAAGATATACAAGGAAATATTTTAGGTTATTAAAGGTAGGCTTGCATATAGTTCATTAAGTAACATTGTCCATAAGCCTTTTCCATCCCCTCTCACCCCACCCTCTGTCCCCCTTTTCATGACATAGTTACTTGAATGTGTAGGCAGGTGCTCCATAGAGCTGGGCTAATTCAACCTCCATACTATCTTTACTGAAAAAACAGTTAGAGGCCACAATGTGGAGTTTTTAGTGAACAAGACAAGATTTTAACCAGGGTTTCTGTTTGAGATGAAGACTTCCTTGCCCTTTTCTCCAACATTACCAAAATTTTAGGACTAGCCTAATTTATTTCAGGCTGCCTTAAAATCGTTTGTTTTAGGGTTTCAATCAATTACTATCATCCATCTTCATACTATTAAGGCAACACTACTAACAGAAACTAGACCCTGGGAACACCACAAAGCTGGAGCTCTTGGGACAATTAGCTAGTCCCTAAGAACATGAATTAAACCTAAGTTAATTGTTGATGGCTTAACGGCCCATTAAGTTCTTATTCTTTTTCTATTCTAAAATATTCAGTTTATGAGTCACAATCTTAAGATTTTCAATGGATTAAAGAGGCTAAGGTATCTGTAAACTACCTTCCCCCTTTGACACAGAGTTTAACTGCTTGCTTTATGTTAGATCAGACACTGAGCCCCATGACCCTATTCCTATTCAGCAGGGTCCTCTTGTTCTGAAAGGATCAATGTAATTTACTTTTTTTTTTTTGGTTTTGTTTTGTTTGTTTTTTGTAGGCAATTGGGGTTAAGTGACTTGCCCAGGGTCACACAGCTAGCAAGTGTCAAGTGTTTGGTCTGAGGCCACATTTGAACTCAGGTCCTCCTGACTTCAGGGCCAGTGCTCTATCCATTGCGCCACCTAGCTGCCCCTGTAATTAACTTTCTGGAGACCAAACTGCTAGTTACACCTCTAAAGCATTTGTCCTTTACATCTTCCTTGAGGTCTTAAATTGCTTCACAGAGAGTCTCCATGAGGGGGAAATAATTTATGTACTGACAGTGGTCTTAATGACACTTTACTTCAGTTATTAAAGGCTGGAGAAAAGAAACTGTTACTTGAGCTTGAATACTCACCTTTCTCTTCACAATCTCTAGCAGCAACAGAGGTACAGTATTTCTGGGCTTTGTAGTTTTCATAAAATCCACTGATAGATTGCCCCAAGTTGTGATTAGGAAATATCAGAAATAGATTATCCAAAGTTTTAATGGAGGAATTCGCCATTATTACCACTATGATGGAAAAGTTATAGATTACTTTCTATTGAAGGAAACATGAGTCCACAGGACACCCAAATTAGGCTCATAGAACTTCTAAACTACATATGATACTTGAAAAATACTACTTACTTACCAGTAAACTTGTTTTCCTGATAGATGGTTCTCTAAGTATATATCAATCATGATAAGAGTTCTGAAATAGCCTTTGGGTAGAGTGAATATTTTTAGGTTATGACTGTTCTTTCTGTGATGAGAATGCCCACTTGAACCAATTATCTAGTTTCCATTTTGATTTAAGGGTCAGGTAAGGAAGGAAAATCCTAGAGGGGACATAGCTTAAGACAAAGGTATCTTAAGGGATAAGAGCTATTTTTGTTTATTCTTAAGACTATTAACTTGAGTGCTTTTACATATAGAAGAGATTTTATGTCAATTTCATGGCTCATTTTCTTTTATTTTTGATTTATAAATTTATATATATTAATACAACACAATATATGATTGTGATGGAATACTGCTATGCTATAAGAAATGATGAGCTTAATGATTTTAGAAAAAACATGGAAAAACTTGCATGAAATAATGAAGAGCTAAAAGCAGAACCAAGAGAACATTGAATATAGTAATAGCAATATTGTTTTATTGTTTTAGGAATGACTTTGAACAAATAAGCTATTTTGTCTATCATAATACCCAAATTAACTATAAAGGACATATGAAGAAAGATACTATCTGCATCCAGAGAAAGAATTGATACACAGAGGTATGTATAGAATAATTTTACATATATGTATATATATGTGTATGTATGTATATATATATGTGTGTGTGTGTGTGTATGTATGTATATATATACACACACACCTATTTATGTCTAATGGTAGCCATCTCTAGGGCAGGAGGGGAAAAGGGAAGAAAAAAAGAAAAAAATTTACATGATAATTTTGTCGTATATTTGAAAGTAACGGCAAGTTGTGCATAGTAGATTGGTAGTTTCATGTACAATCATCTTTTTTTATTGTACTACATTATGGAAATGTTTTTCTATAAATTAAAAACAACATTAAAAAATACAACACAATACAATAGAAAGACAAAATATTTACTCTCTTCAGAAAACCCTTGTTATAATACACATATGTGGCCCGGGTACTGGAGGGAGGAGCTTTGGCACATCCTACTTGGTTTTAGTAGGTTATCTGCAAGTCTGTCATCCTATCCACCATACCATGTTGCCTCTTGGTATAACCTGTGTTCCCTAGGTATAACCAGATTACCAAAAAGATTATTCTGGCTTACCTATCTTGTTGTCAGTCATGACCTGATAGAATAATAATTTTCAATCATACATAGATGAATAAAAGATATACAAGGAAATATTTTAGGTTATTATAGGTGGGCCTGCATGTAGTTCATTAAGTAACATTGCCCCTTCCATCCCCTCTCACCCCACCGTCTGTCCCCCTTTCCATGAAATAGTTACTTGAATATGTATTGGAATTCAGGGAGAACCTGGTCCTGAGGGGATGAGTTATGGAATGGGAGGCAGCAGAGATAAGAAGAGGAATAGATTATGGTAGCAACAAGTCCTGGAAGAAGGTGCTGCGACTGGGGACAACCCGATGAAGAGAAGATCCAAGTGAGCACCCCAGTGCAGCATCTGTGCTTCGGGAAGCGTAGGGAAGGCACAACACGAAAATGTTGAGTCTGAATTTTATCGACATCTAAACTCGCTATTCATTAATTGTTCATAGTATGTAATGTGAATGCATGTTAGTGAGATGACTTACTAAACAAATCACACATATGCAGGGTATCCCAAAAGGGCTCATGATTCTTTAAATTGCTTCCTCCCCTGAGTGCATTCATATTTATCTATGCTTGTCTTTAGTGAATCTCTCTCAACTCCTGATTAGATACTTTTTCTTCTACTGGTTTGGTCCTTCCAATGACATAGTAAATTGGATGGAGAGGGGAATGGAGGAAAGGGAGAGAAGGGAAACTCTCTTTTCTTCCCCTAAGAACACTTCTTTCTCAATGTCTTGGCTTGAACTTCAAATTGTCTTTACAAATTAATCTTACAATACTTATCTTTGTTCATCCCAAACATTAACCAAACTGGAGTGCTTGCCATTCTAGAAATGGATTCCAAACATTTTTGCCTCCTTTTACTCACATCTGTTTCTGGAATGCCTTTTCTCCTAGCTTTGAATAGCCATGGTTCCTACCCATTCTTTAAGGTCCAGTTCAAATGCAATCTTCTGAAGCTTTTTTTGCGTCTTTCTCAGCTGAATTCCCACAACACTGCTAATCTCTGATTACTTGGATTATTACTGATTTCTTGTATTATAGTTACTTTCATACATGTTTCAGCTCCCTTACTAAACTGTAAACTTAGAGTAAGAGCAGTAGTTTTATTTTTTGAATCCCTGTAATGAATGCCTACTAGGTGGAGGTATACAATCTAGGATTTAGAAGAAAGCCCTTTTATCTCAAATCTATGACTGGTATGTCAAAATTTTGTTCTTAGGAAAAATAAATCGTTTTATGATGAATTGTCAGCACCATGTTCAAGGATAGCAGTGAAGCAAGTAGCAGTAAGCTCAGTATGTCTAGGAAAAAGAAAGCATGAAGCTGGTCATAATTGGCCTGAATTGTGATACCATTATAGATATGTGGGGGTAGTATGGCTGGGTACTGAGGAAAAGAGAAACACTGAATTTTAGGAAGGGTCCTCAGAAAGCTGGAAAAGTAGGAGGGGACAATGTTATGAAGGGGTTTGGATGTCAAAGAGTGCATTTTGTATTTGCTCCTGAAGGTAATAGGAAGCCACTGGAGTTTACTGAGTAAGGAGGTACTATGATTGAACCTGCATTTTAGGAAAATCACGTTAGTGGCTGAATGGAAGAAAGACTGGAGTGGGGAGAGAGTTGAGGCAGGCAGATCCACCAACAGGCCGATGGTGATAAGGGCCTGCTCTAGAGTGCTGGCAATGCCAGAGGAGAGAAGGAGGTGTATTCAAGAGATGTTGCAAAAGTGAAATTGACAGGTCTTGGTAACAGCTTGGATATGGGGATGAAAGTAAGTAGTCCAGGATGATTCCTAGGTTGAGAACCTGGGGGACTGGGAGGATGGTGTTGTCCTCTACAGTAATAAGGAAGGTAGAGTGGGGAATAGTTTAGGGGGAAGTGAGTTCTGTTTTGGACATATTGAGTTTAAGATGTCTACTGGATATACAGTTCGAGATGTCTGAAAGATAGTTGGAAATATGAGATTGCGGGTCAGCAGAAATTCTGGGGTAGGATAGGTAGATTTGAGAATCATCAGCATATAGATGGCAATTAGGTCCATTGGAGCTGATGAGACCACCAAGTGTAACATAGAAGAGAAAAGGGCCCAGGACAGAACCTTGAGGGATACCTATGGTTAGCAGGCATGATATGGATAAAGGTCCAGCAAAGGACACTGAGAAGGGGTGGTCAGATATATAGGAGGAGAACCAGGACAGTGCGGTGTCCTGAAAGCTTAGAGAGATATGAATATCAAGGAGGAAAGGGTGATCAACAGTGTCAAAGGCTGCAGAGAGGCTGAAGAGAATGAAGACAGAGAAAATGCCATTGGATTTGGCAACTAAGACATTATTAGTAACTTTAGAGAGAGCAGTGTCAGTGGTATGACGAGGCTGAAAGCCTGATTATAAGGGGTTAAGAAGAGAGGGAAGAGAAGAGAGGAGAAAAAGTGGAGGCATCTATTGTAGATGGCCCTTTTGAGGAGTTTAGCTACAAAGGGCAGAAGAAATATAGGATAATAGCAGAGATGGAAAGATCAAGTGAGGGTTTTTTTTTTCCAGGATAGGGGAGACAGGAGCATGTTTGTATGCACTAGGAAATGAAGCAGTAGACAAGGAGAGACTGAAAATAAGTGAAAGTGTGGGGATGACAGGGGGCAATCTATCGGAGGAGACATGACCAAAAGGGATCACTTGAACAAGTAGAGGGGTTAGCCTTGGTAAGAAGGCTATTTCATCATATGAGACAGGGGTAAAAGAAGAGAGAGTGGCAGAAGGCACCTGATAGGAGATAGGGAAGAGGTAAGAAGAGGGAGTTTATGGCAAATAGCTTCAATATGGTCTATAAACAGGAGGAAAGATTCTCAGCTGAGACAATAGGTTTGAGGAGGGATGAAAAGGTTTAGAAGAGCTACTATGGAGAGTGGGATAAATTGATAAGGGAGTTATTAAATTAAGTTGCCTAGCAGCAGTGAAGACCCAGTTTAGGTTGTGTAACATAAATTTGTAGTGAACCTAGTTAGAATGCTTATGTGATTTTTTTCCATCTTTGTTCAGTATCACATGTATAGGAATGAAGGCAATGAATTGTGGGAGTGATCCAAGAGTAAGTGTAATCAGTAATATCATAAAGGGACTAGGGACTCACTAAAACAGTGCAGAGGTGAATTCAACAGGGAGTCAAGAATGGGGAGAAGAGAGGAGAGTGTTTAGTTCAGGGGAGATGGCCTGGGAGAGAATTGAGGCATCAAGGGATGGGAAGTCATGGCTGAAGAGTGGGGTTTTGTAAGGGGACATAGAAGGAGAGGTGAAAAGTCAAGAGTTCATAGTTGGATATGGGGATTTCAGGATTTTTGAATATGGAGGTGGTACATTTGTGGGTGATAGCAAGACAGAGGATATGACCATCTTTGTGTATGGCCGAGGTATGATGGAGGAGTAGCCCATGTGAGGTGAGTTAGTTTAGACAACTGAGTGATTAGGATATTTGAAGAAGAATGAATATGAATGTTGAAGTATGAGGGCAGCAGATAGGGAGGAGAGAAAAAATTGTAAGCCAGGTATAAAATTCATTGAGGAAGGAAGGAGAATGACCTGGAGGTCTACAGACAACAACTAAGAGGGTTTTGACTGGCTGGTAGGAAAGGATAGCATGACTCTCAGAGGAAGACAGATTACTGAATTACAGAGGTAAGGGGAGAACCTGGAAGTGGAAATGGGGATAAAGAAGTATTATAACTCCTCTTCCTTGACCAATGAGCCAAGGAGAATTGGTGAAAGAGTAGCCAGAACTAGAAAGGGTGGCCAAGGGAGTGATGTCATCAGGAAGGAGCCAGGTTTCAGTAAAACTCATAGATGGAAAGAGTGGGAGAGGAATAGATTTAAGATGAAGAGAAATTTGTTGCCTTATGAAACAGGCATTCCAGAGGGCATAGTGGAAAGGTTGGGTGGAGTTAGGATGAAACTTTGGGGTGGGAGGTGTGAGGGAGATGGGAATGAAGAATCAGGTGATAGAAGGTGAGGAATGGGTTTGGATGATGATCTACAGGAGTTCAGAGCCATTGAGATATGAAGGGTATGACCAGGTGTAAGAATGATCATCACTGAATTGAAGGTGCCACTCTTAGATGGAGCAAGAAATAGAAAGTCTAAAGTCAAAGGAAGGGTTCCTCTTCTCAGTACTGGAGGTTTTCGGCAGCAGGAGGTAGAAGATGTCTTGTGCTAGTACAGATGGAAGTGGTTGCTTTGAGGCAGATGGAAGATGCTTTTCCTCAGGGAACATACTACATCAACAACAGATGGAAATCTCAGGGGATGAGTGCAGGTATGGTCTGAGGTCTTCTCATGTGAGGAGGCTGGCTAGGAGGTGGCAGCAGGAAGAGGTAGACTCCCTGTGCAAATGGAAGATGCCTGGCCCCTAGCAACCTTTCTTGGAGGACACTCTGTGTCCAGCAGAAAATCATCAAGAGGTATGAGTTACCTTGGCTATGTGTTCCCTAATTGTGCTCTCTACTAGTGTACTCTTCACTTATGCTTACTTTACCCACTGACATAGTATGTTGTTGTAACACAGTGCTTCCTAGGTTTATAAGGGAAGAAATTTTGTTATTACTCTCCATGTAATACTATTTCAGTAAATATCTGCTTTGAACTAATTGTGTCAATTACTAAAAGTAAAAGCACTAGTTGGGGCTCATGAGCTATAGTTTTTTATATGCAAACTTACAGAGTATGGTTCTGGCGCAGTTATCACCAGGGGGAACCAATTTACACATTTTTTTTTTTTTAGGGATAGTAGCTCTGAGAAGACTGATAGATACATAGATGGACACACACATATATCCATATTTATCTATATGCCTACACATATCTAGATCTATTTATCTACTATCTCTCTATCTCTGGACATCTGTATATCTCTATTTCTATCTGAATCCAGCCCTAGTCTTTCTCCTAAACTTTAGTCTTATTTCAAATTGGATATCTTGGAGGCAACACAATGTATGCAAAACTCAAAAACTCTTTTCTCCAAAACCCACCTCTCTTCCAAACTTCCCTATTTTGTTCAAGGGCACCATTATCCTTCAGGTCATCCAGGTTCACAGCCTTGGTTATCATCTTTGACTCCTCACTCTCACCCTTTGTATTCAAACAGTTGCCAAATCTTGTTTCTACCTCTTCATCCTCTTTCAAATCCATCCTCTTCTCTCTACTCACAAAGCCACCACCTTAGCTCAAACCCTCATCACCTCTTCCTTGGATTACTGCAATAGCCTCCTAACTGGTCTCCCTGCCTTCAGTTTCTCCTTTCTACAATCCATCTTTCATACAGCTGCCAAAGTGTGTCCATACTCTGCATTCTACCTCTTATAGAAGTTCTGGAAATAGTCTGGAGGAATAAGATTTTGGAGGTATATTTAAGGGGATGAGCTGGTAGTCCAAGTTTTGTTGTTGTTGTTGTTATTTTAAAATAACAACATTTCAAATTAAAAATTAGAATACTGAAGTGCTGAGTGCGACTCTCTATAGACTTGACTCCTCAGAAAATTTTGGATGCAGTGATATATTGAAAATGACCTATAATTATTATGCCCTTAGTAAAGGGGCTGCCTTTATTAATTTAAAATTTTGGGAAACTTAATGTTTTATAATATTAAAAATAAACACCAATGGAAAATATAAATAACAAATTATAATAACATCTTTTATTCCTTGTGATCATATAATCATATGGTAGCATAGCCCTCTCCCTAGATCCTCCATCCACTCCCACCACAGGATTATAAAACCATAGTATCATAAATTTAGAGCTGGAAGGGACCTCAGAGGTCATCTAGTTCAATCTCTTAATTTTTTTTACAGATGAGGAAACTGAGGCCAAGAGAAGTTGAGTGACTTGCTCCAAATCAAACAGGCAGTAACTGATAGAATGGGGATTTGAACCCACCTTCTTTGACTCCAAATCTGGCACTCCTTCCACTGCACCACGGTAGATGAGACTGAATAGGCCAAAACTTACACCTGACCAAGAATCTTCTCTATGACATATCTAACAAGTGCTCATCCAGTCTCTGGGGATGAGCACTGTAACCCTAAACCCTAATCCAGTTCTACTTCTGTTTGTATACAGATTAATCCCAAATATATGTACAAATTCTGAGCTTTCAGTCACTTCTCCCAGACTAAATCCTTCCTTAAGCATTAAGACTGATCAGTTGATAACTACAATTGGGTTCATAATCTTTCTCCCAAATTTGTTGATCAGTCCAGATGATCATATTATAATGAATTAGAACCCCAGGCTTTCCACTTTAATAGGTTTCCTTTGAGTCTTTTATCTTCTTCACTACACTATCTAAATGTTAATCTATTATTTCCTCTGTAACATCTCTTGGATTCATTCCCTCCTAACACAGTAATAAGCCTAACCTAGGCCCTAAATGTCTATTGACTATATATTGAGTCTATGACTCTTGTCATAAACCCCTTAGCATGCCTCCCTTTAGCATGCCTCCAAGTACTGTTTGGATTAAATCACCAAGTTTCAAAAAACAAAAACAAAAAACAAAAATTAAAAAAGAAACTTACAGAGGTCGTCCTAACCTTTTGAGTGAAGTCCACCTTCTTTTTTTTGATGTATCCCATTTTTTTATTAATTTATTTTGATTTATCGACAATCACTTTCCCTATGCTTTTGAGTTTAAAATTTTTCTGCCCCTTCCTCCCCACTACCCTCCCCAAGACAGTGCACAATCCAATACAGGCTATACATACACACTCCTACCAAACATATTCTCACATTAGTGATGTTACAAGCAAGAATTAGAACCAATAGGAGGAACCACCAGAAAGAGGAAACAAAACTCAACAGAAGAAAAAAAAATAGCAAATAGTATGTTTCAATCTGCACTCAAACTCCACAGTTCTTTTTTTGGATGTGGAAGCACCCCCCATCATGAGGCCCCTGGAGATGTCCCAGATCCCTGCATTGCTGGGAAGGGCCAAGTCCATCAATATTAGTCATTGCACGATGTGGCTGTTACTATACAACATTCTCCTGGCTCTGCTCACTCCACTCAGCAGCAGATCATACAAGTCTTTCCAGGTTCCCCTGATGTCAGCCTATCCATCATTTCCTATAGCACAACAGCACTCCATTACATCCGTACACCACAACCTGTTCAGCCATTCCCCAATTGATGGGCATCCCCCCAAACTCCAACTCCCTGCCACCACAATGTGGGTCCCCCTCCTGTTTGTATGATCTCTCTGGGATACAGCCCTAAAAGTGCTATCGCTGGGTCAAAGGGTATTTCCATAGCCCTTTGGGCATAGCTCCAAACCGCCCTCCAAAATGGTTGGACCACTTCACAACTCTACCAACAATGCACTAGTGCTCCAACTTTCCCACATCTTTTCCAGCATCTATCATCTTCCTGTTTTGTCATCCTGGCCAATCTGATAGGTATGATGTGGTACCTCAGAGCTGTTCCAATCTGCATCTCTCCAATCAATAGTGATCTAGAGCATTCTTTCACATGACTATAGACGGCTTCAATCTCTTCATCTGAGAACTGCTTGCTCATATTCCGAAGTTCATGTTCTTAATCATGTATTTTAAGGGTTTGACTATTGATTGCTTTCATGTACTTCCTAACCTAAGGAATGTTTCATTGTAGTCAAACCAATGGTGTCCTGCATATGACCTACTAACTCCTTTCTCTGAGCCTTTGCTCTTATCATTTCCCCTAATTTAGAATGTCCTTCAGTACTTTCTGCATGAGTATCAGAGCTTAAAGAGCAGGGGCTGTGCCTATGATTTTTTTTCTTTTTCATCTCCTCACACATGGGGTGTCTGAAAGTTATTCCAGGTTCAAGGCACATTTTAGGTCTGCATCAATTCAAATCCATAGTTCAATAGCTCCCACTAATGTTTTCCTCTTACCAGATCAATAAGAGGACATATTGTTTTAAAGTAAAAGTTATTAATTTAATCAGACATATGACCAAGAAATTAATAAGGAACATCCCCCTTCCCCACCCAACAACACACCGTCCCACAAATTCCCACACCATTAGTGGGAAAGGGCATACACAGGGAACACACACAGGCAATTCATACTCCAAGGACTGGATGGAGATATGAATGAAGCCCTCTCTGCAACTAATACTGCCACTTGTGCTTTCTATGCTTTGCTGTGAGCTCTGGATATATTCTATGCCAATGTTTCCTCTGCTGAATGACAGTGGCTGATCCTAGCCACAAGGGCTGGTCTAGACTCAGAGCCACATCCAAATAGCAGCGGCACTTTTAGGGTTAGGTTAAGTCTGTTTTGAATTCCTTTGATTCTGCTTCTGTTGTAATTCCTTAGACTCACTATGCTGTTTCAGTGGGGTAAGTACATTTCTTCCAATGCCCATCATGCCCTTGGTTGCTGTTCTAGGTCCATGTAAATCATTCCAGAGTTTTATTTATCAAGGAAGGAAGGAAGACAGGAAGGAAATAAGCATTTACTAAGTGCCTATTATGTGCCAGGCACTGTGCTAAGTACTTTATAAATATTTTCTCATTTGAGTCTTACAACAACCTTGGGAGGAAGGTGGTATTATTATCCCCATTTATAGCTGAGGAAACTGAGGCAGACAGAAGTTAATGACTTGTCCACGGTCACACAGCCAGTAAATGTCTGAGGCTGGATTTGCACTCAGGTCTTCCTAACTCCAGGACTGGCATTCTATTCACTATAACACCTAGCTACACATAGTGGTAGGGGTGGAGTACAAAATCTTTGCCCAGCCCTTTTGCAGGCATCTGAGCCACTGTTTTTTGAATAATATTTTTCACATGGTTGTGGTCAGTACTTCTAGATCTACTTTCTACATTTCATTACTTTGTATAGGATTTTCTATATTAATAGTATTTGTATTTGTCATTCAGGGGAGATGGAAAGAAGCATATCTTGGTTCATTATCTTTTAGGCTAGAGGGTTTAAAAACCTCTGATTTGAAAAAAGGGAAATTGGTTGCTGTGGGTACCGCATCATTTGGGTTGGGAAGAGGGAAGCATTTAGACATAGAGATATGGTGGCTGAGACACACAGATCATGTCCTTTGAATCACATCCACTTGAAATATATTAGACCAAACACTTTCAGAACTCTAATTTTACATAAGACACACATGGGTGGACACACATGGGTGTGCTGCTATCAGAAATAACTGAAATCCCATTTGTGGAGAAATTTTGCTCCCTTTCTCATTCTCTACATAAAAGTGTTACCCTTCTGTGTTTCTCCAACAAATGAACCAGGTTTATAATGATCTTCTACAAAATATGTGAATAATTTACACTGCTGAAAGTAACATATACAGTCAGTCCTCAACATTCATGTATTTAAATTTGTGAATTCAAGCATTTGCATGATTTTATCTGCAGCTATGCTAAGTATAGGAAAAAAATGAGAGGTGCAATACATGCAAATTTGTGGAGCTGATGTATTATTTCAAGCTGATGCGTCCTTCACAATCTCCAATGCCATCCACCAGCTGTGAAGGACAGAGTGTTGGAAGTGATGTCGAAACCTTGCCAGTCTTGGTGTCTTCCAATAGCAGCAACTAATGTCCCAGCAACCTCTCCCTTAGTTTTTGGAGGACAGCCAAGGTGGAGAGGTTTACAGCAGCATAGTATACAGTGCAATGCCATCTGACACTACCATCTGACACAGCAGAAGGTAAGATTCAGGTTAAAAAAAGTTTTAGTTTTGAGAATTTTATTTGCTGTACAGTATTTGTGGTACTGCAGATTTCATGTTATGAAAACTGAATATTGTCTGAAATATATATATTTTTAAATTGAGATGTTAGCACAAAGGATTACAGAATTGTAGGGAATTACTGGTGAGAAAAATGTTTTGCATATTACCAGTTTTATTTTGTGTACTGCATTTCATGGGTTATTTCATGGTTACTGTGTTAGGAAAAGTGCATATTATCAGAATTAATGTTTTATTATAACGAATTGTATGCAGAAAAGTGTATTTTCAGTAATTTCTAATGAAAGATTACAGTTTTTGGTGGTCATGAGAACCTAACTCCTTATTTCTCATGGGCTCACTGTATCAACATTCCCATTTTTCATTTTTATGTCATTTTCTAGGAATGTTACTCCTGTGAAAGTTGAGGATTGACTGTATTTATACTATACTACTTTAGATTTTCTACCCAAGAATCATCTCTATGCACTTCCTTAGTTCACTCACTATATTTGTCAGTAGTACTGTCTTGAGAAGCTTTTCAGGGAAGAAAGTACTTCTACTTACAGAACCAAAGTGGGTCACATAAATCATTGGATTAGGGGTTAAAAGGAAATGTGTCATTCCAGCTTGTTTCTTAAACTAAAATCTATTCTGCTTCATATCTATATGAACTAACTGGAGTCTTCAAGGAACCAGAATCTATTTGGAAGGATTATTAGATATCATCTGTTCTAATCTGGGCAAGATTTATGATAGTCATGAATTTTCAATGCCTGTTTATTAATTTCCTTATCTGAAAATGTTTCTCCTCACTCATTCATTGCTTCCCCTTGAGAAAGGACTTATTTGGGAAGAGGACAGCTGAAGGGAGAGGAAAAGTAAGTGCTGTCACTCTTACCATTAGATTCTGCCACGTAGACAAACAGGAAACTGATCGTGCCTGAAAAGAAGTTGAATACAACAAGTTTGGCATAGGCAGTGGCACTACCAGAAAATAAGAAGCTCATCAGGTACATGAGGGGTATGATAGACCAGCCATATAGCACGAAGATTAATAAGATATCTGCTGCATGATGGTCGTCAACGAAAGCTTTCACACCACAGTATTTGAACACAACCTAAAGCAAAGAGACCAAATATAGAGATGGGAATCATAGATTAAGGAATGAGGAGAATATTAGCTAAGAACCCTAGAGATAGGAAATGATAGTTCCACTTTTAAAGGTAGTGGTATGACAAAGGCACCAAGAAGACAGCACTTTCTTACTTTTGTAACAGTTTTGTTTTGTCCTCTTTGTCAAGAGAGGCATTAGAGTAGGAAAGTTGTATGAACACAATGATGTCCAGGGCATCAACTTTGTGATTTAACACACATCAGTAAACAAAGGGACTAGGACTGGACTTCTGCAGACACCATTATCAGGAAGTAAACTTTCTGCTACCGAGGGAGGGGATGGAGAGGCTGCTCAGAAGGCAGTTTCCCAGCAGCAGGAGCCACTTTAGCTAGCCTTAGCCTTTGTGGCTAGATTCAAGAACAGAGCAGTATTGTCTAAAGGTGAAGCTCTACCCTGGACTAATGGACTCTGAGATACACACACACACACACACACACACACACACTCACTCCTCCTATACTCACCAGCAGCAGGAGGCAAGGAATGATAAAGTTGAAGAGGTCCCAAAAAAAGGCAGAGAGCCAGAAATTAATAATTCGTACACCACTCACAAACTGGAGGTGCTTTGCCTTAATGATTCTCTCGGTGACTGTCAAGAGACAAAAACTACTGGCCAAGGCAGCCATACCAAAGAACAAACTGAAGGCAATTTCATGTCCACGACTGCCCCTGTAAGAGAGGGATATGGAGGCATATCAGTATGCCCTAGGAGACTAATAGCAGGGAAGATTGATTCATATCAGGAGCCACCTTCCACAGTGTGATATTTAAATGTGCAAAATGTTAGGATAGAAGAAGTATTAATGGTTTGAAAACCATAAGACAAGGACAGAGAAAGTGATACATACTTATGGTATTCTTCCCTTGCAGCTTTGATAGCACTTCGAGGTTGAGGCTTATTGGACACTTCAATAGAAGCGCGAGTACCCGAACGTGACATGAGGAGGATGTTGTCCACCAGTGCCAAGGCTACTGCAGGTGAGTGGAACGCCTGGTTGTTGAAAAGAGCAGTGATCCTTGTCTTATTTTTTTGGGAATCAATTTCAACTGCAACGAGGCATCGGTCAGTGCACAGTCTACCATTCAAGAGGAACTCTTCCATGTTACCTAGGATGGGGAAGCCACAATGGTCAGTCAGTATGAATCATATGATAAGATGTAATCCCTCTCCTTGAGGGATGATTATGCTTGGGAAGAATAAATATTACTGTAAGGGCCATTAACCTCTCCTAAGACTAAAGGGACAACTCTTAATACAGCACAGAGTGAACAATATCTATGAAACTGGGCTATAGCAGTGAGCTAAAGCTACTCTAGCATGCAATCTCCAAACAGCCTGGTCAGATCAGTGTTAAATAAAAATTCCAATCCAATGGGATTGTGTGGAGCAGGAAATTACTATTCTTTGAATGTTTAAGGTGAACCATGTGCTTCCAGGGTTTCCTGTTTCTTTTATCTTTTCAGCTAAATTATCAATGAATAGAGAGTGTAATATAGCAAAAAGGGCACTTGCAGAGCCAGTGGATTCAAATCCACATCTGACTCTTAATACCTATGCAATTTTGACCATGCTGGTTAACCTCTTTTGACCTTGGTTTCATCATCTGTAAAATGAGGGAGTTGGAACAGAGAGCCTCTGAGGTACCTACATCTATTCTACATCTCTGTTTCTGTGGGGGAAATCCACAAATTGTTGCGTGTAAGATGATAAAGAAAGTAGAATATGCCTTTTCCTAAATCTTAATGTTTAGACATCAGGCTTTGAGACCAGAAGTTCCAAGATCAATGACTCTTATTTCCTAACTGCCTGTGTTACGTGCTACCTTCTTAGCCAGAGAGTTAAGAGAAGGATATACCATTGACCTTCAATTCATATTGTTTATTGTGACATGAGTCTTCTCCCAATCCCCTCCCTTGACTTGTAATCATTTTTCAGCTCCTCTTTGAGGACTCATAGTTTGGTCAAATTTCTTTAGCAGGAATATTATTTTTTATAAAAATATATTTAGTTTTAGTTTTCAACATTCACTTTTATAACATTCAACATTCACTTTTATAAGATTTTGACTACCAAATTTTTTCTCCCTTCCCCCTTCCCCAAGATGGTATGCAATCTGATATAGGCTATACATGTACAATCATATTAAACATATTTCCGTATTAGCCATGTTGTGAAAGGTTCAGAACAAAAGGGAAAAACCAAGAGAAAAAAAACCCCAAAAAAGGAGAAAATAGTATGCTTTGATCTGCATTCAGATTCCATAATTATTTCTCTGGATGTGGATAGCATTTTCCATCATGAGTCTTTTGGAATTGTCTTGGATGATTGTGTTGCTGAAAAAAGTCTATCAACGTTGGTCATTGCACAACGTTGCTGTTACTGTGTACAATGTTTTCCTGGTTCTGCTCACTTCACTCAGCGTCAGTTCATGAAAGTCTTTCCAGGTTTTTCTGAAATCTGCCTGCTCATTATTTCTTATAGAACAATAGTATTCCATTACATTTATATACCATAACTTGTTCAGCCATTCTCCAATTGATGGGCATCTCCTTAATGTCCAATTCTTTGCTACAACAAAAAATGTTGCTATAAATATTTTTGTACATGTGGGTCCTTTTCCCGTTTTTATGATCGCTTTGGGATACAGACCTAATAGTGGTATAGCTGAATCAAAGGGTATGCACGATTTTATAGTCCTTCAGGCATAGTTCCAAATTGTTCTCCAGAATGGCTGGATCACTTCACAACTCCACCAACAATGCATTAGTGTTCCAATTTTCCCACTTCTCCAACATTTATCATTTTCCTTTTGTATCATATTAGCCAATCTGATAGGTGTGATGTGGCACCTCAGAGTTGTTTTAATTTTCATCTCTCTAATCAATGGTGATTTAGAGCATTTTTCATATGACTATAGACAGCTTTAATTTCTTCATCCGAAAATTGCCTGTTCATATCCTTTGACCATTTTTTAACTGGGAAATGACTTGTATTCTTATAGATTTGACTCAGTTCTCTATATATTTTAGAAATGAGGCCTTTATCAGAGACACTGGCTGTATTGCTTTCTTTCTAATCTTGGTTGCATTGGCTTTGTTTGCACAAAACATTTTTAATTTAATGTACTCAAAACTATCCCTTTTGCATTTCATAATGGTCTCTTGTTTGGTCATAAATTCTTCCCTAGAAGGGATATTGTTTTATAAGGACCAAGGTCAGTTAAAGAAAATCCCATGCCACGTTGTGGAAACTTCTACTCTGGCTTAGACAGTTTCTATGAATGTCTCATAAAACAGCTAGAAAAAAAATAGGTATCAATTAGCCATACTAGAAGCATATAATCTTTTATAAAAGTCCAGCTATAATGAGTCATCCTTGTATAGAAGTGATCTTGTGTTTTCAAAGGCTATGGCAATAAAATACAAGGTTTAAAAGGTTTTATGAGATGAAAAGTTAAAAAATATATTTCTTATGCTGAATTTAGATGACCTACCCTAAAAAAGAGAATTTCCACACACAGCAGACTACAAAAAAGGAATTCCATATGAAACCATGAATCTCTATTTTATATCTCCTTGCTTTTTATAAAAGTATAATTCTACACACTCCTTTCAGAATTTTCCAGCTTTTTTGTGCTTTATTTTGAATTTCCTTCTGTTCTATCCTTTGCACATTAAATATTTTTACAAGGATTCCCCCTCTCCCACTTTTTTTTTGTTTTGCATCACTAGTGCTAACCCCTACTCTCCCTCCTTCCTAAATAAAAGACTGAGTGAAAGAAAGCAGAAAAAGGGCTTGTAAGAAAAAAGCAGAGTCAAGTGAAATGAATCTATACAGTGGTCATCATAAAAAAATGTTTCTGCAACTCTTTATAGGTCCACTGGTTAGTCATTGAATTATTCAGAGTTCTTAAGTCTTTTAAAGTTGCAATTTTAGACATTTCACATCCTTAGATTCTAGTTCTTCTTTTTTTTGTCCTTTTATACCTTCTCTTTTTATGATCACTAAGTTTGTTTTGCTGGCACTGTTTCTTCCTTGGCATTACCTCACTTTTAGCCTTCTGGCCACACTAGTCACACTTTTTTTCCCTGTTAAGTTTGTTGTTGTTCTACACTAAACTCTTTGTGTTCAACTTTTTGTCCATTTCATATAAGAGTAAAGCTTATTTGATGCTCATTCCCATTCCTCCTCCCTCCATGTTCGTATACTCTTTCTGTCACACATTTCAATTATGAGAAATAGCAAGTTCAACACTCTTCTTCCCATTTTTACACTAGTACATCCATTTTACCCTACCTTCTCTTTGCCGTCTTAAAACCCTCAGAATACAACCAATACTCCCCACCTCCATTTTTCTTAGGTAATATAACTCCATCAATACCCTTTTGAAGACATTAAATTTTGAAGAAGCACTTGTTTCTTCTTCTCCTATTGGAATGTTAACACTCCATCATCTTATAGTTCCTTCTAAATGCTCAAATTTACATTTTGAGGTTTCTCTGGGCGTTTGTGTTTGTATTTCAGTATTCTTATTTGAGTCTGCTCTTTTCATTAGAAATGCTTGAAAGTCTTCTATTCCATTAAAGGATCAACTTTACCCCATAGGATTATTCTCAACTTTATAAGTTGTTCTTGGTTGTAAACTTCTCTGTTTTGGTTTTGGAATATTATATTCCAAGATCTTCCTTCATCAAATAGCAGTTGCCAAGCCTTGTGTGATCCTGATCATATTTTTGTGATACTTAAACTGTAAGGAGAGTAGTAAATACCTCTCTTTAGATCATGCCACCTTGGAAGAACTGAAAACTTACAGATCCCTAGAAGTATCTCTGAAAACAGTTGCACAAACCTCTGAATCTTGGGACAATGCCTTCCACCTTGGAAGCAGAGCCCTAGTTTAACAAAGAGTTAGAAAGTCAAGTAATAGGCTGGGAAAACGAGCAAACAACAAAAAAATTCTGACCATAAAAAGTTATTATAGTGACATGGAAGATCAAAACACACATTCAGAAGAAGATAACGAAGTCAAAACTCCTATATCCAAAGCTTCCAAGAAAAATATGAATTGGTCTCAGACCATGAAAGAGCTCAGAGGATTTTGAAAATCAAGTAAGAGAGGTAGAGGAAAAATTGGGAAGAGAAATGAGAGTGATGCAAGAAAATCATGAAAAATGAGTCAACAGCCTGGTAAAGGAGACTCAAAAAATACTGAAGAAAATAACATCTTAAAAAGCAGACTATCAAATGGCAAAAGTGGTACAAAAATCCAATGCAGAGAAGAATGCCTTAAAAAGCAGAATTGACCAAATGGAAAAGGAAGTACAAAAGCTAACTGAAGAAAACAATTCCTTAAAAATTATAACAGAGCAAATGGAAGCTAAGGACTTTATGAGAAATCAGGAAACAATAAAACAAAATCAAAAGAATGAAAAAAACAGAAGACAATGTGAAATATCTCACTGTAAAACAACTGACCAGGAAAATAAATCCAGGAGAGATAATTTTAAAATTATTGGACTACCTGAAAGCCATGATGAAAAATAAAGAGCCTAGACATCATCTTTCAAGAAATTTTCAAGGAAAACTGCCCTGATATTCCAGAACAAGAGGGTAAAATAGAAATCCACTGATCACCTCCTAAAAGAGATCCCAAAATGAAAACTGTAAGAAATATTATAGTTAAATTTCAGAGCTCCCAAGTCAAGGAGAAAATATTGCAAGCAACCAGAAAGAAAGAATTCAAGTACAGTGGAGCCACAGTCAGGATAACACAAGATTTAGCAACTTCTACATTAAAGAATCAGAGGGCTTTGACTATGATATTCTGAAGGGCAAAGGAGCTAGAATTACAACCAAGCATCACCTACCTAGCAAAACTGAGTATAATCCTTCAGAAGGAAAAATGGACATTCAATGAGATGAGTCTTCAATGAAACTTTCAAGCATTCTTGGTGAAAAGAGCAGAGCTGAATAGACAAATATAAGACTCAAGAGAAGCATAAGTAGATAAAGAGGAAAGAGAAATCATATGTGACTTAATTAGGTTAAACTGTTTACATTCCTACACAGGAAGATACTTGTAATTCATAAGAACTTTTTCATTATTAGGGCAGGTAGAAGAAGTATATATAGATAGAGGGCACAGGTGTGAATTGAATATTAAGTGATTATATCTAAAAAATAAAATTAAGGAGAGAGGAATGGGATAAATTATCTCACATAAAAAAGGCAAGAAAAAAGTTTTTACAGTGGAGAAGAGGGGGAGAAGGTGAAAGGAGTGAGTGAACCATACTCTTATCAGAACTGGCTCAAAGAGAGAATAAAATACACACTCAATTGGTTATAGAAATCTATCTTACCCTATAGGAAATAAGGGGATAAGAAAGGGGTGTGTGACAGAAGGGAGGGTAGATTAGGGGAGGAGGTAGTCAAAAACAAAACACTTTTGAGGAGGGACAGGGTGAAAGGAGAGAGAGAATAGAATAAACAGGAGGGGGATTAGAAATA
Source organism: Vombatus ursinus (assembly GCF_900497805.2). Classification (NCBI taxonomy): domain Eukaryota; kingdom Metazoa; phylum Chordata; class Mammalia; order Diprotodontia; family Vombatidae; genus Vombatus; species Vombatus ursinus. Next base: position 7,952,891 of record NW_020954585.1, read on the forward strand.
CAGTTAGCAATAGTAATTGTGCAAAATAAACTTTTGAAGCAAGTTTCTCTGATAAAGGCCTCATTTCTCAAATATGTAGAGAACTGAGTCAAATTTATAAAAATAAGAGTCATTCCCCAATTGACAAATGATCAAAAGATAGATATGATCAGTTTTCAGATGAAGTAATTAAAGCTATCTATAGCCATATGAAAAAATACTCTAAATTCACTATTGATTGGAGAAATACAAATTAATATAATTCTGAGGTACCACCTCATACCTATTAGACTGGCTAATAGGAGAGAAAAGAAAAATTACAAAATGTTGGAGGAGATGTGGGAAAAATGAGACATTAATGCATTGTTGATGGAGTTGTGAACTGATTCAACCATTCTGTAGAGCATTTTGGAACTCAACCTTTGACCTAGCAATAGAACTACTAGATCTGTATCCCAAAAGAGATAAAAAACAAAAAGGAAAAGGACCTATATGTACAAAAATATTTATAACAATTCTTTCTTGGTGACAGAGAATTGGAAATTGAGAGGATGCCCATCAGTTGAGGAATGGTTGAACAAATTGTGGTTTGTGATTATAATGGAATACTGTTATGCTATAAAAATGATGAGCTACTCTCAGAAAAACTTGGAAAAACTTACATGAGCTGATGCAAAGTAAAATATACTGTTTACAAAGTAACAACGATATTATAAGATGATCAGGTGTCAATGACTTAGCTATTCTCAGTAACACCATTAATGATTCAAGACAGCTCTAAAGGACTTATGCTGAAAAATGCTATCCATCCCCAGAGACAGAACTGATGGTGTCTGAATACATATTGAAGCATATTTTTTTACTTTCTTTGTTTTTCTTAAGGTTTTTTTTTTGGGGGGGGGTCTATGTTTTTTTTTTCACAACATGGAAATGTTTTGCATGTATAACCTATATCAAATTGCTTGCCTTCTCAATGAGGGGATGGGATTAGGAGGGAGGAAGAGAATTTGGAACTCAGAGTTTTAAGAAGGAATGTTAAAAATTGTTTTTGCATGCAACTGGTGAAAAATAAAATACTAAATCAAGCAGCAATAGTAACAAAAAACCAAAATAAAGGTTAACTATGGCTCTTCACTACAATCAAATAGCTAAGGAAGCTTTATACTGTTATGCTTATTTCAGGTTAGTTCATGTCCTGGAAGGGGCAGTTTTGATATTATTGTAATTATATCCCTCTTTCTTCCTTTCATAGCAAATTTCTATAACCAGATGAACTGTAAAAAGAATTTCTTTTAATATATGATGAATCTTGTTTTCACAACTTAAACATCTCTGAGTTACTGTTTATTGTGGAGTTGTTTCAGTTTTGTTCAACTCTTCATGACTCCATTTGGGGTTTTCTTGACAAAGATACTGGAGTGCTTTGCCATTGCCTTCTCTAGCTCATTTTCCACATGAGGAAACTGAGGCAAACAGGGTTAAGTGACTTGCCCAGGGTCACACAACTATTAAGTGTCTAAGGCCAGATTTGAAACTTAGGAAGATGAGTCTTTCTGACTCTAGGCCCAATGTTCTGTCCACCTAGCTGCCCTTTGAGTTACTATGGGATGCAAGTATGGAAGATCTTACTGTTTTTAATTTTAGTATTCTGAATTTGTGGTCACTATTTGTTTCAACTTCTAATCTTAAGCAACTAGGTAAATGATTTCTTAGGCTTGCCATCAGTCCCTTTGTTAATGATTATGCATTTATGTGTAGCATTAGGTCTGCACAGTTTTACCTCCTCTAGAATATATATATATATGTGTGTATACATATGTATATACTCTCTATATATTCCTCTCTGTATAATAAAATGTGATATACACACACATATATCCTTAAAGGGGGGATAGGACAAAGATGTGATAAGTTTTCAAAATTGGATTATGTTACATAGAAAATTATTTGCTTCTCAAACACCCTAGACAACAGAAATGCAGGAGGAGTGAATGAATGTAGCAGCCAAGGATAGCAACAGTGACAACGACAGTAAAGAGACCAAGATGGAAGTTTGGTGAGGATGAATAGAATCAGAGCACTTGTCCTGTCCTTTCCAGAAGCTGTGGGAAAATTGGAGGGAGTGAACCTGGGGTGAAGCCTGGGATGTGAAACCTCGTTTAGATGTAATGGATTAGACAAAGTTGCACTCACTTACTTTCCATTTCTTTTGTTGTTTGTGAAATGTATTTAAATGCCTAGTATATTTCACTAACAATATGAGAAATGCAAATTCAAAGAGCTATGAGGTACTATTACAGACCTATAAATTAACAAAAACAAATTAAATATTAAAAAAACCCAGTATTGTCAGAGTATAGGGAAATACATATATTTATACAATTGCTTGAAGATCTGGTTTAATCTTTGCCAGATTACTAGAATTTGTTTTAAAGAAATAAATCTATCAATATTCTTTAACCCAATCATTCAACCTGTAAAATATGTCCCAAGAAATATCAGCAGAACTTATAATAGCAAGAAATTGGAAATAACTTAACTGTTTGACAACAGGAGAATGGCTAAGCTAATTATACTAACACACTGAAATGTGATAAAGCTATTAAAAATTATAAGAATACGGACTTTGTCAATTAGTAGAAAGATGAATATATTATGTAAAAAAAGGCAGAGAACAGTAACAACAAATGACATATGGCACTTGTAAAGTTTGTAAAAGTTTTTACATAAATTATCTCATTTGACCCTCATGATAATTCTGTGAGGTAGATACTACAGATATTATTACCTTCATTTTAAAGGCAAGCAAATTGAGGTACAGAGAGGATAAATGACTTGCCCGCATCAAAGGTAGGATATGAACCCAGCTCTTACAGACTTAAAGTCCATGTTGCCCTTCATAATAGTATATACAAAGGAATTATGATCACGTAAAAACATGTATGTACATACATTCACAAATACAAAAAGTTGAAGTATTGTAGAATTGAATTAAGTTCTTGTCTTGAGCACATATCGTGAAATTTGTGTTCATAATTTAAAAAGCAAACTTATATAGCCAAACAAAACAATATTTTAAAAGTCTGTCAAAAGCTAAAATGCCAGAGAATTTAGAAGAAGCTTCAGTGTGTTCTTATTTCTTTATCTTTTGGAAGAGGCACAAGACAGCGGAGTAACCTAGAGGTTCTCAGATTACCAAAGTCATAGGTTTGGGCCAAACCCATTTTGGTTTGAAATCATAAAGGAGAACAAGAATAAGAAAAGAGAAAGTTTGACAGGCATATTTGATTAAAGACTACATTTAGTAGAATCCCTGAACATAGAATGTGAACTCTTATTTGGAGAATTTCCCAGGATTCCATTTCCCATAGGCCAATGTGCCTGTGGTAAAGGATGTTTTAATACAAGGAGATAGGATTAGAAAGTGAGGTGGAATTGCAGCTACTATTGGGTTCCATGATCACAGATAGAAAGCTATGAAGAGCTATAATATTTACCAAGAGGTGGGGGGAGGAGTGTCTTTCAAGAGCTATGATTCTTAGTGACAGTTTTTTTCTTCAAACAACTGTCAGAGAAAAGGAGAAATAAGCTTATATTTGTTCAGGAATGTGTGAGACTATTTTCCTGTTACTTTGCTGTTTAATTTGGCTCCATAAATGTTTTAATGATTAAGAACTTTCTTTTACTTGGATATTGTTAATGTAACCAGGTATCTGTGAGGTTTGAAGGGAAAGAATACTCCCTCCTCTGGTCCCTATATTTAGAATGTGTGCATGCCGTATAGTCTTAGCAACTTTCTATACACATACAACAAATAATGAAACATTCTTAGCTTTGATACTAATTACCACAGAAAATAAGCCACTTTAAAGGGAAGAAAAACTTTGAATTAGATACTAGGTCTCCTAGAAAAAAAAGTGAAAAGGAAGGGAGAAGAGATACTTCACCATCTGCAAAAAATGTAAGTTAGAGAAGGAACCCACAGAAGCATGGTAACAGTCTGGAGAGTCCAAAGCAGAGCCAGGAAAGGTACAGAGGATGGCTGGGTTAAGTCCTTCCTCAAAATGGAGGTTCCAAGAGGGACTCACTAATGGGAGAAAGGGTCTTTTGAGGGTATAAGTATATTTCAGGGTGAGAAGACAGCTTAGGCATTGTGGTAAAGTCCAGAGAGTTACAGGGAGAACAATGTTATGGACCCTTTTGACAGTCTGGTGAACCACAAATTCTACAAGGTCAGATAGGTGTGCAAGGCAGCAACATAATGAAGATGATGTGATTATATAGGTATGATTCTAGCACAAAAGCAAATGAGCAGGATCAAGAATTTTCATAAAATAAATGCAAACTCAAAACATGCAATAATTAACAATATATCAATGAATACATGTGATCACATGGAAGGCGCACATTACACTGGAAAACATTAGTGTTATTCTTTAATTAGATTTTTTGACCATCTAATTAATGTTATGTTATTTTAACGACAAAGTTTTTATTAGAAAAAATATCTCAAGATTATACATCAGAAGCAGTGAGTTACAATAGTTAACCTAGTTTGATTACAAAGTAGTAATTTGCCAATGTCCTTTATATTTGAAATACCATTTTTGGCTTTAAAAAAAGAATTTTTAATTGTCAAAATACCCAGTCATCTACATACTAATTCATGTATGTGTGTGTGTGTGTGTGTGTGCGTGTGTGTGTGTGTGTATACAAAAAAAATTAGTATTATTGCTGTTAGTCTGGTTCAGTGGTCAAATATACTTAGCTCTACTGTGACTTATTGCTATGTGTATTCCTAAACCTGGACTAGTTGATGGTATGATCTAATAACAAGTCTCATTAGAACTATAGAACTGCTTCATAAACCCAAACTTGTGGAAAACCCAGGATAGCTAGCAGTATTATTTTAATCTTTTGAGGTATGTCTGCAACCTAGGAGTCTACAGCTGAAATATTAGGCAGAAAAGATATTGCTTCACCCTCTTCTATTACCTGAAGTTGTGATTGGGGATTATATTACATAGAGTCTTCTTCACTTAGAATGTCTGTTTCTGAGTCAGTGTTTGGGGCAGTTTTTGCATAACTGGCAGGCAAATCTCTTTTTGCTTAGAGTCCACTGAAGTGAATGACAATCACTTTCTACTTGCTCAACAGGGAGTCCAACCAACTCATCTATGGGCAGTAAGTGGTTGAGTTGGATGGTCTTTGTAGGATCCCTGCAGTCTTTAGGTCTATTTTGTAAACCAGCAAGTTGCCCAGTTTTTCCACAATTAGGTACAGAGTAGCCTTCTATAGATCTGCTAAGTTGGGTGTCCCATGAATACTTAAATATTTCTTAGTGAAACTCTGTCACTTTGTGGCATCTTGCTAACAAACTCAGCCATTGCATCTTCATTTTTTTTTTTTCTGGCAGTGTTCCTTTGGGTTAATGTAGAGTTAGGTGGTAAGCTTTTAGCTTTTCTCTGTTGAGAGGTAAATTGGTTGTGTCTATAATCTCTTCATTCTCTGAGAATATAAAGTACAAGTCAATAGGCAGACATGACACATCTTCAAAGATCTGCAGATAAGGTTTAAAGTTGGTAAAGTTGCTAGCATTAATCCTGGCAGAGTTGTGTGTGTGTACTAGGAAATATCTACTAAGATTTTTGTTCTGGTTTCAATATCTTTAACATATTTAAAAGAATTCAGTTAAAATGTTCAGGTTGTGAGTCCTTATGAAGTTCATAAGATATAGTTCTAGACTTCTTGTTGCCAGCCAAAGATAGTAATTTGAACAGTGACCTTTCAAAATTTTTTGCCTTGGTTCTAAAAGGATCTTTGATGGAAATATATACATTGAGAAATACTTCTCTTATGATAATACTTGAACAATCATGGAAGTGGGCAACTAGGTGATACAGTGGATAGAGTGCTAGGCCAGGAATTTGAGTTCAAATCCAGCCTTAGACACTTACTAGCTGTGTGACCTTAGGCAAGTCACTTAACTTCCATTTCCTCAACTATAAAATGGGCATAATAATAGTACTTACCTTGAAGTATCATTGTGAAGATCAAATGATATAATAATTGTAAAACACAGCACAGTGCCTGGCACAGTTTTTGTTCAGTCGTTTTAGTCATATCTGACTCTTCATGACCCTATCTGGGGTTTTCTTGGCAAAGACACTGGAGTGGTTTGTCATTTTTTTTCTCCAGCTCATTTTACAGATGAGGAACTGAGGCAAACAGGGTTAAGTGACTTGCCAGAGTCACAAAAGACATTCCTTGCTATTGAGGAGCTTACAATCAGATGGAACAAATATATACAAAGCAAGCTATCTATAGAATAAATAAAAGGGAAGGTACTAGAATTAAGAGGGGCAGAGTCACAAAGCTAGTAAGTGTCTGAGGCCAGATTTGAACTTAGGAAGGTGAGTCTTCCTGACTTCAGGCCCTTTCCTGGCACACAGTAAGTGGTATATAAGGTTAATTAATTTTTTTCTGATTCTTGGTTGGGTATGATTGTGCTTACATATGAACTTAGTCAGTCAACAAGCATTTATTAAATGCTTACTATGGGCTTAGGAACCTTACTAAATTTTGGGGATACAAAAAAGGGCAAAAAATAAACAAAGAAATAGTCCCTGCTCTTGAGGGAGTCTAATGGTGAGACAACATGCAAACTCTATGTACAAATAAGATAAATTGGAGATAATGAGGCACTTGTATCAAGGGTGATTTTTTTTGGAAGGTGGGATTTTAGCTGGGATTTGTAGGAAGCCAGAGAAGCCAGGAGGCAGAGATGAGGAGGGAGAGAGTTCCAGACATGGGGTACAGACAGTGAAAAATGCTCATTTGGGAGATGTTGTGTCTTGTGTGAGGAACAGCAAGGAGGCCAGTGTCACTGGATCAAAGAATGTGTGTGTATGTGTGTGGGGGGAAATGGGGGAGAATATGGAAGACTGGAAAGGTAGGAGGGCATCAGATAATGAAAGGCTTTGAATGACAGAGGATTTCATTTTTGATCCTAGAGATAATAAGAGAGTCACTGGTATTTACTGAATAATGGGGTGACATGGTCAGATATGACCAATTTGATAGCTGTATGGAGGATGGATTAGAGTAGAGAGAGACTTGAGGCAGGGAGACCAACCAGAAAGTTGTTTAACCGTCTAGGAATGAGGTAATGAAGGTCTATACCAGGGTGGTGGTGGTGTCAGAGGAGGTGAGTGCCCATAGAAGAATTATTATGAAGGGAGAATTGAGAGGATTTGATAACAGATTGGATATGAGGGAGAGTGAGAAAGAGTGAAAGAAGTTGAAGATGATCCCTAGGTTAGGACCTTGGGTGACTAGGAGGATGAAGTGTCTTGGACAGAATAGGAATGTTAGAAAAAGGGGTTGGCTGGGAGGAACACAATGGATTCAATTTGGGATATATTGAGTTTAACATATCTATGGGATATCTAGTTTGAGATGACCAGTAGGCAGTTGGAGATGTGAGACTAGTGGGTACAAGAGAGGTTAGGGCTGGTTAAGTAGATCTGGGAATCATCAGCAGAGAGATGATAATTGAATCCATGGAAGCTAATGAGATTACCAAGTAAAATAGTATAGAGGGAGAAGAAGGCTGGGTCAGAGCTTTGGGGGACATCTATGCTTATTGGGTATGACCTAGATGAAAATCCAGCAAAAGAGACTGAGGAGGAATAGTCAAACAGGAAGAGAACCAGGAGAGAGTAGTATCATAAAAACCTAGAGACTATCAAGCAGAAAAGGGTGATCAATAGTGTCAAAGGTTGCAGAGAGGTAAAAAAAGGATGAAGATTGAGAAAAGGCCATGGCTTGGCAGTAAAGAGATCATTGGTAACTTGAAAGAGGATGGTATCAGTTGAATAATGAGGTTGGATGCTGGAGTGCAGAGGGTTTAAACAGTCAGGGGAAGAGAAGTGGAGGGACCAATTGTAGATGACTTTCACAAGAAATATTTTCACAAAAGGGAGGAGAGATAGAGAATGGTAGCTAGTGGTGCTAGATGAATCAAATGAGAGTTTTTTGAGGATAGGAGAGACATGCAGGGAAATAGCCAATAGACAAAGAGTGATTAAAGATTAGCAAGAGAGTAAGGATGATAGAGGGGGAAATCTGCTAGAGAAAAACAGAGAGAATGGGATCAAGGGTGCTTGTAGAAGTGTTTGCCCTAGTTAGAAGGGCATGTGAGACAGAGAGTGAAGGAGGAGACAGTGACAGAAGGCATCTGACTGATATTAGGTAAAGAGGAAGGGATAAAAGGAGACTCAGCATATGGAAGGTTCTCAGAAGAGAAGGTGGAGGGAGAAGCTATAGGAAGCTTGAGGAGGAATGAAAAGGTTTGGAAGAGCCACTGTGGTAAATGGGATTAATCAGGGAGATATAAAAGGATTGCCCTGCCAATAGTGAGGGCCTGGTTGAGATTATGTAACAAATTTGTAGTCGAACTAGTTAGCAAGATGTCATCATTTTCTCAGCTATGCTCAGCAGCACAGGTAAGACTAGTAATGAGATTAGGGAGCAAGGGGCTTGAGAGAAGAAGACTTATGGCATTGAACTGGTTCACCACACAGTCAAGATGAAAAAGGAGAGTATAGCCAATGTAGGAATAATGACCTGGGAAAGAACTAAGTAAGGGATGGAGGGATTTGAAGTCTCAGTGAAGATAAAGAATAAGGTTTGGTGTTGCAAGGTAGAGGGAGAGGTGGAATGAAAACAAATTGTGATCAGGTAAGGGAATTTGAAATTTCATAAACACAGAAGTAGAACATGTATACTTTAATGCAAGATCAAAGGTATGACTATCTCTATGTGTGTGGTAGAGGTAGGATTGAGAAGTAAGTTATGAGAAATAAGTAAATTGAGGAAGTGGGAGGTTAGAATGCTTGGTAGATAATCAATATATATTTAGGAGTCCCCTAGTATCAAGGTGGGAATTGTGGAGCGGAGAAAGACTGTGAATCAGGAAATGGCAATGGGGAGCAAAGAATATTACACTCCCTTACTTCAGTCATATCAAGTGAGGCAGGGGATGTAAATGAAAGTGCAACCAGTGGAGTTGTGAACTGATCCAACAATTCTGAAGAGCAATTTGGAACTGTGCCCAAAGGGCTATAAAATTCTGCATACCTTTTCACCCAGAAATACTACTACTAGGTCTGTATCCCAAAGTGATTAAAAAAGGGGAAAAGGACCTATATGTACAAAAATATTTATAGCAGCTCTTTTCGTGGTGGCCAAGAATTGGAAATTGAGGGGATATCTATCAACTGGTGAATGGCTGAACAAGTTTTGGTATGTTATTGTAATGTAATATTACTGTGCTACATGAAATGATGAGGAATAGATTTCAAAAAAACCTGGAAAGACTTAAATAAACTGATTCTGAGTGAAGCAAGCAGAACCAGGAGAACATTGTACACAATAATGGCAATATTGTACAATGATCAACTGTGAATGATTTAGCTGTTCTCAGCAATACAATGATTCAAAACCATTGCAAAGGACTTATGATGGAAAATGCTATCTGTCTCCAGAGAAAGAACTGATGGAGTCTGAATAAAGACTGAAGCATACTATTTTTCGTTTTCTTTTCTGCTTTCATTTCTTTTTTTGATTCAAGTTTTCTTCCACAAAATGACTAATATGGAAATGTTTTACATGACTGCACATGAATAACCTATATCAGATCATTTACTATCTTGGGGAGGGGTGAGAGGAGAGAGGAAGGATAGAGTTTGGTAAAATAAATGAGTGTTAAAATTGTTTTCACATATAATTGGGGGGAAATACTAAAAAGTGCACCTAGTGCTGAAAACGATATCCAGGGAAGCTGAATCATCAGGAGGGAGCCAGATCTCAGTGAGTACAAGATGGAAGGGGTGGGGAAAAGAAAGTGTTTAAGATGAAAGCAAGTTTGTTACATATGGAACATGTGGAAGGGGTAGGTAGTGGGGGACAAGGATAAGGAACCAAGTTTGAGATTTGAAAAATGACAGCTGGGGTTTAGAATCACTAGGATGAAGAAGGTATGAAGGACTGGGATGAATGAGTTCAGGAAGATCATCATCCTTAGGGATTTGGCCTTAGGGTGGAGTCCTTTCAGGGCATTAAGCTGCAGTGAAGAAGTCAATTAGTGTCAAAAGATGGTTGGCATTCTAACCTTAAAGAGAAAAGAAGTCAATGCAGATAAATTCCAAAGGTTTGCTCATGCTTATGTTCTTCAAATATGGAGCATGAGTTGGTAGTACTTTTCTTTGCACACAAGCACGTCTCACACTTCTTGATGGCATCTGCAGACATCTTGGACTAGTAATATCTGTTTCTTATGAGCTCTAGAGCCCTTTCTTCATCCATATTTCCAAAGTCATGTAAAGTTTTCATGGTCATATATTGACATGTGCTGGGTAGCACCAACTCCCTCCTAGAACTATGTGTGGGTTTGGGAGAGTACTCTATTTCATAGCCCTAACTTCTGCCATTTCCTCAACAGGAAGGTACCTTCAAGAGTCTGTCACTTATGTCCTTTAGCGTTCCTTGCTTTTCTGCTTTTCTCCTTCACCTGAAACTTGCTTTCTTTACCAGTCCTCCACAGCCAATTGAGGCAAAGAAAGCTGGTTCAATGAAATGAGGTTCATGCTGGCAGGGTAAGTTCCAACTTTTCAGCTGTGCTTCCATCTACTTGTAAGACAATTCCTTTAGCGTTCCATATAGTTTTTACTCCTTTGTGTTTCCACATGGCTTTGGTAGTATGCAGGTGGACAGGGCATCTGTATCCATATTCTTTGACAAGTACAAAATGTTGCAAGTTGGCTAATGCTTCTACCCATCTCTGGTAAGCAACTTTTATCTATGTACTAGTCAGAATAAAAGTCAATGGATTGTTAATACATACATACTTGCACCTTTACACACAGTCTTTGAATTTCTCAGTGAAAGTCCATTTCAAAGCCAAGAAATTCAATTTGTGTAATGAACATTTCTTGGATTAAGTATCTGCTGGCACATAAAACTGATTTCTGGTGACCATCACTCTCCAGTACAGAACCTCCTCCTAAGTTTTCCAAGCTGGAATCTGCATATGCAGGGCAAAAGACTTGCCTGGGTCGGCATAGGCTAATGCTAGTACATATGGGAAGCAACTTACCAAATCTTTGAGAGTCTGTTCACATCCATATGTACATCAGTCTCCAAAGGGCTTGGAGGTTTTAAAACAACTTTGAATTTCTTGTCCTGCTGTTCATCTTCAATCATTAGTTAAGTAATAGTATATAGTTCCTAAAAAATCTAATAATACCAAATGCTAGAAAAATCCTTATTTCTTGAAGGTTCTTTGTATTTGGCCACATCATGAGTGCTTTTGTCTACTCTTGATAAGTACCTCATATCTTGTTGTGATATTGTGTGACCCTTGCATTTAACAGAGGCTATACAAAGCTTCTAAATTGAAAATTTTAGGTCATTTTTCTATATTTAGTCCAATATTCCTATCTTTCCTTATATTCCTCTAGCATCTTCCCAAAGACAATAATATGTAATTGAGATACACCAACACTTGAAAGGAATTCATTTCCCCAATTACTTTCTCCATCAGTTCTTGGAATGTGTCAGTTGCTCTCAAGATACTTTGGGTGATATACTTAAACTGATAAAATAAAGCTGATTGGATGAAGAGTCTCTTTCTCTTTCTCTGTAATTGAAATCTGGTAGTAGTCACTTCCTAAGTCCAAAACTGAGAATTGTAGATTGCCTAATCAATAATTCAGTGAATCTTAAATGCCTGAAAGGGTTTACTGGTTGACTTTGGTTCTTTTGTTGAAAGTTCAGTAGTCTTCCATCATATTTTCCATTCTTTTTTGGTACAGCCATTATAAGTGATGAATGTGGATTGTTGGACTTTATAATGATGCCATTAACCAGCAGGTTCTTAAGATGTTCACTGAAGTTATCCTTCACAGACACTTTTGACTTTCCCTAGATTATTCCCGAATAGTCAAATCTTGTGGGTGGCTCTTTAGGCACATCCTGATCCTACTCAGGCAATAAGAAAACACCTATCCTCTTGCTGAGAATCTGACTCAATAGTTCCTTCATTTTTTCTATATTGAAGATTACCTGAAGTCAATTTTTTTAAGATTAATTAATTTTTAGTTTTCAACATTCAACTTTTATAAGATTTTGAGTTTTAAATTTTTCCCTCTCCTTTCCCACCCCCTCTCCAAGATGGCATGCAATCTGATACAGGCTATACATGTATAATCATATTAAACATATCTCCACATTGGTTATGTTGTGAAAGAATCAGAACAAAAGGGAAAAACCATGAGAAAGAAAAAGAACAACAACAAAAGAAAGAGAAAATGGTATGCTTTGATCTGCATTCAGACTCCATAGTTCTTTCTCTGGATGTGGATAGCACTTTTCATCATGAGTCTTTTGGAATTGTCTTAGATCCTTGCATTGCTGAGAAGAGCTAAGTCTATCAAAGTTGGTCATCGCACAATGTTCCTGTTACTGTGTACAATGTATTTCTGGTTCTGCTCACTAAAACTCAGCATCAGTGCATGTAAGTCTTTCCAGGTTTTTCTGAAGTCCACCTGCTCACCATTTCTTTATTTTTCTATGTTTCTAAATCTTGATAGGATCTTTATTTTTTTTAGATATCCTAAATTATTAATTTATTTTTAGTTTTCAACATTCGCTTCCACAAGATTTTGAGTTCCAAATTTTCTCCCCATCTTGTCCCTCCCCCACCCCAAGATGGCATGCATTCTGAATACCCCTTCCCCTAATCTGCCCCCTTCTATCTCTGCCCCCCCTTCTCATAATCCCTTCCCCTTCTATTTTCCTTTAGGGTAGGATAGATTTCTATACCCCATTGCCTGTATATCTGATTTACCAGTTACATGTGAAAACAATTTTTAACATTTGTTTGTAAAACTTTGGGTTCCAAATTTTCTCCCTTCCTCCTTATTCACCCACCCTCATTGAGGAACTCTATACAGGTTATACATGTGTAGTCATGCAAGACACTTCCATAGTAGTCATGTTGTGAAAAACTAATTATATTTCCCTTCATCCTATCCTGCCCTCTGTTTATTCTATTCTGTCTTTTGGCCCTGTCCCTCCTCAGAAGTGTTTGCTTCTGATTACCCCCTCTCCCAGTCTGCCCTCCTCTCTATCATCTCCTTGCTCTCTTGTCCCTTTCCCCTCCCCCATTTTCCTATAGGGTAAGATAGATTTCCATACCCAATTGACTGTGTATAATATTCCCTCCTTAAGCCAAATCCAATGAGAATAAGATTCACTCATTCCCTCTTACCTTCCCCCATTTTCCCTCCACTGTAAAAGCCTTTTCTTGTCTGTTTCATGTGAGATAATTTATCCCATTCCACCTCTCCCTTTCTTCTCCTCCTAGTATAATCCTCTCTCACTTTTTAATTTTATTCTTCAGATATCACCCCTTCATCTTCAACTCACCCTGTGCCCTCTGTCTGTCTATCTATCTATCTATCTATCTATCTATCTATCTATCTATCTATCCATCCATATAATTTTTTTCCCCTCCAACTACCCTAATACTGACAAAGGTCTCATGAGTTATAATTATCATCTTTCTATGCAGGAATGTAAACAGTTCAACCTTAATAAGTCCCTTATGATTTTTCTTTCCTGTTTACCTCTTCATGTTTCTTTTGAGTCTTATATTTGAAAGTCAAATTTTCTATTCAGCTCTGGTCTTTTCATCAAGAATGCTTGAAAGTCCTCTATTTCACTGACTGTTCATTTTTCCCCTAAAGATATTATACTCAGTTTTGCTGGGTAGGTGATTCTTGACTGTAATCCTATCTCCTTTGACCTCTGGAATATTGTATTCCAAGCCCTCTGGTCCTTTAATGTAGAAGATGTTAAATCTTGTGTTATCCTGATTGTGTTTCCACAATACTTTAATTGTTTCTTTCTGGCTGCTTGCAGTATTTTCTCCTTGACCTGGGAACTCTGGAATTTGGCTATAATATTCCTAGGAGTTTTCCTTTGGGGATCTCTTTCAGGAGGTGAACAGTGGATTCTTTGAATTCATATTTTACCTCTAGAATATCTAGAATATTCTAGAATATCCGGATAGTTTTCCTTGATAATTTCTTGAAAGATGATGTCTAGGCTCTTTTTTGATCATGGCCTTCAGGTGGTCCAATAATTTTAAAGTTATCTCTCCTGGATCTATTTTCCAGGTCAGTTGTGTTTTCCAATGAGGTATTTCACATTGTCTTCTATTTTTTCATTCTTTTGGTTTTGTTTTACAATGTCTTGAATTCTCATAAAGTCACTAGCTTCCAATTGCTCCACTCTAATTTTTAAGGAAGTATTTTCTTCATTAAGCTTTTGGACTTCCTTTTCCATTTCTCCAATTCTGCTTTTTAAGGCATTCTTCTCCTCATTGGCCTTTTGGACCTAGTTTGCCATTTGGGTTAGTCTATTTTTTAAGGTGTTATTTTCTTTAATATATTTTGGGGTCTCCTTTAGCAAGCTGTTGACTTGTTCTTCCTGATTTTCTTGCATCTCTCTCATTTCTCTTCCCAATTTTTTCTCTGCTTCTCTTACTTGCTTCTCAAAATCCTTTTTGAGCTCTTCCATGGTCTGGGACCAATTCATATTTTTCTTGGAGGCTTTGGACGTAGGAGCTTTGGCTTCGTTGTCTTCTTCTGGTTGTATGTTTTGATCTTCTTTGTCACCGAAGAAAGATTCTATGGTCTGACTCTTTTTGCACAGTTTGTTCATGATCCCAGCCAATTACTTGAGTTATAAACTCTTTGTTAAGGTAGGGGTCTCCTTCCATTGTGGTGAATGTATGGGGGGTTTGTGCAGCTGTTTTCAGAGATACTTCTAGGGACCTGTAAATTTTCAGTTCTTCCAAGGTGGTATGATCAAGGGCGAGGTGTCTACTCCTTTCCTGGTCTGTACTCTGGTCTATAAGTGACCATAAACACTCTTTTCTGCCATGGAACTGTGAAGACGATTCCCTCTCCACTGCCACTACAAGCTCCAACATGCCAGCACTCCTCTTTGCCCCAGGACCACCATCCAGAACTGTGACCCAGATCCAACCATGGGCAAAGCAAGAGATTCCTGCCTCAGCACCAGCAAAGAGATTCTTGCAATCCCCCTCTGATCAGCCACTCAATTCCCCCTCTGTCTGTGGGCCGAGAGCTCTGGAAGCAGCCACCACCCTGGGGCTGCACCTGGACTAGGGCTGGGACTGAGCTTCTCTCTCACCCAGGTCTGACAGACCTTTCCTACTGACCTTTTAAGTTGTCTTTAGCATTTGTGGGTTAAGAAGTCTGGAAAATGCCATAGCTCCCCTTGATTCAGTCCCCTGAGGCCTGCTCCACATTTGCTAAGGCCTGGTCTTTGCCTGTGTGCCCATGCTGAACTGCACTCCTCTCCCAGGTCACCACGATTGATCTTTCCAATCAACCATCCAGATTGTCTTAGGCTGGAAATTTGTTTCACTCTGTCTTTTTGGGTTCTGCTGCTGTAAAATTTGTTTAGAGCCATTTTTTATAGGTATTTGGAGGTGTTTGGGGGAGAGCTTAAGCAAGTCACTGCTTTTACTCCGCCATCTTGGCTCTGCCCCCTTGATCCTGCTCACTATTTCTTATGGAAGGTATTCCCTTACATTCCTATACTGTAACTTGTTTAGCCACCTGCCAATTGATGGGCATCCCCTCAATTTCCAATTCTTTGCCACCACAAATAGAGCTGCTGTACAAATATTTTTGTACATGTGGGTCCTTTTCCCTTTTTTATGATCTCTTTAGGATACAGACCTAGCAGTGCTATTGCTGGATCAAAGGTTATGCACAGCTTTATAGCCCTTTGGACATAGTTCCAAATTGCTCTCCAGAATGGTTGGATCAGCTAACAACTCCACCAACAATGCATTGGTGTTCCAATTTTCCCACATCTTCTCCAACATTTATTATTTTCCCAAGAAGTCAAAATTTTTTGAGATCTACTTTGGCAGTTGAAAAGCCAGCTCGCTTGTAATGTTTACTTGCACCCCTGGACTCTGTCCTCCTATATGACTCTGCATAGCCTGCATAGGTGAGAAAGTTTGCAGGTAGTGGGTTTCAGCTTGCTGTTGCTGAGATCTTAAACAGAAGGGAATTAGTTTCAACTAGAAATGACTTCCCATTGACACATGGTGAGCCTTGACAAAACAGAGTCAGGTTGTGTACTGCTTTGTTGACACCAGAAAATTCCTTGGGTCAATATCATTCAGCGTATCTGAAAAATATTGGTAGTTTTTTTCTTAGTTCTATAATGCCAAATCCTTCTAGAGGAGGTAATGGTATTTTTTTCAAATATCACTCATAAAGTGACCAAAGCATGATGTCACACTTGTGGCCTACTGTCTAGGGCAATAGTCTAGTTCACATCCTTGGTCTTCACTATTCCCTTTGTATGATATCCTAAAAATCTATGTGGAAAATACTCACAAGGAATTGTTGATTGGATCATGCTCAGTACTTGTGGAGGCTAGTATGACCTCCTTTCCTGGCTCCATCTTCTTTTCTGATACTGATCCAATAACCCTCAGCTTCTGCAGCACCAAGGTTGCATTCTTTTTATGAGTGCATATGGCCTTCATATGACCATCTTTGTCACAGGTATAATAGATGAAAGTCCTGTCTTTCTATTTTTCTTTTGATGGTGGTATTTGTGTATAGGCTGGTGTGCCCTCTTTTTACTTTTCCTGTTAACCTTTTCAGGTGGAATGATTTTGTCTATTGTTCTGCCTTTCCTTTGGTTTTCAACAAATCTTTTTGGTAGACTTTACATCTTCAGGGCAGGTTCCCTATTTATTTCCCCTGGATCACATATGGGAAGATGTTCCTGAGATTAATAGAGATGATTTGTCAAAGTAATGATGAAAAGGAACTAAAGAGCCTTGAAGAACCTGCTTCAAACATCACATACCTTGAAGATGCAATGCCACAAGGCAACAGTAATTTAATGTTTGCAGGTGTTGGACAGTTAACTTGGTGGCAATAAAAGCACAGCAAAGAAATGATATAATGTTTCTAATGACCTACTAACATGCTGAAGTTATTTTTTAAGGTTGAAGAAGTTGCTTCAGAGAATATTAATAAAAGGGGCAATGACTAGAAATCACAAGGACCACATTAAGTTCACCCAAGTGCTAAGGGAGATGGTATACAACAAAATGCCATGGTTGGGGGCATAGCTAAGATGGCAGAGTAAAGGCAGGGACTCACTTGAGCTCTCTCAAATTCCTTTCCACACAAATTCAAAATAACTCTTCAAAACAAATTTTGGAGTAGCAGAACCAACAAAAGGTCAGGGTGAAAAAATTTTCCTGCCCAAGACAACTAAGAAGGTCAGCAGAAAATGTCTATCTCGTGGGAGTGAGAATAGAGTGTCAGCAAGCCAATAGCAGGCCTTGGGGTTGGTTGCATCAATGGCTGGGGCTTCTGGGGCTTTCAACCCACAGATGGTAAGGGGGTTGGACAACTGGTCAGAAGGAGATTTACAGGGTACTCTTTGTTGGCACTGGTTGAAGGACTTGGTTGCATTGCCCATACACAGTTGTGGGTTGCAGTACCAGGGAGAGGAGGAGCACTAGCACACTAGTGTTTGTGAGAGTGGGGAGCAGGTACCCTGGTCACAGTTGTAGGGTAGAAAAGAGAGATTGTGGTTGCTCATAGACCAGAGTACAGGAGAGGAGAGCAGTGGCCACACCTCTCCTTACATCATACTACCTAGGAAGAACCGAAAACTTACAGACTCTCAAAAGTAGCTTTGAAGACAGCAGCACAAAAATCGTGAAACTTGGGACTGTGCCCTCTCTGCCCCAGCAGCAGAGCCCAACTTTAGCATAAAGTTCAGAGCCAAGAAATAGGCTGGAAAATGAGCAAACAACAAAAAGAACCCTGACTATAGAAAGTTACTATGATGACAGGGAAGATCAAGACACAAACTCAAGAAGACTTTGAAGTCAAATGAGCTACATACAAATTCTCAAAGAAAAATATGAATTGGTCACAGGCCTGAAAAGAATTTCTGGAAGAATTCAAAAAGAATTTTAGCAATCAAATAGGAGAAGTAGAGGAAAAGAAACAAGAGTGATGAAAGAAAATCATGAAAACAGAGTTCTTTGTGACCTAATGGACAGGCCCTTCTGTCCTCCACTGTCTCTTGAAGTCTGTTTATGTTCATGTATATTTTTTCCATGATACTATCTATCCATGTTACTCTTTGCCATCCCCCTTTCCTTTTGTTTTCAGTCTTTCCCAACATCAACATTTTTTCAATGAGTCCTGTCTTCTCATTATGTGGCTAAAGTATTTAAGCTTTAGCTTCAGTATTTTACTTTCCAGTGAATAGCCTGAATTAATTTTTTTAATTATTGACTGATTTGACCTCTTTGCTGTCTAAAAGACTCAAAAATCTTTGCCAGCACCACCATTCAAAAGCATCAATTTCATGGTGCTCTGATAGTCCCACTATCACAGCCCTACATTGCTATTGGAAAAACCATAGCTTTGACCATTTGGACCTTTGTTGGCAAGATGATGCCTCTGCTTTTTTGTGTGCTGTCCAGATTTGCCATAACTTTTCTTCCAAGGAGTATCTTTTAATTTTATGGCTGCAATTGCCATCTGAAGTGATCTTTGAGCCTAAGAATATAAAATCTGCCTCCATTTCTTCTCCCTCTATTTGGCAGGAAGTAATGGAACAGTTACCAAGATCTTAGTTTTTTTGATTGTTAAGCTTAAAACCAGCTTTTACACTCTTCTCTTTCACCCTCATCAAGAGGCTTCTTAGTTCTTCTTCACTTTCTGCCATTAGAGTGCATATTGTCTGCATATCTGAGAGTGTTGATATTTCTCCCAGCAACCTTAATTCCAATTTTTGGCTCATCCAGCCTGGCATTTCATATTATGTACTCTGTATATAAGTTAAATAAATAAGGTGACAATACACAACCTTGTTGTACTCCTCTTTCAATTTTAAACCAATCAGTTGTTTCATGTTTGGTTCTAACCATTGCTACTTGACCCTCATACAGGTTCCTCAGGAGATAAGTAAGATGAGCTGGTATCCATCTTTTTGAGGACTTGCTGTGTTTTGTTATGAGGCAGACACTCAAAGGCTTTAATGTAATCAATTAAGAAGAAATAGATGTTTTTCTGGAACTCCCTTGCTTTCATCGAATGCTGACAATTTGTTGTCTAGTTCATTTGCCTCTTTAAAAACTAGCTTACTCTTCTGGTAATTCTTGGTTCACATATTGTTGAAGCCTAGCTTGCAAATCTTAAGCATAACCGTGCTGATGTATGAAATGACCACAACTATATAGTAATTTGAACATTCTTGGCACTACCTTTCTTTAGGACTGGGAAACTAATCTTTTCCAATCCAGTGGCCACTGTTGAGTTTTCCAAATTTGCTGGCATATTGAAGGCAACACTTTAGTTGCATCATCTTTTAGGATTTTAAATAGTTCAACTAGAATTCCATCACCTCCACCAGTCTTATTGTTAGCAATGCTTCCTAAGGTCCACTTGACTTCATTCTCCAGGATGTCTGGCTTTAGATCAGTAACCCCATTATCATGGTTATCATTAATCTTTCTTGTATAGTTCTTTTGTGTATTCTTGCTACTTCATCTTAATCTCTTCTGCTTCTGTTCAATCCCTACCATTTTTGTCTTTTATTATGCCCATTTTTACATAAAACTTTCCCTTGGTATCTCTAATTTTCTTGAAGAAATCCCTTGTGTCTTCCATTCTATTGTTTTCTTCTATTTTTTGCATTGCTCATTTAAGAAAACCTTATCTCACCTTGCTATTCTCAGGAATTCTGTGTTCAGTTGGGTATATCTTTCCCTTTCTCCTTTACTTTTCACTTTATTTCTTTCCTCAGCTATTTGTAAAGCCTCATCAGACAATCATTTTGCTTTCTTGTTCTTCTTTTTCTTTGGAATGTTTTTTGTTGCTGCCTCCTGTACAATATTGTGAACCCTGGTCCATTATTTTTCAGACACTCTATCTATAAATCTGTTCATCACTTCCATTTCATATTCATAAGGGATGTTATTTTGGCCATACTTGTAAGGTCCAGTGGTTTCCCCTATTTTCTTCAACTTATGTCTCAATTTTGCAACAAGAAGCTCATGATCCAATATACAGTCAGCTCCATAGTACTTTTTTTTTTAAATGATAAGTACTATCCACCTAAAACCATCAGCAAGCATTATCTGTTATGGGGATAAGCTAGAAGCCTTCTCAATAAGATTGAGGGTGAAGCAAGGCTGCCAATTGTCACCACTATTATTCAATATTGTATTGGAAATGCTAGCTATAGCAATAAGAGAAGAAAAAGACATTAAAAGAACTAGAATGGGAAATGAGGAAACAAAACTGTCACTCTTTGCAGATGACATGATGGCATACTTAAAGAATCCTCAAGAATCAACTGAAAAAACCTACTTAAACAATTAACAACTGCAGGAAAGTTGTAGAATATAAAATAAACCCACATAAATCTCAGCATTTCTATATATTACCCACAAAGTCCAGTAGCAAGAGATTGAAAGAAAAATTCCATTTAAAAGAACTGTGGACAATACACAATATTTGGAAGTCTACCTGCCAAGACAAACTCATGAACTATATGAACACAATTACAAAACACTGCTCACACAAAGAAAGACAGGTCTAAACAACTGGAAAAACAGTAATTGCTCACGGGCAGGCTAAGTTAATATAATAAAAATGACAATTATACTAAATTAATTTACTTATTTAGTGCTATACCAATCAAACTACATGATAATTATTTTATAGAGCTAGAAAAAGTAATAACAAAATTCATCTGGAAGGACAAAAGGTCAAAAACATCACAGGAATCAATGAAAAAAATGTGAAGGATGATGGCCTAGCAGTACCAGATTTCAAACTGTATTACAAAGCAATAATCATCAAAACATTCTGGTGCTGGCTCAGAAGTAGAGTGGTGGGTCTGTGGAATAGATTAGGTACAAAATATACAGGAGAAAACGACCACAGTAATTTGGTGTTTGAAAAACCCAAAGATCCAAACTTTTGGGACAAGAATTCATTATTTGACAAAAAATGCTGGGAAAACTGGAAACTAGTTTGGCAGAAATTAGAGGAACATGTCACACTGTATACCAAAATAAGGTCAAAACAGGTATATGATTTAGATGTAAAGGGTGATGCCATAAGTAAATTAGGAGAGCATGGAATAGTTTGTCTGTCAGATCTATGGATAAGCGAATAATTTATGACCAAATAAGAGATAGAGAGCATCAAGGGATGTAAAATAGATAATTTTGATTACATTAAATTAAAAAGTTCTTTTCACAAACAAAAACAATGCAGCCAAGCCAAGATTAGAAGGAAAGCAGAAAATTGGGAAAATAATTTTAATAACAAGTTTCTCTGATAAAGGCCTTATTTCTCAAATACATAGGCAACTCAATCAAATTTATAAGAATTTGTGTCATTTCCCAATTGATAAATGGCCAAAGGATATGAATAGGCAGTTTTTAGAAGAAATCAAAGCTATCTATAGTTATATGAAAAAATGCTCTGAAACATTATTGATTGGAGAAATACAAATTAAAATAACTCTGAGGTACCACCTCACACCTATCACATTGGCTAATATAACAGAAAAGAAAAATGACAAATGTTAGAGAGGATGTGGGAAAAACTGGGACATTTTTTGCACTGCTGGTGGAGTTGTGAACTGATCCAACCGTTCTGGAGAGCAAATTGGAATGATCTAGCAATACCATTACTAGGTCTGTACCCCAAAGAGATCAGAAGGAAAGGAAAAGGACCTGTATGTGTAAAAATATTTATACCAACTCTTTTTCTGGTGGCAACAAATTGGAAATTCAGGGGATGTCCATCAATTGGGGAATGACTGAACAAGATACTCTCAGAAAAAACCTTGAAGACTTACATGAACTGATGCAAAGTGAAGTTAGTGGAACCAGGAGAACACTGTATACAATGTTGTAATGATAATCAACTGTGAATGACTTAGCTATTCTCAGCAATATAATGATCCAAGACAATTGTGAAGGACTTATGATGAAAAATGTATCCACCTCAGGAGGAAGAACTGATGGAATCTGAATGCAGATTGAAGCATAAATTTTTAAAAACTCTGGATTTTTTTTGAATGGAAATATATTTTGCACAACTGCACATATATAATCTGTATCAAATTGCTTGCCTTCTCAAGCAGGGGACAGGGGCGGGAGGAAGGGAAAGAATTTGGAACTCAAAAATTTAAAAAATGAATGTTAAAAATTGTTTTTTATGTGTAATTGGAAAAAAAAAGATGTAAACATTTTCATGTTTATTTAAAAAAAATGCTATGGTCATACCTAATACTGTATTAGCAATGAGAAAGCCCTCTAGCTACTAAGAATTGGTAGTCAGTGAGGAAACTGGAAATACAGATGATAAATAGAATATTCAGAAACAGCATAAGTTGGGTTTTGTCAAGCTAGAAAATCTGTATGAACAGACACTAAAAGAATGGCAGGCTCAGATCAACCAGAGATAACCAAAAAGATAGGGACAAAACTGCTGGAAGCTGGTCCAGCAAACACAGCCACTCCTCTAAAAGATAGACTAATCTACATTTTGCTATAGTCATGGATAATATGGTCACATACATGCTAGGAACAAGAAAACAATCTGGAATTGATGGTCCATGGGACCAGAATTGAGAAATAGGGTTAATGCTGGAGCTGCTCCAGGACTCAAAGAAATTAGCTCTCTCCTGCATACCTTTCCACTTGCAATTATAGAAGCTCATTCAACAGCGATTATGAGGACTTCAGATACAGTAAACCCTACTGCTTCAAGATGCTAAGCAACAAGAATTATGGTCTCTCTTAAGAACTTTGGAATTGATCGTGTGAAACGAGAGACATTGGCAGAGGACTGCCCAGAATGGTGTGCCCTCATCAGAGAAGGTGCTGTGCTCTATGAGCAAAGCAGAATTGAAGTAGCTCAAAAGAAACATGAGATGCACAAATTTAGAGAATCCACCCCAAATGTTCACATTTGTGCCTGACCTGTGGTAGAGCATTCTGAGCTCATATTGATCTGATCAGCCACAGTCGGATGCACTGTAACTTGACTCTAACATAGTGATGTCATTTTGGTCCTCTTCAAGAATGAAGGAAACAACCAGCTTTCTCTGACTTTTCTTTCTCCGCTCTGACTTCACTTTCCTCTCTTCCCAATTTCAACCCTAGAGGTAATCGGGTCAGCACAATACTATCCTTTATTCTTGAGACCCTTACCCCCTAGTCCTGTTGTTGCTCATCCACTGTCAAACTCTCAGCTTGGATTACTTCCACTAATTGTCTCTTCCACTCCCACCCATGTGTTGCTGAATGGAGCTAGAGGAAGTCAAGCAATTAAACTGATTGAATATACTACAAATTTTTGTTAACTAACCTTAACAAAGCAATATTTTTAATCCTAATTGATTGCCTATCTTATTCCCCAAAGAAGTCATTCCAAACATTCTCTTCTTTCCTCAAGCCTCTCACACAGCCTCCTCCCTTGCCCTTTTAGCTAAATGCCTTGCCTTTTATTTTACTAAGAAAACTGAGAACATTCTATATAAGCTCTATTTTCTTGATCTCAAAACACTTTGCATCATTCCCTATTCTCTCTTCCTTTCCTTCAATCCCTGATGATGGGGTGGCCTTTCTCATTTCCAAGGTCTTTATATGTTCTTGATCCCAGAAGACTGGCCCCTCAATCATGCTCTCCTCCAGTATTTCATGCCTTCTTATTTATTGTTTTTTTCAAATATGCCCAAGTCTATCCTATTCATAAAAAATGTTCACTACAGCCTATTATCCCCTCAAATTATTTTCCCATCTCTCCTTCTATTCACAGCCAAATGCCTAGAAAACACTGTCTATATTTGCCTTCATTTTCTCTCACTCTTTTCAACATCTTGCAATTTGGCTTCCAACCTCATCACAACCAATATCATATTGCAAATTACAGATATATTTTTAAATTCACCTCTTATAAACCACAGAAACAGCATATACAGTGTAACTAGGTATATACACAAGCATATATAAAGTATATATGAGATATACATTTATATATATGTTTATACATACATATGCATATGCACATATATGTGCATATACATACATACATACATACATACATATATATATATATTTGTTGTTGTTTAGTCATTTCAGTTGTGTCCAACTCTTCTTGATTTATTTGGGGTTTTCTTGGCAAAGATATTGGAATGCTTTGTCATTTCCTTCTCTAGCTCATTTTACAGATGAGGAACTGAGGCAAACAGGTTCAAGTGATTTGCCCAGGGTCACATAGTAAGTGTGTAAGGCTAGATTTGAACTCAGGAAGATGAATCTTCCTGACTCCAGGCCTGGCACTCTGTCTACTGTACCACCTACCTGCCTCATGATGAGAAGAGAGACACAGTAATAAATCATTGGGACAGCTGTAAATTGATGGAATTATTCTGGAAGACAATTTTGAGTTATACAAAAAAATTAACGTTGCAAACTCCTGGACATGTTGTACCACAGAGATTAAAAACAAAGTATTGATTGCTTATTTTTCTTCGGTTGGTGTGCCATTTACTCTTTCTGAAATAGACTGGCTTTGCAAGATGTTCTCTCTAGAAATTGGTTATTTCTTCCTAGCTATTATGCTATCAGATGAACCATGATAACCTTGGATTATGGAACATAGGTTACAAAATATTTCTAGCAATACTTTTTATAGTAACAAAATTGGAAACAAAATAGGTGAAGGAAGTAGAACCAGGATAATAATATTCCGCCAGGTCCCTTTTGGTGTGAATAATGAAGTATGTATTTGAATTCCTATTATTCAAAGTTGTAGTTATGTAAAATAAGGTTATTGGTTCCAGCATAATGATGCAGTGTGAATTCAAATAATGTGAAAATTCATTATTTGTGTAACTGAGTCCCAAGGCCCATTGATATGGGACTTTCATCATTGGTTAAAATCAATGCCCTACACCTGCATAAGAGTGAGGTGGAGTTGGTAACAAGGAAAGATAAAAGAGCTCCAGTCTCTTCAGTCATTTTGAGTCTCTTCAGTTTCTTTGGATTTCTTGAGTCATTTTGAGTTATGTAGCCACTTGGGGTGCTTCTGGCTTCCAGTTGCAAGAGAAAAGATGGACAATGCCAACTCCCACTCAAGTTGCTGAAAGGAAACTAAGACTCTGGAAAGAAGCTGACTTGAGAGGGGCTGGCAGTCTCCATCATGTCTCTATCCCTAGCTTGTGCCACCAGAGACTTTGAGGAACTTCCCCTGGGTTGAGATCCAGGACTCTCTTTATTCTCAATGGGAGAGCTCATTTATTCTGTATTGTCTGTTATATATTCTCCAATGTATACTTTCTCTGATTTCTGTTTTGCTATTGATTTGGATAAATAACTACTATGTGGGTTCATTGTGGAACTGGTATTAAGTAGGAAAGGGATCAAGCCTAGGAAATAAAGCTTAGGGTCTTTCTTTTCCCCAGTTAATGAACAGCAGTCAGACGTTTAGCTCGAACCTAAAAACCACATCCCCCTAGACTAATAATATTTAAGAAAGCAGATAGATATAATTCTAGCCTGGTATCCCCTCTCTCTAAAAAGAGCAGAGTGGTCAAGCTTCTGATCACAACCTCCTGCATCCCCTTCTGGCATTATTTAAAGTAAGAGGGAGAAGAGGCTGGAGATATTTATTCTGTCTCTCATGCAAAATGACACCCGCATGCTACACATTGGAGAGGAGGGATAGCCTCATTACATTTGTACTATTGAGGACCTAGTTGTATACAATGACTACAATAATGCAAATGAAGAACAACCCTAAAAAGGCAGGTAAACTTAGATAATTGCAATGATCAATCTTGATCTTGGAAAACAAATGATGAAACAGTCTTTCCTTCTCTTGGTAGTGACATTTGTTTTACTGTTTTTCTTTATAACGAGGAAGAGTTAGATATGGGGGAAGAACATCAGGAAATGACTGTGATATAAAAAACAAAGGCAAGATAAAAATAAATGAATGCTGTGAGAAGGATTTGTATAAAATGAAAATATAAGAATGAATTATATATTAGTATCTATTGAGTAAAAGCATATACAGATTAGTGATATTTGTTAATAGATTTTAAAATCTCTTATCCATAAGACTAAAATGATCTTTTTCTGTATTAAAAAATGGGTGACTGAATGCATAGCATACCCATGGGTTGAGAATCATATAGTGCTATTTCAATTTTATATTCTCATCCAAAAGCAGACTAATAAGAGTTAACATATGACTCTTAATAGGTATAACTGGAGTTGCCTTATCATTTTTATCTTGATTACCTTCCTATGGAAGCAGTTTAGACTTTATTTCAAGAAAAAAAAATACAGAATCATAAACACTTTGAATAAGCCCAACAGAAAGGTTAATTCCCAATGAGAACTTGGGGAGTTGTGATTTCAAAATGAGCTGACCCTAAGAAACATGGCCATGCAGCCTTTAGCTCACTACCATCTAAAGACTCAATCCAGGAAGCTGAAGCACTGTACTCAGTGCTACAAACTGTAAGATTGTGCACAATACTACATTGTGAGATTCTTAGCACAATGTCTTTCATATAGCAGCTGCTTACTAAATATATTAATGAATTGAACTGTTAGACATCAAGCATTTATTAAATGCTTACTATGTGACAGGCACTGTGTTAAGTGTGGCAATACAAACAGAAGCAGAAAGTTCCTGCCCTCAAAGAGCTTAAATTCTAGTGGGGAAAGGGAACTGAAAGGGTTGTGGGGAGAGTAGGTACTTGGTTCGGGGCACCAGGCAGAGGAAGTCCTATGGAGATGACTCAGCAGTGCAGCCTAGATAGGGATGAAGACATTTTGGGCTGAATCTCCTCCTTAAATTGGAAGGTCTTGGAGGAACCAGTCAATCAGAAAGTCCTCCCACTATATGTGACCCTTACCTTTCACCATCTGGGGCACTTGTCTCTCATCCTCTAGCAAAACTTTAATATGTTCTCTGAGTTGCCGACTCAGATCAGTATTTCCAGAAATAGAGTAAGGCACAATGGTTTGGCCATATTGTTGCAAACTCATCTCTAATTTAGGGTCATCTCGCACTTCTGAATAGAAGGTGATGGCTCTCAGAAGTATGGCAGTGAATGTCAGAAGTACCAAAATTTGCAGAAGTATTAACTTCCAATTACGCACACTGAACGTAGCCCTCTTCACTAACATGGCATAGAACTGCTGGCTGTAGAGATAAATCTAAAAAGCAGAGAGAAATAAAGTATTATAATGGTTACTGAATCATAGAATTTGAGAGTTAGAATAGACCTCAGGGATCATCCTGTTGAACTCAAATGCTATAGGAATACCCCTTGAAACATACTCAGCTGCAGGATATTTACACTGAAACTCTTTGTAGCTTACAATATGACTGTAGTTTAATAGTAGTTAAAGAACAAAGAATAAAGAATAAAGAGGTATTCCTGAACAGAGTGCCTTGGCCAACACAAGTAATGTAGCAGAGATAATCAGAATAAGCAGACTACACTAAAAAGTTTCTGCTTATGTTTACAAAAATATTTGATGAAAGAAAGATTGATTTCTGAAATCACCATTTATCACAAACTCACAAGACTAAAAAAAAAAAACAACCTCTCAAAACAAGGACAAGAATTCCCCCTGAACATACATTGAATATCTTTATGCATTATGAAGAACAAAATCTCTCATATAAGCATAGTTGTTATATTGCACAAATGAATAATTCCCACAAAACCTGGAAGTGCCAACTTCCCTTGTCTGTTTTTACCACATGCAAATGGTGCAGTGTGTGGAGACAGAAAAAGCCCTGGCCTGGGAGTCAGGAGGCCTGACTTCTAACTTTATCTTTACCTTAACTAACTATGTGTCCTAGGGGCAAATCACCTCTCTAGACCTTACTCTCCCTATTTACAAAGTCAGAGAGGGAGATTCAGGGACTTATAAAGTCCTTCCTAGTTCAAACATTCTTAGCTCTATTTATCTAGAACACCATGCCCAAACTAAAAAAAAGTTATAACTTAAAAACAAGGGTTCTTAATCTTTTTTTTTTTTTTTGTATCATGGACCCCTCTAATGGTTTGGTGAAGTCTGTGGACCCCTTCTCAGAAGAATATTTTTAAATTTATAAACTAAAATACATAAAATGACAAGGGAAAACAATTATATTGAAATCAAGACTCAGTCAGAAAACATTTATTAAGTACCTACTAGGTGCCAGGCACTGGGCTAAAGTTCTGGAGATACAAAAAGAGGCAAAAGGCAGTCATGGCTCTCAAAAAGCTCACAATCTAATAAGGGAGACAACAAACAAACAAATATGTACAAAGGAACTAGATGCAAGACAAGTATGAAGTAATTAAAAGAGGATTAAGAACAGTTCAGAAAGATTTCTTGTAGAACAGAGGTGTCAAACCTTTTGCCCACAATACTCCAAGAATTGCCCAAACCAGATTAAAAGGTAATTGGGAAATATTTAACAACATAATTAAAATATATTTTAAAACTGAGTCAATATGCAGCCTGCAAGGATCTTTATGTACCAATTAATGGTCCTCCTTTCTATTTGACACCACTGCTAACAGAGAGACTTGAAGGAAGCCAGGGAATTCAGGAGATAGAGAAGAGGAGGAAGAGCATAGGGGACAGCAAGAGAAAATGCCTGAAGTTGAGACATAGAGTGTTTTGTTTGTGAACATCAAGAAGGTCAACATTAATGGATCAAAGAGTATATGGAATAAGATGTAAGAAGACTGTTAAGGTAGGATGGGGCTAGGTTATGAAGGGCTTTGAACACCAAAAGTGGATTTTATATTTGATCCTGGAGATGTCAGGGTGCCACTGGAGTTTACTAAGTATAAGGGTAGTATGCAAATAACTCTTGCATCTCAGAGTTCTAGAAGTTCAGGCATCCAGGAGAAATGGCAGTTAAAATAAAGGGAAGGATGATTTTTCCAACCAACATATATATTTTGGTATACCTGTTTTCTCAGTCCTGATGACCATGCCATTAATAATCATTTCACATGTCAACCTGCACATGCATCAGAGGATGCCAATAAAATGAAAATTGAAATAAAAATTCTAATTAATTTGAAATAGAAATTTATCTTAAAACTGCCCAATTTAACTTT
Organism: Vombatus ursinus; assembly: GCF_900497805.2. Classification (NCBI taxonomy): domain Eukaryota; kingdom Metazoa; phylum Chordata; class Mammalia; order Diprotodontia; family Vombatidae; genus Vombatus; species Vombatus ursinus. Next base: position 7,982,198 of record NW_020954585.1, read on the forward strand.
CTCTGAGTTCCTAATAAATAATGTAACTATTAATTTTAGCTTGTTGCCCCAAAGAAGCTTTCCTTTTTGGGGAAGTAATATACTAGCCTATAGAGATGTAAAAGTTAAAATTCAACATGTAAATTAATAAACACAGTATCCCATATGTTTAATTAGCATGAAATCACTTTAGCTAACTCAAAATTGCTTACTAAACTCTGGAAGAACTAGCAACCAAATTCTTGGGTGACAGAGTTGAAAAATCACATTTTAAAGCAAAAATATATGACCCAGAATGATGACACTAGTAAGAACAGCAAATATAGTATTTTCCAAAGTTTTCCTTGTAATAACTTACTGTGGTATAGCCTCTGCATCACAAAGTTACTTGAATAGCACAGAACAGTCAATATATCCTAAATCTGGCTGAATATTCCATTGATGATATTTCTAACTTTTTAGTTCAAATACTGAAATCAAAACATGTACCTTGCTTGCTAACCAAATCTTCCAGGCTTACAGTTTCAAGCAAGATTGCTTACCCCTGTATTGAATTTGACAGAGTGGTAGTGGTGCTCATGGTGCTGCTTGACATCTTGTTTGCTATCGTCTTCATCACTGTCACTAAGATAAATACCCATGTCATCTCCTTCTAAAGACATTCTGCTGGCCTGTCTCAGGAACTCTTTATTCGAGGCAGACAGTTGGATGGCTTGGAGATCCATCTTGGAATCCACCATCTTACCAACCCTGTACCAAAAAGCATTTCACTTTAGCTGGAGCTGAAAGTTACTTGTCTTTGGGAGGCTGTCAAGGTAACTGATAAAACACTAAATAGTACCCTTAGTAAGGCATACAGCAGAAATAAAGAGGGATCATTTTTCAACACATCAAAACAGGAAAACTTTCTAATTACTGAGAAATATGGGCATATCTGCAAAATATATAATTAGAAATGACCTCTGCAGTCAAACTTATAGGAAATTGAAAATCCAGTTACATTTTGTAGGACAAAAATCTTACTTAGGGATGTATAGTGGTTCTAAAGTTCGTGAAAGTGCTTAAAAGATTTCTGAGGAGCATGTATGATAGGTCTTAAAATCATTTACATACTACAAAGTCAAGAGACTAGTAAAGATAATTATAAAGTTTTATATTATATTATCCCTGATTTTTTAATCGACTATCCATTGCTATAAAAGTGCTTTTGTGCTTTCTGATCTTTCATCTAGCTATAAAAAATTAAGTCCATTATTCAAGAACAAAAAGGATGAAGTCAAATGGGAAGAATTTGTTTCAGCAATCCTGCAGGAATGGAATTGACACAGGTTATAAAGAACAACAAAACAAGAAAAAGTAAACTCCACAAATAATGAAGAATTTTACTAGCTGAACTTTGTTTCCACCTTCACGTATATCTTTAATAACTTAAGCTTAATACAACTTAGTCTACTGACAATTTCCTTTCCATGGAGAATTCTATCATGTGTGCCGGTTGCGCCGTGCACTCTCCTTCTAACAGGAGCAGGCTGCCAAAGTCATACTTACCAGTCTTCGGAGCCCACCCAGATAAACATAAAGACGAGCCGATCGGGAGGTGCACGCACTCAAACTTTATTCAGAGGCCATCACAGCAAGGCCAAGCAGGAAAGCAAGAGCAAGAGAGCGTGAGCTCCAATCCCTACCGCCTTTATATACCTTCCTAGCCCCTCCTCCTCAGCCCGCCTACCAGTGAATGATTGTAGGATCAGATACCGGAAGGGGATGTCTTGGCAAGGGAGAGGACGTGACAAAGGAAGCTAGGCCCGGATACCAGAAGGAGACATCTGGGGTTAGCGCTGTACCTAGGGAGAGGACTAGACAAAGGGAGCTAGGCCCGGATACAGGAAGGAGACGTCTGGGGTTAGCGCTGCACAAAGGGAGAGTACGTGACACAGGAAGCTAGGCCTGGATACAGGAAGGAGACGTCTGGGGTTTGCGCTGCACCCTGGGAGAGGACTAGACAAAGGGAGCTCGTTCTCTGCCGTCCCACTCCCACGTGGCACAGCCCCCTGCCTCAGGGGCACATGCTTTGGCTACTTCCCCGTATCCTGTTCCTACCCCAGTTCACCACAACTCCACATGGCACAGCCCCCTGCCTCGGGAGCGTGAGCTCTGATTACTTCCCCGTATCCAGTTCCTATCCCAATTCACCACAACTCCACATGGCACAGCCCTCTGCCTCGGGAGTGTAAGCTCCGGTTACTTCCTAATATCTTGTCCCTGCCCCATCTTGCCACAACCCCCACGTGGCACGTAGCCAACATCAGACAATCCCTCACAATCATGGAATCACTGAATTTCAGTTGGAAGGGATATCAGAAGATATTTAGATTAACCCATGCCTGACCAGAAATCCCCTCTATAAGCTTAAATTTAACTCTGTTCCTTTCAACTCATGTTTCTAGTTCTTCTCCCTGTAGCCAAGTATGACAAGTCAAACAAGGACTTCAATGCCATCTTCTCCAGTATTCCTGATTTCCTCTTATCCCCATGACTTCCCACTATTCCCAACTAACCTGCTAAGCCCTGTGCCTAGATCATCTCATCCATCTACTTCTATACTTGTATTTCAAAGTAATATAAAGGAAAGTCCTTGAACTGAATAGATAAAAACTATTCAAAGTTCACATTTTTCTGATTTTATTTTATTTTTTTCATTTTTCTTTTCTTTTTCTTTTTTTTTTTTTTTGGCAATTGGGGTTAAGTGACTTGCCCAGGGTCACACAGCTAGTAAGTGTCAAGTGTTTGGTCTGAGGCCAGATTTGAACTCAGGTCCTCCTGACTTCAAGGCCGGTGCTCTATGCACTGTGCCACCTAGCTGCCCCATATTTTTCTAATTTTAACAAGGAACTTGCCACTGCAAGGAAGTGCTCTCATTTAGTCTGTGCTCATATACATACATACCTACATACATATCTGCACCTTGCTTGCTTGAAATTTTTTTTCTTTAAATCCCCAGTTCCTCTGTACCTCACTGATTTTATATTGTATTTCATTAATGTGTGTGTGTGCGTGTGTGTGTGTGTGTGTGTGTGTGTGTGGGTGAGAGGGTGAGAGAGAGAGATAGAGAGTGAGAGATAGATATTCCCCTTCAGCAAACAGTCCAGGCCATATATCCATGGACCATATCCATGACTAGGCTTTTACCTTTTAAGCTCTCTTGTGCTCTTTGAGAGGTGTGAAAAATTTCCATTTATGCTCTATCTCAATTACTCAATTGACAAGCATTTATTAAATGTCAGTAAGTCAACAAGCATTTATCCTCTGTGCCAGGCACTGGGCTAAGTGCTAGAATGCGAATATAAGCAAACAAAAGACAGTTTCCATCCTCAAGGAACTTATATTCTAATGGGAAAGATGACACAAATAAGGAAGCTGAACAGGTAAGGGGAGAGGAAGGTATGTTAAAGTTCAGAATGCAGCCTGGTGAGACATGAAAAGACAGCTGGCCCAGGAATCTTTAAATGGAGGTTCTGGTGGGGTACTTCAGAGAAGCAAATTCCAGGGCTGAAGTGATCTTCTAGGATGAAGAGGTGAAGTCCTGGGTACAGCCTGGTAAGAAGTATTAAGTGCTGTGCTAGATGCTGGGGATACAATTATAAAGAATGAAATAATCCCTGCTGTCAAGGGGCTTACATTCTATCACAACTAACTAATCAATAAACCTATTATGTGCCAGGCACTGTGTTATGCACCAGGGATACAAGGAAAAAAAAAACAAACAACAAATTATTTCCTAACCTCAAGAAGATTACATTCTGGATGGAGGGGGAAGTGACATATGAAAAATAAATAAATGTACAAATTATACATATAACAAATACAAAGTGATTTTTAAGGACAGAAACACTAATAACTGGAAGAATCAGAAAAGACCAATGGAGCTGAGCCATGAAGGGGGCTAGTGGTTCCAAGAGGCGGAGGTGAAGGGGATATCATTCTAGGCTGTGGAAGGACAGCCTGGGAAAAAGCCAGGGAGTGGCTTTTTGTAGTGGCAAAGAATTGGAAATTGAGGGAAAGCCCATCAATTGGGGAATGAATGAACAAATTGAGGTATGTGATTGTGATGAAATACTATTGTGCCATAAGAAATGATGAGCAGGATGCTTTCAGAAAAACCTGGAAAGATTTATATGAATTGATACAAAGTGAAGTGAACAGAACTAGGAGAACACCATACACAGTAACAGCAATATTGTACCATGATTAACTGTGAATGACTTACCTATTCTTAGTGATACAATGATTCAAGACAATTCTTAAGGACTTAAAAATGCTATCCATCTCTAGAGAAAAAACTGATGGAGTTTGAATGCAGATTGAAGCATACTATTTTTTTTTTGGTCTATGTTTTCTTTCACAATATGACTAATATGGAAATGTGTTGCGCATGAGTGCACACGTATAACCCATAATTGCTTGAGGGGGAGAGGTGAAAGACAGGGAGAGAATTTGGAACTCAAAATTAAAAAAAAACAAATATTAAAAAATGTTTTTACATGTAATTGGGAAAAATATTAAGTGTAGCTAAAGAAATGACTTCTGAGCTGTAATGAAAAAAAAAAGTCAGGGAGTAGAAAATGGAATGTATTAACAGTGAACAGCAAATAGGCCAGTTTGCCTGAAGCATAGTATTCATGAAAGGGAGCTTAGAAAGCTGGAGCAAAATTGGGAAGGATTTTAAATGCAAAAATTGAGAGTTTATATTTTATCCTAGAGGTAATGGGCAGCAACTAGAGTTTCTTTAGTAGGAGAGTAATATAGTCAGATCTATGCTTGAGGAATATTTATTTGGCAGTTCTATATATAAGTAGATAAAAAAGAAGTGAGGTCAGATGCAGGAAGATGGATTTGCTGATGCTCCATCCTGAGGGACCAGGTTGTTATAATCTCCCTTGTTAACAATTTTAGCCTCATTTACTCCGCTAACTTTTTACTTTCTTGCTTTAGACACAAGCTGTGGGACCCTAAGCAAGTCACTTAATTTCTCTTGGCCTCAGTTTTCCATCTGCAAAATGAAGATAATAAAAGCACCTGCTTCACAGGATTTTTGTGAGGATCAAATGATATGACATATGAAAGGGCTTTGCTATATAAATACCAGCTATAATTGCTGTTATTGTTATAATTGTTGCTTTAAATATACTCATTTAACAATTATTTTATTTTCAGTTTTATTTTTCTCCCTCCTCCCTCTCTCCCACTCATCGAAAAGCAAAGAAAAATAAATCTGTAGTGAATATGTATAGTTATGCAAATCAAATTTCCACATTAGTCATGTCCAGAAAGAAATAAAATATGCTTCAATCTGTACTAATCCATCATTTCTCTATGTGGACCTGATAAATGCCTCATTTCTTAAATATATAGGGAACTGAGCCAAATTTACAAAAATAAGAGCCATTCTCCAATTGATAAATGAATGTTCAAACAATATGAGCAAGCAGATTTCAGAAGAAGAAATCAAAGTTATCAACAGTCACATGAAAAAATGTTCAAAATCACTATTGATTAGAGAAATGCAAATTAAAATAATTCTGAGGTACATCACCTCATACCTATTAGATTGGCTAACATGACGGAAAAGGAAAATAACAAAGGCTGGAGGGGATGTGGGAAAATAGGTATGTTAATGCAGTGTTGGTAGAGTTGTGAACAGGTCTAACTATTCTGGAGAACAATTTGGAACTGTATTCAAAGGGCTATAAAACTGTACATATCCTTTCACGTAGCAATACTTGGTCTGTATCCCAAAGAGATCAAAGAAAAGGAAAAAGGACCTATGTGCACAAAAGTATTTATTTATCTTTTTGTGGTGGCAAAGAATTGAAAATTGAGGTGATGGCCATCAATTTGGGAATGGCTAACATAGATAGTCTCCTAAGTTTAGGTTATCTATAAAGTTAATGAATAGATAGATTGAGAAGAGTTTATCATTTAGTAACAGATCATTTAGAATGAGACATAATAAAATAATTATAGGATTACTCTTTTTAAAGGCTAAATTCCCCTAAGTTTCTAGCAGAAAGGGGTGTTGACCAGAGGCTAAGTTCCCCTTTCTGGCAGCTGGAGAAAGGTTAACCAGAGGTTAAGTTCCCTAGTGGATAAGCTGCTTTTTTTTTTCTTGAGCTAGAGTCTAAGTTAAGTAATGCAATCTTCTAAGTGGGAAAACAGGGTGTTGATTGTTAACTATTGACCATAAGTTCCTCTTTCCCAGTACATTTTCTTGTTTCAAAAGATACCATGTATAAGGAAAGGACTTCTGAAGAGGATTAAGAAAGGCTGGCAGAAGCTAACTAGTCAGGCGACCTGCCTTGTCCAATTGAATTATGTTCAAAACAAGGTTCTGTCTTTTTTTTTTTATTCTTCTTTTTAAACCCAACTCTGTATATCACTCCTTGTCTCTGATTTCTGAAGAGTCAGATGATCTGATCTGATATGCAAATGTTAGCTTTGCAAATTAAATCATAGATGATTTGGTAACTTTGTCCTCAGTTTCCTTTATATTCCGTATAATTAATTTTAAGAGTTGTAAACCTCTCAGTGCTATAGGCAGCTCACTAAGCCTTTATATTTTTTAAAAAATATTAATTTTCTTTTCAATAAATGAAAATCCATTTTTCTCTTCTACCACCTAGAAAAAGAAATAAAACAAAACTCTTGTAACAAATATATATAGTCAAGTGATTGGCTTGTATCTAAGGTTTCTGATTGTGTTGATCAGAGTTTCTGAGACTTTCCAAGTTGTTTGTATTTAAAATATTGTTATTGCACAAATTATTTGGTGGCTTCTGCCCTCCGCACTGCATCATTTCATGTGTCTTCTCACATTTACTGAAACCATCCTCTTTTTTTATCCCCAGCATCTGGGGATACAAACATGTCTGGCACATAGTAGGAGCTTAATGTTTACTATTTGATTTCTTACAGCCCCAACTGTATTTTATCATATTCATTTGCCATATTTTGTTCAACCATTCCCCAATTAATGGGTACCCCCTCAATTTCTAATTCTTTCCCAACACAATAAGAACTGTTAAAATATTTTTGTACATATGGGTCCTTTTTCCTCTTCTTCCTTTGATTTCTTTGGAGGTAAACCTAGTGGTGGTATTGCTGGATCAATTGTATGCAGAGTTTTGGTAACTTCTTGGGTATAGTTCCAAATTGCTTTCCAGAATGGATAGATCAGTTCATAGCTCCACCCAAAGTGCATATGACTATTTCCCAACATTTGTCATTTTCCTTTTGTTCTCCACCTTGTCAACCTGATGTAACATCAGAGTTGATTTGATTTGCTTTGTTCTAGGTATCAGTGATTTGGAGTATTTTCTTTATATGGCTTTTAATAGCTTGGATTTCATCTTCTGAAAACTGCCTTTTCATATCTCTGGACCAATTTTATTAATTGGGGAATGGCTCTTATCCTTCTAAATTTCAATCAGTTCTCTTTATGTTTGAGAAATGAAACCTTTATCAGAGAAACTTACTATAAATATTTTTTTTCATTTACGTGCTTCTCTTCTAACTTTAGCTGAATTGGTTTTGTTCATGTGTAGGGCTCTTGTTTTGGTTATGGCATTCAGATAGTCCAATGATTCTTAAAATTTTTTCTTCTCAATCGGTTTTGTAGGTCAGTGGTTTTTGCTATGAAATACTTGACATTTTCTTCTATTTTTTTCGGTCTTTTGACTTTGTTTTAATATTTCTTGTTGTATCATGAAATCATTGGCTTCTTTATGGTCCATTCCATTTTCAGAGAGTTTGTTGTTTGGGCAAAGTTTTGTACCTCTTATGACAAGCTACTAATTCCCTTTCTGATTCTTTCTTCCACAGTGCGCTCTCTCTCTCTCTCTCTCGCTCTCTCTCTCACACACACACACACACACATATACTTCTCTTCCATTTTTTCCTCAAATACTCTCAATTCCATTTATAAAAACTTTTTTTTTTTAACTCTTGCTTTGGAGGTAAAGCCAATATAGTGGAGTAAAAGGAAGCAATGAAATTAAGCTCCTCCAAATTCTGATAGAGAAATCCAGAAAAAGTCACAGTGAGTCCTTTGTCCAGCCCAGGCAAGCATATGGAGACAGAGAAGTCTGCAGACACTGGGGACAGGACCAGAGCAGGAGACCAGTGTGAAGCACTCTAGCACCTAGGGAGAAGCTGTGTACCTGCATAAAATTAGAAATTTTGGAATCATTCTCTTCTTCCAGGTTTATATAATGAGCATCCCTGTTACCATAGTAGCTTTTTAGGATGAAATTCTTTTTTTTTTTAATTTGCTCATTATTCCAGCCTATTTCCTAATTCCCAATCTGATGTCAGAGCTAGGTTCTGTATTTCTGGAGAGAAGGTTTGGGCAGGCCCATTTGCTGCTTTTTTTGGTATACCAAAGGTTGTGTTATTCCAGTATCTCAGGGACAACTCAGGTTAGTGACTAAAAGCTTTCAGTGTTCCAAAAGTGGCTTATTTTAGGGCAAAGTCTAATTTTTGCACCCTTGCTCTGAGTTCTGCAAATTTTTTACATAGGTTTTTTGGTCTGAGCAACAGTAGATTGCTGCTTGACTCAGCCACTGAGAAATTCTGCTTCTTCTAAAGCACAAAACTATAGATTCTCTCTTTGGTTTTGGATTCCTGCCCTAAAACTACTGCATCATTTTGACTGAGCTATAAGTTAAACTTGAGACCCTTCTCTGTTTTTGGGATCTGAGCCACAACATTGCTGTTTGCTTCTGAATTTGCTCTTCACAGACTAGGGCCTGTGGTGCACCTATCTTGGAAAGCCACCCCCTTGACAAGGTCCCTTTCTTCAATCTGCCCAAGATCTATGACTTAAAATTGTGTAGTAGTTGACACAGCTGCCATATGGTAACTATTCTCACTCCCTACAATGCCCTTGCATTGGTATGGGGTTGACCACATATGATGTCGGACACCCTTTTGCACCAGTGCACAGCTTCTCCTAACTCCAGAGTGCTCCATCTATAGCTGCTCCAGACTAAACTGCATCCTAAGCATCCACAGACCTGTCTGTCTGTTTCCTATGCCAACCTGGGTTGGAAAAATGACTTATATGACTTTTTTCTTGTATTTCTCCATCAGGATTTGATCTGTCTAGGTGTGTTTGGAGAAGTTTTTTTGGGGGGGAGAGGGAAGGGTAGAAAGCTTGCTATACTGTTTACTCCATCATCTTTCCTCTGCCTCTCCACAGTAATATTTCATTATGTTAACATGCCACAATTTGTTCAGCCATTCACCAACAATGGGGACTCCCTTCAGTTTCCAGATATTTTCTTTTCTTTGAACGTCCACTTCCACATCAGAAAGTATTTTTGTTTTTGCTTGAAACTATTTCTTCTACAGTATTATTCTCTTCCTTAATACTCTATTTCTACCTGTTTGCCTATAGAATTTATGATATATTCTACACTAACTCTGTGTTTGACCCTCCTTTGTCCAGTTCACATAAGTTCATCTAACACCTGCTTGTTTTTTCATTCTTCCATTCATACTGATATAATGTTCTCATGCACCCTCAATTATAAGAAATAGTTAAGTTCCATTACCTTCTTTCTCTTTCCTAAACTACTGTATTCCTTTTACCTTTCTTCTTCTTTTTTTCCATCTTAAAAACTCTCAGAACAGAACTAATCCACTCCCAGGTCCTCTGTTTTTATTTAACTCCCTCAATGCCATTTGAATACATTAAAATTCTGACAGGACACTTGTTTCTTCTCTCTGTATTAATATGTCAGCTCTCAATTATATATCCCTTCCCATTGCTCAAATAAATTTAACTTTCTAGTTTTCTCTTGAGTATTGTCTGTCCATTTCAACATTCCTGCTCAACTCTGCTATTTTTATCAGGAATTCTGGAAATTTTTCTATTCTACTAAAGGTCCATTCCCTCTCCTGTAGGATTATGTTCATCTCTACAGGTTGTTATTCTTGGTCATAAGATCATATCTTTTGCCTTTTGGAATATTATATCCCATATCTCCTCTCATTTATACTATGTTGCTAGAGATTGACTGTGGTTTCTTGATATGTGAATTCTTTCTTTACTGCCTTCTTGAAGTATTTTTTTGATATAGAGCTCTGGATATTGGTTATGATACTACTGGGGCTTCTCCTTTTTGAGTTTTTTTCCCCCCAAGAGAGTGATTGGTGGATTCTTTTTATTTTCACTTTGTATTCTGGTTCTAATAGGTCTGATCAATCAATTAAACATTTATGAAGTGCCTACTATATGCCAGGCACTGGGGATAGAAAAAGAGGCAAAAGACAGTTCTTATCCTCAGGAAGTCTCATAACTTAATTGGGGAGGCAGCATACAAACAAATATATGCAAATAAGCTAATTGGCAGAGGGAAGGCACAAGAATTAAGAGGGGGTGGGGAAAGCTTCCAGTGAAAAATGGGATTTTAGTTGGGACTAAAAGAAGCCAGGAAAGACAGTAAGTGAAGTTGAGGAGGGAGAGTGTTCCAGGCTCAGGTGATAGCCAGAAAAATGCCTGGAGTTGAGAGATGGAGGGTCTTGTTTGTAGATAAGCTAGAAGGCCAGTGTCACTGAATGCCGAAGTAGGGAATAAGTTATAAGAAAACTGGAAAGATAGGAAGGGGCTAGGTTATGAAGGATTTTGAATGCCATTCAGATGTGACATAAAAGCTGTTTTAAAATGTTTGAGGAGCTGTTATGAAGAAATGGAGTTAATCTCTTTTTATGTAGTTACAAAGGACAAAACCAAGATTATTGACAAGATTTACAGTGAAGTAGACTTTTGTTCAATATAAGCAAAAACTTTCTAATAATTAGTGATGTCCCAAAGCAGAACAGTGGAAACTCTTAAGGAAAGGTTAGATGACTAATTTATCCGTCAGGAACATAGTAATGAATTTATGAATGTAGTAGTAGGGTTAATTCAAGACCAACCTAGACACAAATTTCTATTTAAAAGACTTAGAGGCTGTTCTTTTGGAACCTGCCCAAATTACTGAGAAAAGTAGAGTGAAAGTCTAAATAGCTTGACATTTTTTATTTCCCCTAAATAATACTGAGGCAACTATATGGCATGGTGGATAAAGTGGTGGACCTGATGTCAAAAAGATGAGACATTTACTAGCTGTGTGACCCTGGGTAAATCACTTAACTTTTGCCTCAGTTTCTTTATTGATAAAATGGGAATAATAATAGCATCTATATCCTCAGGTTGTTGCAAGGATAAAATGAGATAATATTTACGAAGTGCTTTGTAAACCTTATAATGTTATATACATGCTACCTATTATTATTCATATTATTTTTAATATCTAAATTCCACTTCAGTGTTTAATGTTTGGAAAAATACTTTTCCTTGAGTTGAATGATTAATAGAAAATCATTAAATTAAATTTTCCTGGTTGAAATTGAATGGCTGAAGTTACCTTCAGAATGAATTAGGGAAAATTGGTAGTTAATTATCAAACAATCAAAATTTTTTTTAATACTTAGTATGTGCATGATATTCTAGGATCCCTAAAGAAATATGTCATGGTACCTAGTCTCAAAGTCTTTGTTTATAGTTTAGTTTAATGAGATTATATATATACATATATACATACATAGTAGGTGGTTGTATGTATATGTATACACACATGTATATATACATACATATACATATATTTACATATATGAACACATGTAGAGGAGAGGCATAATTGGTAGCTATAGTTTTCTGACCTAGCAAACTGTCATCAGGAATAATGTTTTCCAGAATATCTATTTTTACGCTCATGGCTTCCACTGTCAGTTTCATATTATTGGCTCCCAGACTTGACCTTTTGTCCCAGATCTCTATTTCCAATATATCTAAAATAGTGATGAAATTCCTATGGTACCCCCCCCCCCAAATAGAATGCTTCCTGGATTTATCTATGGCCACTTTCCACTCTCCGAGGCCTGTCCTTTGACCTCCTCTCATGTAAGGCACAAGTAAAATATATTCTAAGCCATCAGGTTAGGGTATACCAAATATTTGGTTAGAGGTTTTTAACCAAAAACAGTATCAAAAGTCCACAAGACACGCATTGCAACTGGATTTATTACAAGAAAAAGGTATACGTATGTGGGAACTTCTTATACGAAGGAGCCCAATGGTGCAGGGAAAACCTTGGGTTTTAAGTTATTGAGCAAAGGGGAAGTCATAGGGGAGGGGAAAAGGATTAATCATCTCCTAAAGGGAAGGCAAAAAGTGATGGTAAAAGCAGCATTCTTTTCCCTTAGGAACTGTAAGTCCAAGAAGAAAGGATGGTCTGCTTATCTACAAGGGTCCCAGCTGCACAAAACAGTTTCTCAGTCTGGTGCAGACTGAATGGAGCCTGTCTTGACTGTCAAGGACATAGGGAGCCAGCTTGGAGTTCAAAAAACAAATTTTATCAGCTCAAGGGGGTGCTTTATCCTTGGCACATTTAGGGCCTCCTGCATACTCCGGGTCCAGTGTGTCCAGAAAATATGTCAACTCAAGAAGACAAAGGGGGCCCCTTAACACAGTGCAAGAGAACCTCAGGGCACAAACCACCTACAAATTAGGAAAGTTATAGTTACACAGAGAGTTCAGGGTCTTTTTAAAATTTAATTTCCTAGTTATTTAACTTATAGCTTTTTTTTTAAAAAAAAATAGCTACAAATGAAGTGATATGTTTTCTCTTCATGTTTCTAGTACATTTTGAACTTTGGTTGCAGTTAACTACTTGGCTATCCAAACTCTAATTCAATAGCTTCTTTCACCTACTCACATAATTTCCATGTACTAAAATCCTCATTTCCCAGGCAGCCATATTCCTAAGATCAACTTTCCTGAGCTGTTCCTGCTTTTAAGCTTTCCCAACTGTCTGCACTATTCAGCTCCATAATCTGAGTTAATCATCAATCAAAAAGCATTTATTAAGTACCTAAATGCCAGGCACTTTGCTAGGCACTGGGGATACAAAGACAAAAGGAAAACAGTCCTTGCTGTCAAGAAGCTTACATTCTAACAGAGGAGACAACACACAAAGAGGTATACACAAATCAGAAAATGGGACCAGGAAAAGCCTCATGAAGAGGTGGGGTTTGAGTTGAATCCTGAAGAAAACTGAGCATTCCAAGAGGCAGAAGTGGGGAGGGAGTACATTCTGGGCAGAAATAGGAAACATCTAGTACAAAGGCATCAGACAGGAGATAGAATATTGTGTGTGAAGAAAAGCACGAAGGACAATTTGGCTGGACCCAGAGTGTGTGGAAGTGAGAAATATGTAAGAAAGCTAGAAAGGTAAGGTGAGGCCATGTTGTAAAGTGCTTTAAATGACCAACAGAGGATTTTATGTTAATTCTCAGAGTAATTGCCACTGGCATTTATTGACTACTTGGGCTATCATGGTTAATATGCTTTAGAAAAACTATTTTGGTGGTTTGTTGTATGGGGAATAAAATATATGTGTATATGTATATATGTATATGTATATATGTATATGTACACATGTGTATTTATGTATGTATGTATGTATATGTATAGGGGAAAGCATTGAACCATGAGACTTATCAGTAAGCTAATGTAAAAGTTTAAGTGAGAAGTGATTAAAGCCTCAAGTAGGATGATGGTCATGTGAGTGGAAAAAAGAGAACATAGGTAAGATGTGAGGAGGCAGAAAGGACAAGATTTGCCAACTCATAATTCACTTTTTTCATACTTTATGAGCTCTGATTTCTCTAAAAGTTCTACACTTCACTCTGTTATGAGAATTTTAGATTTTGACTTTCTTTTATTAATTTTTATTGTTGGGGGGTAGATTAAGGCTATTTCTCCTAGTTAGAAGTTTATTGAGCTGGCTGAAACCTGTCCCATGGGATGTAAAAATTTACTTAAGACCTCAAATATTCCTCAGATAAGGAGCCGAAATGGGAGTCAAGGTTTCCCCAAATAATTTGACTTGCCTTTTTTGAGGAAGGATACCAACTGGCTTTAACTCTGTAGTTAACATTGAGGCATATAAATCTCCCCTCTCAATCAGCCCACTATGAAGCCCCTAAATGTAGTTTAATCTGTTAACTTGACTTAGTTTATATATAGAATCTGTTTAACCAGGTCTGTTTCCTTAGGAGATATATGAGATTATGATTCTGTTTAGGATTGTTCAACTTTATGGCTTACGAGGATACATGAGACTGCTGTATGTCAAAAATTATTTCTTTGTATGTCTGATGTAATTGTCTTTCTAAAGGCTTGTCAGAAACTCCAATCTTTATTCAGTGTTATTTTTCTACCTCCTAAACTTGTGTTTAAGTATAATAACACCAAGTTTTTAACCTTTAACCTTTGCTTTGTGGTAGATTTATTTGGCAGCAGTAACCTACCACATGAACTCTAAGAGGTGATATTTCTCCTATAACACCTCCCACTCCAGGGGAAAGGAACTTAATGAACTAAATTTCCAATACTTGTCTTTTCAGATAAAATTAACACATGACATCAGTATACTTTAAATTACTCTGGTTTCAGTTAGATGAAGATTTATTCCTAAATCCATATATGATTCAGGAGGCGGGGGGAAGGCTTGATTTCTTGGCTACACCCACAAATTACTCACTTAAGGAAGACTTCCTCCATAGTTGTAACAGAGGCCCCATAGCTAGAAATGCCTAGCATTTTCTGATTCTCTTCTAATTCAGTAAACAATTCTTCAAACCTAGAAGAAATGGCAAAGAGAAAGAAAACGTGCCATTCTGGTTCATTCTAGTTGCATTTCTAACATTTTGTCACAGTCTCTTAATTTTTCCCCTCATAGGATAGACAAATTAATGAATTAGTTCTTTATTATAATACTCTTGAAGTTTATGCATCCATTCTAAGCCAGAAAGGTAATGAAATAATAGGAGAAGGAGATAATAAACAATTCTGGTGGAACCTTACCTTAACCAACTACCTAAGCTAGTAATATTGAATAGGCTGGATAATGGCTACACCTGGTTAAGGGTAACTGTATAATGAGTAAAGAGATGTCACCACTGTCTCATCCAGGAAAGACAAATGGACTGAGTCTCATCAAAGGAAAAGTCAGGCACTGTTGTAGAGGGAGAGAATATTTACAGAAAAAGAGAAGCACTAGTATCTGGGGACCAGGAAAGACTTGCTTTCTTAAACAGCTTGGCTAGACAGTTAGGATCTAGTCCTTACTATTCAAGGTGGAATTAAGAGAAGAATAAAAAATTTATGAACATTGACAGAAAGCCATGGACCAGAAATAATTGGCACTAGGGTAACCAAGACAACTGCATGCAGCTTGGAGAGATCTTCAGCAAAATGGATGAATTTGGAATCTATATATAATTTATATGCCTGCAAATACCTGTCTGTAAATACTCTGTCCTTATACATCTTTATGGCTATAATAAAATAATTTGTGTTGCATTTAAAAAATGCCAACGAGGAGAAGAATGCCTTAAAAAGCAAAACTGGCCAAATGGAAAAGGAGGTCCAAAAGCTCACTGAAAAAAATAATTCCTTAAAAATTAGAATGGAGCAAATGGAAGCTAGTGACTTTATGAGAAATCAAGAAAGTATAAAATAAAACCAAAAGAATGAAAAAATAGAATACAATGTGAAATATTGCACTGCAAAAACAACTGATCTGGAAAATAGAGCCAGGAGAGATAATTTAAAAATTATTGGACTACCTGAAAGCCATGATCAAAAAAAAAAAGAGCCTAGACATCATCTTTCAAGAAATCATTGCGGCAGCTAGGTGCTGCAATGGATAAAGCACTGGTCCCAGAGTCAGGAGGCCCTGAGTTCAAATTTGGCCTCAGACACATAATAATTACTAACTGTGTGACTCTGGGCAAGTCACTTAACCCCAACTGCCTCACAAAAAAAGAAATCATCAAGGAAAATTACCTTGATATTCTAGAACCAGAGGATAAAATAGTCCTTGAAAGAATCAACCAATCACCTCCTGAAAGAGATCCCAAAAAGAAAATTCCCAGGAATATTATAGCCAAATTTCAGAGTTCCCAGGTCAAGGAGAAAATATTACAAGTAGCCAGAAAGAAACAATTCAAATATTGTGGAAACATAATCAAGATAACACAAGATTTAGCAGCTGCTGGCAGACTTCAGAAAAACCTGAAAAGACTTATATGAACTGATGTTGAGTGAAGTAAGCAGAACCGGGAGAACATTGTACACAATAACAGCCACGTTGTGCAAGGAAGAACTTTGAGAGACTTAGCCCTTCTTAGCAATGCAAGGATCTAAGACATCTCCAAAAATCTCATGATGGAAAATGCTATCCACATCCAAAGAAAAAACTATGGAGTTCGAATGCAGATCGAAGCATACTATTTCCTATTTTTTTCCTTCTGTTTTGTTTTGTGTCTTCTTTCTTGTGGTTCCTTCTATTGGTTCTAATTCTTCCTTACAACATGACTAAAGTGAAAATGTTTTAATAGGAATGTATATGTAGAGCTTATATCAGATTGCGTGCCATCTTGGGGAGAAAGGAATACAGGAAAAGTAACTAAATAATTAAAGTATGAATATCATCAGCTCAACGCTTTTTGGATTCATACCTTTCAGCATTCTCTTTGGGTAGGATAAATGATAACTCAGCTCCAACATTACTCTCCATTGTGGCATTTGGTACATAGCGATAAATCAGTTCGGAAATTTTCTTTATTTCACACTGAGGTTCCTTCACCATGATCAAGTGATATCCAGCACCTGAAATAATTTTAAAAATCAAATGAAAGCTTTACTTTTTCTATCACCCTTGATAGACCATATATGGCAGCTCCAATGGAAAAGGTAACTGGAGAGTCATATGTAACTTGGCTACAATTGTTAAGATTTTTCCTAGAGCCTCTAAATGCTACTCTCAATTTTTGTCTTCTCAGATGGTGAATGTTAAACACAGGGCCTAACCTCGAAAGAGTATTTTCATGAGTATATAATCAAGCAGGTGAGGAAAACTCTTGGTATGAGACCCTAGAATCGCTAAATGTTGGAGTAAAGGCCAAAGACATTTGTAGGGAAGATAATTTGGGGGTTTGAACAAATATTTCTCATAGTAATTTCTCTCAGGGAGTAATAATCTATCTGATGCCTGGGACTAGGTTTAGAAGTAGCAGAAAATGGAATTTTTGGGAAGAAAAGTTTCTGTAATATAGCTTCCATTCTGCTTCCTGCTGTCCCACTAAATTTAAACTTGCTTTATTAAAGGTCAGCAGTGACCTTCTTGATAAATCCAAAAGGTTTTTCATAATCTTCATTCTCCTTCACCTATGCTTTGATTAAGTATTGTTGAACACTCCACTCTTGGAAATTCTCTTTTCCTTTATTCCCCTAATACTCTTTCTACCTTTTCTAGAGCTCCATCTTTTTTTTTTTCCTTCATCCTCTTATGTCATAATAATAAGTATTTATTCAGGCTAAATTCGTGGCCCTTTGCTATTTTCTCTCTATACTTTATTCCTTAGGGAATTCACATTCTCATGACTTCATATACAAAACTTATGCTAATAAGGTTCTAAATCTAAAACAGAATTAGATTAAATAGTGATTAATATTAGTAAAAGATTGGTGAGAAGGTCCCTGACTTTCATATATATGTGTTGTATTTCTTTAAATCTTGGTTTTAATTGGGAATAACTGTTTCTAATTCATAGATTTTAAAATGTGTTATTTTAATAGCAATAATTTAATAATAATTTTCTTTTTCATATTAAAACACAAGGAAAGTCTTGGCACTCAGATCATGGGATACATAATCCATAACACAGGTACCACTGTTGACCTGATGGCAATTACACATATTGAAGATGTAAAACCTAGGAGAAAACAGCCTTTGAAAAAGTAACTTTACAAACCGAAATCTACAGAATGAGGGCATCATCTCAAATCTTTATATTTAATCTTCCAATATTTTTTGCTCTTATACCACCTAAACTTAGGGGCTTATGCCTATACCTAGCACTAATTGGGTTATCATTTACTCATTTCTCTTCCTTCTCCTGGTTACCAATGGTATCAGTTGGTTATCTTGGTAACCAATCTTGTATTCCTTAAAGAACATTTAACTATGTCTCTTCTACTTAAAAACACACACTTGCCTCCTGAATAAAATAAAATAAAATCCAAATCTACATTTCAAGTCTGTCATAACCTAGCTTTAGATTTCTATTACTTTATTTCTGTTACCCTTATTTTCCACTGTTCCCCCTTAGGAACCCTTTATTCCAGCTTGGTTTCCTTACTCACAGACCATGACCTCTCTCACCTCTATTCATCTGTTTACATTGTTTCCTCTTTATTAAATGCCCTCCTCTCCCTTCTGACAACCCAAACACCATTTATTCTACAGTTTATAGTTCAAGTCTCATCTCCAATAGAAAATCTTACTCTACTACTCCAGTTCACAAAGATCTTCTTCTTTGTAAAAATCTTACAAACAATATAAACATTTAATTATACAATATATTCTAACTGTTATGGGTCTTGCCTCTCCAACTAGATTGTGAGCTCTTCTGGAGCAATGATTTCACAAGTAGGCCATGTACTTCCTGTCCCCATCAGTTACAAAAAGAATGCTGGCACATTTCAGGAACTAAAATGAAAGTGATCTGCAAACCATGTGCTTTCATTAAGGTGAGTATTTGAATTAGTCTACCCAGGGAAAACAAAGGGCTGAGATTTTGGACATGATAGTACATTCTATACATTAGGTGGAAATGAGCGTGATATTATCTGTGGGCTAGTGATATGGTTTGCCTGACTAGAGTAGAGGGTACATATATCAGAAAACAGTGGTAAATAAGTTTGGAGAGTTAAAATGGAGTCAGTTAACAGAAGATGAAGTGAGGCAGAAAAATTTAAATATGAACAATAGGAAATAGGAAACCATTTTAATTTTTAGTTTAGTTTTACTGAGGAAATTCATTATGAAAATCATAACTAAGAAAGATTAGTCTGGCAGCAGTAATGTTGGTAGGATCAAAGGGGGTGAAAACTAGAGAGACCATATTTATGTTTGAGGAATAGTGAAGAGCCACAGCACTGCAGGTCTCCGTTGGCCATAATGGCAATGCGGTCACCCAGCAAGTCAGCCTCGTCCATATGGTGGGTGGTCAGCAGGATGGTACGGCTACTTTTCTGCTGTTGAAGGAGATTCCAGGTAGCCCTTCGTGAGATCAAATCCATACCAGATGTAGGTTCATCTAGCATTACAACCTACAGGCCAGAAAGAGAACTTAGTGACATTGGTAACTGGTGCTATATCATATGTGGAATCTCTTACTATTCATGGAGCCCAGCTGAGATTCGCTTTGTATTTGTTTTTCTGATTAAGGTAAAAGAAAAAGTGGTTGAGTCGTTTGTCTGACTTCAGATAAGTTCAGGCTAAGTCAGAGCTAGTCCTTGGAAACCTTATTACCACACCAATCCCATAACCTTATATCAGACCCATTATTATTTTTCTTCACTGATTATATCTTAGGAAGTCCTTTTTAGAGGATTATGTTTATAATATCTCACTTAAGTTTTACATAAGCTAACATTTCTAATTAGACAACAGTAAGGATCATTTAGACCAGATTCATTACCTTAGAGTCTCCTATGAGAGCAATACTGATGGAGAGTTTGCGCTTCATCCCTCCACTCAGTGAATTTGAAAATGCATTTCGCTTTTCTTCCAGGTTAAAAATATTCAACATGTGATCAATTTCATTTTTTAAATTCTTTTTAGAAAATCCTTTCAGCTAAAACACCAAGAGAGAACATTTAAGTAGTCTTCTAAATTTGAGTAAGAATCTTAAGAGTCAGAGCTAGCAGAGACCTTAGAGATAATTTACTGTCATATGACAGATGATGAAATTAAGGTCCATAAAAGCAAAGTGCTCAATAAGTGACAGAGCTGGGATCTGTCTTCTAACGCTTGATCCAAATACTCTTCCCACTCAACTACACTGCTACAACTTAGAGCAACTTTAGTTTCAGATGTTCTCTCCCCACTGATCTTATTTTGTTTTAAAAGGATTAAGGTAGTGCTATACATTGTAAAGAGTGCAAGATTTGGACCTGAAGGATCTACCTTTTAAATCTTGGGAAAATCAAGTAACCCCTTTGGGCCTCAGTTATTTATTTGTAGAGGGTTTGGGCTAGATGGCTTCTAAGTTCCTTTCCAGCTGTAAATCTACGAGAATACTATTTTGGGTCATTCTAAGGGCACTATTTCTTAGACCCATCACTCCCAAGCATGTGAACAGAGAAAAAAATTTTCTCTTTGGATTACCATAGCGAAGAAGTAAAGATGTTCTGATACAGTCAAGTAATCAAACAAGAGATCGCGCTGGGGGCATAAACCCAGGTTTTTTCGGATCTCAGCCATTTCCCTTGTGATTTCAAAGCCATTGATATACGCCTGTCCACTTGTAGGAGGATACAGACCTGAGGACCAACCAAAAGATATCTCAGAAGCTTATTATAGCTTATAGCTCAGAAGTAACAGAACTTTTGTTTTCAAGTTCTCATAAGAAATCAGACTAAATGAATCCCTTCTACTTTAACCAATTTGATTCAATAAAGAATTATTTAATGCTACTACATGTAAGATAATGATTTAAGTACTGGAGATAATAAAAAATTATATAGTCCCTACTTTCAGGGAGATTATTCTACTGGGGGAATTGTCACGAATGAAGATCAATAAAAGTGGAAGAGAATGATATGGACAAAAGAGAGATCCAGGGAAAACACATTAGGGAAACATATGTGAAGAAAAGACTTTCAGCTGGGGTATTAGAGAAGGCTTCATCCAGGAGGTAGCACTTGGACTGAGCATAGATAAAAGAGAAAGATTTTGAAATTCAGAGATCTGTAAAGTACGCGTTCCAGGTATGCCTGTGCAAATGCACGAAGGTAGGAAAAACATATCCTTGATACTCCACTTTCTTTGTTAATGGTTATATACATATTTGTTGCCTTGGATCACACCCTCTCACCCAAGCTAAATGGAGGACTGGCTGGGCCAAATGCTGGTAAAGAGGCCAGTTTTCTACTCCCACCCCTCCCACCTCTCAGATGCTTCACTTTGGCTATAATAGGTCCAAATAGGGCCAGAAGTGTGTGTACTGAGGAGAGGAAGCCATAGAGGACACACTTGGTTTGAAAAGGGTGTAGAGGCAGGAGGGAGAAAATAACAAGCTCTTTGATGGCAGAGGCTATCTTTCTTTTTTCTTATTTGTATCCTTAGTGCATTGAGTACATTGAACTTAGGGAACAGCTAGTGGCCCAGTTTGGCTGTAAAGTATGGCACATGAAGAAGAATAATATGAAATAAAGCCAGAAAGATGAACTAGAATGATATCATAAAGGACTTTCAATGACAGGCTGAAAAGTCTGCACCTTATTTTAAGGCAATAAGAATTCACTGAAAATTTCTGAACCCAGCAGAGTGACCAAATCCAACTTAAATCTTAAAACAATTATTTTGACAGCTGCATGAAGGATGGAATGATGAGAAGAGAGACTGTAATAGTTCAAGTGAGAAGTAATTAAGATGTGAACTATGGTGGCGGTTGTTTGAATGAAGAGGGGACAGATATGAAAAATGTTGCAAAGGTAGAACGACAAGACTTGGCGATGGAATGGCACTAGAAGGTAACAAAGAGTAAATAATTTAACATGGTTCCAAGGTTTCAGACCTAGGTGATTGGAAAGATGATTGCACCACCACAAGAAATAGTCAAATTAGAAGGGTGATGGAAGAAATTTATGAGTTCACTTGTGGGCATGATGAATTTGAGGTGTGCACATGATACTCAGGGAAGGAAATCCAGTGGCAGTTGGGAGACATGTGATTGCAGCTCAAGGGAGATATATTAAATTTGAATTTATTAAGGTGGTGATTAAACCCTTGGGAGCAGATTAGGTCACTAAGGAAGAAAGTGTAGAAAGAAAATGGAAGTGGGCTTGGACTTAGACTTGGAGGTTGCTCATGCATGCTTAGATGGTAGGAGAAGGATAACAAACTAGCAAAAGAGATTGAAAAGGAATTGAGAGCAGTATCATGAAAGGCAAGATAAGAAAGTTTATCTAAAAGAAAAAGAAAAGAGGATGAAGATTATTTTTGAATTAAGAGATCATTAGTGACTTTTGTTGAAGTAAATACAATAGAGTAGCAGAGTCAGAAGCAAGGGGTTGAGAAGTGAAGTGGTGAAGAAATGAAGGCGATGAGTAAAGGCAATTCTTTTTAGGAGTTTAGCAGCAAGAAAAGGAGATATACAACATGGGGATGGCTGGATTAAGCAAATTTTTTTTTTTTTTTGGCGAGGCAATTGGGGTTAAGTGACTTGCCCAGGGTCACACAGCTAGAAAGTGTCAAGTGTCTTGTCTGAGACTGGATTTGAACTTAGGTCCTCCTGACTCCAGAACCAGGGCCAGTAATCTATCCACTGTGCCACTTCGCTGCCTCCAAAATTTTTTAAAGCTAGGGGCTACCTGAGCACATTTGTAGAGAGTGAGGACATAGCCAGTAGATAGGGAGAGTATGAAGAAAAGATGAGATACTGAATATGAATTAATGGGAAAATAGGAAAAGTTTGGCAGATATTAGATTTAGACCAAATACAACAATAAGCTCAAAATGAATGAGCAAGCCAAACACAAAAGTTCTTATCATTCTGGAAAACAATCTGTCATTATTCAAGAAAAGTTAACAAACTGCTCATATTCTTTTAGCTCAGCGCCAGATTTGCACCCAAAGGAAATCAAACAGAAAAAGACAGGGCCCTTATATATATAAATATTGATAATAATACTTTTTGTGTTAGTAAGATATTGAAAACAAAATAGGTGCTATTGACTGGGAAATCATGAACCAACTGGGACATATGAATATAATGTGAGAAATGCATTGTGAGAAATGATGAATGTCTCTTGGTGGAGAAGTAGAGCACTATGGGTACTGAATATTGCACGTGCTATACTATGGAGCGGCTATGTGGGTGTTTCTTAAAAGTTTTTCTTTGTGAAGATGATACAAATGAAAGTTTTAAATAATGTCTAAGACATAGGGTGGCTGAGATGGGGAGCTCCTCAAATTATAGGGAATTGAATATGTAAAAATCTCAGGAGCAAGGAAGTCATATGTAGGAAACAAATAAATTAGCTTTTAGGCTGTGAGACTGTGGAGGTTATTGTTCTCCTTTATGTTCTGATCTAGAGGTCACTGCTAGTGACCACAGCATCTGGAACAAAGTGAGAGGTTGTAGTGTGGTATAGTATATAGACGATTAGGTTCAAAGTTAGGAAATACTGTCCTGTCTTTGACAGCCATTACCTATGTTATTATGGCTTAACCTCTCAGTGCTCCCACGCAACTCTCTAAGACTAAATCATAGATGAGTTGCCATGCTGGATTTGTGGAAAGATATTCTATGCTGAAAGTCCCCTACACTAATCAAACAATAAATCTGTCATGCCTCCCCTACAAAATGGAATAGATATCTTGCAAATGACTAAACCTTGATGAAAAGGGCGCAGAGCCAAGATGGCGGAGTAAAAGCAGTGACTTGCTTGAGCTTTCCCCCAAACCCCTCCAAATACCTGTAAAAAATAACTCTAAACGAATTCTAGAGCAGCAGAACCCACAAAAAGGCAGAGTGAAACAAATTTCCAGCCCAAGACAACCTGGATGGTTGATGGGAAATGTTGTGCCAGGCTGGGAGAGGA
Organism: Vombatus ursinus; assembly: GCF_900497805.2. NCBI lineage: Eukaryota > Metazoa > Chordata > Mammalia > Diprotodontia > Vombatidae > Vombatus > Vombatus ursinus. The sequence goes on from NW_020954585.1 coordinate 8,005,962, forward strand.
GTACAGTTCACTGTGGGCCCCAAAAGCAAAGAGGGGGCCCCAGCAAACCTGGAGCAGGCCTCAGGAAACTGAATCATGGGCAGCTTGGTGGCCTCCAGACTTCTCAACCCACAAATGCCAAAGACAACATAGAAGGTCAGTGGGAAAGGTCTGTCAGACCTGGGTGAGAGAAGAGTGCAGTCCAGTTCTGGCCCCAACGCAGTCCCAGGGTGGTGGCCACAGTGGCAGCAGCTGCTTCTAGAGTTCTTGGCCCACAGATGGTAAGGGGATAGAGCAGCTGATTAGAAGGTGATTGCAGGGATCTCTTGGCTGGCACGAAGGCAGGATTCTCTTGCTTTGCTCCTGCTTGGATCTGGGTCGTAGTACTGGGTAGCAGTTATGGAGTGAGGAGGAGCGCTGGTATGGTGAAGCTCGTGGTGGCGGTGGAGAGGGAATCCTCCTCACAGTTCCAAGGCAGAAAAGAGTGCTTGTGGTCACTTATAGACCAGAGCCCAGGCCAGGAAAGGAGTAAACACCTCGCCCTTGATTGTACCACCTTGGAAGAACTGAAAATTTACAGGTCTCTAAAGTATCTCTGAAAACTGCTGCTCAAAACTCCTGAAGCTTGGAACAGTACACCCTCCACACTGGAAGCAGAGCTCTATCTTAACAGAGTTAAAAAGTCAAGAAATTGGCCAGGAACATGAGCAGGCAGTGGAAAAAAAACTTAGATTATAGAATCTTACTTTGGTGAAAAAGAAGATCAAAACATACAACCAGAAGAAGACAACAAAGTCAAAGCTCCTACATCCAAAGCCTCCAAGAAAAATATGAATTAGTCTGAAGCCATGGAAGAGCTCAAAAAGGATTTTGAAAAGCAAGTAAAGGAAGCAGAGGAAAAATTGAGAGTGATGATGAAGGAGACCCAAAAAAATATTGAAGAAAATACACACAACGATCACCTCCGAAAGAGATCCCAAAAGGAACACTCCCAGGAATATTATAGCGAAATTCCAGAGTTCCCAGGTCAAGAAGAAAATATTGCAAGCAGCCAGAAAGAAATAATTCAACTATTGTGGAAACACAATCAGGATAACACAAGATTTAGCAGCTTCTACATTAAGAGATTGGAGGCTTGGAATATGATATTCTGGAGGTCAAAGGAATTAGGATTAAAACCAAGAATCACCTAACCAGAAAAACTGAGTATAATCAATGAGGGGAAAAAATAGATTTTCAATGATGTAGAGGAATTTAATGTATTCTTGAGAAGTCAGAGCTGAGTAGAAAAACTGACTTGCAAATACAAGACTCAAGAGTAGCATGAAAAGGTAAACAGAAAAGAGAAATCATAAGGGACTTATTAAAGTTGAACTGTTTACATTCCTACATGGAAAGATAATATTTGTAACTTATAAGAACTTTCTCATTATTAGAGTTGTAGGAGGGAATATATACATATACATACATACATATATGTGTATGTGTGTGTGTTTGTGCATGTATGTGTGTGTGTATATATATAGATATATATATAGAGGGCACAGGTGAGTTGAATATGAAGGGGATGATATTTAAAAAAGAAAATTAAAGGGTGAGAATGTACTAGGAGAAGGAGAAAGGGAGAGGTAAAATGGGGTAAATTATCTCACATAAATGAAGCAAGAAAAAGCTTTTACAGTGGAGGGAAAGGGGAGGGAGGTGAGAGGGAGTGAGTGAATCTTACTCTCATCAGATTTGGCTTAAGAGGGGAATAACTGGGGCAGGCTAGGTGGCACAGTGGATAGAACACTGGTCCTGGATTCAGGAGGACCTGATGTCAAATTCAGCTTCAGACACATAACTCTTTCTAGCTGTGTGACCCTGGGTAAGTCACTTAACCCCATTGCCTAGCCCAAAAACAAAACAAACAAAAACAAAAACAAAAACAGAAGGGAATAACAAACACACTCAATTGGGTATGGAAATCTATCTTACCTGACAGGAAAATAAGAGGAAAGGGGATAAGAGAGGGGAGATTATAGAAGGGAGGGCAGATTGGGGGAGGGAATAATCAGAAGCAAATACTTTTGAGGAGGGACAGGGTCAAAGGAAAGAATAGAATAAATGGGGGGAGGGATAGGATGAAGGGAAATATAGTTTTTCACAACATGACTATTATGGAAGTGTTTTGCATGAGTACACATCTATTATTATATTGAGTTAACTTTCTCAATGACGGTGGGTGGGGAGGCAGGAAGGGAAAGAATTTGGAACTCAACGTTTTAAAAATCAATGTTGAAATTGTTTTTGCATGCAACTGGAAAATAAGATACAGGCAATGTGGTATAGAAATCTATCTTACCCTACAGGAAAATAGAAGGGGAAGGGGATAAGAGAATGGGGGGTGATAGAAGAGAGGGCAGACTGGGGGAAAGGGTAATCAGAATGGACACTGTCATGGGGTCTGAGGAGGGGAGAGATGAGAAGGAAATGTGGAACTCAAAATCTTGTGGAAGTGAATGCTGAAAACTAAAAATAAATAAAAATTTAAATAAATAAAAAAGAGCACTACTATCCACATGGCCACTCATTGAGATAAAGGGATGGGTGCAAGATACTTAGGGAGTTACCTCCTGCAGGGTAGAGCTGCTATCAGCCACTACTCCTGTCCAAAACATCAAGCTAGTTTTATTTCTACAATCATCATGGGAAGGCTTTAATAATCACTCAGTTAATCAACAACCATCTTATGAATGTCCCAGGCTCTTGCCTAGGTGTTCATGCCGGGGATATTACTTCTACTCCATACCTCTTACTTGATGGAAATTGTATACCAGAGGGAAGATGGTATGATTCTGTCATTGATGTGTTTTTTACAGAACTCTGAACACCATGGAATTCTGTCATGATAATATTTGGAATCTCTTCATTAAATCACCTGTGGGTTTATGTATCTCTGAGACTCATAAAACCTCAGGCACTTACACTAAAGAGAAACATGATGTCCTTAGGAAGAACAGAAGTCCCAAGTGAGTGAACTTTGCTATGTGGCTCCAAAGAGTTGGAGTACTGCCATAAACTGCTTGGAGTGCAAGGGGCAGTGGGTAATGGACAGTCTTCCCTCATCCAGATTAGGCTAATTAGGTTTTATATAGCTCTGCTATCATCACGGAAGAACTGAAGAAAAAGAAAGTTGATTTTCAGTGGGTAATGTTGTAATAGCAATAAACTTAGCTGTAGTAATAAAAGTGAAGGTCCTAAAAACATGAAGGGCTATGGAAAACAAATCCTCAGCTTCTCAGTTGAACAGAGTGTAAACATACCTGTAAGCATGGACAAAGTGGTGGTCTTTCCTGCTCCATTATGTCCCAGAAGAACAGTGATCTGGCCCTCATATATATTCAGAGTCAGGTTTCTTACGGCCTCTTTGATATTACTCCCCACCACAAATGCCTGTGGAAGAGGCAAAGAAAGAGTAACTTTGCACTCATTTTCCTCACTCTGAAGAACTTAATGACAAGATTAAATATTCAAATTAACTATCCCTAGAAAGTATTCTATCATATATCACTAAGACCAAAGAGGAAATACAAAGGGGGTAGATTTTACTACTTCATGGAGCAAAATAGGATAAAGCTTATCTGCAAAGGAAAATGATTTAGAATTTATCAGTAAAGCTTAAAGTTATAAAGAGAAAACAGCACAGTTATTGCTTTCAGCATATAATGATGTAAAGCTTTAAGAGAAGAGTCTCAGCGTCTGCATGGGTACGTGCAGGCAGAAGCAATACTGTTCTCATATTCTATATACAAATATATGTTGAAATATTACTACCTTTAAAGCACTAGGTTAGATATCTTGGAAAGAAGATGGAGTCTCTGTCCTCAGACACTTGGGAGATAAGACATGTGAATATCAAAATAAATTTATAATACCAGGCTGCCTATGTAAATACTAAGTGAGTATTATAGAAAAGAAGTACTACAGATCTTAAGGGGAAGGAAAGATGATGCTGGGATGGAGAAAGTGACATTTTAGTTGGGCCTTGGAGAAGAGTTAGGATTTTGCTGGGCAGGAAAGAGAGGTAACATTAGAGGCAGGCAGAACAGTGTGAGCAATGGCATACAGCTGAGAAAATATTACATATATTTGAGGTATACTGAATATATATATACACACACACACTAAGATCTCACGTAGAGAAGAAGACATGGATGAGGCAGGAAATATGAGTCACAGTGCATACTACCTTCAATGCCATGCTAAGATGCGTGTACTTTTTCTTGTAGGCTACCAACAGATGCTGCGTGTTAGAGTAAAATGATGATAGAAATGTTTTAGTAAAATGAGTAAAGCAGAAGCATGTTGGAAGTTCAATAGTGATAAATGATAAAAGATTGTGAAAAAATTTGAAGGATGAAGCATAAATTGTTAATTAAAAATTTTAAATTGTACAAACTCTAATAATCAGAGAGAAAAGAAGTTTAAGGGGCCTTCTTATGCCCACTAAATTGGCAAAGAAAGTTTAAAATGATAAAATTCAATTTAGGTGAGACTATAAACAGGTACCACATTTGATGGAACTATCAGTTAATTAAATCTTTCTGATCAAATTGACAATATATGATGAGTGACATAAGAGATCCTTGATCCCACTCAATATTCAAAGATAAATGGATCTATGATCTTATTGACATAAATATTTCTTTTTTTCTTTTCTGAAATTATTGTAAGTTTTTTCAATGGGCAAAAACCTGCCTTTTCTACCTCCCCTACCACTCTTCTACACTGAGAACAAAAGAAAAACAAACCCATTGTTACAAATATTATACACATACATAAAGAAAAACAAATTTCTACATTTCCCATGTCCCCTCCAAAAAAGTCTCATTTTGCACTATGAATCCTTCACCTCTCTATCAGAAAATGGGTCGTATGTGTTTCAACATTAGTCCTCCATAGGAGTGGTTGGTCATTTACCCTAATCATAGTTCCTAATTATTTCCAAGTTTTTGTCTTTATGTAATATTGCTGTCTTTGTAAAATTGTTCTCCTGCTTCTGTTTACTTTATTCTGCATCAGTTCATGTAAATATTCTCAGGTTTCTCTGAAACTATCCCCTTCATCACTTCTTACAGCATAAAGTTTCTACACAGCCTTGGGGTTTTCATCAGGAATGCTTGGAAGTCTTTTATTTCATTAAAAGTTAATTTTCCTCTATAGGATTATACTTAGTTTTGTTGGGTAAGTTATTCTTGGTTATAAGTTCATATCCATTGTCTTTTGGAATACTGTATTCCATTTTCTCTGCTTCTTTATAGTGGTGGTTGTTAAATCATTTGCAGTCATGACTGTGACTCCTCTGAAGCTGAATTTGTTCTTTCTGGTAGCTTCTAGTATTTTTTTTTTTTTTTTTACCTGGAAACGCTGAATTTTGGATATAATGTTCTTGGGAATTTTCACTTTGAGGTTTCAGGAGGTGACTGGTGGATTCCTTCTATTTCCACTTGGCTCTCTGGTTCTATAAGATCTGGACAATTTTAAGATTTCTTGATCTATGATGTCTAGGATCATTTTTTGGTCATGGCATAATTATAAACTGCTTTTCAAAATAGTTGTACCATGTCACAGTTCCATCATTAATGTATTATTGTGCTTATCTTTTTACACCCATTCAACAATGACTGTTGCCATTCTTGGATACTAGACTTTTATCAAAGAAATCTGATGTAAAAAGGTTTCCTATTTAATTGTTTGGGTGGATCTGACTGCATTTCATTTTGCTCATGTAAAACATTTTCAAACGTTTTATATAATCAAAACGTACCACTTAATCTTTTGTGGTCATCTCTAGGAAAGCATTCTCCTCCTAAGGCATCATTGTGAAAGAGATAATAGATAAATAATAGCTCTATCTATCAATAACCACATGATAAATTATCCAAATCATTAATAAGATGAATACAAATTAAAGCAACTTTGAGATTCTACTTCAGATCCATAAGATTGTCAGAAATGACAAATATGGAAAATGACAATTGTAGTTGGGTGGAAACCTATACAGCTTATTCATCAGAATAAATAAAGATTATTTATCTTGGACAGACACTGCCAATAGAAAATGAATTAGGTTCACAATCAAAAAGAAGGAGGAGAGAGAAGTGGATTTCCTTTAAAAATTTTAAATGCCCCCAAGTTTCTCCCTAAAGCAAAAACTCATCTTTTTATTCTTCTGGTAATTGTTGTATGGCTCTTAGGTATAAGGCATTACAGTCACCAAAGAACTGAAACTGAAGATCATTAAAAGGGAAGCACATAGTAGTCATGATAAGGAAAATCAGTGTAAAAGTAAGTCAGAAAAGAAATTTATGAGCAAAGAAAACATGGACTGGTCCCATGTCTGGAACAAAATACAGCCTATGTGCTCCATCAGTGCCCTTGAAATGTCAAGAGAAATTGAAGAAGGCAATGACTTCTGTCTTAGGGCATCATGAAAGTTTCCAGCCAAACCTAGTTTTTCTTAGGAACACCTATTAACAGTAGGGAAAGCACCATATGAAACAGCACTGAACTATTCCATCCCATAAAGGAAAGTACAAGAAGACAGGACCTGAAGCAAAGGCCACTCCAGGTATCAAAGCCTCTGTGTAGCAGACAGTGCCAAGTACTGGGGCTCTAGGTGTACCCTTGGGAGACTGAAACATAGTAGCTCTAGTGGAGTCACTCCATGAGACATAGCACATAACACATTTGTTGGGGATCTATGAGGGGGCAAGAAGATTCTTGGGAGTAGGATCATGTATTCTTCAGTACCTTTGTATTTTCAGTTTGTGCCACTCTCCCCAAGGAATGCACCAATACAGGGGAGATCATAACTTCTGGTTGGGGGGAAGGTATATTTTTGTACTTCTGTCCTTGTTATACCTTCTCAGTAAATTTCCCTCTATGAAAGCTAGAAATTGTGAAGAAAAGCAATTTGGATGATGAGGAAAATGATGAGCTGTCTAAATAGAACTATGTTCATGTAGGGAGAACTTAACTAACCAACTTGGATTTTAAGAAGACATGTACAGAAGATGAAAGATGTATGGATCAAACTGTGGGCAGTGAGACTGCACTGCAGGTCCAAGGACACAACGTAGGCTTACATCAAAACCCAATTATTCATTCTGTTCCCCCCTCTCTAGAGACTCTGGCTCTAGGCTGCAGAAGTTTGCTTGGGTGTTAAACAGCCAGAACGGGCCCATTCAGTACCAAAACTCTGCCGCGGGCTGCAACTTGGAAACACCAGTGCTGCAAAGCTTTGAACTGCCATTGCTGGGGAAAGCAGGCTCTGAATTGCTGGTGCCAAACCAGAGGACTAAGGAACAGAAGGGGTGGGACAGGTCACCAAGACACTAAGCCACTAAGCATATGGGGGCATGGGGGCATTCCACTAAGTCTGAGGGAAGGGGCACATTATGCAGCTGGGGCCAGTTCTGACCACTCAAAAATCAGTTAGGGCAGAAACCTAGGTTGGCCCAGTGTGGAAGAAGGCTGGGATGCTGTGAGATCCAGCCCTCAAGGAAACCACAATTAAAAGGGAGGAAGTCAGGAAGTGAGTGATAAAAGAAAATAAGGAACAAGGGGGAGACTGAAATTACCAAAGATCTGAGGAAGAAGAAAACTCAAAGACTTTGAACATAAACAAAAAAAGCAAGGGGAAAAACAGTAACAACAGAAGGAAATATGGCCTCCAGATCTAGTAATGAGTTTAGGTATTTATGAATAAATACTGCAAAATCAAAGAACATGATCTATCACTTGATGAGGTAGAGGACACCATGGAATTTGAGAACTTCAACCATGACATGCTGTTACTGAGTGGTTTAGAAGAGAAATGAGAATTATGAAAGCAGAATTTATGTTCTGCCCAGCAAAAATAACGATCAGAATAGAAAAACTGGAATCTGCAATGGCAAGCTTTACCAAAGAAACAAAAAAGAGAACAATAGATTGGGAATCTAAATACATAGAAGTCAAGGACAACCTAGAAGAGAAGCAATAATCAAAAACATTAAAAGAAAATATGCTGATTCTGCAAGCAAAACAAATAAAATAATGTATGTGAAAGCTCTCTAAAACTGTAAAACATTAAGCAAATATAAGATCACAGAAAATAACTAAATGTTAGATTTCAAGAAGAGGTCTGAGTCAAAGTAATCTCCTTCATTTTGCTATTGTTTAAAGAAGGAAAATATTGACTACCTTAATACCTTAATCCTTTGATGGCTTTACTTCTTGACAAAAATTAAATGACAACGTTTACATACTTCTTACTGCCTTTCTCCAAGAAAAAGAGTAGACTATATTAACTAACAATATTCTCACTCTGAGATGTTAGGTCTAGCTGAAACTCTGAAATTGTGTGTGTATGCAAGCAATTCTTTCATATTGCAGTTTAATTTGCTTCTCCAGATGTGGGACTCTGGAAGTATAATAGAAACACAGATGAAGTTGTACTTTCAAATTATTTGAATGTGGCCAAACAGGGGTTTGATAATATAAGATTCTGGAGAGCATCCCAGTTCTTTCCACTGTTGGTACATTCAGATGTTGTCATGACTGGAGAAATTCAAAAGAGAAATCTTGTTTTTCTAGTAAGGAGCAAGAAGCAACCAGTTTGCAATGATACAAATTAAGAGTTTACACAGTCTTACCATAGAACAACATAGTTATAGCAGAATGTAAGCTTCTTGAGGGACTATTTCATTTTTGGTTTTGTTCCAAATGGATATGTGATCTAAACATAAAATATCTCATCATTAAAAAAAAGAGAACAGAAGGTACCTCATACAATTATGGTAAGGAGAAAATTCTTATTAAAATAGAATGAAGATAATCATAGATATTAAAAGAAACAATTTCAATTATGTAAAGAAAGCACTTGTGCAAACAAAATCAATGCAGCTATAAGTAGAAGAGACAAACTTGAATGGGAAAAATCTTTGTAGTAAATATCTCTGAGGAAGATATTTTGATATTTATTTTGATTTTGATTTATTTTGACATTTATTAAGATTTATTTTGATATTTATTAAGATTTATTTTGATATTCAAAATAAAAAGGGAATGGACACAAATAAATAAGAATAAGAGTCAGTGGTCAAAGTTTATGACCAGGTAGTTCTCAAAAGAAAAGTATAAACTATGAAAGAAGACTCCAAATCACTAATAACAGGAATGCAAATCAAAACAACACACATACAGCAGCCTGGCAAAGATGACAAAAGCCAAAGATGTAAAATGTTGGAGGGGCTATGAAGTAGTTGAAGTGTTCTGGAAAACTATTTGGAATACTATGAAAAAACTACATATCCTTTGATTAGTGGTATCACTAGTAGGCATATATCCCAAAGAAGTCAAAGACAGAGGGAAAGGTTGAACATGTACAGAAATTATTTATAATAGCACTTTCTGTAGTAGCAAAGAATTGAAAAGAAAGTGAGTACTTATTAATTAGGAAATAACTGACCAAACTGCAGTATATTAATGTATTGGAATATTATTGAACCTTAAGAAATGATAGAAATGAAGTACTCAGAAAAACTTAGGAAAACTGGTGCAAGAAAAAGTAAGCAGAACTAGGGGATTAACTTGAACAATGACTACAATAGCATAGAGGAAAACAATATTGAAAGACTTTAGAATTCTTATCAGTTCCTTGACTAATCATGATTTTAGGGGACTGATGGAGAAATATATTCCATGCCTCTAAAGAGAGGTCAGTCAGTCAATAAACATTCATTAAGGACCTATTATATGCCTGGCACTATGTTAAATACTGGGGATAAAATGAAAGGTAAAAGGCGTTCCTATCTCTTAAGGAGCTCACAATCTAATGAGGAAGACAACATGGAAATAACTATGTATAAACAACGTATATATAGGATAAATTGGAAGAGATATGGTGGATTCAAGGTGCCCCCCCATCCCAATACATTTTCAGACATGGCCAATGTATTGATCTGTTTTGTTTAGCTATTGTTATTTGTTATAAATGTGGCTTTTATTGCAATGCTGAGTGTATGTGTGGAAGGAGTGGATGCCAGTGGGAAGTGACAGTGATGGGAAAAAAAGAGCATAAATAAAATATTATAAAAAAGAAATATTGCATGTATTTTAAAATCCAGTTAAAATTCCACATTTTCCATTAAGTTTTCCCCAATCACTCAGCTGTAATTTTCCTCCTAGATACTGGTGTTTTTTAACCTGGGGTCTATTCATTTATTTATTTTTAAAAAAATATTTCAATAACTGTATCTCAATATAATTGTTTTAATCCTATGTATTTTGGTTTTTGTTTTTAAAAAACATTACTATTAGAAGGCGTCCATGGGTTTCACAGAACCTCTGATATAAAATCTAGATGAAGTAACATTTAGGTTAATTTTCTCTTATCATATCTACAATCAATTAATTAAACAATACATGTTTATTGTTTGCCTATTGTATGGAATGTCTACCTACTAGGCAGACTGGGGGAAATACCAAGAGATAAGATACAGTTGATGCTCTCAAGAAGCTTATAGTCTAGGAATGGTATGCAATTTTACATAAGGGCATTACAATGTTACAAAATAATGTGCTACGTGATATCTAAATGGAAAGGTCATTATTAATGCAGGGTGGGGAAAGTTTAGATAAAAATTCCCAGAGAGAAGGTTTTTGAATTATCTTTTTAAAAATGAAGAAAGAGTTCAATAAGTAAAGGAGGATAGGGTGAGGAAGAACATTCATAGCATATAGAAGCTGAGAAAAAACAGAAGAATGAGAGCACAATGTGTGCTTGGAGGACTGAGGGTTGTCCAGTTTGGTTGGAGTAAAGGTTGAGTGGGAGGGATTAATGTATTCAGGGTGGGGAATGCAGCTTTAAAGATGGGTTCAAGCAGGAGAAGATGTAGAAAACTATTAGAAAATGTGTTTCACAGTCAATAAACAAAAATAGGCTAAAAGTTTATAGACCATTCAGAACTTGAACCCCCATATTTCATGAATATTTTCTTTAAGAACAGTTGGGAGCAATGATGGAATAGACTAGACTTGGGAAAATTAGAAACAATGGAAACACAATAACCCAATGTTCGATAAAGTGGAAAATATAAATTACTTGGTAAAGAACTCTTTATTTGATAAAAACTGTTGGGAAAACTGGAAAGCAGTTTGGCAGAAATTAGACTTAGACCAATTTCTTACCATATTCTATGATATATTATAAATGGATACATTATCTTAATATTAAAAATCATAATATAAAAACAATTAGGAGTGAAGCAGATCGTATACATTTTATATCTATGGGTAGGAGATATATCTTTAACCAAATAAAGAATAGAGACAATTACAAAAGATAACATAGACAACTGATTACATGAACTGAAAAGCTTTCACACAAACAAAATTAATGCATCTAGGAAAAGCAGTTGAATGGGAAAAAAATCTTCAAATTTTTCTGATGTTTGATATCTAACCTATATAAATAACTGATATCTATCTATCTATCTATCTATCTATCTATCTATCTATCTATCATCTATCAATCAAAAGCCATTCCCTAGTAGAGAAATGGTCAAAGGAAAGAATTGTAAACTATTGATAATGATATGAAAGAATTCTCCACATCATTAATAATAACAAAACGCAAATCAAACAATCTTGAAGTTTTACCATACAAAATGGCAAAGATGACAAAAAATATCAATAGTTAATGCTGGAGTAGTTGTGAGAAGACAGGTGTAGTAATACTTTGTTGGTAGAACTGTGAATCAGTACAACTACTTTGGAAAATAATTTGGAATTACACAAATAAAATGACTAAAATGTCCATATCCTTTGATCTGGAGATTTCATTCTTAGGCTTATATCCTGAAGAACCCATTGATAAAAAGAAAATCCCAATATAAACCAAAATATTACTTTTTTGTTATAGCAAAGAACTGGAAACAAAGTACATGCACATCAAATGAAGAATGGTAGTACATGAATTCAATGGAAATATTATTATCCTATAATAAATGCTAAATACAGAGAAGCATGGAAAGATATATACGAACTGATGCAGAATGAAATAATCAGACCCAAGTAAACAATATATTCAATATCTACAATAATGCAAATGGAACAGTCACAAAAAAGTTAAAAGTGAATGTTGCAAAATTATATATTTTTTGATCCTTATATAATAGAATCATAAAATTTGGATTCAAGCATCCTAGGCTATGATGTATTATGACAAGAAATAGCACTTAAGAAGACAAAAAAATCAGACCAGCATTGAACTAGTCCATATGCATATGGATAACACTCATGTTAAAAGCAACATAATCTTGAATGTATTGAGAAATTGTTTTATAGACTATCTCGGGGAGGGAAAGATATCAAAAGAATGGGAGAAATGCAGAATAGTAATATTCAAGAAAGGAGATTTAAAAAAAATCTACTTGTATGTTTACTTTCTCTTTATAAAATTTTTATGAGAATAAAATACTAAACACATACTGAGGCTTTCCTTGATGAAATACAAAAAATGAAAAAGTAAGCTTCTGCAAATATTTTCTTTAGCAGACTACATACTTCCAGTCACACAGAAGATTCCACTTCATTTATTATTATTATTCACTGATTTTGAAAAAAAGCATCATAAAAGCTTCTTAGCTTTTTTGCAGCCTTAAAGGCTCTCCTCCAATGAGAAGTCTTTCATGCATGTAAAATCCCTTAATAAATGAAACCAAGAAGCTAATTATTGATAACTTTCTGATAAATGACTTCAAGAAAGATATAAAACATTATGTTCATAAAAAGTATGCCCAAAGACATATCCTCTATTACCACAGAGGATTGTCGAAGTGGAAGAGGGACTCCATATATATGGTAAAATCCTCTATATGTTCTTGTTTCTCAATGAGATCTTTTAATAGTTTGAAAGAGATTTGTCTAATAACATGTATAGGAATGACAAAATGTATAAAAATGTCTACTGTTCAAACTTTGACAAGCAGCTGGATAACCAGTCCATTTTAGTGAGCCTATTAGTGCTTATATCTGGAACTGTACGGCAGATGGGCAGTGAGTTGGGCCCAGAATTAGATAGGAGAAAGACAGAGAGTGAGATTACATTTTGTTTTAATCTCAAATTTCAGAATCATTTACCTTTTTAAACTCTCCCAGTGTTTGAGATATTGCTTAAAACATAGAAGGCAAAATGAATATTTAATTGAGTTCTTGCCTTCGGGGGCAAATAGTAAATGGTAAACTAGGACTGGAACCGAGATACCCCCATTCTTAGTCCAGGGAACCATATACAACATTGCTTTTACAATAGCTACAATACAGTTCCAGCTGGAAAAAAGATGTAGAAAAATTAAATACCTTGCATAGATGTTTGATCTGTACTCCAGCCACCAATCCTACAGGTTCTGCCTCCATATATTCACTATGTGAGACTTCTTCAGTGTCTATGTGTCTCCTAAGAAGAGGTTTTGGGTATCCATACCAGTAGGAGCGCTAAGATAATAAAAACTGTATTACCAAGATAGGTAGTCAACAAACAATAGAATTGAATTGGAGGATTATAATAGATGAAAACAATATGGCTCTGCTCATTTTGTTGACGAAAATGAATAAAGCATCAGCTAACTCCTAGTTACTGAATTTCTGTAACAAAATGAACTTAGACTTGTCTCCAAAACTCAATGTCAAAACTTCATTAGAATGCAAACTGTCAAAAGGTGTCAAAATGAAGCATCTTTAAAATTGGAGTCATGGCAAAAAGGACAAAAAAAGCAACAGTACTGAATGCTATTGTATTGCTGAGTATGATCATCATTTTATGTAAGCCAAGCAAGTAGTATTCCATGTAGGTCAAAGACCATACATTGTTTCAACTTCATCAACAACCTTAATGATGAAGTTTTTATAATATATTCTTATTTATATCTTTAGAGAGTTGATGGAATTATTTTAAGGGGTTGATTCTTAACCTTCAGGGTGTTTCTGAAAGTGTTAATAGAACAACACTATTCTTTATCTCTGCAACTCTCTTTTAAAGACAAAGGACTTTATAATTCCAGTCTTTTTTATTCATCATATAATACTTGATGGAGAATAATTACTCACAGGGTGGTCTGCATGCTATGTTCACAGATAATATTTAATATTTATATTTTTTATCACATCTGACTATGGCAGTATGGTCATCTGACCATCTGATTCAATTGCAGACATGTTTAAACTGAATTCATTTGTGGATTAATCTAGGACAGAATCCAGAATCCAGGAGAGGAAAAAAAAAGTCTGAGGATTCTGATGATCACTTTTTTACCAACTAGCAAACACCACCACCACCACCAAAACAAAACAAGGCTACTAATAATCTAAGGAACAGCTTCAGAACTCACCTTCAAGAAGAAGTACCATGGCTGAGGCATACCATATTCCCCTGGAAAGACATTTTCCATATACCAAGCTACTAAAGCATAGCACAAAGAATCACACAGCATCATTCCCAGAACATGCCCAAAACTTAAGTTATCCTCAATGCTCACTTCATCCATGAGATTATTCCAATGAACTCCATCCCCTGAAATATACAATAGGAGATAGTTATTACTAGGCTAAGCCTAATCAGAGTTACCCTGAAGGTTCCTGATCAATGAAAAAAAAGTGTAGCCCTATTCCCAGATTATTCTCCTTAATGGAACATCAGCAAGTAGTAATTTGTTTTGAAATTTAAATTTCAAAATAGCAATGAATTTCAGGACTGGATTCACTAGAATCTGTGCGCTGATTTTATGGCAAATGGTAATGATTTACTCTGTGGAAATGGCCTTAACTAAGAGAAATGATTCTGTCATAAGCCAAAGTTGTACCACTTTTAGTAAAGCCCAATTACCTAAAGGATAAATTAGGCAGCAACCATCTATATTACTTACATGCAACAATGCTCCTTTGGCTATCACCATATTATCAAACTATACAAAAATGAATCATGGTCAAACAAGTGTTGTAGTCACCTAGCTTTTCATCAGCTGATCATGGCACAAGCCAAAACCTGGTGAGACCAAAAACTACATTTCAACAAGCCTTGAAATGAAAATTCAGATTCTAGGTCAATAAATAAGGCCATAAGTTGATTTACAGGGTTTTGTTAGGTTAGGACTATAAACCTAAGGAATAGAACTTGGAACACAAGGATTTTGTAATACAGACAACTAAAAGGGGGCACTGGGGCAAATTCATCATCCAGTTTTTTTTTTTAAAACATTGCCTACATTGTTTTCAGTTTCTCCAAGTACCAGAATACTGCAGAACCATGTTGTGCTGTACATTTAGGGAAGAACTAAGAGTAGAAATCACAGTTCAAAACATATTCAAAAAATAAATGTGTGTTCTGGAAGGCGACATACAGAAAGTTTCAAAATGTGTTAGATGATGATAATGATGTCTTGCTGCTGGAATATAAAAATCTGAGGTTTTAATCTAGGGTACAATTTTTTTTTTATCCTGGAAAGAGTTTTTTAACCTTAAAATACTATAGAAATACGCACAATTATCATCAGATTAGGAGTGGCATGCAGTGTAAACATAGTCAACAGAGGTATATTTTGAGCTTTAGAACAGTGAAGGCAGACATAACTTGGTGCCATAATACACCTTCTAGGTGGGGAGGGTAGCTGTTAAGGTGTTGGGGGAGAATTCTGGCTGCCTACAGGGATAGTTTCTATTTTGAGGTTCCAAATTCAATGGCCCCTATCTTTGGGTCAAAAAGAAAGTACATGCATCTTGTCAGAATAAGAGCCTCAAGTCCCAAATCAATGATGCAGTTGAAGTTCCTATGAGAGGAAGAAGAAAGGGGAAGGAGATTTGGGTTCCTATGGGGAAAAAAATCAAGGTACTGGTAATTGTGGTTCGTCAATATGCTGATAAAAGTTCTTAATTCTTTCAAATTGGTTTGCCTCTACAATATTGTTGTCGGGGTTTAAGCTGTTCTCCTGGTTCTATTCACTTCACTCTAAACTGAGACCTGGGAAAGGTCCCACTGCATCTGGGGCCATTTCCAGTTGTCCTGATTTGTATCTTGCCACTGGACCCAGATGGCTCTGGAATAGTGAGGCTGGTGACTTTGCACAGCCCTCCCTCATTTAAATCCAATTCTAATTCCAAATCCAATACTTGCAAGTCAAGTCAAACATCACCTTCCCGATGTTACTGGTCCTCTTCGAAAATGAAGGACAAACAGCAATCAGTTCATATAGGTCTCCCAGGTTTCTCTGCAACCCTCTCCATCATTTCAGCACATTTATGTACTAGCATTTATTCATGTATTCTCCAATTTATACGTATCCCCTCAGTTTCCCCTTCCTTGTTAACTCCAAAAGATCTATATTTTTATGTATTCTTAGAATCTGCTTTGCTTAAGGCTAATTCATCCATAATCTACTCCTTCTAAATCCTCTTCCCTCCCCTCCCCTTTCCCTATTTCCCTGTAGAGTGTTTCTGTACCCAATTGTGTGTATGTATTTTTCTTCTTTTGACCAGTTCAGATAAGAATGAGGTTCAAGTGTCAACCATTCCCAGAGATCGTCTTCATTTGTGTAGATATTTACTGATACACCACGACTGAGATGATTTCCCTGACTTTCTTTCCTCCTCTCCCCTTACCCCCAGTGTATTCTTCCCCTCTACTTATATTCTTCTATTATAACTATAACTCCCAGGACTTGTGTAATAAGACTCCATCTATAACTCTGATGATGATAGGGTTCCAATGGGACACGTGTGTCTACTCTCCATATTTTAATGTAAGCAGTGTGTCTTTGTATAGCCCTTTATCACTGTTCATTCATGTTTACTTCTTTGTGCCTCTTTTTACTCCTATATCAGAACACTTCTGCACAGCTCTGCTCTTTTTGTTAGAAAGGCTTTGAAGTCCTCTATTTCATTAAAGATCTATTTCTTTCCCTGTAGCATTATACTCAGTTTTGCTGAGTAAGTTAGTCTTGGCTGTAAGCCTATGTCCTTTGCCTTCTTGAATAATGTATTCTAAGTTCTCTGCTCCCTAATAGTGGTAGCTGCTAAATCATGTGTGATCCTAACTGAGACTCCTTGGTACCTGAATTCTTTCTTTTTGGCTGCTTGCAGTATTTTTCTTTGAAAACTCTGGATTTAGTTATGATGTTTTAATTTGGGGGTTTCTTTCAGAAGGTGGTTTCTTTCTATTTTTACTTTGACCTGTTTCTTTTTTTTCCCTGACTTTATTTATTTATTTATTTATTTTTAGTTTTCAACATTCACTTCCAGAAGATTTTGAGTTCCAAATTTTCTCCCCATCTCATCCTCCCCCCACCCCAAGATGGCGTGCATTCTGAATATCCCTTCCCCTAATCTGCCCTCCCTTCTATCTCCCCCCATCCTTCTCTTATTCTCTTCCCCTTCAATTGTCCTTTAGGACAGGTTAGATTTTTATACCCCACTGCCTGTATATCTAATTTCCCAGATGCACATGAAAACAATTTTTAACATTTGTTTTTAAAACTTTGGGTTCCAAATTTTCTCCCTTCCTCCGTCCCCACCCACCCTCATTGAAAAGGCAAGCAACTTAACACAATTATACTGGTGAAGTTACACAAAACACTTCCCTAGTAGTCATGTTGTGAAAAACTATGTTTCCCTTAATCCTATCCCATCCCCCATTTATTCTATTCTCTCTTTTGACCCTGTCCCTCCTTAGAAGTGTTTGTTTCTGATTATCCCCTCCCCCAGTCTGCCCTCCTCTCTATCATCTCCCTGCTCTCTTGTCCCCTTCCCCCCTATTTTCCTATAGGGTAAGATAGATTTCCATACCCAATTGAGTGTGTATGGTATTCCCTCCTTAAGCCAAATCTGATGAGAATAAGATTCACTCATCTCACCTTCCCCCTTTTCCCCTCCACTGTAAAAGCCTTTTCTTGTCTGTTTTATGTGAGATAATTTACCCCATTCTACCTCTCCCTTTCTCCTTCTCCCAGTATAATCCTCTCTCACCCCTTAATTTTATTCTCCAGATGTCACCCCTTCGACTCACCCTGTGCCTTCTATCTATCTATCTGTATATATATACATATAATTTTTTCCCTCCAACTACACTAATACTGATAAAAGTCTCGTGAGTTACAAATATCATCTTTCCATGCAGGAATGTAAACAGTTCAGCCTTAGTAAGTCCCTTATGATTTCTCTTTCCTATTTACCACTTTATGTTTCTCTTGAGTCTTGTATTTGAAAGTCAAATTTTCTATTCAGCTCTGGTCTTTTCATCAAGAATGCTTAAGTCCTCTATTTCACTGAATGTCGATTTTTTCCCCTGAAGGATTATACTCAGTTTTGCTATTTTTTGATTCTTTGTTGTAATCCTATCTCCTTTGACCTCTAGAATATTATATTCCAAGCCCTGCGGTCCCTTAATGTAGAAGCTGCTAAATCTTGTGTTATCCTGATTGTGTTTCCACAATGCTTGAATTGTTTTTTTCTGGCTGCTTGCAATATTTTCTCCTTGACCTGGGAACTCTGGAATTTGGCTACAATATTCCTAAGAGTTTTCTTTTGGGGATCTCTTTCAGGAGGTGATGGATGGATTCTTTCAATTTTTATTTTACCCTCTGGTTCTAGAATATCAGGGCAGTTTTCCTTGATAATTTCTTGAAAGATGATGTCTAGGCTCTTTTTTTTTATCATGGCTTTCAGAGAGTCCAATAATTTTTAAATTATCTCTCCTGGATCTATTTTCTAAGTCAGTTGTTTTTCCAATGAGATATTTCACATTGTTTTCTATTTTTTCATTCTTTTGGCTTTGTTTTACAATGTCTTGATTTCTCATAAAATCACTAGCTTCCAATTGCTCTATTCTAATTTTTAAGGAAGTATTTTCTTCAGTAAGCTTTTGGACTTCCTTTTCCATTTGGCCAATGTTGCTTTTTAAGGCATTCTTCTCCTCATTGACTTTTTGGACCTCTTTTGCCATTTGGGTTAGGCTATTTTTTTAAGGTGTTATTTTCTTTAGTATTTTTTTTGGGTCTTCTTTAGCAAGCTGTTGATTTGTTTTTCATGATTTTCTTGCATCACTCTCATTTGTCTTCCCAGTTTTTCCTGTACTTCTCTTACTTGCTTCTCAAAATCCTTTTTGAGCTCTTCCATGGTCTGGGACCAATTCAAATTTTTCTTGGAGGCTTTGGATGTAGGAGCTTTGACTTTTGATTGCAGCCAATTACTTGAGTTATAAACTCTTTCTTAAGGTAGGGGTCTGCTTCCAGTATGGAGAAGGTACTGTCCCAAGCTTCAGGGGCTTTGTGCAGCTGTTTTCAGAGATACTTCTAGGGACCTGTAAATTTTCAGTTCTTCCAAGGTGTTAAGATCAAGGGCGAGGTGTTTACTCCTTTCCTGGCCTGGGCTCTGGTCTATAAGTGACCACAAGCTCTCTTTTCTGCCTTGTAACTGTGAGGAGGATTCCCTCTCCACTGCCACCACAAGCTGTACCACATCAGCGCTCCTCCTCACCCCAGGACCACCACCCAGAACTGTGACCCAGATCTAAGCACAAGCAAAGCAAGAGAATCCTGCCTCAGTAACACCAAAAAGATCCCTTCAATCCCTCTCTGATCAGCCACTCGATTCCCTTTCAGTCTGTGGGGAGAAGTTCTGGAAGCAGCCACCAACCCTTGGGCTATGCCAGGACTGGGGCTGGGACTGAGCTTCTCTCTCACCACAGTCACAGACTTTTCCTACTGACCTTCTAAGTTGTCTTTGGCATTTGTGGGTTGAGAAGTCTGGAACTTGTCACAGCTGCCTGTGATTCAGTTCTCTGAGGCCTGCTCCAGCTTCGCTGAGGCTTGATTTGCCTGTGCGCCCACGGTGAACTGTGTTCCTCTCCCCACCCAGTGCAATAGGCCCCTCCAATCAACCATCCAGGTTGTCTTGGGATGGAAATTTGTTTCACTCTGTCTTTTTGTGGGTTCTGTTGGTTTAGAATTTGTTTAGAGCCATTTTTATAGGTATTTGGAAGGGTTTGGGGGAAAGCTCAAGCAAGTCACTGCTTTTATTCTGCTATATTGGCTCTGCCCCTCTGACCTCTGTTTCTAAGAGATCTGAGCAGTTTTCTTTTAAGATTTCTTAAAATATGAGGTCTAGATTCTATTTTTGTTGTTGTTGTTATGACATTCAGAAAGTCCAGTGATCCTTAATTTTTTTCTCCTTGATCAGTTTTCCAGGTCAGTTATTTTTGCTATATGACACCTTAATTTTCTTTTACATTTTCATTCTTTTAATTTTGTTTTAATATTTCTTGTTGCTCACAAAATCATTAGCTTCTATTTGGACCATTCTAAATTTTCTGATTTTTCTTTCTTCCATAACTCTCATTTCTTTTCCAGAATTTCTTCCTCAAGAACTCTCATTTCATTTATAAAAACAATTAACTCCTTAGCTCTTGTTTTATCTCTGAATTTTTGCCCAAGTTGTGTTTTTCTCTGAAGCATTGCTTATATTTTGAAGTCATTCTCTCCTCCTGGGTTTGTGTATTGAACATTCCTGCCACCATAACTCTTTATGGTGGGATTTTTTTTTCTTATTCTTATAGTCTATTTCCTGACTTTGGATTTGATGTTAGGGCCAGACTCTGTGCCCTTCCATATGGAAGGTCTGGGCTGGTCTTGCTGCTGCTTTCTTAGAATACTGAGTGTTATTTCAGGATCTCAAGGACAAGCTGACCTGCAAGCTTTCAGTATTTACAAAGTGGTCTGCTCCAGGGAAAAGTAAGATTCTGCCCCCTACTTCCTACCCCCTGATCTCCTTCTATGAGCTCTCCAAGCTCCTGATCTGCCTTGGGATTTGAGCAAAAATAGACTGCTACTGGATTTATCCCCTATCAGTCAGTAGAAAGTGCTGTTGGTTCAGAGTGACAATTATAAGCGCCTTTTTGGTTTGGGATTCCTGCCCTGAAAATTCCTCTGCAGGCTGGGTAGATACTGGGACTGAGTCCTCACTCTGCTGCTTGCTTCTGAAAGTCCTCATTTCTTAAATATGGGCCAGGGTTTTCCTACCTAAGAATGTCACTTCTATCCATGGGTCCCTTCTCAGTCTGCCTTGGATTTGTGACCCATAGTTGGGGTCAATAAAGACAATAAAGCTACCAGTTGGCACTTGTCTCCATCACAGTTCCTCTGTGTGGGTTCCAGTATGGATCTCACTGTGGTGCCTCCTCCTGGGTGTTACAGTGTTTGGTACAAGGCTCCTGACTTGACCCCATCCCCAGTGTCTCTAGACCTCTCTATTGCTCTCTCTATGATGAGATGGGTGGACTAATGACTCACTGTGGTTGTTTTTTTTCCTCCTGGATTTCCCCATCAAGATTCAGTCTGGTGCATTTTCTAGATCTGTTACATGGAGGACTTATGTGGAGGGGAACTTAACTGTACTGCTTCCTACAACTTAGGCTGTCTTGGCTCCACTTCCTTCCTTTAAGTTTCCTCTCCATTCCTCTCTTTGATAAATCAACCAATTAATCAACATTTAAACACTTCATAAGCTCCAGATCCTTGCTCTTGTCATTTACTGGACTCCATGTCCCATTTTTTCTTTTCTACAGAAATTTAGTTATTGGTTTATAGTCTTCACTCTACTATAGTATCCCTGGCCTTCATCCTTGCTGACTTCATTGTTCATGAAGATTTCCTTTCAAAGTTTCTGGCCTCCCAGTTTTCCTCAACCACTTGACTCCCATCTCCCCTCTACTTCACACTTTGGGGGTTAAGAGGTTAGGGTCAAATCTTAGTTCTTCGTTATCTAAAACTGTTCTTCCTCCATAATTTAAAACTCTGAAATTCCCTGCTCAGATCACAATTTGCTGTTTTCCCATCTTTGCCATTTGCCTCATTCTTTCTCTACTAGTTCAACATTCCTACTCTGGCTTCACTTTACTTAATTTCCAGAAGGTACATTCCGTGAAGACAGATGCTCTTTTGCTCTATTTTATATATTCCCAGTAATTACCATAGTGCTTTACATGCATTAAGTACTTAGTGTTTGTTGAACTGAAATGTTTGTTGGATTTAGTCTTGACCCTATGTGCCAATTAGAACTTACATCCACTCTTGAATCCCTTGTCCCCTTGTCCTTTCAATTGTGTGTGTCTGCCAATTTTCAACTGTGGATCACTTCCATGGATTACTATCTTTGACTGGGTCTGTGATAAATTCATTATTATAAAGGTTTGTGTCTGTATGTATGGTGCCAGTGCTTTCTTTGAGAATTATTTCCCTAGAAAGCTATTCATGACTCTGTAATATGTTGAGGAGACAGACTGAGGATTGGAGGAATGTGTGTATGGGGAGTGTTCTGGGGACAGAAGAAGAAGAAAACGGTAGCCATGTCCTAAGCTCCATTGATCATTTGGTTCCTGCTATAAGGAGAAATAATAATGCTTTCTATACTATTTCCCAGTAATTGACCCATCACCTTGACATAAGTGACTTGATGCAGTTCTGCTCCTACTATGCTATGCTGACAGAGTAGTTAACAGGAAGTTTAAACAAGCACACCCTGGGATCCCTGCAATAATGAGGCCATGACACCTTTTGGGGGATGGATGCCCAGAGTATAGCAATCTAACTTAATATTCTTGAATTACCCCGTTTTCATTAAATACACTTTACTTAAGATTTCATGTGCCAAACTTAGTTTGTGTCTTGAAGATTCTGTTATCAGAACCTTCATGGACTTAATCTCCTATCACTGAAGAATAAGAATCTTTGTGACAAACCACAACAGTATATCATGGCCACAATACCAAAGGACTTAACACCATAGATCAAGAGAACACTAAAATTTAGTTGAACTGAAGATTATCTGGGTACTTTAATAGGCTTCAAGCTCAATATGAGTCAACAGTGTGATATGACAGGCAAGAAAGCTAATGTAATCTTGGACTGCCTTAAAAGAGTCATGGTGTCCAGGATTAGGGGCAGGTGGTAGTAACAACATACTCTGCCCTAGTCAGAGCAGATATGATGGAATGGAATGGAATATTGTGTTCGAATTTTGGCACATTTAAGGAAGAACATTTATAAACTGAGAGGTGCCTACAGAAGGGCAATCAAGGTCATTAGAGGCTTGGAGTTCATATGTAGATAGGCTTAAAAAAATGAGAATTTTAGACTAGAGAAGAGAAGGGAGGGTACTTATGATAATTATCTTTAAATATTTTAAAGTGTCATCAAATGGGAGAGGAATCGATTAGTAATTGGCCCCAGATGGCAGACCTAGGAACAATAGGTGAAATTAGCAAAGAAGTAGGTACATTGAGGTTTAAGGTATGGAAAAATATCCCAATAATTAGAGCTGTCCAAAAGCAGAATGAACTGTCTTAAGAGACAGTGACCTTCACAAGCAAAAGTGGGATGATTGTTTTGGGAGTAAATTTTAGAAGAAATCTTATTCAGGTATGTGATGGAAGAGATGATCTCCGAGATCCCTTCTATCTCTGAAGATTCTGTAACTCTGTAATTCGGTAGAAGTTTGAATAAATGCTGGAAGAAAATAATCTCCAGAATCTGCAAAGTAGGAAGAAGTCCTAGAATCATGAATTTTTCATTTCTTTGTAGCAATTCTTTTATTTATCTGTGATTGACTTTATTATAGATGGAAAGATTTTATCAATGGCTGTTCTAAATCATATTTTCTCTCTTCATGTCCCGAGATCCAATTCCAACTCTATCCTCAGCAAGTGATCTTGCCTCCTACTTTATTGAGAGGAATGAGGCCATCAATCATGAACTCTTGTGTCTCTTTTACTCTGTACCCCAAAACTTTTTTGTATCTTCACATGTCTTATCTTCCTTTAATCCTGTGCCATACCAAGCCTAACTAACCTTGTTAGCCAAGCCTAACCTTGTTATTTTTGCCTTTGATCTCATCCCTTATGTCCTTTAGGAACTTGTCCTAGTGATAATTCTCTCTCATTCTCAATTTCTCCATAATGAGCTCCTTCCCTGCTGTCTTCAAACATGCTCAACTGTCCCCTAGCTTTAAAAATATATTCATTGACCCCAGGACCTCCTTAGCCTATTCTTTATCTTTCTTACCTGTCACAGGTAAACTAGAAAATAATCTGTATCCACACTGTTTCTACTTCCTTACCATGTACTTCTCAATCCTTTGCAGTCTGGTTTCTGACCACACTATTCTGGAATTCTTGTCTCAAAGTTTAACACTGACTATTGCTGAAATCAACGATAATTTTTCTTTCCTCATCATCAGCCTTTCTATAGCATTAAGATTACCCCATTTCTTCCTGGATACTTTCTCTTTTTTTTTTTTTTGTCTTCAATGCTATTGCTTTCTCACCTCACTTTATTATGCCTTCTTGGTTCCCATTGGTTCAGTCTCTTTCCATTTGTAAGGGTGGGTATCCCCAAAGGTTCAGCTCTGAGCCCTCTTCTCTTTTCTCAACATTTGATCTCCACTGCTCTTACTTACAGCTATTCTCCTGGGTTCAAATATCATTTATGCCCCCCAAATCTACATATCAAACCTTAACTTCTTCCCTGGCCTCCAGTTCCATATCTCCAACTCGATATCAATCAGCATCTTAAAGTCAATCAATCTATCCACAAATGAACTCATTATTTTTCTCTTTAATCTCCCCCCAGAGCTTACCGCTTTTTCCAATTTACCTCTTTCTGCTGATGGCACCATCATCCTTCCAGCCAGAGTTATGAAAGCTTTGACTCATTCCTCTCCCTCATCCCCCAACATGCCTTGGCATGTTGGTTCTACATCCACATCTATCATTATCATCTCTCCATTCACACAGAACTAGCTCAAGCTTTTATTACCACTTACCTGGACCACTGTAATGGCTCCCTAGTTGGTCTCTTAGCTTCCATTCACTTCCCTTTCCAATTCATACTTCAATGAGCTGGCAAAATAATCTTCCTAAGGTATATCTAATCATGCCATTCAACTGCTCAAAAACTGTCAATGGCTCCCTACTGATAAAATACAAACTCTACAACCTGACATTTAAAGTCCTTTGTCTCTACTCTACAAAACAGACATTCAATTAAATAGAAGACTTTCAAACTTTCCTGATGAAAAGACCAGAACTGAAGAGAAAATTTGATCTTCAAGAGAAACATAAAAAGGCAAACAGGAAGGAAAAAAACCCATGCTATTCAATACGGTTAAGCTGTTTACATCCCTACATAGGAAGATGATACTTGTAACTTAAGAATTGTATCTCTATTAGGGTAGTTAGAAGGACTATATATACTTAGACAGAGGATATGGGTATAAGTATATATGATGATTAAAAAAAATTAAGGGGTAAAAAAAAAGGATTGTACTGGGGGAAGAAGAAAGGGGCAGATAGGATGGGGTAAATTATTATCACATGAAGATGTGTCAAAGACCTATTTACAAGAATTAGAATAGGCAATGAGGAAACAAAAATATCACTGATATGATGGTATACTTAGAGAATCCTATAGAATCAACTAAAAAACTACTTGAAATAATTAAAAGCTTTAGCAAAGTTAAAGGATATAAAACAAATCCACATAAATCATAAATTCAGCCACTGAAATGATTTTCCTTAAAGATCTTGATCATGTCACTTCTCGTACTCAGTAAATGCCAGTGGCTCCTTTCAGGATCAAATTTGTTATTCAAAGCTTTTAATAACCTACTGGTCCTACCCTCCTCTCCCTGGCCCCACTTTTCCAGTTTTTTTATACCTCACTCCCCAACACATACTCTTTGATTCAGTGACACTGGCCTCCTGGCTGTTCCATGAAGAAGGCACTCCATCTCTAAACTCCAAGAATTTTCTTTGGCTGTCCCCCACGACTAGATTGCTCTCCCTCATTTTCCATGCCACTGACCTCTACGGCTTCCTTCAAGACCCAACTAAAATCTTATCTTTTACTTGAAGCTTTCCCCAATCTCTCTTAATTGTAGTGCCTTCTTCTGTTAATCATCTCCTATTTATCCTATATATAGCTTGCTTTGTGTAGTTGTTTGCAGGTTGTCTTCCTCAATCGATTATAAGCTCCTTGAGGGCAGGGATTGTCTTTTGTCTCCTTTTGTATCTTCAGCAATTAGCACAGTGCCTGGCACATAGTAGGCACTTAATATTTGTTTATCTATCTAATTAAGACATCCTCTATGGCCCCACTAACCATCCCTATAACTTTCTAGACCAAAATGCTCTCCATGGTCAACACTCCTCTATGTATGTTGTTTTATACATTAGAATATAAGTTTCTTGAGGACAGGGACTGCCTTTATTTTGTATTTGTATCCGCAGTGCTAAGCTTAGTGCTTGGTAATATGCTTAGTAAGCCTTAATAAATGTCTTTTTCATTCATTCACTTACATATTTCATATTCTATTTGTCTGTGTTGGGCTGGGAGGTCAGGAAAAGGTTGAATCTGTTATGTATGAGAGCAAAGAATAAATGATGGATAGTGTTCATATTCTGCTGGTATCTGTGTATAATGTCTAGAAATATAAAGGAAGGCTTCCTACATGCTGGCTGGAATACCTGTGGAAGATTTGCAGGAAGACGTGGACAGAATTAATATCATAGGATGAGAGGCCATGAATGAGTATGATCTGCATTGTTGTAAGATCTGTTAAAATAAATTATTTGTACAGGTCCCATATATCTCTCTTACTCTATATATTCCATGAGGTCAGAGTCTGGGTCTCATCTGATCTTTGTAGCTTCCTTAGTAGTTAGTTAGCACAATGTTCAAATAAAAAATAATAAGATTTAGAGCTGAAATGGATCCGAGTGATCTAGTCCCACTCCCTTATTTTAAAAGTGAGGGTTTTAGGAGATTAAGTGATTTGCCCAAGGCCATACAGATATTAACAATATTTTCATAGTCCTTTAAAGCTTGTAAAGCTCACTTTACATATGAGGAACTGAGGCAAACAAGGTAAGTAAGTAACTTGTCCAGGGTCATATAGCTAGAAAGTATCTGAAGAAGGATTTGAACTCAGGTCTTCCTGATTCCAGGATCAGTTTTCTATCCACTGTACTATCTTACTGCCTCTTTGTAGGGTTTGTAAGGACTCCTGTGTGCCCTGATATTGCTAACGAAATGTTGGTCAGTTGGACCCTGGTGATATCACTGATTGAGTAAGCACCCTGACCAATGTGATGTAAGTGCTCCTATGAATCTAAAAAACAGTGTGTTGAAGGAGGGATATGTTTGCAAGATAAACCTGTGTGACACTGTAGATATAACCAATCTAACAAAGACAGCAGCATATTCTGGTATCACAAAAAAGAAAGATACATTGGAATGAATCAGAAATATCAAAACTCTACTTCCAGAAATGCTTCTGCACAGATAGCACTGACCACTAAAGCAGGCAAACCTTGAGTTCACATGAAATGAAGTAAATATCTGAATGCTTTTATAATAGACCAGTACTACTTCATAACAAATTTGGAAACATCTTACCAGTTATAGGGAAGGACTTCCTACTGCTTTTTGTCAATGCTCAGCTCCAAGTTACACAGTGTACTGCAGTGTAGGGCAATCATAAGAAATAACTTCATTACTAAGCCCAGATTAGATGAAATAAAAGTGAAAATTAAGGAGTTACTTAAAAAAAATCTGAAGAACCTGAAAGCATTGAAAATAAACACGTAAATTCCCAAAGTGCAAACCAATAATGAAACGGATGGCAAGAATATTGGTGATGTCTCAAATTATTATGCAAAGGAGACTGACATAGTGAGATTAGAATTTCAAAAAGCCCTTTATGAGTATGATGACATGAATCAACTAATTGGCTAACTATGCCAAAACAGAGGTTAGAGAAAGCTTGTCTATTCTGAATGAATTCTTTCACAATATTTGACAGAGTGTAAACAGGTAACAATACATGCTGTAGCTATTGTCATGGTAAGGACCAGAGAAGGAAAGGTGGAACTAACTAGGGATTCTTTTAAGGATAGGTATCAAATATCACTATGGCAGAGGCAACTTTAAAAAAAAACAACTCAAGAACTGCATAAAATGTTGGAATATTACATCTACAGCTAGATGGCATGTGTAAGAAATCTTGAATACTATATAATCTGATTAAGAAAACAAACCAAAACAAACAAACATGCAGAATGGAATTTGGAAAACAAAGATTCTTGATACCTTATATTAAAAATTAAAGCTAAATTCAAAAGGATAAGGTGATATAAGGAGGCACAATAGTATAAACGACAAGATAAACAATTCATCAGCAATAAAAACTATACAATAGAGGCTAGAGAAGAAAAGAAATTAATGAAGTGAGACAACCCTGTAAGCAGGCTGTGAGATATTTCTGGTCAGCTGTATTGTCACAAAAAATCCAACATGATGAAAGGCCAAGATGGATCAAATGTGAAACAGAAAGTAAACATAATGAATGACAGAGAAGTCATTGCAAAGGAGGTAATTGAATCTCTTGAGTCTCCATAAAACTATAAAGTGGTATGTCCAGATATGATCAATAATTATTGGTTTATATGCTTTACAATGGCCCATGAATTTGCCAGGTTCCTATCAAATGTGAGCCTGATTCCATTTTTCTTATTAGAAAGTCTAACATATCTATTACCAATTATTCCTCTAGGCCAGTTACACACACACACACATCAATATATATACACATATATCATTCATACAAAACATTCATAGCTAACATCACTCAAAAAATTTCCAAAGATTTACAAGAAAATAGAAAAAAGAGGTGTCACTGGATTTGTTTAATATAACAGAAGATGGTTTATCTCAGACAGAACCTATTATGCTCCTAAGATACAAGAGTGGAAGTGAAAGTTGTTCCATGACAGAGGCGTCTACATTGATGTAATCAAAAATACATCAACAAAGAAGGATCAAACAAATGGCTGGGTTATGGAAACTTAATTTAATTATCAAAACGGGAGGGTCTAAAATTACAGAAAGGTTATCTTTAAGGAATCCATACTTATTAGTTATTGCACATTATGAAATGAAGACATTACAACACATCCCCAGGTTTTTGACAGTAAAGCTATTGCTATCACAGTGTTATCACAATATAAGGAAGGCAGTTAAAATAACTGGATTCATGTTTTCTCTAGAAATTTCTCTGTAACTTCTACAATTAAAACTCCTTTTATTAGCTGGTTGGTCTCTGAAGTATAAGCTTCTGGGATGTAGGGCTGAGTATCCACCTATCTTTTACTAAATTTGTGAAGCCAATCATACCCCAGAGTTCAAACTACAGTCACCTTGATTTTTATCTGGTCCTCTGACAGCCTAAAATTCTGCATTTCTTATTCCTATAATCAGAGTACTGATAATTCCAGTTATCTCATCTGGGTGCTGTCACTAACACAGATCTTCTTGTGTATATGTTGCTTTAAAGTCACTACTTTGGCAGGTCAAAAAATTCTTTAAAATATGTATATTTCCTTTCCAGAGCTCTGGGCTCAGTTGGGTTTTACATTTAGCATTTGTGGAATAACATTGAGATAGAAAACACTGGTGTTGCAGGTGTCACTTCTCTGGAGGGGAGGCAACAATAAAAGGCTTTGGACTAAATTTAAAACAAAAAAAAGTTATCTCACTGTTACTATCATAGGAATTAGGGTGATTTTTCTTGGACTACTCCAAATCTTCCTCTATCTTGGCTACATGCAAAGCATAGTATCCTTTAGACCCATTTGAGTTACCATAGGCCTCTTTATTATAGCTTCTGGATTTCTATAACTAATTACCACCGACATATGATCTCCAACTGCAGGATGCTTATTTATGAATTTTAGAGATGTTGCCAAGATCTTTAAGGGGACTCTTGCTGGTGTCAACAGAAGACCCTATATTAATGTAATGTTTCTTTCTGTAAGTTATTTTAATTTGCTCCAGAGCATAAAGCTTAAACTTTAAAACTGTCAACTTTAATAAGCATGTGGGTCTTAGTAAGAACAATAAATTTGCCCTTGTCAGATGTTCCCATTTTTCTGTGTAGTACAAAACAGACAATTTTATCTGTGCTCTTAGATATCTCTAGATGTTATGATCTCAGTTTTTTTTTGTTTTGTTTTGTTTTGTTTTGTTTCTTAGGCAATTGGGGTTAAGTGACTTGCCCAGGGTCACACAGCTAGTAAGTGTCAAGTGTTTGGTCTGAGGCCAAATTTGAACTCAGAGGTACTCCTGACTTCAGGGCTGTTGCTTTATCCACTGCGCCATCTAGCTGCCCCATGATCTCAGTTTTGATCTTACTAGTGGGAACCAATGTAAAGAAAAAAGCAAGTAAGAAGAGGCATGTAGAGCCACACTTTAGACTCACTCCTTTTTAAGGTTTTCTGCAGGCCTAATAGAGGCCTACAATCCAGAGCTACCAGTCCCTTTCCCCCTCCATTCACCTGTAGTGAATTTCTGGACTTACTCTTCCAAACTACATGCAGTCTGGCAGGTCGAGTTTCCAGATGGAGGTTTCCAGAAGTACTTCTGAGGGGCAGAATGTCTATAATATTATCAACTCAAGCCCCCATTCCAGTGTGTACTCCTAGTTACAGTTAGTATCTCTCTTATATCATTGATTAATAAAATAATTCATGTCTAAGCATCATTTAACTAATTAACATCAATTAATTTTTTAAAAAGGGATATTTATTGAGAGGATATAGCAATATAGCAATAACAGAAGTACAAACATTTTACCCAATCAACTGTCACCTCAGGCCCATGGGGAAAGTGAGCTCATACTTAAAGCAGTTTCTACAAAGCATTTGCTTATCAGAACACATGAATGAGTCACTCCAGAAAAAGAGTTTCAGATGTTAGGTTGAATCACTGCTGAGCTGGGTCCCCTAGATCATTCTTCAGGACCTCACTATTGGTCTGCATCTTATAGGCTGCTCTTCAGGACCTTGCTGGCACTTTCACTGGATCTCTAGTTATTTGAATTTCACGAGGTTGTAACCTAGTGTGGGGGTCAGCAAACTGCAGCCCATGGTCCACATACCTGTTTTTGTGTGGCCTAGTAGCTAAGTAAGAGTAGTTCTTACATTTTTATATACAATTTTATTTAAAAATGTAAAAACCATTCTTAGCTAGCTTCTGGGCCATATAAAAATAGGTGGCAGCTGGATCCAGCCCTTGGGCCATAGTGTGATGACCAATATAGGCCTTAGTCTAATACTCCATCTAAGAGCAGGAAAGAACAAATGCAAAGAGGCAAATAACAGAGGATCACACTTAAAGGACACACATCATCCTGGTGAGTAGAAGTAGTCAATGACACCATTCTAGTATGACCTCTCTCTTAATAAGATCACTGAGCTCTAAGCCTTATGGTGAATTTAGGCGGGAGGCCCCTTTCCCACTCACAGCAGACCCTGACCACCACCAGATAAGGGAAGAAAAGGTCCAAATAATTTGGTTAGTGCCTTTTGTTAAGCATTCTCAGTTCTGGTTCAGCAGCCAACCAAAAGGGTCCTCTTTATCCAATGGTAAGGGGACCAGAAATGTAAGAACATCTTTATATACTCTAAGCCTTCACATCTTGCTGTAAGCAAATTCCTCAGCTTCTTCCAAGTGTTTAGGCAGCAGATGTGCTCTGAGGCTACTGATGGCTACTGATGGCCAGCTCTTCTTTACACACTCAAGACAGAAAATGGATTAAACAATAACAATTTCTACTAACAACTAAGGGGAAAATATAATACTAAACAAAACATACAGAACTGACAAGTTATTGAGCATGGAATGTCACTCCTAAGATATCTATTCTAGTTACAAAGGGTGAGCACAACTTCCTGGGTCTAACTAGTTCTATTTCTGTCAGCCTAGCACTAGACCTGGCTTTGCCCTGATGGCCTTTAATATTTCCTGAGAGCATAAAAAGCTAACTTCTCATTTTTCCTTTTCAAAACTGACACCCTTTTTTCCATCTCTCCCAAATCCTGTCATAATACTTTGTTGGCTTTGAGATTTCTACTCATTTGCTGAGATGTGAAGGACTGACACCAGCTTGATCTAATTAAATATGTGACCCATGACCCTTAACTGCAGAAAAACAGCTCTGGGTTCATACTGGTTTTAAACTTGTGGGCTTCTCATAATCATATTCTTTGCCTCCTGCTCCTACCCAGGGATTTTCTTAAGAAACATCAGAATTTGGCTCATGTTTCGATCTCTACAGAAAAATGTTAAAAGGACCTCAGCTCCAATGAAAGATCTCAATATATCAGTAAATACAGAACAAACCATTAACTTAACAAAAAGAGCAAAAGACTTATATCTGAGCTCATCAAGAATCAAAATAGTTTTCCTCTCCCATACATTTCTATAGATTTGTAGCACAACTCTGAATTGAGGCTGGCCCAAAATGGGGAAGTTCTTGCTAAAGAGTCAAATAAAGGAGGTAGAACCAAGATGGTAGAGAAAAAGCAGGAAGTTGCCTGAACTCTCTCCAGTTTCCCTCAGAAACAATGTTAAATCAAGCCTCTAAACAAATCCTGGACTGACAGAACCCACAAAAAGACTGAGTGAAACAATGTCCCAGCCCAAGGTAACTTAGAAAGACTTCAGGAAATGTCTCTCTTACTTGGATAAAAAGGGAACACAGCCCAGCACAGGCACTGTTCAGGCAAGTCAGCAGGAAGCTCTTAGCCATAGCACAGATCAGCAATCAAAGCTCTGCTTCAGCAGGCCTCCAGTCCCAGCACAGCAGGTAAACTGCCAGCCCCAGAACCCAGCGCACAACAGGCATGACTAGGTTGGGCCACCCTAGCACAGTGGATAAGTGGCCAGACCCAGAGGCCCTCGTGCAGAAAGCCAGTGATCAGGCTCCTGGCCACAACTGCAAGAAGCTTGGGACAGTGACCCCTGTACCCCAGGAGCAGAACTCAACTTTAAAAGTTACAAAATAGGGGATAGCTAGGTGGCACAGTGGATAGAGCACTGGCCCTGAAGTCAGGAAGACTTGAGTTCAAATCCGGCCTCAGACCAAACACTTCACACTTACTAGTGTGACTCTGGGCAAGTCACTTAACGCCAACTGCCTAATTTAAAAAAAAAAAGTTACAAAATAGGTTAGAAAATTAGCAAAAAACAAACAAACAAACAAACAAAAAACCAAACCAAAAAAGAGTCCTGACCATAGAAAGCTACTATGGCAACAGGGAAGATCAAAACACAAACTCAGAAGAGGACAACAATGTCAAAATGCCTACATGTGAAGACTCTCAAGCCCAAAAAGTCCTCTTAGAAGAGCTCAAAAAGGATTTAAAAAATCAAATATGAGAGGTAGAAGAAAAATTGGGAAATGAGAGTTATACAAGAAAATCATGAAAAAAGAGTCAACAGATTAGAAAAGGAAGCACAAAATCTGACTGAAGAAAACAACTCCTTAAAAAAATAGAATTGGCTTCAGTGGAAAAAATCCACTGAAGAAAACTCCTTTAAAAGCTGAATGGTTCAAATGGAAAAGGAGGTATAAAAGCTAACTGAAGAAAATAATTCCTTAAAAATTGGAATTGAGCAAGTGGAAGCTAATGACTCTATAAGACATCAAGAATCAGTCAAACAAAACCAAAAGAATGAAAAAATAGAAGATAATGTAAAATGCTTCATTGGAAAGAAAAACTGCCTGGAAAACAGATCCAGGAGAGATAATTTAAAAATTATTGGACTACCTGATAGCTATGATCGAAAAAGATCCTAGACAATATCTTTCAAGAAATTATCAAATTACATCCTAGAATGAGAGGGTAAAATAGTAACTGAAAGAATATACCAATCACTTCCTGAAAGAGATCCCAAAATGAAAACTCCAAGGAATATTGTAGCCAAATTCCAGAACTATCAGGTCAAGGAGAAAATACTGTAAACAGTCAGAAAATAATCAATTCAAATATCAAGGAGCCACAGTCAGGATTACATAGGACTTAGCAGCTACTACATTAAAGGATCAGAGGGGCAGGAATATGAATTCCTGAAGGCAAAGGAGCTTGGATTACAACCAAGAATCAAATACCCAGCAAAACTGAGCATAATGTTTTGGGGAAAAAACAGACATTCAATTAAATAGACGACTTTCAAACTTTCCTGATGAAAAGACCAGAACTGAAGAGAAAATTTGATCTTCAAGAGAAACATAAAAAGGCAAACAGGAAGGAAAAAAACCCATGCTATTCAATAAGGTTAAACTGTTTACATCCCTACATAGGAAGATGATACTTGTAACTTAAGAACTGTATCTCTATTAGGGTAGTTAGAAGGACTATACATACTAGAGGATAGGGGTATAGGTATATATGATGATTAAAAAAAATTAAGGGGTGAAAAAAAGGATTATACTGGGGGAAGAAGAAAGGGGCAGGTAGGATGGGGTAAATTATATCACATGAAGATGTGTAAAAGACCTATTTACAAGAATTAGAATAGGTAATGAGGAAACAAAAATATCACTGTATGCAGATGATATGATGGTATACTTAGAGAATCCTACAGAATCAACTAAAAAACTATTTGAAATAATTAAAAGCTTTAACAAAGTTAAAGGATATAAAACAAATCCACATAAATCATCAGCATTTCTATATATTACCAACAAAGCCCAGTAGCAAGAGAAAGAAAGAAAAATTCCATTAAAAATAATTATAGACAATATAAAACATTTGGGAGTCTACCTGCAAAGACAAATCCAGGAACTATATGAACACAATTACAAAACACTTTTCATATAAATAAAGTCAAATCTAAATAATTGGAAAAATGTCAATTGCTCATGAGTAGGCTGAGCTAAGATAACAAAAATGACAATTCTACCTAAATTAATTCACTTATTCAGGGCTATATCAATCAAACTACCAAAAATTATTTTATAGGGCTAGAAGAAGTAATAACAACATTCATCTGGAAGAACTAAAGGTCAAGAATATCAAAAGAATTAATCTAAATTTAATCTAAAAAATCTAAAACTATATTATAAAGCAGCAATCTTCAAAACTTGACTCTGCTGAGAAACAGAGTGGTGGAACATTGGTATAGATTAGGTGCACAAGACACAGTAGTAAATTATGACAGTAATTGTTTAATAAACCCAAAGACTCTAGTTTTTGGGATAAGAATTCACTAGTTGACAAAAACTGCTGGGAAAACTGGAAAATAGTATGGCAGAAACTAGAAATAGACCAATATCTCACACTGTATACAAAGATAAGGTCAAAATGGGTACATGATTTAGATATAAAGGGTGATACCATAAGCAAAAAAGGAGAGCAAGGAACTGTCAGATCTATGGAGAAGGGAAGAATTTATGACCAAAAGAGAGAAAGAGAATATTATGAAACGCAAAATGGATAATCTTGATTATATTAAATTAAACAGTTTTTGTACAAACAAAAACAATGCAACCAAGATTAGAAGGAAAACAGAAAGCTGGGAAACAACTTTTAGAGCAAGTGTTTCTGATATAGGCCTCATTTCTCAAAATAAATAGAGAACTGAGTCAAATTTATAAGAATACAAGTTATTCCCCAATTGATAACGGTGAAAGGATATGACCAGGCAGTTTTCAGAAGAAGAAATTAAATCTATCTATAGTCATATGAAAAAATGCTCTAAATCACTATTGAGTAGAGAAACACAAATCCAAACAACTCTGAGGTATTACCTCACACCTATCAATTGTCTATTATGACAGGAAAGGAAAATGATAAATGTTGGAGAAGATGTGGGAAAATTGGGATACTAAAGCATTGTTGGTAGAGTTGTGAACTGATCCAACTGCTCTGGAGAGCAATTTGGAACTATGCCCAAAGGGCTATAAAACTGTGATCCAGCAACACCACTACTAGGTCCAAAGAAAATCTAAAGAGATCATAAAAAAGGGAAAAGGACTATATGTACAAAAATATTTACAGCAGCTCTTTTTGTGGTGACAAAGAGGGGTTTGCCCTTCAATTCATGCCTCCAGCTTCTTCTCACTCTCTTTGTAACCCCTTACAATCCAGCTACTGACCTCACCATTCCACTGGAACTGCTCTCTCCAAAGTAACCAATGATTTCTTAATTGCCAAATCCAATGAATTTTTCTCAATCCTTATTCTTCTTGACCTCTCTGGAACCTTTGACAATGGTGATAATCCTCTTCTTGATACTCTCTTCTCTCTAGTTTTTGGGACACCAGTCTCTTTTGGTTCTCCTTCTTTCTATCGGACCACTCCTCGTTCTCCTTTGCTGGATCCTCACCCAGATCATGCCCTCTAACTGTAGGCATCCTGTAGGGTTCTTTTCTGGGGCCCAGTATCTTCTCCTTCTGTACCAATTCACTTGGTGATCTCATCATCTCCCATGGACTTAATTACTATCTTTATGCTGAGGATTTTCAAATCCTGCCCTAACCTCCCTGCTGTTCTCCAGTCTATGTACCTGCTTTTCAGACATCTTGAATTGGATGTCCAATAAACATCTTAAATTCAATATGTCCAAAACTGAACTAATTATCTTTCTCCTTAAACTCTCCTCCATACTAAACATCCCTATTACTGTCAAGGGCAACACCATCCTCCCAGTTCCTCAGGCTCCCAATCTAGGTGTCATCCTGACTCTTCACTATCTGTCATCCCCCATATCTAATCTGTTGTCAAGGCCTACTGATTTCACATTTGCAGCATCTCTAAAATATACCCCTTTTTCTCTTCTGATATTGTCATCACCATGGTATGAGCCCTTATTACCTCACACTCAGACTACTATAATAGCCTGTTGGTTGGTGTGCCTGCCTCAACTCTCTCCCCACTCTAATCCATCCTTCACTCAAGTTGCCAAAATGATTTTCTAAAGCAGAAGTCTGCTATGTTACTCCCTCTACTGAATAAAATATTAAATCTCTCTATCACTCTGAGATAAAAAATAAAAACCACTATTTAGTGTTCAAACATAACCTAGTGCTGCCCTTCCCCATCAATCCCCCTGACCATTTCCAGTCTTCTTACACCTTACACCCTACAATGTCCTCTTCCACATGGCCTCCTTGCGATTTCCCAAACAAGACATTCCCTCTCTTGGCTTCAGCCATTTTCTTTGGCTGTCTCCTATGCCCAGAATGCTCTCCCTGCTCATTTCTGCCTTCTCACTTCCCTGGCTTCTTTCAAGTCTTAACTATAACGCCCTCTTCTATGGGAAGACTTTCCCAACCCCTTTTATTTCTAGTTTTTTCCCTCTGTTAATTATTTCCTATTTCTCCTGCATATAGTTTGTACGTATTTGTTTGCTTACTGTCTCATTGTGATTTCCTTAAAGGCAGAGACTTTTGCCTCTTTGTGTATCTCCAGTGCCTGGCACATTGTAGGCACGTAATAAATATAGTTTAACTGACTGAATAATTTTTCACTGGGAAGTAGCTCCCAAAGTTTTCTGGCACCTTCTGTTAAAGCTCCTGGCTTTGACAGATAGATCTTAGAAAATATGTCTTGAAGAAAAGACAGTATGAAGCCATGAAGTTCTGAGCAATATATATGCTCACAGCAATACCAGCATTTTATGATGTCATGTACATTTTAAATATCTGCAGTCATATTGCACAGATAAGAATAATTTGATTAGCTAAAGTTGATTTCCACTTTTCCCAGGGAGAACAGCTGTGAAATAGCTACTCCTAATCAGAAGTTATCTTGGGTATAGCTACATCAAATCATAATAATAACACACAACTACACAGTGCTTTAAGGAATTCTATCCTACCAGCCTCCCTGTTGAGATGAGGGGAGAGGGTTCCATTTCATTAAGTTTCCAACATGTCTTCTTGCTTTGGGGAAAAGAGAATATTCCTACTTCTTCTGCTCCAAACTCTTGTTCCCTCACTTGAATTGCCTAAGGTTCTGAAAGGACTCCACCCTGAGGTTATAACTCTACTGACATTGACAATATTTCAAAAAATTTTTCATAATCTTTAACAAACTCACCCCTTGTCATGCCCTCCCCAACCTAGTGATTCTGAATGCCTGTAGTTCATGATTAGAACTACATCCCCTCTCCCTCACTGTCCCATTCCTTATTCTCAATCTTTTCAAACCGTCACCACTCCTCTCCCTCAAATGATCCCACCCCAAAACTACGTACCCACTCCACTGCGCCTTCTGGAAGGCCTGCACTCTGGGCAACAAACCTCCT
This sequence comes from Vombatus ursinus, assembly GCF_900497805.2. Lineage (NCBI taxonomy): Eukaryota > Metazoa > Chordata > Mammalia > Diprotodontia > Vombatidae > Vombatus > Vombatus ursinus. The sequence continues at coordinate 8,044,160 of NW_020954585.1, forward strand.
TTCATCTTAAATCTTTTCTTTTCCCACGTCTATCTCTCACTGAGATCTGATTCCCTCCTGAGGACACTCCCCGGCTGTCCTTTCCAATACTTGCTACACTTTCATTCATTCTCTCAACTCATTGAGTTGGAATACTCCTTACTCTTCATTTCAGATTTTCCCCCTATCCTATCATTCAATAACTTTCCCTTCAATGTTCACACAATTCATATTTACCAACCAATCAAAATTTGGGTAGCTGTTGTTTATAGACTTCCAGGACACACTCTTTGCTCAATGAGTTTTAGTATCTGGCGCTAATATTTCCTCCTCAACTTTTGCGCTTATACTAGGGGACTTCAATATAATGTTGAAAATCCGTCAAATACCCTAACCTTCCATTTCCTTAACTTACTACATATTTCCCATGACCTATTCTTCCACCTGTCTTAGCAACACACAAAGATGGTCACATTCTTGATGCTGTCATCACCTACAGACTATCGTTTTCATGTGGTATCTTAATGGGAATCATGGGAGGGGTCTTGGACCTACTCTTGTGAGCCTGGTCTGGGAGAGATTCTTTGCCCTGATTTTCCTTTGAGGTGAGAGTCAAGTTGCTTGAATAGTTGTTTAGGACCAAAACGTCAAAAAATATGGGCTATGGATGTAGGTCTTATATAGGGTCTTATTCTAGAAGAGTAAGGGCTCACCCCTCTACTTATTCAGTTTCAACTGTCTTCTATCTACTCTCAACTATCTTGACCCAAGGACCATTGGTACTGCTACAGTAGATAATTAGGGACATCAGTGAATAAATACAAGCCATGGTGAGTCCAGTATCGTCCCTTAGGGGACTGGAATAACTGGATCAACCTTCAGTTACCATGGGTTTGGTAATCTACCCTGTGACCCTAATAGCTTCATAGAGTATTTTTGGTCCAAAGCTCCTGATGCTTTTTTCTTTCTTCTAGGCAATTAACCACACTGACATATTAGTTTTAAAAGATCCCAAGGATGGGATGATTTACTAAGTAGTTCTTAAAGTTTTCTTAAACTCATTCTAAATATTTTTATCTGTAACAATTTTCCCCAGTCCAATACAGCTCTCAGTGGGCAGAACTCACTTACCTATCCTAGCAAAGTCCCTGACACAGCCTTAGTATTGCTTTCTCTCCCTCTGCCTTCAAACATACCCAGATCTTATCATTTAAAAGAAAAACAAAAACCTTTCACTACATTACCTTCTTCAATATTGTCCTATACCTTTCCTCCATTTCACAGGCAAATTCCTAGAAAAATCTGCCTATAATCACTGTCTGTTTTTTCACCTCCAATTCAATTCTAACCACTTGAGAGAAGCAGCTCTGTGGGATCACCAGCAATCTCTTTATTGATAAATCCAATGGTCTTTGTATAGCCTCATCATTCTTGATCCCTCTGTAGCATTTTATACTGCTAAAACACTTTGTCATGAATGTTCTTTTTTCCCTGGGCTTTCAGGATATGCTGTCTTCCTGTAAGATTGTTTCTTCAAGTCCCACTCTCTATGCATGAATATATGCTAGGGCTCTATCCTGAGACCTCTCTTTCTCTCTATAACTTCTCTGCCACTGGTCAGCTTGTATGAATTTAACTATTGTCTCTATTCAGGTGATTCCCATATGTAAATATCAAGCCTCATCTTTTGAGCTCCAGTCCTGAATTTCCAACTGCATGATTAACTGGGCATACTACAAAATTAACATGTCCAAAACAAGTACCAGGTACTATTATATTAATATAGCACTGGTGATACAACAATAAAAGTGAAAAAGTTCCTAACCCTTGAGGAGCTTATATTCTTTTTTTTATTTTTTATTTTTTTAGCTAGGCAATGGGGTTAAGTGACTTGCCTACGGTCACACAGCTAGTGAGTGTTAGGTGTCTGAGGCTGGATTTGAACTCAGGTCCTCCTGACTCTAGGGCCGGTGCTCTATCCACTGCGCCACCTGGCTGCCCCAAGCTTATATTCTTTTAAAGGATATAACATGTCTATGTATGTTTATGTGTGTATATATAGGTATATATGGTATATGAAAATGTATGTATGTGCATATATATATATACATGTAAATACAAAAGAGATACAAGGTAATTTTTGTGGAGAGGGCTATAGTAGATGAAGGTATCAGGAAAGACTTTATGTAGAAAGAGGCACTTATTATTAGTAGTATTATTGAATCTCAAAGGAAAGTTGGAATTCTAAAAGGTAGTGGTGAGAGAAGCATGCATTCCAGGCATGGGGGAGAGTCAGTGCAAAGGCATGGAGTTGGGAAATGGAGGAACACGATGAAGTTCTATCAAAAACAGAAATAAGTATGTTTTCCTCTAACATCACTCCTCCTTTTAACTTCCCTGTCCTTGTCAAGGACACTGCCATTCTTCCGGTTACTCAAGTTCACAAACTGACAGTCACCCTTAACTCCTCTCCCTTCCTTCTCTCCCTCACCCCTTTGACTTCTCTGGGCCAACCCCATGGACTGACTGACTGTGTCTCTGTCTCTGTCTCTGTCTCTCTCTCTCACACACACACACACACACACACACACACACACACACACACACACACACACCCCCATATTTAATCAGTGGATTTCACTTAATCCTGTTGATTTCACCTATTTAACATATCTTGTTTATATCCCCTTTTGTAGTCATATCACAATCACCCTAGTTTCAAGCCTTCATACATAACATTCCATTTCCACCCCTGGGCCTTTGTATAGGTCCTACCAAATATCGGGAGTGGTGTCCCTCCTCACCTCTGCCTCTTAAAACCTCTGACTCCTATTGAGGGTCACTTTGATTCCTTCTGTTGTTAGTCCCTCTACCATTCCTCCCCCACCTCCCTAACATTACATATAATTTTTGTCTATATCATGTATTTATTTGCCTGTGAACATGTAATCTCCTAGAGGGCAAGAACTGACTCATTGTGTACACTCACAACCTAGCACAGAGCCTGGAATAAAATAGATGTCTAATGAATGCTCACTGATTAACTGATAACCCTATTCTGTGAAGAATGTTCCCATCAAGGAGATTAGGTGATAATTCCCTGGTCATCTAACCATTACGTGTCCGATAGTCTTGACTGCAAGCATAGCACTCTACCATGCTAAGTGGCCTCTAATGAACCAAAATTTTTTTTTAAAGTCAACAACTCCCTTAGCTGTTATTGCCCCCTAAAATTTATCTCCTTTTTATTTTATATATGCTTATTTATATCATACCTATTATCTCCTCAATTAGATTATAAATTCCTTGAAGGAAAAAGAACTATTTTATTTCTTTGTATCCCCTACCTGGAACTTAGTAGGTGTTTAATGAATGTTTGTTGATTGACATGATGCCTTCTTCTTATTTTGATTCTAGAGGTGAATTGGCAGTTCTATGGGCACAGACAGGCAGCAACCTCTGGAACTGGGAGCATGGCAGGAGGCAGGGACTCTGAAGCAGCAAGAAGCAGTTGGGGTACAGAGAGACAGTATATAACCAGAGTTTGTGGGTACAATGAACTACAATTATCATTCCCACTTTATAGAGAAGGAAACTAATGCTGTGACTTGCCCAGGTTCACACAGCTAGTAAATGTCTCGGGCAGGATTTGAACTGAGGTCTTTAACTCCATGTTCAGAAATCTATCCACCATGTCACCTTGCTGGATAGCTAGTTGACACAATTCACTCAAAGCAAAGGTATTTACTTTGAAATGGTAACTCGGTGGCATAGTGGACAAAGTACTGAGCCTACGGTCAGGAAAACCCAAGTTCAAATCTGGCCTCAGAACTAACTTAGCTGTATGATCCTGGACAAGTCACTTAACCTCTGTTTGCCTCAGTTTCCTCATGTATAAAATGAGCATAGCTGTCTATTTCTTCTCATACTCCCTTGCTGATTTATCATTCATGTCACATGCACTAACTATATATTCAAAAACTCTTTCCTAGGCCCTTGTCTCTTTTTTCTCTATGTTTTCTCAAATGATGATCTTATCAACTCCTATAGTTTCAATTACTGTCTCTGCAGATGATTCTAAGACCTGTATTCTAGCCTATGTCTGTCATTTGAGCTCAGTCCTACCGCACCAACTGCCTATTGGACATTTCAAACTGTACATCCCATTAGCATTTCAAACACAACATCTCCAAAAGACAACTTATTGACTTCCTTTACAAACCCAACCCTTATTCAAACTGCCCTATCGCTGTTGAAAACATCACCATCATTCCAGTTACATAGGTTCTCAACCTTGATGTCATCCTCAATTTATTCTCACTCATCCCACTTATCCAATAAGATACCAAGTTTCATCCATTCTACCTCCACAATCTCTCTCATATCCATCCCCCCTCATCCACTTAGAGAGATACTACTCTAGCTCAGGTCCTCTTTCTCTGTTATCTGGACTACTGCAACAGCTTTCTAACTAGTCTCCTTGATTTAAGCCTCTCCTGGCTCCAATATAGGTACCAAATAATTTTCCTAAATCATTAGGTCTGGTCATGTCAATTCCCCACCCCCACACTCAACAAAATCCAATGGTTCTTTATTGCTTCAAGGATCAACCATAAACTTCTCTATTTGATATGTAAAGCTCTTCATAAGCTGACCCTTTTCTGCCTTTCTAGTCTTACTACATTTTACTCTCCTCCTGCCAATCTATACTAGCCTACTTGTTTTTCTTCTTTCCTGATCCTTCTAGATGCTAGGGCACCTCTCTTCAAACCACTTTGTATTTATTTTGTATATATTCTGAATATACTTTTTAATGTGTGCATGTTATCTCCCCACTTAGATCAAAATCTAAGCTTCTTGAGGGCAGGGATTATTTCAATTTTTCTTTATATCCACAGTTCCTAGCACATAGTAAATGATTAACAAATGCTTGTTGATTAAGATTATTTGACAGTGAAAAGTCACAAATCTAGGAGATGAAGTAAGGATTTTTGTGAGTAACAGCAAATAGATTAGTTTGACTGGTCCATATTGAAATTGTGGTTAAAGTGAGATGGAACTAAATCTCATTGAACTAAAATCTCACATACTCAGACTGTTAGTACTAGGAAGAGGCCTTAAAGACTATTTTGTCCAACTCCCTCCAACCTCCTCCCCTTTTTTAAAAAGTAGAAGAAATTGAGACCCAGTATCAGGGCAGGGTCTATATCCCAATTATTTTGATTCTCAGGCCAGTGTTGTCAAAATGAGCAGGCTGGACTAGATGGCAGTCCCTTCAAGCTCTAGATTTATGGTCCTATGAATAGCTTGAGTAAAGCACCATCTGACAGCTAACTCAGGTACTACAATCTGAACTAATTCAAACCCTTTACTAGATTTTTAGTTAAGCAATTGCATATATGTGCAAATACTTCACAGGTATTTACTGTCATATATGTTTGTCTTACCTATTATGATGTTCACATAGGTCAGCAGTTAATGATTTCCTCTTTCTTGCCTATGACCTCTAGCATGTTGGGTGGGTCCTTTTTCGGGAAGGATTTACAGGAGGACATGGACAAGAAATGCACAGGATATAATTGCAGGTATTAATGAATTTGCAATTTGTATCAATGGAGAGTGTGCCCATACTGAAAAGGTCATAAATCTCACAAAATATATTTTGGAAAAGAGTAGGATTAAAGAAGCCATAGGATTTGCTGCTCTGGATAGATGGGACAATGCTAAAAGGTGACAAAGAAAAGGGAGGACTGATATGTAATGTAATATATGACATATAATAAATACAACAACATATTCTTCTTCTATTTTTCCATTAAAGATATTAATTTTTGGATTAGAAAGAACAGAAAAAATAGCTATTAGGGAGTTGATACATAAGATATGTAGGGAGATAGTAGATAAGAACCTAGCTTTTTTCAAGTCACCAGGCCCATATAAACTAAGTGAATTGGCATATGTGACTGTTGAGTCACTATGAGAGATTGCTGAAAGATTGTTTAGAGAAGACTTCCAGAGATTCAAGGCAAGACAAAACAGGGCCAAACCCTCATCCCACAGTACAGCTATTAGCATAGGGAAATTAAAAAATGGAAGGAGCTGCTGAGATTAAATAAATCAAAGAAAACACTCACAAGTATAAAAAATTAATGCAAATCTACAGGAGAGATACAAAGAAAAAATGGATTTTCCACAAGGAATACATGAATACCTAAAAAAATGAAAGGAGAGAAAAAAATGAAATAAAGGCTCTGGAAGAAAGAAGTCATCTAGGTTGTGGGCTTAGGGGACTGGGAGGATAGTGGTAGCCTTCATAGTAAGTGGGAAATTTGGAACAGGGGAGAATGTGGGGAGAAAGATAATTCAGTTCAGTTTTGGACATGTTGAGCTTAAGATGTCTACGGAATATCTAATTTGAGATGTCAAAATAAGCAACTGGAGATGCAAGTCTAGAGGTTGGGTGGGAAATTAGGGCTGGATAAGGAGACTGAGAATCATCAGCATAGACATGATAATGAAATCCAAAGGAGCTAAAGAGATCACCAAGTGAAAAGTACAAAGGGAAAAGAAAAGAGGGCTGAAGTCTTCGTTAGTGGGTGTGACCTAGATGAAGATGCAGAAAAGGAGAATGAGAAAGAGTGCTCAGATAGGAGGAGAACCAGGATAGAGTAGTGCCACAGAAACCTAGAGAAGAATACATCAAGGAAAAAAGTATGATTGGTAGTGTCAAAATCTGCAAAAAGAGTCAAGAAGGATTAGGATTGAGAAAAGGCTATTAGATTTGGCAATTAAAAGGGTCCTATTCTCTCAACTGGATGAGGAAGGGAACTTTGTGCCTAGGGAGGGAAGGTACCATGGAGAAGCCACTCAAGGTTCTGAGGTTATGGGGCTACCATACTAGCAGCTCCCATCTCCTTTTCTCTAATTGGTTCTCTTATTTGACTTTTTTATGCTTCTGTTCCTGCTTCTTCCTTCATTATTCTTGGTGGAAGAAGGGGTGCAGTGGCTTTTCACTTATCACATTGGGATTTCTGGAGGAGTCCACTACCCTGGCTTTCTTTCTTTTAAAAAAAATTAACATTCTACTTTTTCCCCAATTACATGGAAAAATAATTTTTAACATTTGTTTTTAAAGATTTTTGAGTTCCCAATTCTCTCCATCCTTTCCTCTCTCTCTCTTCTCTTTGAGAAGGCAAACAATTTTATATAGATTATACATATGTGCAGTCATGCAAAACATTTCCACATTACTCATGTTGTAAAAGAAAACACAGATAAAAAACAAAGCCAAAAACAAAGATGTTTTGATCTATATTCAGACTCTTATCAGTTCTTTCTCTGGAGAGGGATAGTATTTTTCATCATAAGTCCTTCACAATGGTCTTGGATCATTGTATTGCTGAGAATAGCTAAGTCATTTACAGGTGATCATCTTACAATATTGCTGTTACTGTGAACAATGTTCTCTTGGTTCTGCTCATTTCACTTTGCATCAGTTCATTTAAGTCATCCCAGGTTTTTCTGACAGCATCCTGCTCTTCATTTCTTATAATACAATAGTATATAATCACAACTATATACCACAACTTGTTCAGCTATTCCCCAACTGATGATTCCCCTCAATTTCCAATTCTTTGCCAGCATAAAAAGAGCTGCTATAAATATTTTGTACATGTAGTTCCTTTTTTAAAAAATCTCTTTGGAATATAGACCTGGTAGTGATAATCCTGGGTTAAAGGGTATGCATGGTTTTATAGTTCTTTGGGCATAGTTCCAGATTACTCCAAAGAATGGATGAATCAGTATACAACTACACCAGTGCACTCAATTTTCCCATATCCTTTCCAACACTTGTCATTTTCCTTTTCTGTCATGTTAGCCAATCTGATATGGGTGGGGTGGTACCTCAGAGTTATTTTAATTTGCATTTCTCTAATCAAGAGTGATTTATAGTATTTTTTTCATATAACTATAGATAGATTTGATGACTTTGAAAACTGCCTGTTCACATCCTTTGACCATTTATCAATTGAGGAATGACTCTTATTTTTATAAATTTGACTCAGTTCTCTATATATTTGAGAAATGAGGATTTTTCAGAGAAACTTGAGATAAAATTTTTTTCATAGTGATTACTATATTTTTCTCTCCATTCTGTTTTTTCCTATTTGACTCTCTTTCTCGCCCTTCCCCTGTCCATCCTCAAAAGTGTTTTGCTTCTGACTACCACTTTCCTCAATCTGCCCTCCCTTCAGTCCCCTTTCCCTTCTCTCATTCCCTTCCTTCCTACTTTTCTGTAGGGTAAGATAGATTTATATACCCAACTTAGTGTGTATGTTATTCCCTCATGTGCTCCCCTCCACTACAAAAGCTCTTTTTGTACCTATTATGTAAAACAATTTACTCCATTCTACGCCTCCCATTCACCTTCTCTCAGTGTATTCTTCTTTCTCACCCCTTAATTTAATTTTTTTGGTATTTATCCCATCATATTCAACTCACCCTCTGTTTATGTATACTCCTTCTATTGCCCTAATAATGAGAAAGTCCTTAGAGGTTACAAGTATTATCTTCCCATGTAGGAATATAGACAGTTTAACCTTATTGAACCCCTTATGATTTCTCTTTCATGTTTCTCTCTTTATGTTTCTCTTGAATCTTGGATTTGAAAGTCAGATTTTCTATTCAGCTCTGATCTTTTCAACAGGAATGCTTAAAAGTCCTCTATTTTCATTGAATGTCTATTTTTACCCTAGAAGGAGTATACTCAGTTTTGCTGGGTAGGTGATTTTTGGTTATGATCCTAGCTCTTTTGCTATCCAGAATATCACAGTCCAGGCCCTCTTATCTTTTAATGTAGAAGGTTCCAAATTTCGTGTTATCCTAACTGTGGCTCCATGATACTTGAATTGTTTCTTTCTGGCTGCTTGCAATATTGTCTCCTTGACCTGGGAACTCTGGAATTTTGCTATAATATTCCTGGGAGTTTTCATTTTGGGATCTCTTTCATGAGGTGACCAGTAGATTCTTTCAATTTCTATTTTACCTTCTGGTTCTAGGATATCAGAGCAGTTTTCCCTGATAATTTTTTTTGATCATGGCTTTCAGGTAGTCCAGTAATTCTTAAATGATCTCTTCTCAAGCTATTTTCTAAGTCAGTTGTTTTTCCAATGAGATATTTCATATCTTCTTTTTTTTTATTCTTTTGATTTGTTTCTTGATGTCTCATAAAATCATTAGCTTCCAATTGCCCAATTCTAATTTTTAAGCAATTATTTTCTTCAGTGAGCTTTTGTACTTCTTTTTCCATTTGGCCAATTCTGCTTTTTAAGGTGTTCTCTTGATTGGATTTTTGTGCCTCTTTTACCATTTAATCTATTCTGTTTTTTAAGGTGTTATTTGCTTCAGTATTTTTGTGCCCTCCTTCACCAAGCTGCTGACTCTCTCTCATTATTTTCTTGCATTACTCTTATTTTTTCCTAATTTTTCCTCTGCATCTCGTATCTGATTTTTAAAATCCTTTTTGAGCCTTCCCAGGGCTTGAGATTAATTTACACATTTTTCTCTGAGGCTTTGGATGTAGCCATTTTGACTCTGTCTTCTTCTGAGTTTGTGTTTTGATCTTCCCTGTTACCATAATAACTTTCTATGGTCAGGATCTTTTTTTGTTTGCTCCTTTTTCAAGCCTATTTCTTGGGCTGGTCTCTGCTTTTGGGGTTGAGGGGGCACTGTCCCAAACTTCAGGTTTTTTGTGTAGCTGTCTTCAGAGCTAGTTCTTGGGACCTGTAAGTTTTCAGTCTTCCAAGGTGGTGTGAGCTAAGGAGAGGTGTGTTTAACTACTCTCCTGGCCCGTGCTCTGGTAACTATAAACAGGGTCTTTGCTCCCATGTGGCCTTAAGTTCTGACGTGCTTGTGCTCCTCCTTGCCCTGGGATTGAGACCCAGGAATATGACCTGGATCCGAGGATGGGCAATGCAAGAGAGTCTACCCCTGCTGCCAGCAAAGGGACCCCTGTGATCTCCTGACTAGTTGTCTGAGTCTGGAAGCCACCACTGCTGCTACTCATTCAGTTGCCCCTAAGGCCTGCTACCATTTTATTGGAATCTGGTCTGAGCTGGTGCAGTCTATGCTGGACTGCACTATACACTCCCTCTCCCAATGTGACACACCTTTCCTGCTGATCTTCTAATTTGTTTCGGGCTTAAAAATTATTTCACCCTGTCCTTTTGTGGATTCTGCTGTTCCAGAATTGTTTTGACACACTGTTTAAAGTTGTTTGGAGGGGAATTTGGGAGAGCTCAGGTGAGTTCCTGTCTTTTCTCTGGAATCGTGGCTCTGCCCCCTCCTACCCTGGCTTTCTTATTGCTCAGTTATGTTTACTGGAAATCTAACCTCCTTCTTTTAATAGTCTCTCTATACTTCTAGTTTCTCAGCTAGAAATCTTAGCCACCTGTGACTCCCCTTTCTCTTTCTATGTTGTCAAGTTCTATCTATTTCTTCCTTCTCAACCTGTCTTTTGGATTCTTATATTTCCTATTTCCATTCCTATCAACAATTAGCTGAAAGGCAGCATGGCCTAGTTCATAGAGATAACATGTCATACATCTAAAATTAGAATAGACTTCAGATTCCAGAGCTAGCCTTATAGTAATAAAGTTCAGTATTCAAGTCCCCCTTCTTATTTATACTGGCTGTATGATCCTAAGTCATAATTTCTAATTGCCCCATACAACTTTCTAAGACTATGTGTGAGTTGAAGTGCTGATCTGAAGGGCAGAGAGAATTTCTTCACATGGAGTTCCCTACACCAATGAAATAACAGATCTGGTCCAAACATCACTTCCACAACAAAACAACAACAAACACCTTAATTAACTAGCCTAGGCTAGCTCCTCAGAGTCATTCAGTGTCAGAGTTGAAAGGGATCATAGGAGCATATTCTGGAGTTGAAAGGGATATCAGAGGCCATCTATTATAACCTTCCCATTTAACAAATAAGGAAACTGAGGCCCAGGGAGATTAAGTGAATTGTTCAAAATGACATAGGCACTGTGTACTGTGTACTGCTATGTGGTACCCAGGTACTTCAGATCGAGTGTCAGGACTCTCTCAATTGTACCTATAAATCAAGCCATTTAGGCCTAATGCATAGCTAAAAATGAACTTCCATTATTATACCCAGCCAAATGGTCATGTTGTCTAGGTTCTACTTGAAGACTTCCAATGAGGAGAAACTCACAACCTCCAGAGGCAGCCCATTTTGCTTTTGGATAGCATTAATTGTTATGAAGTATTTCCTTAGTAATGAAAGCCCAAAATTGTCTCTTTGTATTCACTGAACCAAGTTTTTTTTTTATGCTGAGGCAAAATAAAACAAGTCGAAACTCTTTTCTACATGATAATCTTTCAAATATTTGAATACAGCTATTATGATCTCTATAAGTCTTCCATTCTCTAGTCTATTTTCTATTCTAGGTAAGTTACTGCCAGTTTCTTCAATTATGCTTATTAAAAGAACCTCCAAAAAGAGAGTATGGTCACTCTCCTCTCTAATCCATTTTGCAATTAAATGCTATACATATGAATCAATCAATCAATCAGTACCCATTTATTAATGGCTACTGTATGTGAAGCATAGTGCTGTGTGCTGGGGATATAAATACAAGGAATGAAATAATCCTTTCTCTCAAGTAGCTAGCACTTTAACAAGGGAAACAAGTTTACGTGTATGTGTATACGTACATATATATACATGTTATATATATATAATATTATACTATAAAGAGAATAAATATAAGCAAATATAAAATGGTTAAATACAAGGCACTTTTAGAAGGAAGACAGAAACTAGCAGTTTGGGAGATTAGCAAAGGCTTCAATTAAGAAGTGCTGCTTGAGTTGTATCCTGAAGGAAGAAAGGAGGCATAGGGGAGGAGAAAGTGAGGATGGCTAGTGGAGATGGGAGAAGGAGTATAGTATGTAAGAAACTGAAAGAAGGCTATGTTGGCTGGACTGCAGAATTTTTGAGGGAAAATAATACATAGTGAGGCTGAAGACATAAATCAGAACCAGGCCTTGAAGGGCTTTAAAAACTAAACAAAGGAGTTTTGATATTTTATTCTAATAAGGAAACGAGATCCTAGAGTTTACCGAACAGGGGAGTGACATGGTGAGATCTGTGCTTATAGAAAATCATTTTGGCAGCAGTATGGAGGATGGTAAGATATGTGAGGTGAGAAGACTTAGGAGGTTATTTCAGTTCTCCAGGTAAAAGGTGATTAAGGACTGAACTAAGGTGTTATCTGTGTGAGAAGGAGGAAGGTGTCAGATCTAATAGCTATGGACATAGAAATCGAAAGATAAGGCAACTGATTGGACATGTGGAGTGAGAGAGGATAAGAATAATACTGAGATTAAAATTCTGAAGAACTAGACAAACAGTGGTAGAAATGGGGGTACATGCTGTATGAGATGTCTCAGGGAAATCCAGTTTGAAATGTCCAACAGGCAACTAAAGCTTAAGGGAAAGATTAGGGTTAGGTATATAGATTTGTGAGCTATTGGCATAGAGATCATAATTAAATTTGTGGAAGTTGACATGGTCATCAATATATATACAATCTCCCAAATATATCCGTTTCAGCATTTCACTCCCCTATTTAGGAATACACTATGGTTTCCTATTGCCCATTGGATAAAATCTAAACTTGTATGCCTAGTATTCAAATCTTCCATAAAATGGCCCTATGAATATAATTTTATTTACTTTTGTGGTCTAATATAAACACTCAATTCCCAGCTGAGGCAGGTCTGTTTGCTCATGGATTTATTTACTCAACTTCAAGTTTTGCTTATTATATTTTCTTTGCCTAGAGGACTCTATAGTCCTTTTGTTCTCTCTTCTTTGGCCTGAAAACTTAGCACAAATACTGCCTTCTCTAGGAAGTACTTAATTCAATTTAATTTAAAAATATTTTTTGAAACACTATGCTAGGTTCTGTAGATAAGAAGACAAAAATGAAGCAGTTCCTGCCCTCAAGAAGCTTATATTCTATTAGAGAGACAGTAAAAATATAAGTAAATACAATATAAACTAAGGAGAGGAAAAAGTACAAATACTTTGGGAGGCTTAGGGAAATAGCATTACTGCAGAACCTTCAATAAGATAAGGATTCTGAAAAGAAAAGTTCAGGAGGAAACTCTTCCAGTCATAAGGGATAGCTTGTGAGAATCAGGTAGGGGACGGAAAGGAAACTTTGCGAAGCGCTAATATGGCTGTTATGTAGTGTGGGGGTAGGAAAGGAATGTGACATAAAGATGGAACCATATTCTGGATGACAGACTAAGAAGCTTGTGTTTTATCCCAAGGTTAATAGGTAGTCACAGAAAGTTTAGGAGTAGGGTCAGAGCTGTGCCTCAGAAAAGACTGTCTTAGAAGCTCTTTGGAAGATGTATCGGACAGGAAAGAAAACGGATACAGGGTGACCAACTGGCAGGCTATTATAATAGCCTGGACAAGAGGCAATAAAAGCCTCTTTTAGGGTGGTGGCCAGTGAGCAAATAGAAGGAAAGGGATGTGAGAGACATCCCTAAAATAGAATAAGACTTGAATATAGAGTTCATAATGACTTTTCCCTTCTCCGAACAATACTTAACATCTACGCTGTCTTATGTTCCACAATTGTTTCTTATATTCAGTCTCAATCTCAGTGGAAGCTTCTCAAGGGAGCTTGTTTCTTATACTTCTTTTGTATTCCCAGAGGACCTTGCACAATTGCTCAGCAGCTAAGAGGCACTTAATAGTCATTTTTTGACTATCTGAAACAAAAGCAATCATTCACCAATTCCTTAGTAAAGAGTAAATTTTGAAAGAGAATGGATCAATCACTTTCTAGATTACTTTAGAAAAAGAAAATTTCACTCTATCCATAACTATCATGAAACTCTTAACTGTACAAGTCACAGTCTCCTTGGAAAGGATATATTAAACAAAAAATCTAATTATCATTAAGCTTTCACTTTTATACTAACTTAGAACTATCCCAAATTCTCTCCAAATAACAGGAAACATGATAATAATGCCAGTACATTTTCAGTTCTATTTAAAATTCTAGGATGATGCTATCATTTCTTTAGTTCTGTTAAACGATTAAATTAGTAGAGATGGAATTTTAAAATGAAAATGCTCACCTTTAATTTCAAACTTGACTAGCAGATTGATCCCCAATGTCATGGCAATATTCGAGAGTAGACAGGCAGACAGCTTTTGTTTAAGACTCATCTGGTTATATCGAGAATTAATGAACAAGTATGGAAGGTAGGTGATGAAGTAGATGCACCCTCCTGTAGCAACAGCCATATTAGCTGAAAATTTTGAGGGGGGAAAATAGAGATAATTTAAACAATATACAACAAAAGAAACAAAACCCTTTGGAAAATGACAAGCAACAAAATTACCTCTAAGGGGCCATTTTTGCATCATTTAATCACACATGATTTTGTTCATGATAGTTCCCCTGATGATTTCTATGAATTTACATCCAATAAAGCCCTCAAAACTCATCTCTCCCAGAAAAACTTCAATTCATCCCACCCTCACCCATTTGAATATTTATTCTGCATCCTCTTGGAAATAACATAATGCTTTATATTATTTAGCATCTTTTAAAAATGCCCTCTCAATTTGCTTCCTAAGTGTATATATCTAATTGTCTCTCAATTAGACTATAAACTCCATGAAGCCTTATATGATATTTTATATATAGTACACACATTATTCAATATATCCTTGCTATTTGGTCCTTCTCCTTTTACCCTGACATTTTTCTTGCTTACCGAATGATTTTCAAGTTTTATTAATGCCATTTCTACACCAGTCAAGATCCACAATAATACTCCACTACCTCAAACACTATGATCTGTTCAGTTAGGTTGTGCATTTTACTTCCACTTCTTTTGGTAGCACAAAAGATGGTGTTGAAATTATTTTGGTATACACCTTGTAATGGGATATTTGGCTCAAATATCCTCTATTTCATTAAATTTCCCCCCAAAGGATTATAATCACATTTGCTGGGTAGGTTATTATTCTTGGTTGTAATCCTAGCTCCTTTGCCTTCTGTAATATCATATGCCAAACCCTGCAACTTCTTTAATGTGGAAGCTGCTAAATCTTGCATGATTCTGACTGCAGCACCATGATATTTGAATGTTTCTTTCTGGATGTTTGCAATATTTTCTCCAGGAACTGAAACTTTGGAATTTGGCTATAATATTCCTGGGAGTTTTCATTTTGAGATTTCTTTCAGGTGGTGATCAGTAGATTCTTTCAATTTCCATTTTACCCTCTAGTTCTAGAATACCAGGGCAATTTTCCTTGAAAATTTCTTGAAAGATGATGTCTAGGCTCTTTTTTTTTTTTTTTTTGATCATGGCTTTCAGGTGATCCAATAATTTTTAAATTATCTACTTGATCTATTTTCCAGGACAGTTGTTTTTCTAATGACTTATTTCACATCTTCTTCTATTTTTTTTCATTCTTTTGACTTTATTTTATTGTTTCTTGATGTCTCATAGTCATTAACTTCCACTCATCCAATTCTAACTTTTAAGGAATTGTTTTTTTCAGTGGACTTTTGTACCTCCATCCATTATTTCAGGCCAAGTTCAAATGACAAGTGCTCCAATAAATATCCCTAAGGATAGGGAATGGAACTGTGGTTTCACTGGTATAGGGAACTCCTTGATGAGGAAACTCCCTCCACCAATGCAGATCAGTACCTTCTCAGCAATTTGTTTACCATTTTAAGAGAGTTATTTAGAGCACTGAGAGCTTGAGTGACTTGCCCAGGGTCCCAGAGCCAGGATATACCAGAGGCAGGACTTGAACACAAGTTTTCATGGTTCTGAGACTAGTTCTCTGTTCACTACCCTTAGTTTCCTTTAGTTCCTTTAACTGAAAATATTCTAAATGCTTTCAATTTCCAAAGTATCTGCTATATCTTGGAGCATTATATTCTACATATTCTACATTATATTATAATTATCTGTGAATGTCTAATTTCTCCACAAATTTGTAAGTACCCTGAGGAAAAAGACTTCATCTTATGTATCTCTGTATTGTTCCACAATACCTAACAAGCACTTAAAAATGTTGCTCGATATTTTCAGATGAAACCTCCATACTTCTGATGCTACCTGACAAAAACTTAGTACCTTCCTTCAGCCATCATATACCCAATCCAGTTTTAGTTGGTATTTAAAAAAATAAATGGAATAGAAGAATTCAGAGTCAGAATATTGCACAGTCTTTTCATCCCTCAATATTCTCTCAGGCCATTTATCCCAGCTGTGGTTTCAATTTCCTCTCTTCCCTGTCTCAATCCTATAGATAATCACTTCAACATTATACTTTCCTTTCCTCTCAAGTCCCTTGCTTCCTCATTCTTTATAGCCTAGGCTTTATGCCATCTCAGTCATGAACCATCCATGTCCTCCACTCCTACTCATGTGTCTCTGAATAGAAATGGAGGAAGTCATGTTAGCATGCTGAGCAGGATGACTATAAATTTATGCTATTTAATCCCAAATGGGCTCTCACTGAAGTAGTAGAGCAATTCTTTTAATCCTTCCATTTATTCTCTCTCCTACTCCTCAAAAAGTTTTTTTAAATCTCCTCTTCTTTCCTGAAACTTCCCATATCTTCTCCTAACCTAACCCTCTCAGCTGAGGACCACACTTTATCTTTATTGAAAAATATAAAGACCATTTGCTGTAAGCTCCATCTTTTCTACATCTTCAAACTCCTTGACATTATTTACCGTTCTCATTTTAAGCTCTCATGAAGAGATGGCTCTTCCTGCTAAAGTCAACCCTTCTATATTTTCCTCTGTACCCATCCCCTTGCTTCCATCTTTTTTGGCGGACTGCTAACAGAGTCACTACCATAATCACCCCCTTCCCATCTCATGTGCTAATTTTCAATTTCTCCTTATCTACTGTTCCAACCTTATTGCTTATAAACATGTCCAAGGCTCCTGAATCTTTAAAATACCTCTATTTGATTCCTCCATTCCTTCAAGTTATGGCCCCTTTTTCCCCTTCCTTTTGAAGACAGACTCCTACAGAAATCTGCCTACTCTTATTGCTCTCACCTCTTCTCACTTCTTAATCCTTTGCAATCTGGCCTCTGACCTCATTTAACCAAAACTGCTTCCTCCAAAGTTACTAATGAGTTCTTATTTGCCAAATCTTACAAGTTTTTTCTCAATCATCATCTTTTTTGACTTCTTTGCAGCATTTGACACTGTGGACAACCCTCTCCTTCTAGATATTCTTTTTCCCTCTGTGTTTCCAGAACAATGCTATCTCTCTTGGGACTTCTACATATTTGACCACTTCTTCTCTGGATTGCCATTCATATTCCACCCCAAAGATATACCCCAAGACTCTGACCTATATTCCTTTTCTCTAGTATCCCTCCCTAACTGACCTCTTAAGCTCCTATGGGTTTAATTAGTACCACTATACAGACAACTCCCAGATTTATATATCCAATACTAATCTCTCTTTTGAGTTCCAGTCTTGCATCATCAACTACCCATTAGATATTTTGAAATAGATGTCTCATACCTAATATCTAAACATTTTTCATTATCTTTAACCCTAAAACCACTTCTCTTCCAGATGCTTATTGCTGTCAATGATACCACCAACCTTCTCGTCATCCAGATTAGTTATCTTTGAAGTCATCCTCTATGCCTCATTTTCTCTCAACTCCTCACATATAAATAGTTGTCAAGTCTTATCAATTATATTTTCATAGCATGTTTCACAGCCTGCACTCTACCCCTATAGCTATTACCCTAGTTCAGATTTTTATCATTTCTCACCCAGACTATTTGTTTTTTAACTGGTCTTTCTGACTTATGTCTCTCCTCACTCCAATCCAACTTCCATATAGTTGCCAAAGAGATTTTCTTAAAGTACAGGTCTGATGCTTGTTTTTCCCTTACTCAATGAACTCCAACGGCTCCCTGTCATCTCTAGGATCAAATACAACCTCCTCTTTTTGGCATTTAAAGCCTTTCTCAGTTTGGCTCCTATATACTCCCCCTCCCCACCCCAATGTACTTTGGAAATATTTTGCATATAATTTTATACACACACACATACACACACACACACACACACACACACACACACACACACAATCTCCCTAGTTTCATGTGGGCAGGAATTGTTTAATTCTTATATCTGGATTCCCAGAGTCTATCACACAGGAGGTGTCTAATAAATCATATTGGTTGATTGATTGCATATGTGCAATCAGATTTTTTCCTCTAGAGAAAACTCTTTAAGATGAGGTTCCTAGAAATATATTCTGCCAAAGTGGGGACTGCTTTACAAGAATTTAATACCAATTGACATAGTACTTTGTGCAAAGATAATCAATGCATTCTATAAGAAATTACACTGCTATAGAATTAAATATCATTCTGACATGGCTATCGTCATAATATATATCAACAGTTTGAAAAGAAATATCTTTATCCATAAAAATTGGACTAAAAGTAGTAACCCAATTGAGAACAATTTCCTACGCAGCAACTATGCGGTCAGTCCTATTTTAGACACTGGAAAGGAATGGAGTACAAAAATTAATGGATCTGAAGTAAGATAAAATAAGAATGGAAAAGAGTTTGGGCTAGCTGTGACTCCTAATCCTCTCCAACCTGGCTAGTCACTCCACAGCAGTGAAGGATGAAAGGAAACAACCAAATAAATCCTCAGTGCATCTGCAAGAAAAGACTGATGATTTGTCAGGGAAGAACTTTCTAGTCTCACCTTTATTGAAGAATGTACTGATCATGAAGCTGAAGAACAAGGAAGAAATGGCAAAACACACCAGAAAGATAAACACCAAAGATGGGTCACTGTTGCGAAGTATTGGTTGGTTAAAAATCTACCAAAAATATTTAAAAATCATATCAGTCACACAGGTACATGTTATTACATAAAAACAAGGGAAAGATGGGAAGAGAATAGAAAATGTTTAAAATTCCTGCATGATTAATGCAATTAATCCAAAACTCTTCATGGCAGGAAGGCATAATGGATATAGAGCAAGCCTCAGAGTCAGAAGGACCTGGATTCAAATTCCACCACTTACACACAATGGCTAGATGACCTTGGATAAGTCACTTAACATCTAATGCCCCAGGAAACTCTCTAAGATTAAAAGGTGCAAAATGTTCTGCCTTGGCAGAAGGAATTTCCTCTCTTGGAATTCCCAAAAGCAGTGCCTGGAGGCCAGTGGGATGTGAAATAAACTAGACTACTCACTTTTCAAGGAACAGCAAAACGGCTCCTTAAAGTTAAGGTATTATTTCCTAGGACACTAACCTATAGTTTTGATTAGACTCAAGATTTCTAAAACAATCACTATTAACTAATTTCATTCATAGATTTAGAGTTGGAAGCACTCTCAGAGGTCACTTAGTCTAACTCTATTATTTTACAGATAAAGAAACTGAGGCCCCAAGTAATTTGTTCAAAGTCATACAAGTAAATAAGTGGTAGAGCTGGGATTAGAACCCAAGCCTTCTCTTACCAAATCTTTCACTTTCTTGTGTACCACCCTGCTTTCCTCTATCAGCCTTCCCAATATCAAACATCCTTTACAATAGAATTTCAGTATGACAGAAGAAACCAAATACTTGCCTTAATGAAGAAAAACATTGTCATCAAACTGATGGTAATGAGAAAAGAACAGACGAATGTGATGAAATAGGAAGCCCGTAACAGCCAGCTGCTGAGTCCCATCATTTGAAGGTATTCCTAGGAGGGAATTTGGGGAGAAGGAAGAAGGAAGTAACATAAACCAAATGGCACAAAATCAAATAATTACCTGGCTACTGGTTTGTCAGAGTAAACGGTTAAATAAATCTGTGAAGGTCTTTTATATCCAAACCCCTGAATGTAGGTGAGAAACTTTTATAGGTATCATTTATGATGGCTATGGAAGCTAGTTTTATCCCTGTTATTGGTCAGTGGAAATCTCTAAATTAGGCCACAGAAAAATAAGAAAGGGAGAGTATGTAGAATATTTAACAATGAAATTGGTGAATCATAGAAACAAACTTAAAAGATAAGAATGGACTACAGAGATCACTTAGTCCAACACCCACTCAAAGTATAGATTTTATATTAACAACATCCCCAACAAAGGAGTTACCTAGTCTTTGCTAGATGACATCCAGAGATAGATAATGGAAAGTTTTCCTTAAAATGAGCCAAAATTTGCCTTTCCATAACTACCATCCGTAGAGATTCTTTAGAAGTTTGGCAGCACAGTGGCTCTGGAGTCAGAAGAACTGGGTTCAAATTCTGCCTCTGATACTTACTGGATGATCTTGGGTAAGTCACAATCTTTTTGGGCTTCAGTTTCCTTATTTGTAAAATTAGGGGATTAGATTAGATGGGTCTCTGAGTTTCCTTCCATTTCTACATCTATGAATCTATGATGTTTCAAGCTGTAGCAAAATAGGATCAGTTTCAGTTTAGTATACTGTGATGATCTGTAAAGCCAACACATAATTTTTGCTTTCAGGTTGGCTAATAATAATGAATATATTATACATTATGGTGTTGTACTATTGTGTTGTGTGGATATTATAATTCTATGGTTTGGGGTCACAGTAAAAGAAGATGTCTTTGTTTCTTCAATTTCCAGAGGTGATAGATAGAAAGGAAAGGGATAAATATCCAGTAAAAGCAATGGAAGAAAGTAAGTAACACACTGGTCCTGGAGGAAGAAGTCAAAACAGTACTTTTCTACTCTCACTCCAGAGCTCTTTTGAAGTCCTCTTGATCACCAATCCAAATTATGTTGGCTATATGCCTACCTCCAGGTCATTCTTTCTTCCTTTCTCAAGGAATTCAATACTTTGCTCACCATCATCCTCTCCTACCCAAATCCGCCCTTATCCTAGGGGACTTTAATATCCCTTTAGATCAGAGGTTCAACAAACCTCAAGGAGTTCACAGATAGATTTCAGAGGGTCAGTGAACTTAGATGAAAATGATTATATTTTTATTTTAATTAACTGTTGGTTTCCTTTGAAATCATATATAACTTTTTTATGCATTTAAAAACACTATTTGAGAAATAGATCTGTAGGCTTCAACATTATCTATTGTCATGTCCATGACACAAGAGTGATTAAAAACTTAAATGCTCCCTCAAATTCCTTGACTTCCCAATTCCTCAGCCCCCTTAAACTTTTGACCTCCTGCTTCACTCCATCTTGGCCATATATAGGGATGAACATACTAGATCTCACCATTATACATACACACTCCATTTCTCTATTTAGAAACTGCTGTGGGAGATCCATAGGTGTTACACATTGCATATGTATTCAGAGTTTTTCTATGTATTGATCAGTTGTGTTGATCTTTTTTTCTCTAAAAAAATTGGCTCTCTGAGATGAGGAGGGAGGGATACTTAGAAAACTATGGTGACATAAGAAACAGAAATCAATAAAAACATATAAAAAAGAAACTCTGATATTCACTCATTTATCATATCCTATCATTATACTTCTTACTATGCTTCACTCCTCCTCCATCTGTTCTTTGCCTTATAAAGATCTCTGTTACCTTTATCTTTCAGTACTTTACTGTTCTAACTTCACTTTCCATCCTCTCTGGTGTCACTCCAATAGTTAGCTTTTTTTTTTTTTTTTTGCTATGATTCCCTCTGCTCTGGAATATTCTGCCCTTTTATTTTATTTCTATTCTTCTCTTGCCAAAGTCAGCATTAGATTGCTTCTACAATTTGCCTTCTCTGCTCCTACTCATGAGATACTAAACAAATCTCCCTAGAAGTTTATTCTTACAACCATCATGACTGGTCTTTATTGCAGTAAGGCATTCATTTTATGCCTCCATAATTGATGTCTTATCACTCTTCACAGAAGCTATTAAAAAAAATTATCTTCCCTTCTCAAGCACCCAACACTTCCACCTCCCTTCTCTCTCTCCATTGAGTACCTTGCCTCTTACTTTACTGAAAAAAAAACCAAAACAAAAACCAACTGAAATTAAGGACCAGCAAAACAAAAATTTTAAAGCATCTAAGACTGAGTTATGATGGGGAAATTTAAGGAAAAATTATAGTGAGTCATTTTCCCGGCTCAGGTCATCTTAGGAAGACACAGAAAGGTGTGAGACCAGGAGCCAAGATGGCAGAGTAAAAAGGTCGGGTGCTCTTACCCTCCCCTATCAACCTCTGAAAGCCCAGAAAATATCACCCCTAGGAAAAACCCTGGAACAGCTGAACTAGAAGCAGCAGCAGTGCAGTAGCCCAGGTAGCTTGAGGGATTAATGGGAAAGGCCCCTCTAGCACTGGCGAAGGGGAGCAGTATGGAACAGGAGGTGTTCCAGCAAGGTAGTGGAAAGCCCTATTTTAGCACACCAGGAGGAGATCCTGAAACCCAGGTGGTGGAGCAGGCAAACACCAACACCTGGACCTCCCAGTGCCTCAGTGAGGACGGAACAGGTGGAAATCAGCTCAGAAAACCACCAGGTGCCTCGGCATTCTATAGCAAACAGGTCTCCCCAGTGCCTCAGCAAAAATAGGGGAAGCAGCACTACAAAGGGCCCCAGGTATATAAATAACCTGCAACATCCATCTGAAAGGAGCTGAAGAAAGCGAAAGGAAAGGAAAAGCAGGCAACCTAGAGTTGCCCTAGAGTTCCAACCTTGCTGATTCCAGCCTAACACTGGGTAAGCTTCCAGAACCCTATAGCCTCCAACTGCCAACATCGGAGGCCCCAGTACACAAAGTCAGTGACCAAGACATAGGCTCCCAACACAAGAAGCTTGGATCAGTGCCCTCTGCTCCCCAGCAGGAGAGCTCAATCTCTTTAAAAGCCAGGGAATAAGGAAACACCATGAGCAAAAAGAAAATGTACCACAGATTCATATTATGAGAACAGTGAAGATCAAGGCAGAAATTCTGAAGAGGACAACAAACCCACATCTGCAACCTCAAAAGGGAATATGAACTGCTCTGAAGCCCAAAAAGCCTTCTTAGAAGAGCTCAAGAAGGATTTTAAAAGTCAAATGAGAGAGGCAGAAGAACCCTTAAAAAAATACAATTGGCCAACTGGAAAAAAAGTGCACTGAAGAAAACAAGTCCCTAAAAAATACAATTGGCCAAATGGGAAAGGAGATACAAAATCTAATTGAAGAAAACAATTTGTTAAAAATTAGAATCGGGCAAATGGAAGCCAATGACTCTATGAGAAGGCGAGAATCAGTCAAACAGAAACAAAAAAAAAAGAAAAAATGGATGAAAACGTAAAATACCTCATTGGTAAAAACAACTGACCTGGAAAATCGATCCTGGAGAGACAATTTAAAAATTATTAGTCTACCTGAAAATAACAATGAAAAAAAGAGCCTGGACAGTATCTTTCAGGAAATCATAAAGGATAACTGCCCTGAGGTCCTAGAACTAGAGGGTAAAATAGCCATAGAAAGAATCCACCGATCACCTCCTAAAAGAGATCCCAAATTGAAAATGTCAAGAAATATAGTAGCCAAATTCCAAAATTACCAGGTCAAAGAGAAAATACTGCAAGCAGCCAGAAAGAAACAATTTAAATATCATGGAACCCCAGTCAGGATTACACAGGACCTTGCAGTTTCTACATTAAAAGACTGTAGGGCATGGAACATGATGTTCTGTAAGGTAAAGGAGCTTGGATTACAACCAAGGATCAACTATCTAGTGAAAATAAGCATAATCTTTCAGAGGAGGAGATGGATATTCAACGAAATAGGGGACTTCCAAACCTTCCTGATAAAAAGACCAGAGCTCAACAGAAAATTTGATCTTCAAGTACAAGACTCAAGAGAGACATAAAAAGATAAACGGGACAGAAAGATGCAATATGTTGTTAATAAGGGCAAACTGTTTACATCCCTACAAGGGAAGATGTATTGTTATTACACCATGTTAAAGGAGTATACATAAAGGGGGTGGATATAAGTTGACTGTGATGTAATGATTTAAAAAAAATCTAATCAAGTGGGTTAAATAGATCCAAGTAAGTGGATTAATCTGATGTAAGAAAATTTACTGAGAAAGGAGGAGGCAGACAAGGGTAAATTATATTACAGGAAAAGACACAAAAACCTATTACAGCAGAGAGAAAGAAGGGAGGGAGATGAGCACTGTTTGATCCTTACTCTCATCAGATTTGGTTCAAGAAGGGAATAACATAATCAATTAGGTATAGAAATCTAACTTGCCCTATAGGTAATAGGAGGGAAAAGAGGAAAGAAAAGGGAAGGGTGATAGAAGGGAGGGAAGAAGCAGTAAGGGTAAAGGGGATGAAAAGAGAAAGGGCTAATAGAAGGGAAGAAGGACTGAGGGAGGTGGTGATCAAAAGCAAAACACTAGTGAGGAAGGAAAAGGAGAAAGGAGAAAGAAAAGCATAAACAGGAAGGGAAAAGGATGGAGAGAAAGATACAGACAGTAATCATAACTATGAATGTGAATGGGATGAACTCTCCCATAAAATGGAAGCAGATAGCAGAATGGATTAAAAACCATAATCCTACAATATGTTGCTCACAGGAAACATATTTGAAACAGAGGGACACACACAGGGTAAAGGTTAAAGGCTAGAGTAGAATATATTATGCTTCAGCTGAAGTAAAAAAAGCAGGGTTAGCAATCCTGATCTCAGACAAAGCAAAAGCAAAAATTGATCTTATCAAAAGAGATAAGGAAGGAAATTACATCCTGCTAAAAGGCACCATAGACAATGAAGTAATATCATTAGTAAACATATATGCACCAAATGGTATAGCATCCAGATTCGTAGAGGAGAAGTTCAGGGAATTACAGGAAGAAATAGACAACAAAACTATACTAGTGGGGAACCTCAACCTCCCCCTCTCTGAACTAGATAAATGTAACTACAAAATAAACAAGAAAGAAGTTAAGGAGGTGAACAGAACATTAGAAAAGTTAGTATGATAGACCTCTGGAGAAAACTGAATGGGGATAGAAAGGAATATACTTTTTTCTCGGCGGTACATAGCACATAAACAAAAATTGACCATGTACTAGGGCATAAAAACTTCACAATCCAATGCAGAAAGGCAGAAATATTAAATGCATCCTTTTCAGATCATGATACAATAAAAATTATATGTAATAAAGGGCCATGGAAAGATAGAATAAAACAGAATTGGAAACTAAATAATCTAATCCTAAAAAATGACTGGGTCAAACAACAAATCATAGAAACAGTCAATAACTTCATTCAGGAGAATGACAATAATAAGACAACATACCAAAACTTATGGGATACAGCGAAAGCAGTTCTTAGGGGAAATTTTATGTCTCTAAATGCTTACATAAATAAAATAGAAAAAGAAGAGATCAATGAATTGGGCATACAACTAAAAAAATTAGAAAAAGAACAAATTAAAAATCCTCAATTAAACACCAAATTAGAAATATTGAAAACCAGAGGAAAAATTAATAAAATTGAAATTAAGAAAACTATTGAACTAACAAATAAAACTAAGAGCTGGTTTTATGAAAAAAAAAACAATAAAATAGATAAATCTTTGGTTAATTTAATTAAAAAAAGAAGAAAACCAAATTACTAGTATCAAGAATGAAAAGGGTGAAGCTACCACCAAGGAAGAGGAAGTTAAAACAATAATTAGAAACTATTTTGCCCAACTGTATGCCAATAAATTTGACAATCTTAATGAAATGGATACATATTTATAAAAATATAAATTGCCCAGATTAACAGAAGAGGAAGTAAAATACTTAAATAACCCCATCTCAGAAAAAGAAATTGAACAAGCCATTGATGAACTCCTAGGAAAAAAATCTCCAGGGCCAGATGGATTTACATGTGAATTCTATCAAACATTTAAAGAACAATTAATTCCAATACTACATAGACTATTTGGGAAAACAGGTGAAGAAGGAGTCTCACCAAATTCTTTTTATGATACAAATATGGTGCTGATACCTAAATCAGGAAGAGTTAAAACAGAGAAAGAAAATTATGGACCGATTTCTCTAATGAATATAGATGCAAAAATTTTAAATAAAATACTAGCAAATAGATGACAGCAACTTATCACACGAATAATACAATATGACCAGGTAGGATTTATACCAGGAATGCAGGGCTGATTCAATATTAGGAAAATTATCAGCATAATTGATCATATCAACAGCAAAACTAACAGAAACCACATTATCATCTCAACAGATGCAGAAAAAGCTTTTGACAAAATACAACAACTATTCCTATTAAAAACTCTAGAGAGAATAGGAATAAATGGAGTCTTCCTTAAAGTAATAAATAGCATCTACCTAAAACCTTCAGCAAGCTTCATATATAATGGGGACAAGCTAGAAGCATTTCCAATGAGATCGGGGGTGAAAACAAGGATGTCCATTATCACCACTGTTGTTCAATGTCGTACTGGAAACCTTAGCTTTAGCAATAAGAGAAGAAAAAGAAATTGAAGGTATTAGAATAGGCAAAGAAGAAACAAAACTGTCACTCTTTGCAGATGACATGATGATATATACTTAGAGAATCAAGTAAAAAACTACTTGAAATAATAAACAACTTTAGCAAAGTTGCAGGCTATAAAATAAAACCCACATAAATCATGGGTATTTCTATATATTACCAACAAAGCCCAACCGCAAGGATAGAAAGAGAATTCCATTTAAACTTACTATAGACATTATAAAATATTTAGGTGTCTACCTCCCGAAACAAAGCCAGGAACTATGTGGACACAATTACAAAACACTTTTGACACAAATAAAGTCAGATCTAAATAATTGGAAAAACATGAGTTGCTCATGGGTAGGCCGAGCTAATACAATAAAAATGACAATTCTACCTAAGCTAATTGACTTATTCAGTGCTATACCAATCAAACTACCAAAAATTATTTTATAGAGTTAGAAAAAATAATAACAAGATTCATTTGGAAGAACAAAAGGTCCAGAATATCAAGGGAACTAATGAAAAGAAATGCAGGGGAAGGTGGCCTAGCCATTCCAGATATTAAATTGTATTATAAAGCAGCAATCATCAAAGCTGCTTGGTACTGGCTAAGAAATAGAGTGGTGGATCAATGGAATAGGTTAAGTATGCAAGACTGAATAGTCAATGACTATAGTAATCTATTATTTGATAAACCCAAAGACCCCAGCTTCTGCGATATGAACCCACTCTGAAAAAAAAAAAAAACTTCTGGGAAAACTGGAAAAGAGTATGGCAGAAACTAGGCATTGATCAAAATCTCACACCACATGCCAAAATAAAGTCAAAACAGGTTCATGATTTAGATATAAAGGCTGATACTGTAAGCAAACTGGGAGAGCAAGGAATAGTTTACCCATCAAATTTACGGAGAACAGAAGAATTCATGACCAAACAGGAGATAGAGAACATTATGAAGAGCAAAATGGATAACTTTGTTTACGTTAAATTGAAATATTTTTGCACAAAGCCAATGCAACTAAGACTAGAAGGAATGTAGAAAATTGGGAAAGAATTTTTACAACCAGTCTCTCTGATAAGGGCCTCATCTCTAAAATATATAGAGAATTAAGTCAAATTTATAAGAATACAAGTCATTCCCCAATTGATAAATGATCAAAGGATATGAACAGGCAGTTCTCAGATGAAGAAATTAAAGCCATCTATAGTCATATGAAAAAATGCTCTAAATCACTACTGATGAGAAAAATGCAAATCAAAACAACTCTGAGGTACCACATCATACCTACAAGATTGGCCAAGATGACAAAACAAGAAAATGATAAATGTGGAGAAGATGTGGGAAAATTGGAACACTAATGCACTGTTAATGGAGTTGTGAAATGATCCAACCATTTGGGACAGCAATTTGGAACTATGCCCAAAGGGCTATAAAAATGTGCATTATTGACCCAGCAATAGCACTTCTAGGGCTATATCCCAAAGAGATCATACAAATGGGAAAAAGACTCACATGTACAAAAATATTTATAGCAGCTCTTTTAGTGGTGGCAAAGAATTGGAAATTGAGAGGATGCCCATCAATTGGGGAATGGCTGAACAAGCTGTGGTATATGAATGTGATGGAATACTATTGTGCTATAAGAAATGATGAACAGTTTGACTTCAGAAAAACCTGGAAAGACTTGTATGGTCTGATGCTGAGTGAAGTGAGCAGAACCAAGAGAATGTTGTACACAATGAACGTTGTGATGACTAATATTGATAAACTTAACCCTTTCCAGCAATACAAGGATCTAAGACATCTCCAAAGGCCTCGTGATGGAAAATGCTATCCACATCCAAAGAAAGAACTATGAAGTTTGAATGCAGAAGGAAGCATACTATTTGCTGTTTCTTTTTCTTCTGTTGAGTTTTGTTTCATCTTTCTGGTGGTTCCTCCTATTAGTTCTAATTCTTACTTACAACATCACTAATGTGAAAATATGTCTCATAGGAATGTATATGTATAGCCTATATCAGATTGTGCACTGTCTTGGGGAGAGTGGTGGGAAGGGGGAGAAAAATTTTAAACTCAAAAGCATATGGAAGTGATTGTTGATAAATCTAAATAAATTAAAAAATAAACAAAGAAAGGTGTGTGAGCACTAAGGAGAGAGTCTAACAAGGAAGGCACAGCAAAATAACCTTTTAGCCCAGGGATTTAACTGGTCCTATAACCGTATACTACAGAAAGCAGCAATTGCAAATCTGGTAAGCACGGGCGTGATGCTACTCAGCAAGTAGGAACAGGGGCCAATTGACAGTTCTGCTGCTCTGACAACAGAGCTGGGTCACTGAGCCAGGGTGGACTGAGCAGAGTAACCGTGGCTGCTTACTAGGACAAGGAGTGGTCATAAGCCTGAGGCTGAGTGCTGGGAAAAGAGTAGGAAAAGAAGTGAGCAGTAGGTATGTGGTTCTGACCCCAGAACTGGATCTAGGATTCAGTCTCCTGTTTTTACTGAGGCTTATAGCTGAGCAACCAGAGTAGGGAGCTAAGACCAAGGGGTAACTAGCAGTTCTGTCACTGAACCTTCTTCCAGGAGGTGAACAGAGGCTGTCTACTGGAGCACCAAGTGGGGTTAAGACAACAATTAGGTCAGGAGTTTGTAAAGTTCATACCAGAAAGGCAACTACGAGATTTTGCCCTAGAACAGATCACTTTGCGCACACTGCAAGTTTGCAGGTCCCTGGTATGAGCTACCCCTGAGATTCTTGAAGGACAAAGCACTCAAGAGAAAGCAACATGACCCAAGAAAATAGAAACCAGGGACAAATAGGGCCCAGAAATCCCTCCACAAGTTCACAGAGCCTGGCCCTGACACAAAGTTGCAATTTGGGAAGTAAGGCTGGAAGAATGAAATAAACAAAAAGACTCCCATGATAAAGAGTTATTATAATGTCTGGAATACAAAACACAAACCTAGAAGAAGAGAATGACTCTAAATATCTATAAGTAAAGCCTCATAGAAAAACACAGCTTGGTCACAATGTCAACTAGAAAAAATGAAACAAGTGTTTAAAAATATTACCAGCAAACAGGGATTTGCCTTTTCTTTCTCTTTTTGCTAAGCAATGGGGTTGCCCAAGGTCACACAGCTGGTAAGTATCAAGTGTCTGAGGCCTATTTTGAACTCAGGTCCTCCTGACTCCATGGCTGGTGCTCTATCCATTGCGCCGCCTAGCTGCCCCGGGGTTTGCCTTTCTTTACACCTTTAATTTCTTTCTCTTGTTTTATTGTTTTTGCTAGCATTTCTAAAAACTAACAAATAAAAGAGGAAAGCAAACATCATTACTTTAAACCTGAATTTATTAAGAAAGTTTCTAGTGCAGTGGTTTCCAAACTTTTTGGTCTCAGGACCCCTTTACACTCTAAAATTTACTGAGGACCCTAAAGAGTCTTTGTTTAGGTAGGTTATATCTGTCAATATTTACTATATTAAAAATTAAAACATCTTAATATTATTACTAGCTGTATGACCCAGGGCAAGTCACTTAACCCTGTTTGCTTTAGTTTCCTCATCCATAAAATGAGCTGGAGAAGGAAATGGCAAAACACTCCAGTATCTTTCCCAAGAAAACCCCAAACAGTGTCATGAAGAGTCAGATACAACTTAAAAGACAGAATACAACAAAGTATCATTATGAAATTTAGCATAGATGAGTTCTATAGTTCGTCCATTTTGGGGGAAATGTTTAAACAAACTGTGGTACGTAGATGCAATGGAATACCAATATCCTATAGTAAACAACAAATATGATACAGAGAAGCAAGGAATCAAGAGCTTTTAGATCAAAGAGAAAGTACTGTAAACAGCTAGAAAGAGTTCATGCACCAAAGATTCACAGTCAGGATTTCACAACAATTAGAAGATGGCACTATAAAAGAACAGAATATGGAATATGATATTCCAAAACATAAAAGATGAAGGCTTATAACTATGAATAACTCATCTATTGAAACTGCAAAAAAAATCTTACAGGGGGCGAAAATGGACCTTTAATGAAACAGAGGACTCCCAAACTATCCTGATAAAAAGATGAGACCTAAGTAGAAACTTTGAAATACAAACACAAAAGTCAAGAGAAACAGAAAATGGTAAACATGAACAAGAAATCAGAAGGGACTAAACAATGATTAAGTATTTAAATTCAAATTATAGTAAGTATTTACTATTCAAAATATAGTAGGAGTTACAGAGAGAGTTTCATAAGACAGACAGTCTGGGAATTATTTTCTTAGGTTTTATTTTATTTTTATGATCTTAGAAGATGAAATAAAGGGGAAAAAAGGAATGCGAGGGGAAGGAAGGATGATGGAGCATATCTCCTATAACTGGGGTGTACAAGTAGAAGATAATATACGAAGAAGATCAGGCGAGTAGAAAGGGTGACACTTAAATCTCACTTTCTTCTGAAGCAGCCAAAAGAGGTTAAATTATTTAAATCAACAGGGAAATAGGAATGGGGAGAGAAAAGAGGAAGGAATAAGAAGGAGGTTAAATTAAGGGAGGAATCAGTCAAAAGTAAAACAAACTCTAAGCCTGAGGGGTTAATCATGAAGAGGTATATAAAAGAAAAGAATGAATGGGTAAGAACTTGTGATTAGAGTCTGAAGTGAGGAAAGGGAACTGCAATAAGAGAGGAGGAGAAGATGATTGCATCAAGTATACAGCCCTTGGTGCTAAGCACCCTTCATCTCTCTCTTGCCACACTCGTCTTCTTTGTAAAGAGGGGCCAAGAAGAAAAGAAAGGAAAAAGTATTAGAGAAAAGTATGAATAGAAATATACAAATGCAAATGTGAGTATGATGAGCTCACCCATAAAATGTAAGAGGACAGCAGAATGGATTAGAAATCAGAATCCAGGGGCAGCAGGGTGGCACAGTGGATAGAACACCGATCTTGGAGTCAGGAGGACCCGAGTTCAAATCCGACCTCAGACACATAACATTCACTAGCTGTGTGATTCTGGGCAAGTCACTTAACCCCAACTGCCTTATATGAAAAAAAAAAAAAGAAAGCAGAATCCAACAATATGTTTTTTACACAAAACACACTTGAGACATAAAGATTCTTAGAGATTTAAAATAAAATGGCTAGAGCAAAATCTCTGATACTTCAGAAAAACTAAAAAAAAAAAATCAGGGGTAACAATCATAACCTTAGACAAAGCAACAGCAATTACATTTGATTAAATAAGATAAACAGGGAAACTACGTTATAGGGAAAGTCACCACAGACCATAAATTATGTTTTGTTGTTTGTTTGTTTTTTCAGGCAATTGGGGTTAAGTGACTTGCCCAGGGTCACACAGCTAGTAAGTGTCAAGTATTTGGTCTTGACAGGATTTGAACTCAGGTCCTCCTGACTTCAGGGCTGGTGCTCTATCCACTGCGCCATCTAGCTGCCCCCATTTTTTTCCCACAGACCATAAATTAATATCAATAATTGACACAGATGCTTCGAATGGCATAACATCTAAATAAAAAAAAAAGTTAAATGTGTTAAAGGGAAGAATAGACAATAAACCTATAGTACTGAGGGACTTCATTGTATCCCTTTAGGACATAAACAAATATAACAAAAATTATACAAAAAAGAAGTTAAGAACCTAAGTAAAATTACTGAAAAATTAGAATGATAAACCTTTTGTGATTATTTTACATTTTTCAGCTGTGCATGGTACCATGACAAAATGTAACATATTAAAATAAAAAAAATCAGAAACAAATACAGAAAAAAGAAATATCAAATACATCTTCTGACTCCAATGGAATAAAAATTATATTCTATAAAAAGTCAATGAAGAAAAGATTAAAAATTAAACAGAGAAGAGTTGAGATAATATTGGTAGAGCAGAAGTTAGCAATGCAGATAAGCTCTCATCTACAATTCCTCCAAATAGATCTATAAAATCACCAGAACAAATCCTAATGGAGATATCCAGAAAAAAACAGAGTGAGTCCTTCATCTGGCCCAGATTGGCCCAGGGAGAAAAACAGGTCTATAGATAAGGGGACGGGGTTGGGACAGGAACATGTGGCATGTAGCATGTAGAGCACCCCATTGTCCAGGGAGCAGCTGCACATCAACACAAAAGGAGGTCCCAGATTTATGCCAGGGCACCCCTAGGCCCATATCGGGGCACTGCAACAGGTAGTATCACAACCCAGTTCTGGGTCACAGATCAAGGGTGGAGTGAAAAGAGAACCTTGTACAATATAGGGAGGCCCTGGGCAGTGTACCAAGAAAGGAAGTTCAGAAGCTAGCAACAGCAGCAGTAATATGGCTCAGACCTAAGGTGCAAAGCAGGATCTAAAGCATCTAGGGGAGCTGGAAGAATAACTAAGGCAGGAAAGACATCCAGACCAAAGTGAAGTCTCTAGTTCTGCCACTTTGAATCGACAGAGCTTTCCATCTGGCTGACACTGAGTCTATCAGCATTCTACTCTTTCACAGACTCAAAGACAGGTCAGAAACCTGCAGAACTAAAACCAGGTGGACAGCATTCAAACTTTGCCTTGGATTAGACGCCTTTGGGAACACTGAAAGCTTGCAATTCTCCAGCCTGTCCTTGAGATCCTAGATAGAATAACGAAACAGTCAACACCCCAAGAGAGCAGTAACAGGCCCAGCACCAGACATTCCCTTCAGAAGTATGGCTGAACCTAGTTCTAACATGCCTGAAGTCAGGTGGTAGGCTGGATGTATGGGCAAACAAAAAATGAACCACACCATAATGGTGTAAAGGAAGCTCAATACACAAACTAAGAAGAGAATGACCCCAAAATATGTACAAGCAAAGCCTCAAAAAAAAAAAAAACCCACAGCTTGGACACAAACTCAACAAGAATTCCTGGAAGAGATGAAGTAAGAGTTTAAAAAGTCTTAAAATATTTTTTAAGTGGGATGAGAGCATGAGGAAAAAATGGAAAATAAATGAGAGTTATGGAAGAAAGAATCAGAAAGGGAATTAATAATTTGGCACAGTAGGTACAAAACCTTGCTCAAGAAATAAATGCCTTGAAAATTCAAACAGACTAGATGGAAGCTAGTGAGAGAATGAGGCAACAAGAAATATGAAAACAAGGTTGAAAGGATGAAAAATAGAAGAAAATATAAAATAGTTCAGAGCAAAAACAAGTTACCTGGAAAATGGATAGAAGAGAAAACATTTAAGAATCAATGAACTACTAGAAGCCTTCCCAATAAGATCAGGGGTGAAGCAAGGATGCCCATTATCATCACTATTATTCAACACAGTTCTAGAAATGCTAGCTATAGCAGTATGAGAAGAATAAGAAATCAAAAGAATTGGAATAGACAATGAGGAAATAAAACTATCTTTGCAGATGATATGATGGTATAATATTGGCTAATATGACTGAAAAGGAAAATGACAAATATTGCATGGGATGTTGGAAAGTTGGGACAGTAATGTACTGTTCATGCAGTTGTGAACTGATGCAACCATTTTAGAAAGCAATTTGGAACTATGTTGAAAGGGCTATAAAACTGTGTATGCCCTTTGACTCAGCGACACTACTACTAGATCTGCATCCCAAAGAGATAAAAAGCAAGAAAAGGAAAAAGACTTACATGTACAAAAATATTTATTGCAACTCTTTTTTGTGGTGGCAAGGAATTGGAAAATGAGGGGAATCCGTCCATCAACTGAGGAATGGTTGAACAAATTGTGCTATATGATTGTGATGGAATACTACTGTGCTATAAGAAATGATGAGCAGGATGCTTTTGGGAAAACCTGGGA
Source organism: Vombatus ursinus (assembly GCF_900497805.2). Taxonomy (NCBI): domain Eukaryota; kingdom Metazoa; phylum Chordata; class Mammalia; order Diprotodontia; family Vombatidae; genus Vombatus; species Vombatus ursinus. Next base: position 8,078,527 of record NW_020954585.1, read on the forward strand.
AGACTTACGTGAACTGTTGCAAAGTTAAGTGAGCAGAACCAAGAGAACATTGTGAACAGTAACAGCAGTATTGTAAGATGATCAACTGTGAATATCTTAGCTGTTTTCGGCAATACAATGACTCGACAAAATTCCAAAGGACTTATGATGAAAAATGCTATCTACCTCCAGAGAAAGAACCAGAGTCTGGATGCTGATTGAAGTGTGCTTTTTAAAAATTTTCTTTATTTTTCTCTCTTTTTTGGTCTGTTTTGCAACATAGCTAATATGGAAATATGGCTAATTCTGCGTAACTGCATGTGTATAATCAATATCAAGTTACTTGCCTTCTCTATGAGGGAGGGAGAGAATTTGGAACTGAAAATTAAAAATAAAGATTAAAAATTGCTTTTACATGTAATTGGAAAAAATAAAATATAAAAAATTTTGAAGATAAAATGTAATTGTGACATTTTTAACAGTATAAATAAAATACAATAAAATAAAAAGACTAAGTAACTTAATTCTAACAAAATAGTAGGTCTAAGAAAAAATTATAGAAACAATAGGTAATTTTATTAAACATAATTACAATGAGACAACATACCAAAATTTTTGGGATGTGGTCAAAGCAAGTCTGCAGAGGGAATTTATATCTTCAAACACTTTCATCAACAAAAAAGAGAATGAAGAGATTAATGAATTAGGCATACAAACTAAAAAAATCTAGGAAACTCATATTAAAAAACTCAAACACCAAAACAGAAATTCTAAAAATCAAAGAAGAAATGAACAAAAGTGCAATTTTTAAAAATCAGTGAATTATTAAATAAAATAAGGAGCTGTTTTTAATTTGCTTTAAGGGCAATGAAACTCTTTGGAACCCAATTACGAATCACTTTATTTATTTATGCAATCTTCAATGGCATTCTCTTTTCTTCTCATTTATTTAGTCATTCTTCCCCTACTCTCTTTTAAAAAAAACTACCAGAAGATGTTATACAAAGGAGAGGAGTTAAAATGCATATCAGTCAATTTTTATTCTTCTTAAAGTTGATATCTTGGGGTAGGAGAAGCTTATTCAAAAGACACTTGAAACACATCTACAATTCTGACTACCAATGTTTTATCTATTCCATTAGAATAAGTTATTAAAAGTTAAATATATTTTTTAGAAAAGCAGTGAGATAAGCAATTAGCCAACTTGATTTTTTAAAAAGAAAAGAGAAAATCAAATTAGTAGTATCAAAAATGAAAAAGGAGAAATTACAACCATTAAAGAATAAAGAAACTTGTTTATAAACCATTTAGCCTAACAATATGTCAGTAAAACTGACAAATAAATAGATGTATATTAATGAAAATATAGAATACCCAACTGTAGCAGAATAAGAAAGGCATAATTTAAATCACCCAAGCCTAGAAAAATAATTTGAACAAGCCCAAATATGAATTTCCAAAGAAAACTGTCCAGGACCAAACATTCAATGAAAAGTAAGTTTCAAGAGTACATAAACTGTTTGCTAAAACAGGAAAAAAAAAAGGAATCTTACCAAATTCCTTCTACAATACAAATACAGTCCTGACAACTAATCCAGGGGGAATTAAAACAGAGAAATAAAACTATAAACTAAAATCCTGATTGACTATTGATGCAGAGAAGAATCAAGATGGTATAATAGCAGGAAGAACTGTAGTCTAGCTCATCCACCAAACCTCTTGCACAAAGACCTAGAAAACACACCAGACTGAATCCTGATCAGGAAATCCAGGCAAAAAAATTCAGTGAGTCGTTTTTCCAGCATAGGTTGGCATATAGAGCCAGAGATTTCTGGGGCCACTGAGGATGATGTCTTGCCAGGTGTTTACCTCACAGAGTATTCCAGTGCCCAGGGACCAGAAGAGGACCAACCTGTTAATCATAGCATGAAGCACTAGAGCAGGATCATCATGTCCAAAGTCAAGAAGTAGGGTACAAGAATGAAACTGCAGATCACACATGATTTAACAGTTATCACCATAACGGAGTGGAAAGCTTTGAACATAACATTCCAGAAGGCAAAGAATATAGGCTTATAACCAAGAATAACTTAACCAACAAAATAGAGCATAACATGGACCTCTAAGGAAATGAAGGACTTCTAATCATTCCTGATGAAAAGACCAGAGCTGCTTAGAAACTTTGAAATGTAAAGATAGGAGTAAAGAGAAACAAACAAATGTAAACATGAATAAATAATCCTAAGGAACTAAACAGGGTTCAATTGTTTAGATTTTTATATGGAGAGTTATGAAGGCAGGACATACCTTCATAATTCTATTATTATCAGGGGCAATAGAGTCTAATTACATAGGTCTGGGAATTATTCCATTGTTACGTTTTGATGATCTTATAAGAAGAATGCAAAATGAAAGGAAGAGAAATGAACTGGGATTGGGGAAAGGAAGAGGAAGAATGAGAAAAATTATCTCACATAAAGAGGATATAGAAGTAGAAGTTGATACCACAAGGAGCAGGATGTGGAGGTAGCAGGCAATACTTGAATCTCACTGTCCCCTGAATTTGTTAAAGGAAAAAAGAATACACATTCATACACAGTCGGATGCAGAAATACATTTCAACCAACAGGGAAACAGGAGGGAAAGGGGTTAAGAAAAATGGGAGGAAGAAGAGGGAAGACAGATAAAAGGAGTCAAAAACAAAATAGACTTTTAAAGAAATGGCAGAAACAGAGAAGGAAAAGCATAAGAGAACAAAATGTAGGGAAATACATATTTAAAAATTATAACTGTGAATGAAATGAACTTGCCCATAAAATAGAAGAGAATAGCAGAATTTATAAGAAACCAGAATCCAACCACACATTATTTACACGAAATATACTTGCAACTAAAAGATACATACAGAGTTAAAATAAGGGGCTGGAGCAAAATCTATTATGCTTCAATTAAAATAAAAACAGCAGGGATAGTAACCATAATCTCAGGCAAAGAAACAGTAAAAATAGATCTAATTAAAAGAGATAAAGATAACTACATTTTTCTGAAAGGTACCATAGATAATGATTAGTATCAATACTAAGCATACATGTACCAGATGGATTTACAAGTTAATTGTACTAAACTTTTAAAGAATAATAAATTCAAATACTATAAAATGGTCCTACTAAATCCCTTCTATGACACAAAAACCTAAGAGTCAAGACAGAGAAAGAAAATTAATACCCTTAATAAATATTTCCTTAATATAAAGTAGTATCAATCTAAAACTGAGAGCCAAAATTGATGTACAGTGATGATAAGCTAGAGGCCTTTACAGTAAAATCAAGAATAAAGCAAAGTTGGCCATTATCACCATTACTATTCAATATAGTACTAGAAATGCTACTTATAAGATCAAGAAATTGAAGAACTAAGCACAGGCTAGGAGGAAACAAAATTATTACATTTTGTAGAAGATAAAATGATTTACTTTTAGAATTCTAAAGTGTCAACTCAAAAAGCTAACTGAAATAAGTAACAGCTCCAGCAATGTTTCATAAAACAAACCTGCATAAATTATCAGAATTTATGTATATTACCAACAAAACCCAACAGGAAGAAAGAGAGAAATTCCATTTAAAACTGAATAAAATACTTGGTAAACACATGTATAGGAACTTCATGAATACAACTACAAAATACTCTTTAAACAAATACAGATCTACCATTGGAGAAGTACCAATTACAAATGGGTAGGCCAACCCAGAATAATAAAAATGACAGTACTACCTAACTAAATTAACTTATTCTATGTCATATCAGTCAAACTACCAAAGGTTTCCTTTGCAGAGCTAGTAAAATAATCAAATTCATCTGGAAGAATATCAAGAATCTCAAGGGAATGAGTAAATAAAAGAGGGAGGGAAGGAGGCCAAGTAATAATAGATCTCAAGTGATATTACAAAGCTATAATCAAAATAATTTGGTACTGACTAAGAAATAGAGAGGTGGAACAGATTAGGTACAAAAGATGCAGAAGCAAATGATAACATTATCTAATGATAATGATAACAGTGTCTAATGATTCAAAGATCTCAATTAATGTGTTAAAAAAATCAGTATTCAATAAAAACTACTGGAAAAATTGGAAAGCAATCTGGTAGAAATTAGGTATAGATCTATACCTCCCACTATATGCTAAGATAATATCCAAATGGATATATGACTTAAATATAAAGGGTAACATTATAAATAAATTAGAGCATGGAAGAAATTACCTGCCTGATTGATGAACAGGGAGAGAGTTCATGACCAAACAAGGGAGCAAGAGGGACAAAGAAAGTAAAATAGGCAATTTTTATAAATTTTCTGCACAAGAAAAGCAAAGCAAAGCAGCTAAAGTTAGAAAAGAAGTAGGTAAACAGGGAGAAGAGGTGGAATCTCTGTAGCCATTATCTCTGATAATTATCTCATTTCTTAGGTATGTATCTATATCTATTTATCTAGAACTAAGTCAAATTTATAAGAATAAGAGCCATTCATCAACTGATAAATGATCAAAGGATATGAAGTTTTCTAAGGAAGAATTCCAAAGTATCAATAGCCATGATAAAAAAAATGCCCTAAATACTAATTAGAGAAATGCAAATTAAACCAATTCTAAAGTTCTACCTCACACCCATCAGATTTGCAAAGTTGACAGAAAAGGAAAATGACAAATGCTGGAAGGGTTCCAGGAAAACAACCACTATTTGGAGGCACTGTGAACAGTTCCAGTTATTCTAGAAAGCAATTTGAACTTAAGTCCAAAAAGGTATTAAACTGGGTATATCCTTTGACCTAGAAATATCACTATTATACCAGGTCTATATCCCGAAAAGGTCAAAGAAAAAGCAAAAGGACCTAAACGTACACAAATATTTATAGTAGCTCTTTTGTGGTGGCAAAGAACTGGAAATTGAGAGGGTGAATTCATTAATTGTTGAATAGCTGAACAAATCATAGTATATAAACATGAAGGAATATTATTGCACTGTAAGAAATAAAGAGAATGATTTCAGAGAAACCCAGGAAGACTTGTGTGAATTGACGATGAATTTAGTGAGCAAAAGCAGAAGAAAATTTTATATAATAACAACAGTATTATAAAGATAAAGAGCTCTGAAAGACTTAGGAACTCTGATCAATGACCAATCACTAGTCTAGAGAACTTATGACAAAACATGCTATCTTCTTATGGATAGGTGATGGAGTGCAGATTGAGACTTTTTTTTAATATGGCCAATGTGGGAATTTATTTTGCTAAACTACACATATCTGTTAACAGGAGTTTTATTTTTCTTGCTTTCTCAGTTAGGGAGAAGGGAGGAAAAGAAAGCAGACTTTCACTGACTGAAAAAAAAATTAACAAAAAAGAAAAAAATAAAAAGTTACCTACTCTCACTGCCTCTACTCTTACAGTCAATCCTCAACACTTTACCATCTAGGTTACTTTATCACTTAACTAAAACTTCTCTCTCCAAAATTACTAGCAATCTCTTAATTGCCAAATTATGATCTTCTCTCATTCCTCCTCCATCTTGATCTATCTGCTGCATTTCTCCTTGAGAAATCCATCTATATTCAGTGCTTCCACTTTTTATTTCACTTGATTCTAAACCCTCCACCACCTAGCTTTCTACCTTATAATTCAACTAAAACTGCTCTCTTCAAAGTCACCAATAATATTTTGATTGCCAAATTTAATGTTCATTTCTTAATCCTTTTTCTTTTTGACTTCTCTGCAACCTTTGACACTGTTGATAACCTCCTCCTGGATATTGCTTTCTTTTGGCTGTTCTTCCATCTGTCTGATCTCAATAATGACCAATATGCAATCAATAACAAAGTAATATCCTGATACAACTTTGGAGGGACAAAAAGAGATCATTCCAAACTGAAAAGAAAAGAAGCATACTCAAGAATTAGGTTAAAAAACATCAGAGTAGGACATGGAAAAGTAAGTCAGTAGACTCAAGGACTCCTTGTTACTTGCTATCATGTGTGCTTTATTATTATGACACTTTATATCAACTAACTAGTATTATTGAGAGTGTAGGGCAATAACCTAAGCCCTCTACTAAGTATTGTTTCTTGAGTTACTAGCATTCCACAGCAACTCAATCTACCAAAAAGTGTGAAATTTAAACACAAATGAGATTACCTTCAACTGCTTTTCTTTTTCTTGAACAATGACCCGGATGATCATGAGTACATTTAAAGAGTAAATCAGTAGAATTATTAGGGGCAACACTTGGCCCAGGAACTCAAGGAAGTTGTCGGAAACAAAATGTGGGAATGGAAACCTCTTTACGTTGACAGCGACATGATCAATGAGCCAGTTATCTTTCCCATGATATTGAATGATAGCTTTGTCTAAAGCATGTTGAATGGCTAGGAACCCTTCAGAAACGTATCCTGAATGAGAAAGCAAAGGACACTACATATAGATTGAAAAATATCTCACAGGGAAAGAAAGTAAATGTCAATTTTGTTTGAGTAGGACAATGCTTTTCATCTAGAAAAATGTTGTTTCAATAGACACATATCTATAGTGCTTCTTCTGGCACTCAATGCACACTTGTGAACTAACTGTACTTACCTTATTTCTGTGCGTTTTCTACCGCCTTCCAAATTGATATATTATATGTCAATTGATAGGCTAGACACATTTTATCAACTAAACAGAAAGAAGGTTCATTTAAATAGTGAGCTATAAACAACTTTAAAAGATTCTAACTTTTGGTAAATTAGGAATAGGATCTTGAATCTCTGTTTAGGTAAATTACCTATATCTTGACTATATATACTAGAATGTGATTTATAAAACTGGTTATCCATCAACTTAAGCTATAATAGAGGCTTTTAAAAGACTTAACTTTAAGGGGCAGCTAGGTGGCACAGAACATAAAGTACCGGCCCTGAAGTCAGGAGGACCAGAGTTTCAAATCCAGCCTCAGAACAAATGCTTGACACTTACTAGCTGTGTGACCCTGAGCAAGTCACTTAACCCCAATTGCCTTAAAAAAAAAAACCAACAACACTTGACTTAAAAGACTTGCAAACCTCCAAATAAGAAAAAGTATACATTTTTCTTATGATAACATACCTCAACTGAACCTATAGAAAGAAAAGAACTGTCTCTGGAAATCATGTTACAGTTTTTGTAAATTTAAAAAACAAAATTACTATTGGGTGGTTTACTTTTTTGTTTAGACAGAGAACAAAGAGGATTTTAAAGTATTTTGTATGATATTCTTATCTATTCCTGAAATAATCAGTTCAAAGAAATATAAACAAGCAAATAAAACTCACAAAACTCTTCTATGTTCAGAAAAAAGAAGTATGCTAGCTTTTCTTAACTTGACTATAACAATCCTGCTTAGGCCTTTCTCATGTCAGTTTATTCTCACATGGCCTAGAAAAAGCCAGTATTTATTTCATAGAATTTTATAGCTAGAGGAGATCTTAAATAATGTATAATAAAAACTCCACATTCTATAAATAAGGAAATTGAGTCACAGAGAAGTAAAGGGACTTTCCTAGGTTATAGTTAGTGAGTAGTAGAGCTGAGATTATATCTACATGTTTTATATATAGGTCAGTATTTTTTCTACTACTTCTACTACTTTTACTACTACTATTTCTCATAAATGTCAAAGTTCCTCTAAGTCAGACTTACTAAATATCATGGTAATCTGACTTTGCTAAATTACTCAGAAACACAATGTCTCCAATTCATCTTCTTTGCTTCTTCTTCTTCTTTTCCTTCTTTTTTTTTTTTTTTGGATTCTCTGGAAAGAAAACCCTCCTCTTCTGAAAGAATGAGTTTGTTTTCTTCAAACAGTCCCTCCATCTATGTTTTTTTTTCTCGCTCAATTCTCTTATTCTGATTTGTCTTTAATTGTGATATTACATGCTATTTCTAAATAATCTCACCTCACAAGTTAATTCAATATGATTTTTCATAGGAGCCAGACTCTTTTCCAACTATAACTATCAAATTACAGATAGTTCAAACATTTAACAAACACAAAAATAATCTAAACATGAACAAAATTCTTCATAGATAAAAAATAAATACACAATATCGATTATTAAAAGTAATCCTTTGAGTTACAAATAAAACAAATGTGCTTAAAATCATTCTCACCGGGACTTCCCCCATCACTGTAAAGATGATTCCGAGGTCCTGGTAATGGGAAAAGTGGAAAAAGATAGGCTGTGTGCCAGCCTTCTGGCTCCTTTGGCATTAAGAAAAGCTTCCCTATTGGCTCGGTGTTTCTTGGAGAGAAACTGAAGCGCAGGTGGTATCTAACCTACAAGAAATAATTAGAAAACAGGTTCAATGAGATATAGAAATTAAAGAAAGACTTAAACCAAAGAACGATTGTAACTACTTAAGAAGTTCCATATAGTGTCAAAGTGAGTGACTACATAGGGGAGGTAAAGACAGTAACCCTGATATGGCAGCTAGGTAATACAATGGATAGAACTCTAAGGTTGGAGTCAGGAAAACCCGAGCTCAAATCATGCCTCAAACACTTAGCTTTGTAACCCTGGGCAAGTTACTTAACCTCTCTAGGTTATCTATAAAATGAGGGAGTTGAACTCAATGGCCTTTAATATCCCTTCCATTCTAAATCTTTAACTATATGGCAGAAGTAGAACCATCTCTCAACCCAAATTCATCTAAATTTCTAATTCAATTAAAAAAACAATAAGTGCCTATTCTAAAAGACACTGTGTTAGGTACTGGGAACAAAGAAAAAAATGATAAGAATCTTTAAAGAGCTTTCATTGTACTGGGGAATGCAAGTACGGTTTATAGTATATATAATAGCAGACCAAATAAATATAAGGCAATTGGAGGGGAGGTGGTGATAGCTTAGGGCATGAGGAAAGGCTCTCAGGTAGGAGGTATCACTTGAAAAACTGAGCTATGAAGGAAACTAGGGATTCTTTTTATTTTTATATTGATTTTTTAAACTTGAGATTCTAAGAAGCAGAAATGCATAGGGAAAGCTTATGCAAAGGCATCATGAAAGGGAATGAAATGTCACCTATAAGGAAGAATGAGAGAGAGAAAGAGAGACAGAGAAAGAGGGAGACAGAGACAGAGACAGAGTCAGAGTCATACAGGAAAGGTGACAACTGGGAAATATTGCGGAGAAAACTAGGGATTTTTTTTGAGATATGCAAGATAAGCAAGGAGCACATGAAGTGTACCACAAGTACAAAGGTACACAAGCAATAAACAGAATGCCAGACAGGTATAGCTGCCAGGCCAGTTTGACTTGGAGTATATGAAAGGAAGTAATATAAAATAATAGAAGAAGTAAGTGAGACCCAGATTGTGACTGGTTTCAGTATTTCATTGAGGCAGCCAAAGTCCTGTAAATGTGAGGGACTTGTAGTTTGGAGCAGTTGCTCTAGTGGGGAATGAGAAGAGTATTAAAGCTGTTGAAAAGTAATGATACGGAGAAGATTCTAGGAAGATGGAGAAATAGGTCAGAACATTCCAAGCTCTGCAAATTTCCCCTACAAACAACACAAAAATAACACCTCAGGGCAAATGTAGAGTGGTAAAAATAAACAAGAGTTGGGGCAGAACAGTGGGCCTCCTGGGATAACCCAGAAAAGGTTTGTTCCCTGTGAAGTATAAATACCTCTAGGCTAGTTCCATTAAAACAACAAGCTGGGTGAGCCCTTGGGCTAGCTGGGTTGGGAGGAAGCCTTGGCTCCAGCAACAGTAATTTTTACCTCCCAGACAGTGTGGGGAGTCTCCTGTCTAAGTGGGGGAAGACTGAGGAAAGCTCTGCTGATAAGGGATACTAGGCCCAGCTGTGTCACCAAGATGTGGCCCTAGACGAGAAGGAACCAATACATGTTTGATGAGTGCAGAAGCAATGGGGCAGGACGCTGCTGACTGTGGGTACTTACAGGGGGCTGGAGTTCCTCATTTTAGTTCCAGGCCAAAGGGGAGAACCGAAGGAGGATCTGAGGCTAGAGACACCATCCCCCATACCCCAGGACTAGAGGTGATTATAATAATAGGCTTCTACAAATAAAAAAAAAAATGAGCAGGCTAAGGAGAAAGAACCCAATTACAGAAATACAGGAATAGAGAAGACCTATCTTCAGAAGAGGATAATGAAGCAGAAAAAAAAAAAAAAAGCCTTTCCTACCCTAAGGTATAATGTCAAATAGTCACTTCCCCCACCTCAAGACTTTAAAAATCAAATGACTTCTCAATGGCGGGGGGGGGGAGGAGAGGAAGAAAGAGAATTTGGAACTCAAAGTTTTAAAAACAAATGTTTAAATTGTTTTGACATGTAACTGGCATAAAATAAAATACTAAATAAAAAAATGAGAGAGATTGAGGAAAAATTTTTAAATAAAGAACAATCCAAGAAAAACAAGAAGATTATGAAAAGAAAGTCAACCAACTGGAAAAGGAGATCCAGAATCTTAAGGAAGAAAATGATTCCTTGAAAATTAGAATTGGGCAAGGTGAAGCCAGTGAAATTATGAGAGACCAAAAAATAACAAAACAAAATATAAAGAATAAAAAATGGAAGAGAAAGTGAAATATCTCATAAGAAAAACAATTGATCTGGAGAGCAGATCAAGAAGAGAAAATATAAGAATAAATAGACTACCTGAAAACTATGATCCAAAAAAGAATCTGATACAATAATACAAGAAATAATTAAAGAAAATTGTCCTAAAGTGTTACAACAAGAGGGGAAAATAGAAATAGAAAAAATCCACTGAAGAGATCCCATGAGGAAAACTCACAAGGATATCATAGCTGAATTCCAAAACCCCCAACTCAAGGAGAAAAATATTGTGAGAAATAAGAAAAAAACAATCCAAATATGGCAGAGCCACAATTAGAATCACACAAGACCTAGCAGCAGCTAAAAGACTGCAGATCTTGGAATACTACATATTGAAGAGCAAAATAAGTGGGGTTGTGGCTGAAAATATCACACCCAGCAAAGTTAACATAATCCTGAATGAAAAAAAAAATGGACATTCAACAAATTGCCAGACCTTTAGGATTTTATTGCAAAAACACAATAGAACACAACAGAAAATTTGACAGACAAGATTCAAGAGAAATATAAGGTAAACATCAAAGACTCAAGGGACTCAATAAGGGCAGAATGTTTACTTTTTATGAGGAAATGTAAACCATATGTGTAAGATTGTAATTAATAATTGGGTAGTTCAAAAGAAAGATTGGAGTAGAGCTGAGTATGATGTGATTCTAAAAGGTAATACTGTCTAGGAAAAGGTAAAAAGACTAATTATCTCATACAAATGAGGTGTGAGAGGAAGAATTGACACTGAGGAATTAAACAGGGGAGAGGGCTGGTAGTTCTGAAATCCTACTCTCATTGGGAATGGGTTAAAAAAGGAACCAATACATATATATCTAGAAGGGTATAAAAGTCTTCTAAATTCAGAAAGAAATAAAAGGCTAAGGGAATAGGGAAGGGGTAAAAGGTAAGGGAAGGAAAGAGGGTGAGGGAATAGGATAAAGGGAGGTATAGAAGGGTGTTTAGATTAATGGGAATGGGATAAAGAGGGAATAAAATATATATTTGGAAGGCTATGTCTTCTAAATTCAGATAGGAACAAGAGGGTAAGGAGAAAGGTGGGAAGAGGATAAGGGAGGGATTTTGGGGGGTAGGTTAAGTAATAGGAGGGCAAGGTAGAAATAAAGTAAAGGAATCAGGAGAGATAGGAAATAAGATATATACACAAACACAACATAAAGACCAGGAGTGGAATCTATTAGGAAAAAAAAGTAAGGGTAGTAATAATGATTTCAGACAAAGTTAAAGCTAAAATAGATTTAATCAAAAGAGAAAAATAGGGAAACTACACTATATGTCAGTCATATTAATCAATATTCTTTTAGACTATTTAAAGTAACTAGATAACATAAGGTTGGAATATTGCTGTAGTATAGTAAATGATGAGTTGGTAGACTCAGAAAAATATGGAAAGACTTGGACTTATGAAGGAAGATGTTATCCACTCTCAGAGAAACAGAGGATAAACACATATAGCACAGTCCTACATAGATGCATATGAATATATATGTCTATACATCAATATGATTATAGATATCTAAGTACATGTATGTATATAAATGTATGTAGGTGTACATATATGTGTGTGTATATATGTATATGTATAAATGCATACATATACATCCATACACATACATATGTGTGTATATATCTATATATCTCTATATCTGGATATAAAGGAAGAGGAAGAGGAAAGGGGGAAAAACGAACAAAGTAAAAAGTGCACAGCACAGAACAAAAGAAAACTTACAAGGACGCAAAAAAAAAGATGGATAGCTCTGAACGCAATGCATAGTATTTATTATATAGGCTTTCTTGAAATGGAAATTTATTGCTGTATATTTTGATATATTACTGTATGTTTATGTTCTTCTATGCACATGGCAATGCTTTTTTTCTTTCTTATTTTGTGTTTATGTTTCTTTTCTTGTTGTGTATTTAAGTTTAAATAAATTAATAAAAAAACTAAGAGGGGAAAAAAAAAAGTAATGATAGTCTAGCTGAGGTCATGTGCCGTAAATTTCTGAGTGTGTGAAATTAGTCATCGGTTGGGAGCTCTCTCATTTCCCATTCTCTCTCTCTCTCTCTCTTTTTGCCATTTCCCATTCTCAACAGACTATGATCTCCCTGGACAGAAGGGACTGTTTCCTTTTTATCTTTTTTTATCTTTTTATCCCATCACCTGACATAGTATCTGGCACATAAAAAGTTAATAAATTGCTGATGGATTCTCCACATCTCAAAGCTTCTATGTCTTTGTCCTTTTTACCTTTTGCTTCAGTCTTGCTAACTTAAACTTAAATCTATACTGTCTTGTGTCATTAGATAATAATGGGGATAGTAAGATTAAAAAGGTAAGCAAGACATCAGATCAAAAGAAATGAGGCTTACGTCATAGAAGAGCAAGGAGGTAAAGGTGAGAAGTCTAGGTGATTAGGAATTAGTAATTCAGGTTTATAGAGGAAGGAAAAAAAAGGGCCAAGAACTTATGCAAATAGTTTGGGAAACAACGAGATAAAAATGTAGGCTAGAGGCTGGCCAATAAGGGAGGCTTAAAATATAGATTTTAAACCTCTCAACAATCCTACCCCTCATCTAACAGTAAAATGAATGATCATGTAACAAATATGGTGATAAATCAACTATCCAATTCTCATTGCAAGCCAAGAAATGATGACTAGTTGAAGGCCTTTCATCCTTCAGCAAGTCAACTCCATTAAATTCCTGGTATCAAGTTAACAAGGACTGGTACATTTTAGTCAAGATTTCCTTACCTTAAGTGGCAGGGGTTCCCATTTGTGGCTAAAGGTATGTTCAAAAACAATGGCAGCCAACACATTGGAAGACTCATTGTGATATCTAATGTAATCATCAAAAGCCTGCTCTGAAGAAAAGCCTCGAGCTGTGGAGGAAAAAAAAAATTACACAGTGAGTTGTCCAGATAAAGGTAATAATGTCTGATTATACTGTCTATTTGAGGAGATGTGGGAGTTTCATATTACTTAACAAGGATGAGTTTATCAAAATTTCCAAGGAATGGTAAACTTCCAAAACTAAGACCCTGTAAAACTTTTTCCTTCCAAGTCAACTTTCCTTTGGAAGGAGTTTCTATTCTAACCATAGTTGACTCTCTTCTCCTGATGACTTCATTTTCACAGACACAGAACCACAGAGCTGAGAGTTACCTTGGAAATCATTTAGTCCAACCTATTCATTTTACAGGTTACATTTTTGTTGGCTATACTGGGAAATAACTCAGTTCTAATTTTATCCTCAAGCTTTATCTAGTTTATAATTTTATATTTATGAGATAACTGGAGATTTCTTTCCTAGAGTACCCATAGTTATGGGACTTATCATAAGTCACAACACATATGAATGTGATCTACAAATTAATTTAGTAATATATTTTGTAGAAACTCTTCTCTTCATATTTCCTAACCTTTCATATTGCTGCCTAAAACCTTTTGCGTTGTTTTAATGATATTCTTCACCACATCACTATTGGATGGCACATAAACCAGTTCCCATGGGCTGTGCTGGTTTGCAGGAGTTTGGAAAAATGAGGGTAGGTTTGCAATTTGTTGAACATTGTAACTGACAGAAGCCACTTGCTCTGTGGGAATATACTTGCGAAACATCAAAAGCATAATAGCAAACAGCAATTCCAGGATGATTTCTAGGAATGTAATTATCCACAGCCGCCTCTGGTAGAGAAATTGAAAACATACATAGAGGGAACATAGTCAATTCTCTTACATTTAGAATTCTTTACTTTCTTCTAGCCTCAAACCATTACATCAAATGCTTTGTGGTCTGAAAAGTATAAAAATCTGCCATTCAAGAACACTCTCCCTCTCTAGTTACACATTCTTCCGTCACCCATTTCCACCTGAAGGCATTACATGAGTAGGAACTGACTTCTTCTCTAACAGGAAACACATCAATACTCCCTGGTCTCAGAAATCAAGGTCTTTCTTACATTTGTTCTCCTGCCTATTTTGCCTAGACATTTGGATTTCTGTGGCTCTGCAGAGCTGTGTGCCAGACCTTTGATCATCTAGCAGCTAGATCTAGCTCATCTTATTCTTTTTGGTATACGTATCCTACTGATTTTTGCCTACCTATACATATACATATACATGTATTATATGTACTGGTTGATTCTGTGTTTGCTCTAACAACCATTATATGTGATTGACTACAAATACTGGTTTAACTTCCTGGTATCTGACCTATTTCTTCCCTAGACCTTTTGATATTTCCCATTCTTCTGATTTACTCTATCCAGACCTTAACTCACATTTCTGGACTCCTGGCCACTAATGTGATTACTGACCAGATCTGATTTAAACCTACTGTCTAAGTATACTCCTGGTTCTACTGGTTCTGTCTCTTTTTATACACATAACACATAGGCACCCAAAGTTCTAGCATTGATAAAAAGAAATAATAGGAACTAGAAATGAGAGTATCAGACTTTCTTTTCCCTTGGGCAATTAGTCCCTCAGATTTTCTCAAGGTTGTCTATACTTACCTTTATAATGTAATTCTTCCAGAGAAGCAGCGAAAACTGCCGGGACAATAAACTGCATCTCCCCATGGTGAATAGTTCATCACTAAGCCAGATATAAGAGGAGAAATTTAGAATATCTAACCAAAGTTAACAAATCCCCCCTCCTACTCTTCCACTCACTCTCTTATTTTCTGTTTCTCTTTTCCACCCTCAAAGTTAATAGAAAGAATACTACTACGTTTATAAGAAAAAGTCCTTATTTTGTATACATCCTAGGTTTTTTTCTTTATTGAGTTAAACTTGTTTTTTCTCATGGAAGCTCCATCATAAGTATCATGTCTCCATATGAGCCAGGGAATGAATTTGTAATTTCTGAAAACTTGGATTCAGGGAATTTTCTAGTAGCTCCACACCATAATCCATCCTTGACCAAGCAGGTGCCAAGCTAAAACTAACTGCTGAAGTGGTAGTCAGAATACAGTATTTCCCAGAATCTTAGCTGTCGTTTCTATAAATAGGGGCATGGGGAACTATGTGTGATCAGCAGAGTTCACCGCAATGGAGAGTACTTTCACCATTTCTTCTTTGAAACACTTTAACAACAACCTAGGAAGACATGACTCCCACCTATGCTTACCCCACAAAAACTACAACTACTAACATACGTGTGTGTGTGTGTGTGTGTGTGTGTGTGTGTGTGTGTGTGTGTGTCTCCTTAGGTTATAGGCCAGTTAATGAAAAATCAAAAGATTTAAAAGGGGTCACTGGACTAACAATTATCTCTGTTGAGTCTAGAATGTATTAAGATATATAAATCAACTTTTTATAGTTAACTTTTTTCCTCAAAAAAGAGGCAGCATGACATAGTCGATAGATTACTAAGCCTTGGAGTCAGAAAGATCTGGAGTCAAGTCCTGACTCTGACACATACTAACTGTGTAACTATGGGTACATTATTTTACCTCTCCGAGTTAGAGGTAACTCTCTACAATTGTAAGTTACATAAGAGTTGCTAATCTGTATTGATAGGAGTTGTTTCCACAATAGAAGTCCCCTGAAATAACAGAGCCAAATTTAACAAAAAGAATCCTCAGAACACCAGATATATACTAGTAGTCAAATTCACTTCACATATAGCAGCTACTTAAAGCAACAGTAAAAAAGAATATTGATTTCACAATTTCTAATTCTGCTGGCCAGAGGCAAGTGCCATTGCAGTGACCTAAATAATGCATGTTTTCTAAGACTCAATCTCTCAATCTCTACTTAATCCAATAACCCCTTGGGAACACACTGAGAACAGAACCAAAAATTAACATAAAATTCCAAATCAAGAAATATGGCAGAAAAATAAGCAAACAACAAAAAAATAAGCTGATCATAAAAAGTTACTATGGTGATAGGGAAGATCATGACAAAACTCAGAAGAAGACAGTGAAGTTAAAACAGCTACAAGCAAAGCCTTAAAGGAAAAAAAATGTGAATTGAGTATGTGTATGTATATGTATATATACACACACACACACACACACACACACACACACACACATATATATATATACACACACATACATACATATATACATACCCAATTGGTAACAGAAATCTATCTTACCCAGAAGGGAAACAGGAAGAGAAGGGGACAAGGAAAAAGGGGAAGAAATGATAAAAGGGAGGGCAGATAAAAAGGCGGCAATGGTCAGAAGCAAAACAGACTTTAGAGGAGGGGCAGAATAATGAGAGAAGGATAAACAGAACAAAATAGGACAGATGAAAACACACAGTTAGTAATCATAACTGTGAATGTAAATGGGATGCACTCATCTATAAAATGGAAGAAGGTAACAGAATGGATTAGAAACCAGAATCCAACAGTATGTTGTTGACAAGAAAGACACTTGAAATAGAAAGACACATACAGAATTAAAATAAGGAGCTGGAACAGGATCTATTATTCTTTAGCTAAAGTAAAAAAGGCAGAGGTGGCAATCATGATCTCCAACAAAGTAAAAGAAAAATAGACATAAGCAGGGAAATTACATCTTGCTAAAAGGAACCATACAAAATGATGTAATAGTAATACTAAACATATATGCACCAAATGGTATTACATACAAATTCATAAAGGAGAAGTTAAATGAATTAAAAGAGGAAATAGACAGTAAACCATACTACTGGGGGACTTCAACTTTACCTTCTCAGAGTTAGATAGATCTAATCATAAAATAAATGAGGAAGAAGTCAAAGAAATGAACAGAATCTTTGAAAAGTGAGATATGATAGACCTATGGAGAAAACTGAATGGGAACAGAAAGGACCTTTTATTCAGCTGTACATGGAACTTTCACAAAAACTGATCATGAATTAGGGCATAAAGACTTCATAAAAATGCAAAAATATTAATGCATCATTTTCAGATCATAATGCAATAAAATGCGAATTCTATCAAACATTTAAAGAACAACTAATTCCAATACTATATAAACTGTTTGGAAAAATAGGCGAAGAAGGAATCCTATCAAACTCTTTTTATGATATGGTGCTAATACCTAAATCGGGAAGAGCCAAAACAGAGAAAGAAAATTATAGACCAATTTCCCTAATGAATATAGATGCAAAAATTTCAAATAAAATATTAGCAAAGAGATTATAGCAATTTATCTCAAGGATAATACACTATGACCAGACAGAATTTATACCAGAAATGCAGGGCTGGTTCAATATCAGGAAAACTGTCAGCATAATTGACCATAGCAACAACAAAACTAACAGAAATCATATGATTATCTCAATAGATGCAGAAATAGCATTTGACAAAATACAACATCCATTCCTATTAAAAACACTAGAGAACATAGGAATAAATGGAGTCTTCCTTAAAATGACAGGTAGCATCTATCTAAAACTATCAGCAAGTATTATATGTAATGGGGATAAGCTACAAGCATTTCCAATAAAATTGGGGTGAAACAAGGATGTCCGCTATCACCACTCTTATTCAATATTGTACAGGAAATGTGCACGTTAGCAATAAGGAAATGTGCACGTTAGCAATAAGAGATAAAAAAGAAATTGAAGGAATTAAATAGGCAAAGAAAAAACAAAGCTACCACTCTTTGCAGATGATATGATGGTATACTTAGAGAATCCTAGAGAACCGAGTAACAAATTTAGCAAACTTGCAGGATATAAAATAAACCCACATACATCACTGGCATTTCTATATATTACTAACAGAGCCCAACAGCAAGAGATAGAGAAATTCCATTTAAAGTTACTATAGACATTATAAAATATTTGAAAGTCTACTACCTGCCTAAACAAAACCAGGAACTATATGAACACAATTACAAAACACTTTTCACACAAATAAAGTCAGATCTAAATAATTGGAAAAATATCAGTTGGTCATGGGTAGGCTGAGCTAATATAATAAAAATGACAATTCTACCTAAATTAATTTACTTATTCAGTGCCATACCAATCAAACTATCAAAAATTATTTTATAGAGCTAGAAAAATCAATAACAAATTCACCTGGAAGAACTAAAGATCCAGAATATATCAAGGGAACTAATGAAAAGAAATGCAAGGGAAGGTTGCCTAGCTATACCAAATCTTAAATTGTATTATAAAGCAGCAATCATCAAAACTACTTGGTACTGCCTAAGAAATAGAGTGGTGGATCAGTGGAATAGGTTAGGTATGCAAGACACAACAGTCAATGACTATAGTAATCTACTATTTGATAAATCCAAAGACTCCAGCATCTGGAATAAGAATTCACAATTTAACAAAAACTGCTGGGAAAACTAGAAAAGAGTATGGCAGAAACTGGGCAAAGACCAACATCTTACACCCTATGCCAAGATAAAATCAAAATGGGTACATTATTGAGATATAAAGACTGATACTACAAGCAAACTAGGAGGGCAAGGAATAGTTTACCTGTCAGATCTATGGAGAAGGGAAGAATTTATGCCCTAACAAGAGATAGAGAACATTATGAAATGCAAAGTGGATGACTTTGATTACATTAAATTGAAAAGTTTTTGTACAAACAAAGCCAATGCAACCAAGATTAGGAGAGAAGCAGAAAGCTGGGAAACAATTTTTATAGCCAGTGTTTCTAATAAAGGCCTCATTTGTAAAACATATAGAGAAATGAAACAAATTTATAAGACTACTAGGCATTCCCCAATTGATAAATGGTCAAAGGATATGAACAGGCAGTTTTCAGAAGAAGAAATTAAAGCTATCTATAGCCATATGAAAAAGTGCTCTAAAACACTTGATTAGAGAAATGCAAATCAAAATGGCTCTGAGGTACCATGTCACACCTATCAGATTGGTTAACAAGACAGAACAGGAAAATGATAAATGCTGGAGAAGATGTGGGAAAATTGGAACACTAATGCATTGTTGGTGGAGTTGTGAACTGATCTAACTATTCTGGAAAGAAATGTAGAACTATGCCCAAAGGGCTATAACATTGTACATACCCTTTGACCCAGCAATGTCACTTCTGGGTCTATTTCCCAAATAGATCATAAAAACAGGAAAAGGGCCCATATGTACAAAAACATTTATAGCAGTCCTTTCTGTGGTGGCAAAAAATTGGAAATGGAGAGGATCCCCATCAATTGGGGAATCGCTGGACAAGTTGTAGTATATGAATGTAATGGAATACTATTGTGCTATAAGAAATGATAAGCAGAGAGACTTCAGAAAAACCTGGAAAGACTTGAATTAACTGATGCTGAGTGAAATGAGCAGAACCAGGAGAACACTGTACGCAGTAACAGCCACATTATGCAATGACAGACTTAGCTCTTCTCAGCCATGCAAGAATCTAAGACAACTCCAAAAGACTCACAATGGAAAGTGCTATCCACATCCAGAGAAAGAACTATGGAGTCTGAATGCAAATAGAAGCATACTATTTGCTCTCCTTTTCTTTTGTTGTTTTCTTTTGTTTCTTCTATTTCGTGATTCCTCCCATTAGTTCAAATTGTTCTTTACATCATGACTAATGTGGAAATATGCTTAATAGGAATGTACAAGTGGAGGGGAGAGGAGAGAGAGGAAGAGAAAATTTAAAATTCAAAATCTTATGGAAGTGAATGTTGAAAAGTAAAAATAAAGAAATTAATTATTAAAAAAAAAAGAACTTTGAAATTGATTATATGACATGGGAGACACTGGCACAAGACCACCCAGCATGGCATACCCTCATTAGAGAAGGTGCTGTGCTCTCTTTTAAAAGCAGAAGTGAAGTAGCTCAAAACAAACATGAGATGCACTAATTTAGAGAATCCACCCCAATATTCTTTTTTCTTTTTTTAAAAATTATTTTATTTTATCAACAATCACTTCCATAAGCTTTTGAGTTTTAAATTTTTCTCCCCCTCCCTCTCCACCTCCCTCTCCAAGATGGTGCGCAATCTGATACAGGCTGTACATCTACATTCCTATTAAACATATTTTCATGTCAGTGATGTTGTAAGTAAGAATTAGAACCAATAGGAGGAACCACCAGAAAGAGGAAACAAAATACAATAGTAGAAAAAAAAATAGCAAATAGTATGCTTCTATCTGCATTCAAACTCCATAGTTCTTTCTTTGGATGTGGATAGCATTTTGCATTATGAGGCCTTTGGGGATGTCTTAGATCCTTGGATTGCTGAGAAGCCACCCCAATATTCTTATGGACTATTTGTACCCAACCTGTGGTAGAGCATTCTGAGCTCATACTGGTCTGCTCAGCCACAGTCGGACACACTGTAACGTGACTCTAACATGGTGATATCAATTTGGGCCTCTTCAAGAATGAAGGACAACAACCAACCAAACAGGCATACTCCCCAAGAAGGTCAAATATACAAAGAAAGTTCCTATATACATGAAAATATTCACAGCAGTACTTTTTGTGGTAACAAGAAACTAGGAACAAAATTGCCCATCAGGTGGAAAATGGCTAAGCAGTGTGTAGTTCATAAATATAGCCTCTAAGAAACAGTAAGTATGAAGAACAGAGAGGAGCATGAAAATACTAAAAACTAATATAAAGTAAAATAAGCAGAACTAGGGAAACAATCTCCACAATTAGAACAATATAAATGGAAAAAGAAAACTGGAAACTAAATACTGTGTAAATTATAGTGAATAAGTTTGGACCCAAAGGAGAGTTATGCATATCCACCTCCCTGTCTCCTTCGCAGAGCTGGGATAATGAGGGTGTGGAATACTGCCCACATTTTCAAACTTGGTTAATGTGTCGTTAAGTTTTGCGGAACTGTTTTTTTTCCTCTAAAAAAAAAAAAAAGACGACATAAAGATTGCCTTATAACCCGAATAATCTCACACTTGACTACTGCATTAGCCTTCAGGTTGGTCTCCCTGCTTCAAATCTCTACCCACAATCTTTTACTCAGCAGTCAAACTGATCTTCCTAAAGCAGAAGTGTGAGAATGTAAACCCTCTTCCCTTCATTTAATAAATTTCACTGGTTCCCTATTACTTTCAGGATCAAATACTAGATCTTCTGTTTGGCTTTTGAAGACGTTCATAACTACCTGCTCCCTCCCTACCTTTCCAGTCTTCTTACCCCTCCACATGTTCTTCAGTCCAGCAACTCTGGCCTTCCTGCTATTCCTTAAACAGGACACTTCATCTCCCAACTCCATGCATTTTCACTGGTTACGTCCCATACCTAGAATGTTCTCCCTCCTCTTCTCACCTTCTAGTTTTCCTGGCTTTTTAAAAGTCTCAGTTAAAAATCTCACCTTCCCAATTACACTTAATTCTAGTATCTTTCCTCTGTTGATTATTTGCAATTTATCCTGAATATAGCTTATTCATACGTAGTTGTCTGCACATTGTCTCCTCCATTTGACTGTGAGCTCCTTGAAAGGAGGGGCTGTTTTTGTTTTGTTTTTGTTTTGCCTTTCTTTGTATTACCAGCATTACCAGTATTAGCACACTGCTTGGCACATAGTAGTCACTTATAAATACTGTTGACTTCATTTGATTTGACCTGACTCTCTGGGTAAGGAAGAAAAAGACATATATTGGGAAATGAAGGTGAAATAAAATTATTAATAATGTATTATTTTAAAGGAGAAATTCCTTCACAGTAATTCGTGTATACCAGCAAGCACTTATTAAGCACCTAATATGTGCCAGACACTACACTAGGCAGTAGGGATAAAAATATAAAAGTGCAACAGTATCTATTTTCCAGGAGCTTACATATGGGTTACATCAACCACTAGATGTATGCTATTAAGAACCATTTCTTTCAGCAGATGGTAAAAAGATTATCTGAACCTTTGGCAAAAAGCTGAATTTGTAGAAGGCTATGAATAGAGATATTAAGTTTACTAGACTCAATTTACAGCCAATGATAACACAACCACCCCATGCTAAAATCATTCTGGGTCATAAGTATCTGATTCATGGTAATAATAATACCCTCTGTATCAGTAGAAACATTTTTCTGGGTCTTAACCATGACATAAGAACAGTACAGCACACATTCCTATTTCAAGAAATGTACACATGTTGGAGATCAAAAACATTATCTCTATTTTTCTTATACCATTCTACTGGCTCACCAGGTATCACCTGATCAGGTCTATAATATTTAAAATTTGGCAGAGTTCTTACATAATCCTGATTTAGGGTTGTATTTTAAAAGTATGGGAAAACAAAACAAAACAAAGGTATGGGAAATGATCCTTGCTCCATGGAAACTCAAAATTTGAAGTAGATCACTCTATGTCATTAGCAGAAAAATTTAAAGAGTCAATGAAGAAAGTGATAACTGATAACCATTGATATCCACCAATATTAAGATTTTTTGGAAGTTACCCCCTAAAAGCCTGGTACAAACACATTCTTGAAGTCAAGGTACACGGGCATTCTGAGGAAGATTTATGGAACACAGGGAAGAGCTGTCCATGTCCCTTTAGGGAGTTCCTACAGTGATGAAATCACAGTTCCAAAGAAGCATTGAAGAAACAGATGCAGCTGGAAGACATATTAGTGATCATCTTGTCCAATACACTCATTTTGTAGATGAGAAAACTGAGGACTAAAGCAATTTCTACAGAATAAACCACAGACTTCTTAGTATGACATTTAAGGTTCTCCATACCTATCTTTCTAACCTTATTTCACACTACGCCACAGTCAAAATATACTACTTCATCATTCCTTAAACAAGGTCTGTGTCTTCCCACCTCACTGCCTTTGCTCCCAGGTCCTCCTCTCCTTTTCCATTTTGAATTCCATTCCCCACCTCTGCCTAACAAAATTCCTACCTGTCTTCAAGTCCCAACTCAAATGCCACTCTCTCCATTAAATCTTAAGTATCATTTCTTTCCTATACGTATTTTCTCCTCCATTAGAATGTGAGCCCCTGGAGAGTACGGACTGTCTCTGGTTTTCTGCTGATAACCCTAGCACTTAGCATGAAGATTTGCATACAGTAAATGTTTATTAATGGTTTTTTGTTCAATCACTCCAATAGACAAAAGTAATCTCTATTTCTTCCTCTTCCTAAGTCTCATAGCACTGTAAACATCTTTCTTATAGCAATCACTTATTTTTACATTGTATTCTGATTACCCATGTATATTCCATCTTCTATATTATAAATTCTTTGAGGGAAGAGCCCCAAACTTATTAGTCTTTTTCTCCCTCATAGCAAACATCCATAATAGTGACTTGCATACAAAAGATACTCAACAAATGTCTGCTGAACTTAATTATACTGTTCAAAGTGGCAGCTAAATAACTACAGAATCAAGACTCCCAGACCTAAATGCCTAGAATAATGTTTGACTATACTAGCAACCCTTTTTCTATAACAACAACATAGCACCTTAAAAGTTTACAAAGTTCTTAAAAATATAATCTCATTTTATTTTCACCATATTCTTAGAAGGGCAGGTGCTATTTTAACCCCCTCTTTATGGAAAAGGAAACTGAAACAGAGGTTAAGTGACTTGCCCAGGGTCACAATGCCAGTAAAGTGTCTGAGGTAGGATTTGAACTTAGGTCTTCAGGTCAAGGGCTCTACCCAGGACTTGTCTGCACATGACCAGGGATCAAATGATAAACAAAAAATTAGATTCAACTCGCACCTCTAAAAATAGCATCCTAATCCAGCATATGTATAGTTCCATTTTTTCCACCTGAGGATTAAAAGACATAATATGTATTCCTTCCCCATCAAATTCCCAAGTGGCTAATGGAGCATTTTTATCCCAATGTGGCTTTGGTTTCCATGGCAGGAATAAATCTCAATTAATCCAAAAAGAATTCTTCTCAATCTCCCATAACACATACTTTGATAGAAAGGAAATGCTCCCCTCTCTTGGAATTCCCTCACCAAAGGTTCACTCCTTAAGAAGCTTCTGTTTCCCCTCTCTTACCCTGGAGAGAGATCGCCTGTTCAGCCTCCGCTGTTCCATTTCTTTGAGTCCTCTACTTCCTTTTTATTTCTTACAGAATGCAGCAAAGTGAAGACAGAGAACATGTTTAATAAATACCTGGTAGGAATAGGAAGGACTACAGAAAGGGAGATGTGGGGGGTATCTGAAGGGAGCTAAGATACTAATGGACACACACAGACTAGAACACTAGGTGTATGTATGCTGTAGTATGAAGAGAGGTATATGGGAATAATGCTGTTGGAAGGAAAAAGTTGGGGAGGAGATTGTAGGGACAATGGCATAAAGATCAGAAAAATGGTGAGAAATATTGGGAAAAGCTTTTTTTCCCCCCAGGTCTTTCTTATCCTCTGGGGAAAAAAATGAATTAGTTGGATAACGATTTATTTTTATTTTTATTTTTTTTAGGCAATTGGGGTTAAGTGACTTGCCCAGGGTCACACAGCTAGTAAGTGTCAAGTGTTTGGTCTGAGGCCTGATTTGAACTCAGATCCTCCTGACTTCAGGGCCAGGGCTCTATCCACTGTGCCACCTAGCTGCCCCTGGATAGCGATTTTTAAATGAAGAATAAGTTATTAAGATGCTCACACACTGATCCACAACATTCCCCCAAAATAATTTCTAAAACCTCTGTAACAGGCACACTGTAAAAATATGGAATCATAATTTTCATACAATGAAAACAAGCAGGATAAGTATGACTCTCAAATATAAGTCCCATATAAATTTTGTTCTTCAGGAGGTAGTCATTTTGACAAGAATCAACTAAATACAATGCTTTGCTTGCTTATGTACTTCTTGCTGACTTTTGATCTATCAAAGTGTCCCCGTTCTGGTTATGCCTTAAAGAATTGGCAGTTTGGTGGACAATGGCACTCTCATTATTGAATCATAAACACTGTAAAGGACTTCACGAGAGCATCTATTCCAGCACTACTGCTTTCAGATTGGTAAGGCATTATCCTCATTATAAAATCCGGTAACAGAAGCCCAGAAGAATTAATTTATCCAGTTACTATAGAGGTTAGATACAAGAATCTTTTAACTCTAACTGCTGAAAAGGCTCAAATCAGAAGAACAAGTTTAAACATCCAGAAGAAAGTAGAACCAAGTTGGTAATAGATCAGAAAAATGAGATACTTTGTAACACATGGTAAAAATTGGAGTAAATGGGGGTAGGAGTTGAACAGTATTCTAAATTTTCCTCAACTTTTCTAAAATTAAGAGTTTTCTGTAACTGCTTAACACAAGAGAGCACTAAATTTGCAAAGCATTAGTTACCTTAAGCTTCTTCTTTGGTGTTTGATGCTTTTTATAAACTAACACACATGTGTACTAGATTCCTAATTCATGGCTGTAAAGTTATAATTATTGTCTAAATAAAGTATGCTTCTAAGTTTAACATGCTAAACATGCTAAATCTTATGAGCAAACCAAGCTCCTAAACTAACAATTTAACAAAAATTTATTAAAAACCAGCTATGAGCATAACACTATGCTAGGCACTGGCAATACAAAGATAAAACATGATACTACTCACTACAATGTGTTTATCTTCTAGTGGGAGAATACAATACAGCAAAAGAGAGATCCAGAGTGCTCTAGAAAAATATGAAGAGGAAGGAAAAAAACTTTCATTTGAGGAGGAAGTGTATCACGAATCCATTAAGAAATTTGCACCTGACCTGATCCTTGAAAAAAAGAGGATTTTGGAAGGAGGTGAAAAAAATGTGTAAGTCACAGGAGATGCGCTGCCTTAAGGCAGAAAGGCAGAAGACAGCAGACAGCATGTTGAGTCTGGGGAGTAGATAGCTTTGGCTATAACACAAAATGCATGAAGGGAACCAAAGTGAAATAAAGCTGGAAAAAATTGGTTGAAACCAGATTGTGGAGTGAAAAGAGTGAAAACTCCACCAGATCATGGAGGGCCTTAAATGCTAGGCTAAGGAGTTTGTCTTTTTTTCTAGAGGCAATTGCTCAGTCTTGTCTGACTCTTCAAGACCCCATTTGGGTTTTTCTTGGCAAGATACTGGAGGTTTGCCATTTCCTTCTCCACCTCATTTTACAGATGAGGAACTGAGGCAAACAGGGTTAAGTGACTTACTCATGGTCATACAGCTAGTAAGTGTCTGAGGCCAGATTTGAGTTTAGGAAGATGAATCTTCCTGATTTCAGGCCTGGCATTCTACCCACCGCCTAGAGCCCTAGCTCCTAGAAAAAAATTAGGAACCACTAAATAATAATCAGGGCAGCTTGTTCAGGGGAAAAGTAATAAAGGTATGAACTAAGGTGATGACAGTTGTGAGTAGAGAGAATAGAACTGATGTGAGAAGCATATGGAAGCATATTATGGAAGCATAACTGACAGGAGTTAGCAAATAAATATATGGGGAGAGTTGAGTCAAAGACAGTAAAAGAGATGAGTCAAAGATAAGTACTAGATTTCAAGCCTGTGGATGGCTGGCAGGATCTCAATAACATCCCCAAAACAGACAAATTAGTAGAAGGGGAAGAGTTGGGGGGAAAGATAATGCAATCAATTCAGTTCAAGATATGGGTAGAGTGAAATGAGTACTGGCTCTGGAGTCAGAGGACCTGAGTTCAAATTCCATATTGGCAAGTCATAACCTCTCTAGGCCTCAGTTTCCTGGATTTAAAAAAAAAAAAGAGGATGGGGGCGGTTGGATTTGTGTGATCTTGGGTAAATCATAACCTCTTCGGGCCTCGGCTTCCTGGATTATTTAATTAAAAAAAGAGAGGAGGGCCCTGGACTTCTGTGACCTTTAGCAAGTCGCGACCTCTGTAGGCCTCAGTTTCCTGGCTTATTTTTTTAAAAGGGGGGGGTGGGGCAGGTGGCCTCCAAGGTCTACTGCGGACACAGATCCTGGGTCTTCAAATTGGAGATACTCCAGGGGCATGTGCGTGGGGAGGCAGAGATTAAGATCGGGAACTATCTGCATCCTGCAGGGAAACGCGGCATACCAGAAAGCAAACGGACCTGAAGCGCGAGGCTCAAGGTTTAAATCTTGCCCGGGCCCTGCCCGGTGGTGTTATGCGCCCTTGACCTCCCCGGGCCTCAGGGGTCTCCTCTGCCAAGTGACCCGATGGTCAGTCTCTCCTAGACCCCAATCCTGTGACCCTAGGGATGCCCCACCGCCAAACTCCACCCGCAGGACCCCTTGAGGAATCCGGGACTTCCAACCCATTTCCAATTTTCCAGGCACGATACGGGCTGGACTGGGGCGAAGGGAGGTGGCAAAGGCTGGGGAGACCTTCGGGTTGGGGGGGCGGGACAAGCGCGGCAGAAAAGGGCGGGGCCCACCGTGCCAAGGCCAGGGGAGCCCGGAGGGCTGGGGCGGCACTCACCAGGCCGTTAGAAGGAGCTGTGAGGCCGCTCTTCTTCCCCCTCCCCCAACTGAGAACGCGTGAGAGTCTCCTCCCCACCCCCACCCTATATCTCCCACCCCCCCATTGTCTTCCCCGCCCCCCAGCCCCAGTCGGTCTCCCACAACTGCTGCACCGCTGCCACCGAGAGAGGGCGCGAGAGGACCATGGGGAGTGAGCACCCGCGGGAGGGCGCGCGCTGCCGCTGCCCCCCTTCCCAACGGCCTCTCGGCGGGTCTCGCGATGCATGATGGGGCTGAAGGGGCGAGTGTGCGCGTGTATGGACGACGACGCTTACTCGCTCGGGGCCAGAGACTAGAAGAGTGGTAGAGTCCGGCGAGCCGTAGCGGTCACTTGTTGTCCGGTCGTTTTTCAGTCTTGTCCGGCTCTTCGTGACCCCATTTGGGGTTTTCTCGGCACAGATACTGGAGTGGTTTCCTGCTCATTTTACAGATGAGGAAACTGAGGCAAACAGGGTTGGTTAAGTGACTTTCCCAGGGTTACACAGCTAGGGAGTGCCTTGAGGCAGGATTTGAACCTGCCAGTACTAGCCAGCCCCCGTGACCTGGAAGAGGACGCAGCTGTGCGGTGCAGTGGGAGGGGGTCTCCCATCCTGCCGTGGGGGCGGGGGCCGGGTGGTGCCTGACCTCCAGGAGCGTCATCTCACCTGCGCCAGCTCTGCCCCTCGTACTCAGCCTGGGCCACCCATCTGTTGGGCCTAGCACTGGTACCCACTGGTGGGGGGGGAAACTCCTTTGAAATGATTTTTTTTTTCACTTTAAAAAAAAGCTTTTGACAAAGACATTTACTTTAAAAAGAGGGGGGTGAGATGGCATTTACTCAGAATCCCAAAAAAGAATTTAATATTTCACACATAATCATAATATGAAAGATCTGAATTCGGATTTGGTCTCAGGCACTAGCTGTGTGATACTGGGCACAAGTCACATAATCTTTCAGTGCTTCAGATTCCTCATCTGTAGAATGGGGGTAATTATAGCACCTTCTTCTCAGGGTTGTTGTGAGGTTAAATGAGATATTTGTAGAGTGCTTTGCAAACCTTAAAGAGCTATATAAATGCTCGTTATTAATGACAATGATAATAATCCGGGGCTATATGCTAACCAGAATGCACCCAGCCTCTACAAGAAGAATGATCAATGACTGGTGATGAGAAACCTGTGTATAGAACACATGTAGTCTAATGCAAATGAAATATCTGTAAATGAAAACCTGGGGTCCTCTTTCTTAGAGACAGTCCTCACAAATTTCACTGATGTGTGGCATCGGTTGGATGTCACCTATTTGTAGGGCCTGATGAAGGGGGTGCTGGGATAGTGAGTTGGGTTTGATGAATTAGCTTTGTGCTATCTGATACTCCTATTTACTTGCCCTCCCTTAGTCCTATTTGCCACAGTTTCAGATGGATAGTCATCGAGCTCAGGCCAAGGGAAAGCTTCCAACTCTTTTGAAATGAATGCTACTAACAATGTCCATTCTACTTCCAGTTCCCAGAGTTGAGAGGGAGAGAAGACTGGAGATGGACTTAGGCCAAATCATTCAACAAATATTTATTAAGCAGAAAATGGGTCAAACAGAAAGATACATGTAGACATAGAATGGGAGGATGATAATGCTTTTTAACAGTTCATTAAAAGTTGGCTTGGGGGGGCAGCTAGATGGCACAGTGAATAGAGCACGGGCCCTGAAGTCAGGAGTACCTGAGTTCAAATCCTGCCTCAGACTTGACACTAGCAGTGTGACCCTGGGCAAGTCACTTAACCCCAATTGCCTTTAAAAAAAAAAGTTGGCTTGGCTCAAAATTAATTTAGAGCCTTCCTTGAAAATAGTACCATTCACAAGATGTGTGGATATTTGGAAAATAATTAAAAACATGATATAGAGTAGTTATGAAAGAAGTTATTGTGACCTTTTTTCCCCTGGTTGCATTGCTTTTCTAACCATCCGCACTAGAAACCCAGCGTGGGCTAGGTACTCCAGGAGGCTTACATATCTTAAATTTGGTATAAGATGTAATGATTTTACCCTAATGCTAGTTTTGTTACTGTATTATTTGAAATGTTTCATTTCCTGGATTAAACTATGTTGAAAAGTACAGAAGAGACTTGGAAAATCTTTTTAAGACCTGTCCACTGAATTCCTGTGATTGCAACTAAATACAGTCTATGCTAGAAAACTGTTAGTGCTCTTCATGAGCAATTGGAAATGATCTTCTCTCAACAGTCTTTTCCTATTCAGTTTGTGGAATTACAGGCTCATATATTTCAGCCTCCTGTCACTGGTTATTATTTATTACTACTATGCTTTGAAGTACACTCACTCAAATACTATTTTAACACCCACCATTTTATAGTGTATTAAGAGTTTTCAACTATAATAGATCTGGTTTTCTGAAATAATTAAAACTCAATTATATAGCCACAAAATACCTTTATTGCCTTAATTATTTAGAGTTTTATATTTATGGATTGAGCTATTTAGATGCAGTTTGCAAAATAATAGGAAAATTAAGGAGAACTCAAAATTAATATACTGATGAGTTACCAAAATACAAACTTAATCTGCTATCCCAACATAAAAATAAACCTGCAGAAATATAAATCATCCCTTATGACTAAGTACATCCATAAAGTATAACTAAAAGGCTTCTCATTAAGATGATAAAACATTAGTGTTATGTACAGTGCTAAGTTGTGACTGCATTTTGAATTTACCTGTTTAAGAGCCTGGACTCAAATTTTATTGAGATAAAAATCCAACTTACTGTCACTATAGTAGTTCTAAAACAGATAAGAAAACTGTAATTTGCATTCCTGACCAACCAAGAATCAATAATTTGACAGAACATGTTAGAAAAAGGTAACCTAACTTCATGAGAAGTATGAATGATAAGGTAGATATTAAGGGAGGGAACATTTTAATCTTAGCTTAGTTTTATTTTGAGGTCATTTGCTTCCACATTTGGTTTCCTTGGTTTGGGCATATTGTATAATTATACTACTTGCTGCACTCCTTGATATGTGTATATTAATGACAGTTATATATTGTTGCATGACTCGTAATTTGAAACAAGTTTAAAAATGTTTATCTCTATGGAGATAGAAATAAAGGACTGATGGCATATTGATATTTGAAGCAATACCACATTATCTTAGACTTTATGACATTAACAACATTGAAAAAAATCCATTTAAAGTAGAGATAGTTGGATAACTTGCCTTGTCACACAATTCATCTCTTTCTTCCTTCTGTGTTACAAAATTATATATATTATGAAAGACGAGATTACTGGTTTTTGACTATACAGATGTTTGGTTTTGGATTACTGATTATTGTCATTGCTGATTTCATCATGGTAGGTTATTATTGAATCACTGGATAACAATAATGTGTAATGTTGGGAAATTGGTTAAAATAATGAAATAACAGACTACAACTTTATGCCTTTGTGTATGATAAGTTTCTTATTCACTCTACAACATTGCTTTTGTGTTTTTTGAGGATCCACAATTGCTATTTCAGAGGCATCCAGGAGAGGTGACTTGTAAATATGCCAAAAGGACCTCACTAGGTATCCCTAGTCACCAGTACTATTGTTAAACTTCAGGGCCTTCAACCATAGATCCATAGATCCCACTTGAAAAAGACTCATGACCCTCTAAAGGTTAATATTGAAACCGATGACCAAATGAGGGAATTTGTTTTTTCTTGACTATGCATATTGGTTACAAGGTTTTTTTTTTTTATTTTACAATGGGTAGTGGTGATGAAAGGGAAAGGAAATGGATTTTTGTTCATTGAAAAAAACTTTTTTTTTTGGAGGCAATCGGGGTTAAGTGACTTGCCCACAGTCACACAAGTAGTAACTGTCTGAGGCCAGATTTGAAAAAATAAAACCAAACTGAATTTTAAAAAAAGGGAAACAGGAGAGAAGGGTCATTGAATTACTAACATCTCCACTTTCTAAGAAGAGCACAAAAACATAAGGCAGATGCTAACAACATAAGAGATATTAAACCATTTTTGTTAATCTTAACAAATGTCTTCATAGTTCTGGACAAATACCATTTCTCTTCAAGATCTCATTATTTTATCCTTGTGATTGTTAATTTATCTTTAGTACTTACTTTGAAATATATTATGAATGGAAAGTTAGGAGTATAAAAAGAAAGGAGTTAAAAAGTTTCTTAAAACACTAAGAGCTCAATGAGTACAAAAGATGTTTTCAATTTCATATTGTGTATTATGTTACAATTGTTAACTAATTCCAGTCCTGCCTGTCTTCCTGTTATAAAGGATAACTGTATCCTGTTTGTCATCAGTGGAATTTACCTTGTGTGGTGTAATCTTTCGGGACTAAAGGATCATAGACTCATAGATCTTAAATGTAGAGGTGAAAGAAGGTCGTTGAGTCCAGTCCTCTAAATTTACAGAAAAGGAATCTTGAATTAGTTTCTCTGATTCCAGAGACAGTGATTTTTTCTCACAGTAACCATGACTTAGTTATCTCTAATCTCACTTTGATCCTAGTGAGATTAGATTGATTCTGTATCATTTTGTTATTGATCTTATTTACAGTTTATTGATTTTTTCCTGTAACTGCACAAGTATGGTTCTTTGTCTCTATGCCTAGTGCAGAAATTCGGCTGGCCTGTAATGAGTTAAGTTTGAAAATCCACTTCTCCTGCTAATAATCACTGTTCTATCTTTTCTTCAAGGAAATCTGTTATTCTTTTATATGTATATATATATAATTTATTTATTTTTTTGTGAGGCAATTGGGGTTAAATGGAAATCTTTTATTCTTAGGGGATGCTGGTGGACGCCAGGGAATCTGATCTAGTATCTTTATACCACTGAGTTATCCTTCAAGGATGTCTGATTTGTTTTCCAAAGAAGGCTGGTTCACTATTTTTAACCTTGCAGGTAGACTCAAACAATCAACATTTCTTAGTTCCAGGAGGGGAGGAAAGGGTTGTTGCTGGCCTTTCATTCCCAATTTCCAACCAACTATATTGTTACCCACACCTCAACTATGTAACCAATTGTGTTGTTCTCACCCTCATGATACTGCCAACTTTTAATCATTTGTATTGTTTCCTCACCTACCTGTTCTGTTCTTTTAAAACGGAGCTGCAGGGGGCAGCTAGGTGGCACAGTGGATAGATCACTGGCCCTGGAGTCAGGAGGACCTGAGTTCAAATCTGGCCTCAGACACTTGACATTTACTAGCAATGTGACCCGGGGCCAGTCACTTAACCCTATGGCCTAGGGAAAAAAAATAAAAAGGAGCTGCATGTTTTTCTAGTGGGTCTTTGGTCTAAAACTGAGGCATCTACTGACCCACTTTATTATCAAGTCCACATCCTGCTAATAAACTCTTACCTTGCATGGAGAATACTTGCCTCAGTCTACCTTTGTTGAATTTCACTTGCAACACAAATAAAAGCATTTATGCTACTCACATATTAGCAGACTACCATGTAGAAGAAAATTCTAACAATCGTATCCTTGGAGTGCTTTCTGACACCTCCAAATGTTAAATCAGTTCCATGTGGCTACAGATTTCTGGGATGATTGGGGTGACATCCCTGCAAAAGAAGTGACAGGCTTCCCTTGACAAATTTCCCTCATGGTTATGCTTTTCCCTTTTGAACAGGAAAGTTTCCTATTAGACTATGGCCCTAGATAATGTAGTCCTTGAATAATGTGAAATTATAAATTGGTTGTCCCAAAAAAAGATCTCTGACCTTTTACTTGAAATTCATTAGTGTTAAGGGAATCTTATTACCACACATCTGTGAGGTCAGTCTATAACTTTTAGGCCCAGAGATCACAAACAGTTAATATAACAGTGTCCTATCTACCTTTTTTCAGTATATCCTAGGCCAAATGCTTTATGTTCAGTTTTACTAAGTTTAAATCTACTGTGTTAGCAATACTTGGGTAGAATAATTTTTTTGTAAGAATTAGCTATTTCCTAATTAAATGTAGTAATAATAATAATAGGGACTGGGCCTGTAGTTTCCTTGATATAGGGAACTCCCATATAAACTTCTACTGATGCAGGCACCTTCTTAGCAACTTATAGTCTTAGGCAGTTATGTAGAATGCTGAGAGGTTAAGTGACTTGCCCATGATCACAAAGCCAGGATGTGTCAGAGGGAGAATTTGAATCCATGCCTTCCTGATGTCTATACTCTATGCTATTCTGCTTCTGCAGAGCAACAGAAAAGCAAGAGAGCATCGTGGAATACCCAAACTGGGGACATGCTGTTCCATGGAGTCCAAACCAAGCAGAGCTACTAATGGAAATTAGAGTTACCAGAAAAGTTTTGAAAGTTCAGAGCCTTCTATGAAGGAAGGAAGGCTTTGGGAAGAGTTTAGTGCTCTACCCTCCAGTCCTTCAGTCAGAGAGGAGAGGTCACTGAAGAGTTGAGACTGTGTTGAATATAACATGGTAAGATTTCAGTTGATCAGCTTATCTTGAGTGAGGCATACTGTTCCAGAGCAAGTGATCCGAGTTAAACCTTGTCACATATATTTCTTACACATGTGCCTCAGTACTATTATGGTCTAAATTTAAGTTTACTCCTCCCATGGATACTGTGTGTACTTGTGGGAAGGAGTAAACCAGGTTCTTTGGAAAAGATTTTCTATCAACTGTCTTTACCATGTTATCTGGCAGTAGTAATAGCTGCCCTCTAAAAACCCCAACCTGCCAATTTGAGCAGAAGTTGGGAAATGCTATTTCTTTTTTTCCTTCTCCTCCTCTTCCCTTTTTTTTTTTTTCAAAAAGCTGGAATAATTTACTTTTATCTTGCAGAGTTTTCATTTTTGATTTCTTGAAATATAGCTCTGAAAAAACAAGCTTTAAAAAAGCCCATTGTGTTTTAAATGGAGCTACTAGATTATGCCTTTAAACCCAAATCATTGTGGCTTTCAATGAATGGCCAATAATAAGTTCAGCCCAAGTCTCCATGGCTCATTGTTTAGATAGGGGTGGCTTAGAATGAGTGTAAATAGCAATTGTTTTCTCTTCTGGCCAGAAACTCTGAGGATCTTCCCTTCCCAGAGTGATATCTTTGGGATGGTAAATTGGGCCACCTTTTGTCTCAGTTCTTACCTAGTCCTTAGTGATTGAATGGGTATGCCCTCAGACAAACTGAAACCTAGGAAAGACCCTAATTTAGAAAGTCCATGGTTACCCACTGCATCCTGGGCCACCTCCATTCATCTTGACCTTTGTCTTGCCACTGGACTCAGTTGACTTTGGAGGAGAGAGCAAGGTATAGCTCTGCCTCACTCAAATCCAATTCATGTCGAAGTCAGAGATATTATGCTTGTGATGTCATTGGTCCTCCTTAAGAACAAAGGACAAACAACTCTATGCTATTCTATATGAGAATAATGATGATGATGATGATAACTTTATTTTAAGAACCAACTATTTCCTAATCATTGTACTGCCAAAGTTTTAGTAACTGCCATGCTTGAGGATATTTATACAGGCTTTAAAATCCATTAATGATGATAGCAGATCCACTTATCTGGTCCAAATTTCTTTCCTGACCTACTCTCTCACATATTCAACTATATTTTAGACATCTCAAACTGGATGTTCCACAGATATCTTAAACTTGATCATTCCAAAACTGAACTCTATCTTTTCCTCAAAACCTGTGTTTTGTCAAGGGTGCCAATGTCCACTCAGTCATCCAGACTTGAAACCTAAGTGTCATTTAGGACTCTCACTCTCAATCCACCCCCCCCCACCCCAGCCAATATGTTGCCAAGTCCTGTTGCAAAGCTTTCACAACATCTCTTCTATATACCTGCTTATCTTTTCTGACATTGTCACTATCATGGTACAAGCCCTCATCACTTCACACCT
This sequence comes from Vombatus ursinus, assembly GCF_900497805.2. Classification (NCBI taxonomy): domain Eukaryota; kingdom Metazoa; phylum Chordata; class Mammalia; order Diprotodontia; family Vombatidae; genus Vombatus; species Vombatus ursinus. The sequence continues at coordinate 8,114,407 of NW_020954585.1, forward strand.
GGACTGTTACAATATCCTTTTAATTAATCTCTCTGCTTCTAGTCTCTCCCTATTCTAGTCCATTTTCCATTCAGCTTTCAAAGTGATCTTCCTAAAGCACAAATCTGATCAAGCCACTCCATCTCCCTATTCAATAAACTCCAATGGCTCCCTGTTACCACTAAGATCAAATATAAAATCTCTTGGACTTTTAAAGCTCTTCATAACTTGGAAACCCTCCCTCCCCCTTTCCTATAAGATGTTTTATTCTTAATTCCTCTCCAAATACTTTGTGATCCAGTGAATCTAGCTTTTTTGCTGTTTCTCAAACAAGATACTCCATATGCTGATTGTACATTTTCATTGTTTCAATTCCATGCTTGGAATTCTCTCTCTCCTGGTCTGACTTCTGGTTTCATTGGCTTTCTTCAAGTTTCAGCTAAAATTCCATCTTTTGCAAGAAGACTTTCATAGTCCCCGTTAATTCTAGTGCCTTCCTTCTGAGATAAAAATTAATATTACCTCAAATTTCTACTGTATTGATTCTATAATGTAATGGATTTCATGCTTTATTGATTTTTATAATTGAGTCTGCATCTGCCTAAAGCCATCTTTCTATGCACTTGATCTGAGCTTAGGAATTTAGCTTTCCCTCTGAGTTAATTTAAAGTTATAATTAACAGGGAAAACTGTTATCTATCACACCTTCAGCTTCTGAGAAAATATCGAGACATCTGGTGTTATCTTTGATAAGTTCTAAAGCTAGCTGTAAGAGATACATTGTCCTTGAACTGTCCTTGCACTATTAAGAAAAGCTGTTATCTCCCTAACAAACCTTTCTAAGCACCAGGGAGTCTGCTGACTCAGGTCCTTTAATAAGGTCTGCAATATAAGGAAGTGATTACTAGCTCCACTTGGGTGCTAGCCTTGATGTAATCAATCATGTTGGCCCCCACCCCCACCCTTGTGATGCTGTCTACCCTGTAACTAATCACATTGTCGTCCCCACCTTCCCGACTCAGTTCTTTATTCCCTTGTACTTCCCCCAAACTGTATGAAGGCTAATAATCCCTAACACATGGTCTTTGACTATTGAGAGAGGCCACGGACCCAATTTACTGGTTACTGCTAGCCTAACTAATAAATTGATCATGCTAGGGAACTTGTCTCTCAGTTTACCTTAATTTTCAAAGACAGCACCTCTAAGATTATCTCCAATTTAACATGTATATGTGAATACTGTTTATACATGGTTCTTTGCATGTTGTTTTTTCTCAGATTATGAGCACCTTAAGGACAAGGATTTTTTTTGTCTTTCTGTGTATCCCCAGCATTTACCAGAGTTCTTGTCACATAGTGGGCGCTTGAAAATAATTGTTGGCAGCCGGTAGCACTTAGTCGATGAACCAGCTTGGCGGACTCCAAGATTCGATACCACTTGCAGTATACCTTTAATCTGTCTTTTCTTCAGAGACCTACTCTCTTCATAGACACCATGTGCAAAGGAGGTAAGGTTATGATAAAAATAAAGGGCATTAGTTACTCCACATTTCCTTTTTTAGTGCAACAGTACTATTCAAATTATCCTGCCTATCAGCTATATACTATTGGGAAGCCTTCAAAAGTGATGAAAGCTCTTCATCCTCCACCATGCATATAAATATGCAAACTTGATTTTTTCTAATAATAAAGTGTTATTCTTTTGAATGTGTGCTTGTAATTGTCTGCTTGTATTCAAGATGGATTGAATATTTCCCTTGTAAAAAATCAGATACTGTTGTAATTGCTGTATGACTACTAAATTGGCAACTGCATAGTCCAGAACCTTCTAACCCCTAAACTGTGTGGCAACCAGACATGAGTTAACCCTTTTCCTTATAGCCCCTAACTTAATCATACAATTTTGGGGTCCACACCAAGTATTCATCTCTATATTGTGCTTTTAGTCATTTTCCTTGTCCTTCAGTTCATAAACAGAACTCTACATCCATAGGCCAGCAACATAATCTAACTATTCTCTCTAACTCCTGTTACAAGTACTTTGTATTTATGCAACTACTGGAGATAGATATCATTGAGTAAAGCCATAAAACCTTCAGGGGGGAAGTGTTGAAAGAGAGAGGGACCCTGTATCTTCCCTCTTGACATGAGATTACATCTTTAAATTAACTTCCATTTTAGTGTAAAATGAACAAATTCATTTCCCTGCAAAGCAAAATAGGATCTATATAGCATTTGAAGGTTTGCAAAGCACATTCACAAATATCTCATTCTTATAACAACCCTGGGAGGTAGGTGTTATTACCCCCATTTTACAGATAAGGAAACTGAGGTAGGCAACAGTTAAGTAACTAGTCCAGGGTCACACAGTGAGTATGTGCCTGAAGTGCAATGCTCTATTATTGAATTTCCATCTACCCCTGTCCATTTATAAAGTTTTTCATAATATTTTCTTATCACCAGTGTCATCAGTATATAGAGCAAGGTTACAAGATGTTGTAAAATCATATCTGAGAACTTCATAGTCTGTCTTTATCTCTTCATATGCAATTGTGTTACCTTGTACTTAACAATTTGTTATTCAGCATAACCAACCGCCTTCATCATTTTTGTCCTTTTCATTTTATTCTGTATATGTTAGCAAGAAAAAGCTTTTAATCAGAATTTATTTTGCCACGGAGTATAAAGTGAATAAAGCTTCTCTTTGTCTTGTACTGTAAAATTTGAGATTTTTTTAGCCCCTCAATGATATCTTGATGAAAAGGAAAACTTCCTAATAATCAGAGTTCTTCAAAAATGAAATGCAGTGCCTTAGGAATAGGTCCCTTCTCAGTAAAGGTCTTTAGACAAAGCCTGGCTGACCATTTTTCAGTAGGTTATAGAGGGGATTTTAGTCATATCTTCCCCATTCTATGCTTATACACTTAATTTCTTTTTTAAAATACAGAATTTTCTATATATCTCTATTAAGTTGCATCATATTGAATTTCACTCATTCAGTTAACAATTAGGTGAAGGTACTGATTTTCATGAACATATTGAAGTTGCACAGTTTTTGATAAAACCAAGGACTAGAATAAGGACTATTTGGAGATAAACAACCGCAACCTGCTGGAAAAACTGGAAAGCAGTCTGGTAGAAATTGAGTTTAGATCAGGATCTCACATATATACTCCAACAAGCTCTGAATGAGCGTAGGGACTAGATAGAAAAGGTCACCCCATAAATATATTGAAGGAAAAGGGAAGGAGATTTTTTTCACAGCTATGGAAGGGGGGGACAGAGAGAATCAATGGAGATAAAATGCAAAATTTTGATTGCACAAAATTAAAAAGTTTTGGCACAAACTAAATCAGTGCAGTTAAAATTAGAAGGGAAACAATTATCTGTGGGGAAAATCTTAGCACCAAACTTTTATGGTATAGATCTAATATCCAAGATATATGGGGAATTGATTGAAATATGCAAAAATGAAAGTCATTCCCTTGTAGATAAATGGCCAAAGGATAGGAGCAGGCATTTTTTAAAACAAGAAATGTTAAGCTATCACCAACTTTTAAAAGTCACCAATAAGAAAAATTCAAAGTAAAACAACTTGAGATTCTAGCTTATAACTAGATTAAATCAAATTGGAAAAGATGACTCTCAAAAAAAAAATGGAAAATGACAGTTGTTGGTTTGACTATGGGAAGACAAAAACACTAAGGTGCCATTGATAGGAATGTGACTTAGTCTACTTATTCCGGAAAGGAATTTGAAACTGTATCTCAAAAGCCAGTAAAGTGTATATCCTTTGGCTTTGCCTTACCAACACTAGACTTATATGACTGCCCCTACAAGGGATTCAAGAATGAGGGAAGGACCTATGTATACAAAAATATTTGCAGTAGCACATTATTATAGTGAAGAGCTAGAAACAAAAAGGGTACCCATAAATTGGAGGATGGCTTAGTAAAGTATGGCATATAAATGTAATGGAATATTAGTGTGCTATAAGAAATAACAGAAACCTGGGAAGATGTAGGAGAATTGATGCACAGTGAAGCAGAACTATGAAAACAATTTATACAATAACTACAACAGAATGGGAAACATAGATCTCTTCAAGAAAATTAGAGATATCAAGAGAAAGTTTCATAAAAAAAATGGGCATGATAGAAGACAAAAATAGTAGGAATTTAACAGAAGCAAAAGATATTAAGAAGTGGCAAGAATACACAGAAGAATTATGCAAGAAAAATCTTAATATCACTGATAATCATAATGGGAGCCAGATATCCTTAGAGAATGAAGTCAAGTGGGCTTTAGGAAGCATCCCAGCTGAGCTATTTAAAACCCTAAAAGATGATGCTAAAATGCTATACTCAATATGGCAGTACATTTAGAAAATACATCAGTAGCTACCATATTGGAAAAGACCAATTTACATCCCATTCTTAAAGAAGGGCAATGTCAAGGAATGTTCAAATACCATACAATTGAGCTCATTTCATACTCCAACAAGGTTATGCCTAAGATTCTGCAAGCTATTCTTTAGCAATATGTGAACCAAGAATTACCAGAAGAGCAGGCTGGTTTTTAAAGAGGCAGAGGAACTAGAGACCAAATTGCCAACATTCAATGGATTATGGAGAAAACAAGGGAGGTTCCAGAAAAACATTTATTTCTGCTTCATTGACTACACTAAAGTCTTTGCCTGTGTGGATCACAACAAAATGTGCCAAGTCCTCAAAGATACAGGGGTACCAGACCATCTTGTCTCCTGAAGAACCGGTATGTGAGCCAGGAAGCAACAGTTAGAACTAAGCATGGAACACCTAATTGGTTTAAGATGGAAAAGAGTACAACAAGGCTATATGTTGTCACCTTATTTATTTAACTTACATGTGTCCTGTGAAATGCCAGGCTGTATGAACCAAAAGCTGGAATTAAGGTTGCAGGGAGAAATATCAACACTCTCAGATATGCAAATGATGTAGACTTTGATGGCAGAAAGTGAAAAAGAATTAAGAAGTTTCTTGATGAGGGTGAAAGAGAAGAGTGTAAAAATTGGCTTTGAGGCTTAACATTGAAAAAAAACAAAAAACCAACCTAAGATCTCAGCAACTTGTCCCAACACTTCCTGGCAAATAGAGGAAGAAGGGATGGAAGCAGTGTCAGATTTTATGTTCTTGGGCTCAGAGTTCACTGCAGATGGTGACTGTAGCTATGAAATTAAAAGATGCTTGCTTCTTGGAAGGAAAGCTATGGTAAATCTGGACAGCATACTAGAAAGTAGAGATATTACCTTACCAGTAAAGGTCCATATAGTTAAAACTATGGATTTTCTGGTAGCAATGTATGGCTGTGAGAGTTGGACTATAAGGAAAGCTGAGCATGGAAGAACTGATACTTTCAAACTGTGATGCTAGAAAAGGCTTTTGACAGTCCCTTGGACAGCAAGTCAAATCAGTCAATACTTAAATTAATTCAGGCTGTTTACTGGAAGGTCAGATATGAAGCTGAAACTTAAATATTTTGGCCACATAATGAAAAAATGGGACTCACTTGAAAAGACCCTGATGTTGAGAAAGATTGAAGGGAAAAGGAAAAAGGGATGGCAGAAGACGGAAAGATAATATCATGGAAACAACAAACATGAACTTGGACAGACTTTGACAGATAGTGGAGAATTGAAGGGCTTGATGTGCTATAGTCCACGGGGTCATGAAGAGTCAGGCACAACTGAGTGACTGAACAACAGCATTGTAAAGGAAAAGATCTTTGAAAGACTTAAGAATTCTGATTCATTCAATAAACAGCCATGATTTCAGAAGGCTGATGATGAATTATGACTGAAGTGATGGGCTAGTTATAGCATCAACAAGTCATACATTTTCTAACACTGCCAATGTGCAGATCTGTTATGCCTGGCCTTATTTGTTATGAGGGAGGGCAGAGATTGCCTGGAGTGGGTAGTAGTAATAGTGAAGACAGAAAAAAAAGAAAGAAAAGAGTATCAATAAAGTAATTGCAAAATACATAGAAAAATGAAGAAGGAAGTTCAGAAAAAGACACAGACAAGCAAAAAGGTATTGGAATTACTGTGTTAAATTTATTATGTACTTAAAGCAAGCTGTATATAATAGAAATTCACAGTTTCATATGCAATTCTTTTTTTCTGTACTTTATATATGGAAATGGCCACTTTTATTGCTATCTTGTCAAGTTCATAATTAAAAAAATTAAAGTACTGATTTTTTCCCTACTTTGTGGGGTGGGATTTTTCTTAAATATGTATCTTTAGATAATCTAACTCCATAAATAACTTATGTCAGGCTCTTGTATGCTTGTATGTAGCATATAATAGTTGGTTTCCTTTTTCTCCCTAGTCATTTCACGATATAATTGACTTTCTTTTTCCAGTGACTCAAGGAGAGGTAGTTAAGGGATAAAGACTGCATCTGCTTTAGGAATCTCAAGAGTTCATGATCTTGGAGTGATACTGCAAAATAATTCAACTTGAAAGGTGAGACGGCAACATCCTAGGAATAGGAACCTTGAGTAGTACATTTTGGTTAGAGCACTGAGTACTGGTTGTAGAGTTCTGAAGTATAAGTTAGTAAATACAAAATACTAAATATTTCAAGGAGGGACCAGTAAGTGGTGTAGTGAATAGAGCACCTCCTGGACTCAGGAGGACCTGAGTTCAAATCTGGCCTCAGACACTTGACACTTATTAGCTATGTGACCCTGGGCAAGTCACTTAACCCCAATTGCCTCACCAAAAAAATATTTCAAGGATTCATGATTTCTTCAAAGTAAGGGAATATTCTTTCTACTGATGCAGATCGCAACTCCTCCCCCTTAGAAGAGTCTTCATGAATAGCTGTGACCAAAAAAATTCTCTAGTACATAATCCTTTGGTGATGGACTTCTCCAATCTTAGCTATCTGAACTCAGATGTCCAATATAGAGTCTGTTGCTAGGCCTGCAATCAGTGTTTTTCAGCTTAATGGGATCTGCCAGAGTCTGCACTTCAGGAACCCAGGGTCACCTCCGTAACAAGAGGCACTGAGAGTAAATACTAAATAAATGTAACCACATAAAAGGATAAGTACATAATGGGAAAAGATGAATTGGCTGTCATCAGCAATGTTCTCCTCTTTACCACACCTTCCTAAAGTTGTGTGACTACTATCCTTTCAGTTACATCTTATTCTCTAGTTATTTGTGTATATGTCATGTTTCCTGGGCAGCTAGATAGCACAGTGGATAAAGCACTGGGCCTGAAGTCAGGAAGACCTGAATTCAAATCTGGTCTCAGACACTTACTAGCTGTTACTCTGGGCAAGTCACTTGACCCTGTTTGCCTCAGTTTCCTCATCTATAAAATGAACTGGAGAAGGAAATGGCAAAATCACTCCTGTGTCTTTGCCAGGAAAACCCTAAATGGGGTCATGAAGAATCGGATGTGGCTGAAAAATGACTGAACAACATATGCGATAGGTGTGGGTGCGATGAGACAGGACAGGACATATAGTGATTTGCCCTCAGACCTAGGAATGGCTCCAATAACTACTACCAAGACAGAGTTATTAAAAGCTAACTGACCAGATGGAGCTATATTTATCCCATCCAGAATCTAGGCATATAAGAGTGGGTTCACTGTTCCGTACCCTGCTAACTGCTGCTTTTCGTCATTTCCTAGGCTATTTTTTGAGGTGGACAATGTAAAGATTTCACTGAAAAATATCAGGTTCTGAGCACTTCTGATTTCTCTTTTTATGCTTTGCTCACATCTGAAAGTAGCCACTTGTACCTCCAGGCACTCACCTTAATCTTAAAAACAGAAAATAAATTCTTTATTACATTTATAGAACAAAATAGAGATGTTTGTTGAACTGTTTTCCATCTATGCACCAGGTGTAAGCAGCAGCTGTAGATGTGGTAAGGGCCAGCGGTACAACTTTTCATTACTCTTTTGCTTCTACCCTTTCATTCTTCTTTCTCTCCTAGATTAGCAAAACTCATGAAGACTTGCTCCAATGTAGTCTGACTGATGGAATAGTCTTTCAAATTGTATTCCTCTTTGATGCTCTCCAGCATACCAAACACCTTTGGGGTAGCAGACAGAGCCACTGTGAGGTTCTGGAAGGGCAAGGTAGAGGAGACCCAAGACCCCAGTTCCTAAGTGTGCAGTAAAAGAAAATTATATCTATATATCTATATATCTATATCTATATATGTATATATGCATATATGTGTGTGTGTGTATATATATATATATATATATATATATATGTGATTGTGTTAGTAGGAAAGTAAGTGGAGCAGAGAAGGGAAAGAGCTGGAGAAAGTATTCCTTCATTCCCCATTTACGGCTTTGGAGTGAAACAACAGACTGAAAGGAGAGGCCAAAATAGAGGTATTAAACCTCAGGATTTTTTGGCAAGGAAGGCAGAATGAAAAATGTCCCAAAGTTTCTAGTTGTCCCCAATTCCAACTTTCTAGAATACATTCCTCCAAGATATGAGGCACAGAACTTACTTATATTACAAGGGACACAAGACAGACCTATAGACTCTTTTTTGGAGGGGTGTCTAGGCTTGTAATTTAGTATAGGAAACTCCCTCTACCAATACAACTAGTCTGTAATTTGTAGTCATTGATTATTGCCTGGGAAAATTAAGCTCAAAAAATCCCAGAGGATAGAGCCATGTTGGATGTCAGAGAAGTAACTCTAATAGAATGGAATGATTTCAGTTCAGAAAAGTGTCCCAAAGTTCCATATTACCTACCCACTCTCAGGTTGTTCTTTTTTTTTTTTTCCTCCTGTGGCATTCAGATAGTCCTGTGCTCACCTTTGCCCAGCTCAGATTCTCACTGGGAATGCGGTACTGGACCATTCCTTGATGCTCTTGTATCATGGTGCTGCCTGAGAAAAAGCAAGAGGCTCCTGGTAAGGGACAAGGTGGGGGAAAGCATTTCTAGGCAGATTAATTTTTTTAATCCAAAGTAATTATGGCTCTTAGCCCAATTATTCACACTAAAAAGGAGAGAATATAAATACAGAGAATTTAAAAGCTCCTTTTCCTTTGGAACTCATTATATGATTGCTTTTTGCAGCAGTTATTCTAGTTATATTTCACTCCTGATGACATACTCTCCATGGGATGAGAAGGCTGACTCCTCAATTTCAGATACAATTTTCAGTAAGTGTGATAAAGAAATGTAAATCAATCCTTTATGTCTTAATGAACCCCCACAAAAATACTTAAGCCTTTTGAAAACCTATACATACCATACAAATTTATACCAACACGAAGTTCCAAGAGGATAGGCATTAGCTGTTCTCTGCTAGTTGGTTGTTCCTCTGGAAAGGCCAACAAAACTACTGACTTGTACAATGTTTTCTATAATGTCTTTTTTTTTTTTGTAGTGTTGTGAATCATTTTTGTTATATGTATAGGGATATAGTTTTGCTTCTTAGATTCTTGTAACTGAAAGTTTTTATCTCTCAGTCTGAGGAATGAAAATTAATATTTACATGTTTTAGAATATATATGTGCATATACACATTTATTTTTGCCATATTACTCTGTAAGGGCTTTTCTACTCTTGTTAGGCTCTTTGAGTGTTAGAAGTTTATTCCCTTGCCCTACAAAATCTGAGTTAGTATTTCAAACGTGGAAGTCCAAGGATGGTAGGGGATAGAGACATAAATGAGCACTTCTAGAAGAACTTTGTTTCATTACTCAGGAGAACAGCCCAAGATTATTCTCTTAGCATTTGCCAGAAAATTGGCATGTAACCTATAAGTGTTAATTGTCTTTTTTTGGTTTTTACTCTAAAATTTGTTGAGACTGTCTTTCCCTCTATCTCTAATAATAACTTCATCTATAATTCTCTATCAGCCCCCAGATGGCCCCATAGTACCTAGTATCAAAGATATGATCCTATATTTTCCTCCATTAGCCTTGAGTAAATTGGGAGAATGGCTCATTCAAATATGTCCATTCCCCTCAAATCAAAGATCTCAGTGCATATATCTGGAAATTAAAGTGGTAAATAACACCTTGCTCTACCCAATTACCATTCTGGAACTCTTGAAAAGCAGGGAGCATCTCTAAAACATGCAATATATTGAACTTTTCCTATAAGAAGGGAGATGCTTCCATATCACTGCAATCTAAAGGGCTACCACTTCAATACCCCAATCTGGACACAGATTTGGAAGGCTGCAACATTCCATTCTCATATACATCTGAATGTAAAGAATATCTAATAGCATCCTTGAACGTGTAAGTCTGAATCATGTGTTTACTTTTCCTTTTCCTAGAGTAGATGATTAGGTTTCCACATAACTTCTTACTCGGAAACACATTTGCCATCAAATGAAGGATGTGAATTTTGTGGGACCAATGCTATGTAGGAACTAAACTAAATTGTTAACCTAAGCCTCCACCTTACTCCTATCTTCAGACAGAGGTGGTATAGGGGATGATGTCTGTTCCTGCTCTTTTAGTGAAATAAATGTCCATTTTTAAAGCCAGTTGATATTAAGTGGATAAATGAAACAGAAGTGCTGGTTGTTGGGACCCTAAAATAGGGGTGGGGTGGGAAACACAGCCAATAGGTATCTGACTGATGGCAGAGAAAGGATAACCCCATGAACCCCTCAAGGTACCCTGGAAACCTGAGGAGAGATGTGGTCTGCTTGACTCTGAGAGAGAAGAGCCAGAATCAACCATGTTACACCATAATGAGATTTGATTTGTAGTGTCAATTCCTGATCCCTTTTCCACAGAAGATCAGTCACCTGAAGAGTCCCAATCCACACCCCTTACCATTGCTTTTGGTATGTCTGTGTGCTTTGAGGCCTAAAGTGGATGGAAACCGTCTAGGCTCTCTCATATTCATCCTTTTCTTATATTCCTATCATCTTTCCCTTATTTAATAGCCTTATTTAAAAGTCCTCAAATTCAAAGAGCCCTCTTTCCAATTGCTGCTAATTTATCCCCATTTCTGGATTGTGTTCCCTCCTCATCTGTACCCTCTTAAAATTCCTTGAAGGAACAGCTTCCATGCAACAACCTAAAATAAGTCTTTTATGTTTCTCCTGTTTGCTAGCGCTCTCTCTTTTGTCAAATTATTTTATGCCAACTTATCTGTACAAATGCTACATTTCTCCAGTAAGATATAATCTACTTGAGTGCAGGGACTATATTCATTTTGTCTTCATAACCTTAACATTTAGCAAAGTGCCTTGGACATAGTATGTACTTAATAAAAGACAGCCTTTTTTGCTTTTGTTCTGTAGAGCATTTTCTAGACCAACTACAACTCTCTAGAGACAAAGGAATTAGAAATATGGATTGGTAATAGAAGTAATACTGCACTGTGGTTTTATGGGAGAATAAAAACTTTCCATTTTATTTCCATTATTCTTCCTAATACTGTCTAAATATTATTGACTTTATTGGGCCAATGTCTTCAGGGCAGACTCTACAATACACAAAAGTTCAGAGCCTATAATTAAACTGGAATACTCTATATTATTTTTCCCTAGATCCTTTTCCCTGCAATTGGACAAATTAAGCCCAATACTTATTTATTAAACACCTATTGCGTGAAAGGGTCTGTGCTGGGCACTGGGGACAAAATGATAGAAATGGAACATTCTTTGCCTTCAAAGTAGCTTACATTCTACTGAGGGGATACAACATGCATATATGACAGGTAATGACAAAGTAATTTAAAGAATGAGAGAAGGATAACGCCTTGAGGGATCAGAAAAGGCCTAGGAAATGTGCTTTCAAGGAATCTGGGAATTCTGCTTGATGGAGGTTAGCAGAGTATCTGAGGACCATAGTGGGAAGGCCAGTGATGAAATGTTACATACAAGGAAGGGGAACATGACAGATTGCTGAGAAGGGAGAATATGGGAAGGGGAATAATATGAAATAAGATTGGACTATGGATAGTTTTAAATGCCAGGCTGAGAAGATTGCATTTTATCCCTGAGTCAACAGAGAGTCATTGAAGATTTTGAGCAAGGGCATTGGTATTATAATCAAAGGACTTGGGTTTAAATCTTGCAACTGTCACTTATTATGTATATTATCTTGGATAAGTCATTTAACCTGTCTGAGATTCATTTCCTTCATCTATAAAATGAGATGGTTGGAGTAGATGGCCTCTAAGGTCCCATTTGGCTTTACATTTATGATTCTATAAAAAAGAGTTGACATGGTGAGATCTGTGTTTTAAGAATATTAATTGTGTAGAGGATGTATTAGAGAAGGGATAGAGGAGGTAGAGAGAAAAATCAGGGGCAATTGCAGGATCTCAGGCAAGAAAGGCACAGAACTATGTAGAAGGGGGGTGGATCCAAGATATATTGTTGAGGTGGAATTGATAAGATATTGCAATAGAATGAATATAAGGGATGAGAAAGATTGAAAGACAGACCTGACATGGAAGCTGTGAACCTGAGTGACTAGAAATGACACTGTGTTGGCAACATAAGGAGAGATGATTTCAAGAGAAATATGACAAGTTCCATTTGGGATATATTGAATATGAGATGCCTATGGGGCATTCAGGGGCAATTATGCCAAACAAAAATCATATGTTCACCAAAAGAGACTTGTAAGATCTTTGAATCATGAGTTAAATCTGTAAGACCATCTACTCTAAACTCAGAACTAGATCAATCTAACCATAAAATAAATAAAAAGTTAAGGAGATAAATAGGATTTTAGAAAAGTTTAATATGATAGACCTCTGGAGAAAACTGAATAGGAATATAAAGAAACTTTTTCTCAGCTGTAGATGACGCTTTCACAAAAACTGACCATGTATTAGGGCTTTATATACAAATGCAGAAAAGCAGAAATGTTAAATGCATCCTTTTCAGATCATAATGCAATGAACTTATGTTCAGTAAAGGGCCTTGGAATCACTGATTAAAAATTAAATGGAAACTAATCTAATCCTAAATAATGAATAGGTCAAAGAACAAATCATAGACATAATATGTAATTTCATTAAGATCATGACAACAATGAGACAATATACCAAAATTTGTGGGATGTAGCCAAAGCAGTACTTAAGGGAAATTTTATATCTCTAAATGCTTATATCATTAAAAAAGAGAAACAGCAGATCAATACTTTGGGCATGCAATTAAAAAAAACTGGAAAAAGAATAAATTAAAAATCCTCATTTAGACAACAACAAAATAGAGATCTTGAAAATCAAAGGAAAGATTAATAAACTTGAAAGTAAAAAAAAAATTGAGCTAACAAATAAAACTAGGAGCTGGCTTTATGAAAAAAAAACAACCCAGTAAAGTAGATAAACCTTTGGTTAATTTGATTTTTTTTAAAAAAGAGGAAAAAACCAAATTACTAGTATCAAAAATGAAAAGCATGAAGACACCACCAATGAAGGAGAAATTAAAGCAATTATTAGGAACTTTCTTGTCCAATTATATGCCAATAAAACTGACAATCTAAGTGAAATGGATTAATAAAAATATAAATTGCCCAGATTAAAAGAAGAGGATATAGAATATTTAAATAATCCTATCTTAGAAAAATAAATTGAACAATCCATAAATGAGGTCCTTTAAAAAAAACCTCCCAGGTTCAGCTGGATTTACAAGTGAATCTGCCAAATGTTTAAAAAACAATTAATTCTATAGTATATCAACTATTTAAAAAATAGGTAAAGGAGTCCTACCGATTTCCTTTTATGACACAAATATGATTTTGATACCTAAAGCAGGGAGAGCAAAAACAGAACAAAATCTATATGCCAATTTCTCTAATGAATACTGATGCAAAACAATTTGAATAAAATAATATCAGAGAGATTATAGCACTATACCACAAAGGTCATACACTATGACCAACTTGGATTTATACCAGGAATACAGGCTGGTTCAGCATTAGGAAAACTATAAGCAAAATAAACCATATCAATAACAAAAACAAAAATATGATTATATCAATGGATGCAGAAAAAGCTTTTGGCAAAATACAACACCCATTCCTATTGAAAACATGAGAAAACATAGGAATAAAAGGAACTTAAAATGATTATTGATGTTGAGTCATTTCAGTCATGTCCAGCTCTTTGTGACCCCTTTTGGGTTTTTCTTGGCAAAGATACAGGAGTGGTTTGCCATTTCCTTCTTCAGCTCATTTTACAGATGAAGAAACTGAAGCAAACAAAGTTAAGTGACCTGCCCTGGGTCACCCAGCCAGTAAGTGTCTCAGACCAGACTGGAACTCATGAAGATAAATCTTCCTGACTTCAGGCCTGGCACTCTATCCACTGAGCCACCTAGCTGCACCCCAAAAATGATTATTAGTATCTAAAAACATGAGCAAGCATTATTTGTAATGGAGATAAATAGTAGCCTTCCCAATAAAATCAGTGGTGAAGCAAGGATGTCCATTATCCACCATTATTATCTATATTCTGCTAGAAGTACTTGCATTTTATATACCAGGTAGACCTTAGTGTCATTTGAAATTTGGAAATATCATTGCATATTCTACTTGATCATTTGTAAATATATTACATCAGATCAGGTCCCTCTACTAAAGTCTTATTTCAATTATTCATTAATGGCATATAGATGATTCTAGGTTTTCAAAGGTGGTGCCAGGGAAATGGCAGTTCTAATGGCAGGTCTTCAGCAGTTCTAATCATATTGGAAAAGCACTGAGTACAGACCTTGCACTAGATAAGAGTTGATGCAGCTAAGTTTGAAAATGGAATAATATATAAAAAATGCTTAGGAAACCTCAAAGCATTGTAAAAATGTCAACTATTAGTACTTCTTGAAAAGTCTGACCACTAGATGATGAATTTTAATGTCCACAAAAACTCTATAAAATCATCTATTAAGGCACACAAAGGCTGTTATTCACCGCACTGCATCAAGCCTCCCTGCCATTGCAATCATGAATCCTTTAAATACTGAAGTAGCATCATCCCCTGGGAACTCTCACTCTACCAATTTTACATTTATTATTATGCAACCTTGGTCAAATCACCCTCTGTCAACCTCAATTTCTCCACTTGAAAATGGAAATTATTTTCATTGGTAAAATGGAAAATAAGTATAATACCTACATCACAGGATTGTTCTGAGGATCGTATCAGAGAATATATGTAATGTGCTTTGCAGCCTTTAAAGAACTATATAAATGCTAGCAATTATTATTGGCAGCTAGGTGTTTCAGTAGATAGAGCACTAAGTCTGGAGACAGGAAGACCTGAATTCAAATCCAGCCTCAGACACTTAGCAACTGACTGACTGGACAAGTAATTTAATCAACACCTTCCTAAGTTTCTTCAACTGCAAAATGTGGATAATAATAGTACCTACCTCACAGGGTTATTGTGAGGATTAAATGAGATAATATATATAAAGAGCTCTGCAAACTTTAAAATGTTATATAAATACTAGCTATTATGGTTATTATAAATTACCTTGTATTAAGATATGTATTTCTTTTGTTTCTTGTCTCTAAAAACATTGCTATTTATCTCTATCCATGACAAAAATAGACTACCTAGTACCATGTTCACGTGATTTTTAATACAGTATTTTTTCCTAATTACATGTAAAGACAATTTTTAACATTCATTTAAAAATTTTTTTGAGTTCCAAATTTCCTCCTTCTCTGCCTCCCTCTCCATTTCCCTAAGATGGTAAGCAATTTGATATAGGTTATAAATGTGTAATCATCATATGATTTTTAAAAATATAAAATAAATAATTAGTAGTCTAATTTGCTTTGGTATTTAAAAGAAGAGAAAAAAAGTTGTCAAGGAATCAGTCTTCTTCTGAACTGAATAATGAAGATAACATCCCATTGTACCCCATGAAAGAGGCATTATCACTAATATTCTGGATCTGAGTCTTCTGACTTTGTTCAAATGCTCTCTCTCCTTGCTGGGGAACTGCCTCCCTCCCTTGCAAGTTACTTCATTGGGCCACAGTTCCTTAATCTATTAAATTAGGAGCTTGGACTCTATGGCTCTTTTCAGCTTTAAAACTATGATCCTATGAGCTTAGGGCATTTAAAAATAGCTAGACAGGGTATGTGGCTAGGTTGCTAATTAATAGTCTTGAATTTAGGGGTAGAAACTGGTTGCCTTTTTCTCTGGCTCTCTAACACATAGACGGAGCTTAAAGAAGATAGTTATTTCTGAGAGAAACTGGAATGTTACCAGCAATTTCACTTTCATGATCACAGTTGGGGCTGCAGAGAGGTTTTTCACAGCATGGCAAAGTGATGACTACAGTAGCTTCCTAGAGTGACACAGGAAGTCACAATTGTGGACAGATCTGCTATCCTCCCTGCTTTGTGTTCCTAGGATGGTCACATATGAGCTAGCTGTGCGTGACTGTGGTATTCTACCATGTGCACTGAGATATGTGATGGGAGAATATTGAGAGGTTAGGCATATGAGTAGTCATTCACTTTGTTTTATGTTCCATACCCGTTGGTTCTTTATCTTCCTTGAATGCATTGCTGAGGAAGCAGGAGGGTTAACATCTGTGTGGCAGATGCTAACAAAAACCTTAACATTTGGCCATAGTCATGATTAAGTGACAATTATTTTCAAGAATTCAAATCTAGTCCAATTCCCAAAGATAAGATAACACTACAATTAGTTAGAGATGGCTAATGTGAACTGATGACAGGCTGTGTACTCCATCTTCTTTTTTAGTACAAATAGGGCTAAGGAATTTCTGGAAAAAACACATAACTTAAGGGGCCCCATAAGGAAAGTTTGTGTGCAAGTTATAGTACCTGGGAAGGCCACCATGATGTATTCCTTGAAATATTCCAGCTCAGTCTCTTTACCATCCTTCTTGATCTTGGCCACTAGAATATATCCTTTGCTCAACTTGTTCTTGAGATACTGAGGACTGCCTAGGTGCAGTATCTTCCCATTCACCATGATGGCTAGTCTAGTGCACAGCACCTCACATTCCTCCATGCTAGGGAGACAAAAAAGATCAAGGGTGGATCCCCATTCCATGGGAAGCCTGGGGCCCAGACATAGGCAGGGGTTATGTTCTATATCTGGAGAGGCTAGTCTTGGTATTGCAGATACTCAGGGCCAGGAGCATGACTGGGGAAAGATGCTCTCAGGATCAGTGTTTAACACTTAAAGAAAGGGGCAGATGCCTACATTTGCCATAGGAACTTCTCCCCAGATTCCCTCTGTTCTAAGTTCTAGAGAACACAGCCCAATGACCCACATCTAAGTCAACTGGTATATTCCCTCTGTCAGAATTAGAAAGTTCTTTCTATTGGTGAGCTTAAGGACTCTAGGAAGTTTTCTGGCCATAATCAAGTATCCATTGTCTCCATTACAGCTTCTATTAGCTCCAGAACAAGGGATTGATCCACACCTAGGGGAGCTTAGGACAATGGCTTTCCCAGATTCATGGGTCCATATTACCAAGTCCCAGAGTAGACGTCTGGCCATAGGATCCGTGCCAGTGGATGGTTCATCCAGGAAGATGACTGAGGGAAATCCAATTAGGGCAATAGCATTGCTTAGCTTCTGCTTAGTGCCACCACTACATGGGGAAGAAAGCAAAAAAGCAAGGGAAGGGGAAATAGAAAGAAGAGTTTGTAAATGGCAATAATTCACAGGGAATCCTTTCCAAAGTCCCAAGGAAGATAGTATCTAGGCATGATTTGATGTGAATCTAAGAAAAGCAGCCAACTCCAATCTATACTTTTTGTTTGTCAACATTTTCATTTGAAATGTCAAGAAGTGAGCCCTATTTTGTACCTGACCCTGGAAACAATATCTTTGACACTATATGTATAGCTTGGTTATGTAGACATTTAGATTGTCAATAAACATTTTTAAACATTTATTATGTACTAGGCACTGTGCTAAGTACTAAGCATATGAGAAGTCATAGCTTCTGGGGCTCCCTCAGATGCTTCCAGATGATGGGCATAATCCTCCAGGCCTACCACATGAAAGGACAATCATAAAGCAGCAATGCAATTTTATTGCTGTTGCTTCTGGAGGGAAAAAAACTCCCTTTCTGGTGTTACTTCTCAGCAGAGTCTTGCTTCATCACTTGGAGGTGCTAACTATGATCAAAGTTATGGTAGTTCTTTTAAGAAACTTAATCTTAGCACATAGTCAAAGCTGTTAGTGGCCTTAGATCAATGGGACCATTAGTGGGGAACGGGTAATGGATGGAGGTCACTGTAATGGTCTTACACGTATTATATATTTAATGACCTTGGGATGTAGCTATTACTGGAAAAAGCTATCATTATTACAGAGGGGCAGCAAAGGTGGGGACAGCAAAAAATAAAGCTGAGTTAGAAGTTATGAAAGACTATGGAAAAAACAAGCTGCTGTGTTCTGCTTGAATGGCCAGCGGCAAACAACTTGAGAAAACAAACAAACAAAACAAGTTTTTCTCAGGATATAAAAGCCTTCTAAATTGCTTATTTTAGAGGAATTCTCCCTTTTGAATTTGCTCCCATAGCTTCTCATTACTAAGTAAAAGAACTCTTCTGACTTGAACTCTGAATATTAAGCCATGTGTTTTCCCCCACATGTTGTTATCAGTACTTTCTTAATTTTTATAGTAAATGTCTGCGATGTTTTCCAATTGTTGGGTAGTCTCCCTTCTTGCAGATTTCTTATGAGCCAATACCTTGGTGCACCCAAAACTGTGCTGCCCTCAGTATGGACCTCCTCTGTGTCTGGCTATTCTGGTGCAGCTGCTGTTCTTCCCTTTGTTTTCTTTAGTGTCATTTCTACTTATTCACACAGCTTATCAGAGACTGTGATGCTAAAGTCCAAATATGGAAGCTCCACTCTCATTGATGGGGAAAATAGTTTGTTATTGAAATTTTGACTGATCTTTTCTTTTTTTTATTTGTTGTTATTCACCCATTTTCATACTAAAATGTTTTCAAGATGATTTGGCAATTAATCATGTCTTACACCAAGTTTTCTGTAAAGCCATTTTCCTTTCTTTAGTTCTTTATATTTTATAAGGTAATACTGACTTATTCTTTTCTTTTCTTTACATTTATTTTATAAGGCAATACTGCCTTATATTCTTTCTCCATAAGATTTGGCAAATGATTTTATATTCTATATCAGTATTACCTTTGGCTACTCTATATAATAAACTGGTAAAGAAATCAAATGTTTGCTAAGATGGTTGCTTTGCTTTTTTGGCCTATTTACCTTGGCAATTGCTTAATACTAGCTAAACTTCCAAAGGAAATTACAATAGTTAATGTCAATATCTGTTATTTATCCATTTTGTTTTGTTTTGTTTTGTTCTTCTATTAATAGCTTGTTTAAATAGGTCAGGTTGGAATGGCAAATTAAAATAACTTGAGATATTACTGTACTCAGAAACTCATGATCTTGTATGTGGATGTTCCCCTCATTAATACAGATCATACTTGCCCATCTTGTGTGACTCTTGCTCATTTCTTCCCATAAGTCAACTATAGGAACAATGCTTAACATGCTAGAGGCCTTCATCCATTCCTGTTAACATTGTGCGGATATTAGTGGAATGTCAACTGTTCATTAGTTCAGCCAATCTTTTCTGATCATTAATTTCTTTGATAACATCCTTCATTCAATTTCTTATCTATAGTTTCTTCTATATTGTGTGTTGTAACCTGATCGTTACCTTTTAGTGTTATAAATTTTAAAACTTGGCTTATGTTTCAGGGGTATTTGTGAATCATTAAGAAAACATGAGAGTGTATAAAAAGCATACATATGGGCAGCAACCCAAATTGCTAAAGAAAAAAAACTGTCAGGGATAATTTACTAAGGTCAAATATATACACATAGACATAGAAAGTTATTGATCTGCACCATTGATTAGAGAAATGCAAATTAAAACAGCTCTGAGGTACCACCTCATACCTATCAGATTGGATAATATGACAGAAAAGAAAAATGATAAATGTTAGAGAAGATATGGGTAAATTGGAACACTAAAGCATTGTTGGTAGAGTTGTGAACTGATCCAACTGCCCTGGAGAGCAATTTGGAACTATGCCCAAAAGGCTATAAAACTGTGCATATCATTTGATCCAGCAATACTACTATTAGTTCTATATCCCAAAGAGATTATAAAAAAAGGAAAAGGACCTACATGTACAAAACTTCTTTATAGCAGCTCTTTTTGTGGTGGTAAAGAATTGGAAATTGAGGGAATGCCCATCAACTGGGGAATGGCTGAACAAGTTGTAGTATATGTGTGTAATGGAATACTATTTTGCCATAACAAATGATGAGCGGGCAGACTTTAGAAAAACCTGGAAAGACTTACATGAATTGATGCTGAGTCAAGTGATCAGAACCAGGAGAACATTGCACATAGTAACAGCAACATTGTATGATGATCAACTATGACAGACTTAGCTCTTCTCAGCAATACAATGATCTAAGACAGTTCCAAAAGACTCATGATAGAATATGCTATCCACATCCAGAGAAAAAACCGTGGAGTCTGAATGCAGATCAAAGCATACTATTTTTACTTTTTTTCTTGTTTTTTTCTTTCTCATGGATTTTCCATTTTGTTTTGATTCATCTTTCACAACATGACTAATGTACGTGAATAGCCTATATCAGATTGTATGCCATCTTGGGGAGGAGAGAGGATAGAGTAAAGGAGAAAAAAATTAGGAACTCAAAATCTTATTGAAGTGAATGTTGAAAACTATCTTTACATGTAATTGTAAAAAATAAAGTACTATTAAATGGAAAAAAAGGAAGTTATTGATCTGATAAGTAAAGCTAATGTCAGCACTGAAATATCATTGGAAGGAGGTTCAGGAGATTACTATGATACCAAAATGATAAGAAAAGACAATAAAGAAATCAAGAGAAAACTTTTGTATGCAAAGATGCATAAATATCTCTTAGATAGTATCTAAAAGACCCAGGGAAATAGAACTTTCTAAGTTATTACACTGAAACTTCAACTGAAGCTGTGAACTTTCTATAATATCTCTGCTATAATATTTCCTGAACTGGCTATTCAATCAATCTTTTAGTCAATCAATCAGCAAACATTCATTAAGCACTTATTATGTGTCAGGCACTGTACTTAAACATGGGAGATAGAAAGAAAAACCATAAATAGCTTACATTCTAAGTGTTCATATTTGGCTATATCCAACAAATACACAGGCAAACACACACAAGGTAAATACAAGGTAATCTTAAAGGAGATCAATTTGTAGCTGAGGGAACTGGGAAAAACTCCTCATAGAAAGTGGTATGTTAGCTGAGTCTTGAAGAAAACTAAAGATTTTAAAAGGTGGAGGTGAAGGGGTAGAGCAAAGGTATGGATATTGAAGAGGAACCATCATATACATGGAATAATAAATAGGCTAGTATGGCTGGATTGTAAAGGACATAAAGGGGAGTAATGTACAAGAAGACTGGAAAGATAGATGAGGTTGAGGTTGTAAAGAGCTTTAAAAGCCAGACAGAGGAATTTATATTTAATCCTAGAGGCAATAAAGAGCCACTAGAGTGTATTGAGTATAGGGGCAACATGATCTAACTTGTGTTTTAGAAAAATCATTTTGGCAGCTGTCTACTCTAATTTTTTTTCACGAACTTTGAACTTTGCAAGACTATGTGAATGAAACTTTGTGACTGAAAAGTTTTGAGAAACAGAGTCCCAAGTCCTAAGCTGTAATCTCATGTTGGCATTTCAAGTTAAATCAACAAGTTTGTATTAAGCATCTATTATGTGCCAGGCACTATGCCAAGTGATGGAGATACAAAGAAAGACAAAAAATAACCCTTGCACTCAAGAGAATACATCGGAGATATTACTAGATGGAATACGTTACCATCAAAGTGGATTAGGAAAGGTTTCTTGCAGAAGGTAGGATTTTAGCTGTAACCTGAAGAAAGTCAGAGAAGTTCTGAGATAGATAAGGAGGGAGAGCATTTCAGGCAAGGGGGACAACCAGTGAAAATACTTGGAATTGGGAGATGGTGTGTCATGTGTGAAAAACAGCAAGGAGACTAGTGTCATTGGATTTCTGAGTAGATGGGGTGAGGGTGGGTTGGTAAAGTGTAAGAAGACTGGAAAATTAGATTTCTTAACTAATCTTCAATGTCTTTGCATATCCCTCAATAGACAAAGTGTCACCACACTGTCCAGGGGAAGGATACCCTCATGGATTACATGGCCAAGGTAGTATATCTCAAATTACTTGATGAGGATACTTCATATGAGAACTATTTTCCTTCGAAGGGGAAATTTCATGGAAAAGAGTGCTTGGAAAAAGTCTCACCTATAGGTTTTTGTGAGCCTGTCTGAATGGATCTCCATTAGTAGTATCTGAAGAATTTGATCCACATACTGTTGGATATAAGGCTCAGGGATTCCTCGGAGCCGAGCATACATTATTAACATCTCTCTCCCTGTCATATGATCCAGGAGAGCATTAAATTGTGGACAGTAGCCAATTATCTTTCTCACCTGAAATGAAAAGATAGTCTCAGGCAGTAAATCCAAGTCAAAGGCTTAGGCTAAATGAGAAAATCACATTGTTTATGCTAAAATAAACACAGATAAGGCTAATGACGTAAAATGTCAACTTCTCAAGTCTTTCCCTAGTCAGGCTACTTTCCTATTGTGCCCCCACCAGCCCTATACTTTGCTACCAGGGCTATGTTTTTTCACTTCATATGGAGCCAGTTGAAATGGTTTGGTAGTATAGGTATTCCCAATGGAATATAATTCAACTGAGTAAGTGATTACTGAACACTTTCTATGGGCAGAGAACTATTCTAGGAGATACATGTTTTAAAAAATAAACCACAACTTCATTCCTTATTGTCAAGCAACTTGCAGTCTTCTAGGTGGGGGAGAAAAAATGAAATTAAAATAATTTCATAGAATACATGACAGATAAAAGAGCCATAAGAGATAACTGCAGCAGTGGATAGGAAAAAAAGGGATACTTATTCCTCTTTTTTTAAAAAAAAATTATTTTTAGTTTTCAACATTCACTTCCATAAGATTTTGAGTTTTAAATTTTCTCCCTATCCCTCTCCTCCCCATCCCCAAGATGGCATGCTATCTGATATAGGTTCTACTTATACATTCATATTAAACATATTTTCCTATTAGTCATGATGTAAAGAAGAATTAGAACTGATGGGAGGAACCATGAGAATGAAGCAATAAAACAGAACAACAAAAGAAAATATTCCTCTTTTTAAAAAAAATATATTTTCGGTTCCGAATACTCTCCATCCCTTATAGTCCCTTCTCCACTCATTGAGATGGCAAGAAATATAATACTGATTGTACATATGAAGTTGTGTGAAACATGTTTCTACATTGGCTGTGTTGTTGGTGGGGGGAGCGAGAAAAATAAAGGAAAAAAAGAAATGCTTCAATCCTGCACTCAGAGTTCATCAGTTCTTCCTCTGGAGGCAGATAGCACTTTTCAACATGAGACCCTATATTGATCTGAGTAACTAAATCTTTCACAGTTGAATATTTTTACAATACCATGGTCACTATGTACATTGTTCTGCTCACTTTATTTTGCATAGGTTCTTATAAGTCTTCCCAGATTTTTCTGAAACTATCTCCTTCATCATTTCTTTTTTTTCTTTCTTTTCTTTTTTTTTTTTTTTTTAGGCAATTGGGGTTTAGTGACTTGCCCAGGGTCACACAGCTAGTAAGTATCAAGTATTTGGTCTGAAGCTGGATTTGAACTCAGGTCTTCCTGACTTCAGGGCCAGTGCTCTACCCACTGCGCCACCCAGTGGCCCCTCCATCATTTCTTACAGCATAATAGTATTTCATCTAAAACATACACCACAACTTGTTCAACCATCCTCAACTGATGGGTATCCCTCAGTTTCCAATTCTTTGCCATCATGAAAAGAGCTGCTAGAAGTATTTTTGTAGATGGCTTTGTTCACCTAGGTATGGGAAGGCACCGCACCAAGGTTCAGCCTTTTCTATACTGCTGTTTTTAGGGCTAGTTCCAGGGATCCACAAATTTTTGATGCTTCCAAGATGTGATCTAGAAAGAGGTATGGTCCCTGCTGTCCTAGCACTCTGGTCTATCCTACATACTGCTGCCAAAGTAATTTTCCTTTAAGTGAAAATCGAACCATGTGACTCCCTTACTCAATCAACAGCACTACTTTTCTACTTTACTTCCAAAACTCCTCTGTTTAGCTTATAAAGCTCTATACTACCTGGTATAAACTTACCTTTCCGGCCTTAATGGATAGTACTGCCCCTCCTGCACTCTGAGATTCAGCCAAACTTGTCTTCTTGTCTGTTCCTTACACACAACATCTCTTCTCCTTTCTGTATGCCTTTGTACTAGCTATTCTCATGCTCGGGATTAATGTACTCCTTCCTTACCTCCACATCACAAAAACTCTCTCACCCTTTAAGATATACCTCAAGTACCATTTTCTGCATGAAGCATTTCCTATTATCCCCAGCTGTTAGTATCTCTCTCTAAAACTGCCTTTTATTTAATGGTTTTATATATATTTATATTTATTCACTTAATATTTGTGCTATCTCTATTTTTATATATACTTGTATCCAATGGCTGAGATTTACTCGAGCCAGCATCACATGTTTTGATTCCTTAAGAGTCTGGCCAATATGGCGGATCTTTAATAAACTTTGTCTTTGGCTGAAAGAAGGCTTGGGTTGAATTCATTCAGGCAGGACTCGCATATCACTATTTGGGGTCCTACCACCCCTAAATCTCAATATATGGTTCCCTGAATCTCACCAATTCCTTCCTTCCTTCCTTCCTCCCTTCCTTCCTCTCTCTCTTCCTTTTATCAAATTCAGACTGCATTTATACCTTGTAAAAGTGATTTTCTTTCAGATGTGTGGATCTTTTTTTTTTCCAGCTTTATAAAAGGTGTCAAAGTTCCTTTAGACTGGGGCACTTGGTGAGGAAGGTGTGACTTTGAATAATTCATTTGTATATAAGAGAACAGAAAACCATCTGAGTGGCCAGCAGAGACAATGAACTTGTTCCTGCAGATATAGATTAATTCTATACCTTTTTCCCACACATTCATTTGCATAGCCCAACAAGAAAGAAATAAAAGTGTGAAACCTTTAACCCCAGAGTATCTGATTATGACCTACTTAAAAGAGATAGTCACCTTAAGTTAACATGAAGATTCTCATTGAGGGAACCCAGCTTTGTATGTGAAAGCCTTAGGCTAAAAGAGACTAACCTGTGACAGAAAATTGTTAATATAGTTGTTGATATAATGACAGAAAATTGTTAATACCAAATGTAATGTTACTTACCATTCCTTTAAATGATCCTAGTAATGTCAGAACTTCATGAAGTCCTTAAATTCCTACTCTTAAGATATTTACTCTTGATTAGGTTAAGCTGAACCACACCCTAAGTCACCCCACCTAGAGATTTTACCTTGTAAAGGACCCTAGCTTGAGCTGGATCTAAGCTCCTAATGTCCTAGTCTCCTTCCACTGGGATTCTTGGCATGAAGGACAAAACAATCGAATGCTTAGATTGTCTCATGATCAGGCCTTGCTACCTCATACTACTCCCTCTTACTTTTCTCCTAAAAGTCTAAGACATTTCCCAGGGTGGCAGGTTTGCTACCCTGTTATCTTGAATAAAGATGCTTTATTCCTCCACTAATGATTTTTGTTTATTTCAAGACTTGACACCTGCCAAAGTAATTTTGTTTTCTCACCTCTGTCTGAGAGATGGCAGGCTTCAGAACTGAGATAATGAGGAGGCTTCCCTAGGCTGGAAGTCCTTGCATTTCTGAAGCAATGCAGCAACACTCAGGACTGCAGCTGAGCTGGAAACAATGGAGACTACATCCTAGGGAAGAGTCCAAAGGACTGATTTTGTTCAGATGAACTATATGTGCTGATTAAGTGTGTGACTCTCTATGAATGTATTCTACGCGGTCACTCCCTCCAAACTTTGGGGGAAAGCATGTTTGAAGGATACAGGGAAGTAGTGGTTAATGAGTTACAAGGAAATCTATGACAATATGGTTTCACAGAAATTAAAGCAGGAGATTACATGGATGGAGAAGGTGGTCAAAAATTTCAAATACTATGGAAAGGTTAAAAAGGATGAAGGCAAAGAGAAAGCCATTAGATTTGAAGGTGAAGAAATGATCTTTCAGATAGCATTTTTGAAGAGGTATGGGCCTCCAACTCCCCCCCCCCCCCCCCCCCCCCGAGTTTTCCTTGAGCTTTCACACAAGGCCAAATCTCTGGCGTTAGCCTTTCATTGACCTTTCATTGTGGCCTACACCCAAACCTCTAGTTCTCCACCTCTAACCTAGCCCAGCCCTTCATTGTCTGGATGGCCCCAGGTCACTACCCACCCTTAATTCCTGCCAGATCCCTTCCACGTGGCCCAGGTCCCTGGCATTCGCCTGGGTACCTCCCAGTCACTCCCATCCAGATCTTTCCACAAATCTTTTTTCCTATAAAAAGAGTTAATCTCATCTACCAAGGGGCAGATTCTTAGAATCTAACACACACTGACTGGTGTTCTAATAAACATAGTCTTTGGCTTAAAGAAGGCTTGGGTCAAATTCATTCAAGGCAGGATCTGCGTTGTTTGCCCTTGAACTTTGGGGTCCCAGCACCCCTAAACCTCAACACTCAACCTCAGTAAAATTATGGCCTTAGAAATCAGACTGTACACCTCATACACAAATTCTCAAAGGAAAGTTATTTTTATTTTCCTACAATTTCTTTCAAGCCTACATAATTGTTTCCTGAGTTTTCAGCCTTTAGAGGGAAAATTGCACGCCATCAAGGCTCCTTTACTCCATCAACCCATACCTAGCCACTAGGGCCCCATCCCTCAGGACAGTGTGTCATGACATCCTGGTCTGCAGTAACATATTACCTTTCTAATGTTACTGCAGATGCTGTGATTTTCAAAGAAGGCATCCCCATAGGTGATGGTCTCATCTCCAGTCAACATTTTGATGGTACTTGTTTTCCCTGCACCACTGAAGCCAAGAAGCCCTAAGCACTCTCCTTTCTGGACTGTTCGAGAGAGTCCATCCACAGCCACAGAAGGGACTTGCTTATAATATATCTGTGAAGAGACACAATATGTTAAGGGCAATAATGATGAATTTTTGCAAGAAACATTATTAGATCAACTTCATAGAAGCTATTCCCCCAACTTCAGCACAGGTTCCTCTCCCCTAATTGTAAAGACAAGCAGAACTAACCGTGGGACATGTCTGATATGCCCTTGGTGAGACAATGTTAACCACAAATTGGCTTTACCTTTGTGAGTTTCCTAATAACTAGCAGGCTGTTCAAAGATGATATCATATCTCTAGGGCATGCCAAGACTTTCTCTCTCTCCTTTGCCACATCTTCATCTTCTGGAAATGTTGCTGGATCAAATTTCATCTTCTATATTCAAAGATAAAAGTTCAAAGATGTGGGTGACCTGAACTAGTGGGGGAAAGTTACTACATAAAGCAGCAGAGGAGAGCTGGATAATGTTAACACAGAAGCTCTAAGAAGGACTTTTGATGGGTTATTCATCCATCACTTTGGTTCTCAAGCACAACTTCTGCACCCTATGGTTTTTGAAATTGGACTCATGCATCTTTGATGAGGGGAATGCTCATGCTTGTTGGAACTGTGGACTTGGTGTGAAATTGTGGGTACGTTGATACTTTGTTAAGGAAAAAAAACAATTATACACTGAACTTCAAGGAAGGAGGAGAATTTATTAAGTGTCTATTTACATGCCAGGCATTATGCTAAGCACTGTTCCAATAGTCACAACAACCCTGGGAAGCAGGTATTATTATCTCCATTTTAAAGATGATGAAACTGAGGTGGAGGTTTAAGGATTTGTCCAGGGTCAAAAAGCTAGTAAGAATTTGAAGTGGGATTTGAATTCAGGTCTTCCTGGCTCCAGGTCCCACTCTCTACCAACTGGGTCACCTAGCTGCCTTCATCATTGAAAAAGAGAGTTTAGAAAGGCAGGCCTCCCTCCTGCCTAGGTTATAAATGACTGTGGGAGACAAGAATTCTGTTTTAAGAGTCTCAAATTCGTAGTGCCTCGAGGTGTAGCTGCCTTATTCTTCCCTCTTTGTTTTGGTTTCTCTTTCTTCTTTATCAAATATTAACCATATTGCTATCTACTACAAGGATGCGTTCTCTACCACTCTAAAATCTTTTGACCCCCTTGACCTTCTAATATTTTTTCTTTGCTGACCTCTAAAATTTCCCACAGCCCCTGCTAAAACTTTATTTCAGCTCCCGAAACACCTAATTCTTCCACACAAAGCTGATGAATTTGCCTCCTTCTTTAATGAGAAGACAGAGGCTATTGATGAGTGTCCTAAGTTCCTCTGATTCCTTATCTGAAATATTTCCTGTCTTCACTTCCTCCCTAAGTCTCTTCCTTCCCTTCTATCTTATAGGAAAAGGTTGATTTCCTTTTGATTAAGAGTAACCCCTCCCTGTGACCTTTAACCCTTTTATATCCTGCAGCAGTTTGCTCCATCATTCTTTTTCTCTCCTCCATCTTTCGTTCCTACATCCATACTGGTTTCCATTTCTCTACCTACAAATACATTCAGGTTCCTCTTATCCTAATAAACAATAACCTTCCTTCAAACCTACTACCCCTGCCCCCCCCATCTTATGTAACTTTTCCATTGTTTTTTCCTTCACTGATAAATTTCTTGAATGAGTAGCTTATTTTGACTGCCTACAATTTCACCACCATCTAAGTCTTCAATCTCTTGTAATATGTTCTACTAAAAATGCTCTTTCAGTGGTCACTAGTGACCTCTTAAATGTTCAAGTCAGTGGCACTTTCTTAATCATCATCTTCCTTGGTCTCTCCATAGATTTTCATATTGTTTTACTATATCTTTTTCCTTGGTATTCTTTCCTAGGGTTACATAACATTGCATTCTACTAGCTTATCCTCTTACATAAAGGCTCTGTCTCCTCTTCCTTCTCCTGCTCCCTTAAGGTCCTGCCCTTAGTTCTCATCTTTTCTTTTTCTATCCCTTATCTCCTGAGATCCTATGTCCATGATTTAGACAATCATCTCTGAGGATGATTCTCAAAGCTATGTCCTTAGCCTTGTTCTTTCTCTGGTCTTTCTAACTAACTACTAAACATCTTTACCTAGATTCCCCACGAGACCAACTCTATCAATTCATCATGTATAAAACTAAAATGATCATTTTCCCATAAAAATACTATTTTTCTTTCTAACTTCTATATCTCTGTCAGTGGTATTACCATTGTCTCAGTGAGAAGGCAGCATGATGCAATGGAAAGATAGAGATATTTAGGGTCAAAGGACTTGTGGTCGAGTCCTACATTTACTACCTTTTGTGATCTTAGGCAAGGCAGGTACAGTACTTCCTCTCTTTGGGCCTCTGTTTCCTCAACTACAAAATGAGGTGGATAACATCAAAGGTCTCATCCAGTTTTAAATCTATAATCCTATCATTAACCCCTCTCTTTCCTTCAACTCACATTACAAATTCAATCAGTTAAAACTCCTATCAGTTCCTCTTTCATAATATCTTTTGCATCCATTCTCTACTTAAAATTTCCATTGCTGCTACCTTAGTTTAGGTACTTTTCTTCTTACTTGAATCTCACAAATGTCCTGAAGACTCTTCTACTTTTAATAAATGCTAGCTAATGCTAGATTGATCTTCCTGGTAGACATGTATGATTGAAGAATTCCATTGATCCTGTAAACCAGCTTAAGTCTCCCATCACTTGAAAAAAAAGGCTAGGGGCAGGTAGGTGGCGCAGTGGTTAGAGTACTGGCCTTGGATTCAGGAGGACCTGAGTTCAAATCCGGCCTCAGACACATAACACTAGCTGTGTGACCCTGGGCAAGTCACTTAACCCCATTGCCTAGTCAAAAAAAAAAAAAGAAAGAAAGAAAAAAAGAAGAAAAAAAAGGCCGAAAAGCTAGATTGGCCAATCAGGAAAAAAAACATTTTGACCCACTCTGAGTTAACATACCATCATCCTCAGCAAGCTCTCTGAATGAACTGCAAATCCTCTTGTTATGTCAACATACACAAGACCTGATGAATCTGAGTGGGAGCATTTTTCTGTTTATGACTGATAAGGACCATGTGCCTAGAACTGGACACTAGCTTGATTAAGGTCACTTCTCTTATCTTGATGTTTTATGGACACTACCCTGTTATGACATTCATGTTTTATGACATTCCCATGTTTATGGCTGACAGATATGGAAATTATAATTTTGGCTGTAAAAAGCAATCCTGCATCAGGAAAGGAAGGGGAGGGGAACACTTCCTTGCTCTGTGGGTATATAGTGTCCTTCAAGTGGCCTTTCTTTGAGCTCAGTTTATTCTGACATGTACATTTCACTAGCTTAAAGAAAATAAACCACACGTATATGGCCTAATTTCGTTTGTCTCTTTTTAGACCAAACTCAAACAAATGTAGATGGAACTGATGGAGTAGAAAGATGACTCCCTCCCTGATAATACCAATGACTTGGTGCCACAAGAGCCATTTTCCTGGAGTCTTAATGTTGATGGGAGTGGGTAAATCTCCCTCTATTCCCAGCTTCCATTCTGGACTCTTACTCCCACTTTGGTCAAAGTCCACAGCTCTCTCTGAGCTAGATCTAGGGACAAGGATCACATTGCCCTCCGAATCAGAGATCCTCCCTTAAACAAGCACCCCGCCCCCAAAGAGATATCAGACAAGGGTGAAAGTTTCCACCCCTGGTTCTGAAATGGCAGGGCGAGAACTAGAAGCATAAAGCTCATAAAGTCACTTCAGCTTCAGCATCCCTTCCCCAAAGTGGTTTAATCCTCTTACCCTTCCCCCATTCTCCCCTTAAGGACTGCTGTCCTGACTGAGGATAACTCCACCCTGTCTACGGACCCGGATTCCTGAACTTAACCTCATCAGGATCTATCCCTTTAAATCCGCAACCTTAGGGGCCCTCTGTGAAAAGCTTGCATATTCCAGTCCCCACCCACCTCTCTTTGCTCCTCTCTCAGCTAGGAGAGGTGTTCAGAGACACCCCATTGCCGCCTTGGTGGACACAGAGGCTACCCTGTCAGTCTTGGATCTTTGCAAATTCCCCAACCCCCTTCCTGGGAGTAATGATAGCCTATTTGTGATGGTTTCTAACAAGCTTCTCAGAGCTTTCAGACTTCCCCGCTCCTTGTTGTTTGCACACTCTGTATTTGTTGCCATCAATTTGTCCGTGTCTGTTTCTCTGTATCTATACCAGGTTGTGTGGTAAGCTAGATGCTGTTACCTTGAAAGATTTAAAATGGAGCCAGCCAGAAAAACTAAAGGCCAGAGAAAACGTTGGGAAAGATTAATGAACCTTTTTTGATATTTTGAGGTGATAGATGAAAGCAGGACAAATTAGATTATTTTTAAAGGAGGAAAAAAGTCTGTAAGACTTTTTTTTGTGATCTCAAAAGTTAAATAAGGTTGGAACTGCTAAAAATATCTTAGCAGATTCTGGAGATTTTGAGATTAATCATTAAGGAGTTTGGCAATTAATCATTGTAAGATTTCAGGAGAAAACTCCTGAGACTTTGGGGTAATTCCAGGAATTCACCCCCTTCTGAAACACCTCCCTAAATGCAGATCAGTCAGCATTCTCCACTCCCTCCCCTAGAGTCAAGAGTGTATCTCAGTACAGGATTGCAAACAACCTCATGTTTCCCCTCATCCCAGATCACATTAAGAAAAGAGAATGCTGGAGAATTGTAGGAGAAACCTGAATCACCCTTCTCTCCCCCGCCTCCACCCCATGGAAGGGAAGGGTCAGCAGCCACAGTGGGGGCCCACCCTTCTAGGCAAAGCCTGGGAGTATCACCCAGGTGCAGTATACATTCTGCTCACACTGCTCCAATAGCTGCAAGTGCCCCAGCCCCAGCAGCTGTGAGGAGAGGGAAAGAGGGAATGGGTCAGGCTCCATGGCTAGCATTCCCTGAGCCCTGTGACCAAGAATTATAACTCCTGGGAAGGTCCTGGCATCAGTGACCCCAGCCCCTAGGCAGTGCCCTCTGCCACACTCCCCAGCACCCAGCTGTTGCCTGGGAGAATCCAAGTGTCCCTTGCAGAGACTGGAATGGCACTATAAGGTGGGGGGAGCCAGCCAGCTTCTGTCTTTGGTCAGCTCACCCTTCTCTGTTCCAGCTGCAGAAATGTATCAGCTATGTTATTTATGGCAAGTTATTTTATCTCTGTTTGTCCTGTTTCCTGATTTGTAAAGGTTAAAATAATAATGATTGTTGTTGTGGGATCAAAATGATATAATGATCGTAAAGTGCTTAACACCATGACTGTCATATGGTAGTCACTATATTATTATCTCTCTAATTTAATATAATTGTTCTATTCCTGATAAATTTAAGGTAGTTTTAAAATACCAAAGATAAGAAGATCAATAATCTCTATATGTGATAATTTGGAAATGAAATTGATGTCATCTGAGGTTTATTGTTTGTGTTATTATTGTATTTCTAAATTGTCTTGTATTTCTAAAATTCTCTTATATTGTAAAATTTGAGCAGTCACTGTGAGCAGAAATGGTGCTAGACAAAGCAATTTCTAATCTGGATTTTGTTGCATGTGAATTGGTCTTTTAAAAAGATGTGATAAAAAATTAGATAAATTGAAAACTGTTAAACATTTAATGAGGTATATTTAGTTATAAACAGGTAATAATAATGATATGTACTATAATAGCAAATTTTCATTTGAAAATCTTGGCTATTATCAAGGTATATAAGGTGGTTTAAAGATGTTGCTTCAATGTATTAATGATGAGATGATGATTCTCTGTACAAGGTAATTTGAAAGTGCATTCACCTAAATTGATAATACGTTTGTTTCAAGTTTTAAATATATAATATTGTTTAGAGTATTGTTATATTTCTAAATTGTGTAATTTGGTAAACAATTGTATCAGCTATGTTGTTGGAAAAGCAATTCCTCTTATAATCTATATATTAGATTAAGGATTCTATCTTAAAAAGATAAAAAAATGTGGGGAATGAATGGGTTAGGAAGCTGTTAGGCCATTCTATCTGCTCTGCTGACCATATGCTGTAGTATTCTAAGGTACTATAATATAAGGAAAATTATAAACTCTCAATTCTGTTATATTTCAGATGGAGTTTCACCTAAAATTCTTATCAACCCGGTGCAAGAGTTTTCTGTGTTGTTGAATTCCTACTGAGTAAATGGAAATCCTTGCACAAAATATGGGTGTGATTTTCAAGCCTGCTTCATCTAAGGATATATATTTTAATTTGGAGGTTTGTGAACTACCACATTCACTATTTATGTGAGATCCAGAATGTAATTATTTTCTTAATTTCTAGTGATATATTTAAGGACAAAGGAAAGAAAAGATATTGAGTAAATTTTAAAGGTTTGGTAAACTGTTATTGTGATAAGGCTAATTTAATTTAATTGGGGATGTTCTTCTTGGCTTATAAAAACTGAATCTTCTCATTACAAATAACTTTTTGACTAGAGGGAGGTGGTAACTAGGGATTTAGTTTGTTAAATAGTTTGGGAATTTATTTATGTTACTTACAGTCATTTTACACCAACTTAGTTTTGATAAATTCCACTTTTAAAGATTGATCTTTGCTTTAAGATTGAGAAGAGAGGCATCTATCATTTTAGAGGTTTTCAACTAATTTAATTCATAAAAGTTTAGTGATCATTCCTTTTAACATCAGGATAAATTTTAAGCTAAAAAAAGAAAGGGAAATACTTTTAGGACGAAATGTTTTGTAAAATTCTTTCATGTGATTTTTAAAAGGCCTACTACATTTTCATTTGCAAGATAATTTCTTGCCAAATTACTATAATGAGTTCTAAGTGGAATAGATCTTGCTGTTTTGATTTGAATTTGTAGTCATTCTATGGCCTAAATAAGAATTAAGTTAGTGTCTGAACTCATCATATGTATAAGATTCAATTCCTTAAGGATCTCATTCTTTCAGAGTAAGGAGTAGAGTTAGAGAAGGATAAACAAGCTTGTGAAAAAAGGGTGTAAATCTATCAAGTCATGAAGTTAAAGTTAGGAAACTCTTTTGTTTTTGTTTAAGGAATAGGATTTCAGTGCAGACAACTTTGGTAATGAAGAGTAGTAACTTAAGAGCTATTATGTGTTATCTTAATGGGAAATCTGATTTTACTTGTGTCTGTTGTTTAATCAGGAATTAAAATATGTGCAGAAATGTATCTTAACTACTTAAGACTCACCTGAAAGATGTTCCCATTGTTTGAAGGGATTCTGAGAGCAGTGGTATTTTTGTGATGAAAGCTCTGATTACTGGAACTTGCTATTCAAGACTTTATGGGACTCTAATTTACTATTATTTTGAGCTTTGATTACAGGGATAGTTGTCTGAATTGTCACGAAAGCAAGAGTAGAAAACATGTGCTGCAGTTTGGGCTGCTAAAGGTGGATGTCTGTACCTCAGAAAAGTTTTGAGGACAACTTTGGACACAGCCTCAGTAGGATCCTCCTGACTCTATTTCCCAGTTGTGCTATTTCCTTTCTGAAAAGGAAAATCCCCCACCTGGTTAATCCTGAGCCCTGCTTTTAACATCTTGTGTCTGTGTGACTGGCTGTCAAATATGAGTCATGCCTGGAATCAAACAGAACTAAGGAAGTTTTTTCCCTTTTGTTATGATACATGACATTGTTATAACTACATTTCTCTTTTTCCTTTTATAGCAAATTTCTGTCATCAAGAAGCTCTGTAAAGTACAATACTAAATCCATTAAATAATAGAGTGATACTTGGACATCTCTGAGTTACTATAATAGGATGCACGGGGCACTTCCTTGCTCTATGGGTATGTAGTCTCCTTCAACTTGCCTTTCTTTGAGCTTAGTTTATTCTGACTTCTGTACATGTATGTTTCGCTACTTAAAGAAAATAAACTGCACACATATGATCTAATTTTGTTTGTCTCTTTTAAGACCAAACCCTGAAGGTTGACCTAATTTCACTTGTCTCTTTTTAGATCAGACTCTGGAGGTTGACAATCCAAAATCTAAACAACTCTCCATTGTCTACCAAGTAAAGGTTGATTTCCTTAGCTTGGCATTCAAGCCCACTCACAACCACTTCATGTTCTTACTCTTCACATAGTTTACCTTCCAGCTGAAAGAAATGATTATTTCTCTTATATTAAATAACTAAATATTGGGGAGATCCAGGGTTTTTTACTTTTTCCTATTTCCTTATCCAAAGTCCAGTCTTTCAAGGAGATCTCTAACTTTGCCCCAAAATTTACCCCACCTAGACCATCTTATCTAGGTGGAATTGTTGCCCTACCCAACTAGAAAAAGCTTACAAAGAAAACCTAATCTAGGTGAAATATGGCCCATTATATTCTTGTCAGACTGGTCTGAGTGATTGGAGTCACTTTTAAAATCTTTGGCAGTAGATTAGCTGGAAACAGTGAATCCCATGATTTGAAATGCTTGGAATAAATAGCCCTTGTATAAAATGTAATACTGAAATTTTAAATTGAGGTTCTATATGATACTATTTGGAAAATAGATCCAGGCATGATAGAATTTTTTTTGGTCTCATTTTAAGTGAAATTTATTATTATTATTTATCTACCTATTATTATAATAATACTATATGGATCAGGAAACTTGTTAACTATGTGATTTTAAGCAAAATTACCTTAGTTATGTGATTTGTAATGTGTTAAAGAAAAGGGCCTAACATTAACTTGATAATTTATTGTTTTAGATATATTATTAGAAACTTTTGCTGTTCTTTCATTCCTTTTGCTTATGGATTTAATTGTTACAAGACTGTTATATGTATGTTATATTAAAAAAAACTTTTTAGAAATATAGGAGATAGTTATAAGGGTTTTCTGGGAAGTTGACATAGCAAGGCAACCCTTGAAGTATTCTTATTTGTAAAAGGTCAGGTCTCAAAATTCTTGCTAGACTTGCTAACAGTTTAGAGTAACAGTGAATGCTTGTGTTTATGGCAGATGGGCAGCTGAGTCAGGGTGTCAATATTTTAATACACACACACACACACACACACATATATATTAACTAAAATCAAAGCACTGTACTTTAAGCATTGGTCTAGATCTTAGAATCTTAAATATATAGATATATCTTAAAATATATATATAAAATCTTAATTATATCTAAAATATATCTTAATTATATATATCTTAGTTATAAATATATAATCTTTATATATATGTATATGTGTATGTATATACATACACATATACATATATATGTATATGTAGATACACACACACATATACACACACATTCCATCATGAGGCTTTCGGAAATGTTTTAGATCCTTGCATTGCTGAGAAGAGCTAAGTCTATCAAAGTTAGTCATCACACAATGTGGATGCTTCTGTGTACAATGTTCTCCGGGTTCTGCTCATTTCACTCAGCATCAGTTCATGTAAGTATTTCCGAAGTCCTCCAGCTCATCATTTCTTATAGCACAATAGTATATATGTATATGTATATGTATATGTGTATATATATATCTATATCTATAGATATATATATATCTTATAGCACAATAGTATTCCATTACATTCATATACCACAACTTGTTCAGCCATGGCATCCCCTCAATTTCCAGTTCTTTGCCACCACAGAAAGAGCTGCTATAAATACTTTTTGGACATGTGGGTCCTTTTCCCATTTGTGTGATCTCTTTGGGATATAGCCCTAGAAGTGCTATTGCTGGGTCAAAGGGTATGCACATTTTTATAGCCCATTAGGTATAATTCCAAATTACTCTCTAAAATGGTTGGATCAGTTCACAACTCCACCAACATGTATTAATGTTCCAATTTTCCCACGTCTTCTCCAACATTTATCATTTTCCTGTTATGTCATGTTAGCCAACCTGACAGGTGTGATGTGCTACCTCAAAGTTGTTTTGATTTGCATTTCTCTAATCAATAGTGGTTTAGAACATTTTTTCATATGATTATAGATAGCTTTAATTTTCTTCATCTGAAAACTGCCTGTTCATATCCTGTGACCATTGCTCAATTGAAGAATGACTTGTGTTCTTATAAATTTGACTGAGTCATGAATTATAGTTTTATATCCATTTTGCATTTCATAATGTTCTCTATCTCTTGTTTGGTCATAAATTCTTCTGTTCTCCATAAATCTGACAGGTAAACTATTTCTTTCTCTCCCAGTTTTAGAGGCCTCATTTCTCAAATGTATAGGGAACTAAATCACATTTATAAAAATAAGAGCCATTCACCAACTGATAGTCAAAAGACATGAACAGACAGTTTTCAGAAGAAGAAATCAAAGATTATCTGTAGTCACATGAAAAATGCCCTAAATCACTATTGATTAGCAATATGCAAATTAAAACAACTATGTGTACCACTTCACACCTATCAGATTGACTAACATAACAGAAAAGGAAAATGGCAAATGCTGGACAGGATGTAGAAAAATAGGGACACTAATGCATTGTCAATTGAGTTGTGAATTGGTCCAACCATTCTAGAGAACAATTTGGAACTATGCCCAAAGGGTAAGAAAACTGTGCATATCTTTTGACCCAGTAATACCATGACTAAAGAGATTAAAGATAAGGAGAAAGGGCCTATACGTACAAAAGTATTTTATAGCAGCTCTTTTATTTTTTTATAGTGGCAAAGAATTGGGAACTGAGAGGATGCCCATCAACTGGGGAATGGCTGAACAAGTTGTGGTATACAGTTGTGATAGAATACTATTGTGCTATAACAAATGAAGAAGGGAATGGTTTCAGGAAAACCTGGGAAGACCTATATAAACTGATGAAAACTTAAGTGAGCAGAACCAGGAGAACATCGTCACAGTAACAGCAATATTGTAACTGGTCAACTGTGAAAGACTTGGTTACTCTGATCAATACAGTGATTCAAGAGAATTCCAAATGAAAACACGTTCTCTCTCCAGAGAGAGAACTGATGAACTCAGTGCATACTTTTTCACTTTATTTTTCTTGCCTTTTTTCCCCAACGTGGCTAATATAGAAATATATTTTGCATGACTTCGTATGTCTAATGGGTATCATATTGCTTGTCTTTTTAATGGTGTGGAGGGTGGGAGAGAATTTGAAACTTGATATTGAAGAAAATGAATGTTAAAAACAAATAATAAATAAATCTTATGATCCCAAGGCATACAAATGTTTCACCTCCTTACAACTTCTCTGAGTTTTTTTTTTTTTATGGGCAGATTAGTGAGCAGGGAAATTGGGATAAAAAAATGAAAGGTAAATTTTCAATAGTGTCCTACAAACATGAGTCACCATCGCAGGCTAGAATTGTGCTGACATTGTCAGAACCAGTATCTTTTTCTGGTTTAAACCTATAAGCTCATACAGTTATTATGCTCTGTGTTCGGTCACTCACCAAATTAGAATTCCACAAGTGGTAGGTCTTGGGAAAGAAACGATTGTAATAGATTCTTATTTTCCAGGAGTATATCTCAATGAAAATAAGCATGAAGAGGAAAATGAAACCTAAAACAGCCATGGCAATCAAAAATTTCCCAATCCCTTTATTGCTCATTTTGTAGATATAATTACCTGTGAATGGCAAAAAGAGAGGATACCCTGACTTTTTATGTACTGTTTTTAGAAAGGTTTCCCATCATCAATACACCACTCCCACTTTGGTTTTCTTTTAAGCTGTGGGCAGATTAATAACTAAGCTATAGAAGTAACAAATTATAAAGGCTGAGTATGCACGAAGAACATTAAAATAAAAGACAATACAATTAATTAAAATATCTAATAATACATACAATCACTCTTAAATGATTATTAGATAT
This sequence comes from Vombatus ursinus, assembly GCF_900497805.2. Lineage (NCBI taxonomy): Eukaryota > Metazoa > Chordata > Mammalia > Diprotodontia > Vombatidae > Vombatus > Vombatus ursinus. Next base: position 8,153,367 of record NW_020954585.1, read on the forward strand.
ATTTCTTCCTATGGTTCATTCCTATGGTGAATCTCTGTTTCTGCCTTTAAGGTTTTTAATAGATTGATGTAGCTAAGGCATCTGCTGGTATTACTTCCCAGATGTATAGAGCTCAATGAAAACACAGAGTCAGTTGCTCACCTTTTGGTAGAAATTCAGACACTGAAGGTCCTCATTACTACTCAGCAACATTTCTCAAAGAGTTAATGCACCCTACTACTATGAGGACCACATATTTCTTATTCCTATATTCCCTGTGAGCACCTTGCATTTACCTTGTATTTTTTGAAACCTTAGAACACTTCAGAGAGATTTTCTCAGGCTGAGGAAATGTCTTCTATACTGACAATGGGCCCAGTCCTTCTCCATTGGATCCTCTCCTCCCTGCTTTGTCCTGGTCCTCTCTTCCTACCTGTTTAAATAATCCTTCTGACTCCTTTGCTGGTTCTTTACTCATGTCTGTATAAAATTATGTACACCAGGGCTCCATCTTGAGCTCTCTTCTCTTCTACTTCTAAACTCTATTTCTTAGTGATCTTATCAACTCACATGGATTCCACTAATATATCTATGCAGATAACTCTCAGATCTACACATGGAGACTACATTTTTCTCTTGAACTTTACAGTCCCACATCTTCAACTTCCTCACTTGGGTGTCACAAAGGAATCTTACCCTGAAGTATTTCTAAAACAGTACTCACTATCTTTTCCCCCAACCTATCCCTCCTCCTAACCTCCCTATTTATGAGTCCATCTTAGACTCTCAGACTTAGACTGTATCTTGTTTTCTCAGTAGTTCTCTGAGAAACCCATATGCTTTAATTCTATATGACTTCTTTTCCTAATCTAGGAGGAGCAACCCCAATGCCAATGAGAAGGCTATATGACAGTTTTGATTACCTAAACTAGTCCTAGGCAGGGTTGTAATTTTGACCTAGCACCTTTGGTTTCCTGAGTTGCAGTCTCTTCTGGGCACTCAGATTTCCAGCCTCGGGGTCATATGAGACTTTTTGCTTTAACTCACTTCTCCCCCTTCCCATACAGAATCAGTCTTGCCAATTCTTTTCTCTACTCATATTACAGCCACCCTAGTTCAGTACCTCTTCTTCACTTGCCTGGCCTATTGTAATAGTTTCTTAATTAGTTTGACCATATCCAATTTATCACCTCTCCAATCCATTCTCCATATAACTGCCAAACTGATATGCCTAAATCATGAGCATGACCAAGTCATTCTGTCTTAAGAAGCTCCAGACGTTTCCTGCTTCCTCTAGGATATCATCTGAACACCTTTTTGGCATTTAAAACCCTTCACAATCTGTCTCAAACTATCTTTCCAGACTGATCACATATTATTCCCCTTGTTACAATTCATCATTCAGGAAATTCTGTCTCTTGCCTCTGTGTCTTTACACAGGCTGTCCTCTATGGAGGAATAGTCTCATTCTTCACTACTACTTTTTGAAACTCCTCCATCCGTTCAAGGTTCAGCTCAAGTGCTCTCTCCTTCAAGAAGTCTTTCTTGAATTCTCCACTTTAGCATCCCTGTTCTGGAATCACTCTGTACTTTGTATACAGCTTGTCTTTACTTGCTTGTGAATATGTCACTTTTCCACCAGGGAAATGTAAACTCCTTGAGGACGGGAATCTCTAGCACAAAGTCTTTGACATAGAGGGAGCTTAATAAATGCTTTTTGATTCATTCCATTCATTCTCAGTCTTCTGCTGCTAAATGTGGAAAGCTGGAGAAGAGGCAATGCAACTAAGTCCTGGAGGAGCCAAGGATACTTACTGTACTTATGACAATCATCTGGTGTTGCAGCAAGCAAATGACAAAACTTCTTGTTCCTCATAAATTCATAAAATTCACTAATAGCCATCACCAAGTTGTAACCAGGAAGTATCAGGAAAAAAATTGTTTGCAGTTTCAGCGTATTTACCAAAATCTAACACTATGAAGAAAAGATGATCAATTAGCTTCTCCCAACGGACATATACTCCCCATGACAATCAGACTAAGTGACAAAAGAACTCAGCTATTTCAGTTTATATTTTCCCCTTACAACTGGTAACATTTGTATTTCTGCTGCCTGAGGTACCTAGGACAAGTATTTGGACCCCTTCTCCAGTTCTCAATTTCATCTGAACCTTAAGCAAGGAAATAATATTTATAGAGGGCACATACTCTAAGATGTACTTATGGAGAGAAGGGAAGAAAATTATACTTTTTTTTCATTTTAACAAACTATGAAAAACAATACAACTTTAACAAAACATATTTACTTATAAGTATATGACATTTCTCTAAAGATGAAACTGAATTCTCTACATGACAACTATTACATAGCTAAATAAAAAGGAAGTAAGGAATTAGGTTAAGCTTAGACTTACTTGCCTTAAAGGACTTTAAGATTTAATTGACATGACTGGCTAGGTCTGACAATCTGTCTCTCAGGGTGAAAAGATTCTAGATACTCATTGCTTTATCTGGCAAAGGAGGCTAGGATTTGTTAGTGGAGACTAATGAATTTCACTTTGTTCCCACTGAATGTATAAAAAAACCTTTTTGCTTCTGGGTAATGAAGGGAAATCTTCCATGGTAAACAAGGATTGGAAGAAGAAGATAAATTTGAATTATTTGATATAACACAGATGCCATGCTGAGAGAAGAGATTTTTGTCCTACTAGATTCTAGAGATGGAAGGGACACACACTAGGGCTGGTATGGTGGCAATTTTCATTTTAGGAGGCCCTTCATAGAACCATAGAATTTTAGAGCTGTGGTGTGAGGGGAAGGAGGATCAAATCCATCAGTGTATGCCAGCATTCCCTACTCCCCTGTGCCATACACAATTATGGGTATTATGTGATTTAGCTTTATGATAAGTTTATCTAGATTCCAGGTCTCTATGTGGATCTTCATTTAACAATTTAGGGGTTCTGTAATCACTCTGCTAATTAATGATTCTCTTCTCAGCCCCAATGTCAGATCATGATTTTCTCCATGCAGAGAGAAGACTAATACATTGCCTTGTCAGATGAAGCAGATAGCATCCACCAAGGTATTTGATAGTATAACCACACTTTTGAGGGAGATGGACCCCTCCATGAGCAGAGGTGAGGGTAGATAGAGGCTAAGAACAATTATCGTCGTTGTACTCTGAACTGGGGGGCAGACCTGTTTTGAACAAGACTGATACAAAGAAGAGGAGAGATGAGGACTGAGAGTGGCCAAAGTGGAAAGGGTGGCAGTAGTGACAGCAAGTAGAACTCAGTATAGTGGCGGGTCCTTTAAATGAAGACTAACAATGAGTTGTTGTTATAGATAGATCGTTCTCCTGGCTATTTCACCTATTAAAATTAACTTGGATAGGAGTAGCTCTAACAGAGACAGTGATGGCAGCTGGAAACAACTGCTACTTGGAAATTAATGCAAGAACAGAAAATGTTCAACTCTCTTTCCTGTTACCTATGTGCTAGCAGGCATTTTCTTTCTTTTTTTTTTTTTTTGGCTAGGTAGTGGGGTTAAGTGACTTGCCCAAGGTCACACAGCTAGTAAGCATTAAGTGTCTGAGGCCAGATTTGAACTCAGGTCCTCCTGAATCCAGGGCCGGTGCTCTATCCACTGCACTACCTAGTTGCCCCCTTCTAGCAGGCATTTTCTACATGTTTTTCCTCTATTTCTTAAGCTGTTTCATTTTGCTTTCTGTTAAAAAACAAAACTATGCTCAATCATATTTACTTTGTGGTGATTGTCCTTTATCAGTTGTGTGAAGATGGTACTAAATATAACAAAGTATTCTAGTGATAGTTAGGAATAGGTCAGAGAACGTTAGGGTTCTTCCCTAACTGGGGACTCTGAGCTATAATCACAAGATAAGTTTTTGGTTCTTAAGATTACCAATAATTTTTTTAATTCCCTAAAAGGTAGAACTAAATTGGATCTAGGGCATTCCCCTCTTTTTACTAGGCTAAAAATAAATCAGAGCACTGTTTTGCTACCTGGGACATGGGTAGTGTTGCCAGGTCATGAGTCCCTCATTCATTCCTTCTACTCCCCTTTCTGCAGATGGTTATACCAAGTACATGTAGAACGACTGCATAGTGGCAAGAGTATATAGATGTTGCCAGACCTGAATGGTATCTCCAAAATTCTGAAAGTTTCACCTATTAAAAGAACTTTGATGGGAAACTGGAAGCAACTTCTACTTGGGAATTAATGTAAGAACAGAAAATATTCAACTCTCCCCTGTACCTATGTGCTAGCAGGCATTTTCTATGCTTTTCCTCTATTTCTTAAGTTGTTTCATTTTGCTTTCTGTTAAAAAATAAAAATAAAACTATGATCAATCATGGTCTGCATGGCTAAATATTGCCTTACAGTAACATTTTGGGGCTATAATAAGATGATCTTTATCTTTTGTTTGCCAGGGTTTCTTTGATAGCCTTTAGAAATCATTTACATGAAGGGACTTCTCCTAGTGAAACTAAGTGCCCTTGGCCCAAAATCAACTCAAATGTCCCTTGCCAAAAAGGTAGGCATCCTTATATTGATGTGTTCACAAGCACACACATGTATACACACACACATACACATGTGTGTAGGTGTGTATATGGATGTATGCGTATACATATATGTGTATATATGTATATGTGTGTGTGTACACCAGCCATAAACTACCTTTCTATAAGATATTTCAGAAGTGTTTCAGTACTCTTAACTTCTCTTGAGACTAGTGGGACTAGATATGAGCTCTAGTTTGGAGGCCATAGGGCTGAAAACATGCAGATGCCTTATGTGAAGCCTAGTTTTAACAGCAACCTCCCTGATTAAAAGGCAGAATTTAATCCTTGGCTGTTTAAATTTGGGCAAATAGCCTCACCTAGCTAACTGGGTAGCTGTATTGAGGTTTGGAAGGATGTCTTTAATTTAACTAAGTCTACGTTTTCTCCGTTAAATTTCATCTTTGAAACAGAAGAGAGAATTTCTAAGGTTTAATCAAGCAGGGTTAAGTATGTAAAGACATTAGCATTTTTTTAAATCACTGGAGACAAGCTTTTGCAGGAATAAAATAAATACAACTAGGATAAAAGAGGAAGCTCCTGGGGAAAATTTTGCATCAAATATTTCTTTTAAGAGTCTAATATACAAGCTATATAACTAACTAACACACACACATATACATGTGTATATACACAAATATGCACAAATACATGCATATGTACATATATAGTATGTGTATATAATTACACAGACATGTGCACGTGTGTATATACACACACACTTTTGCGTATCTGGTATGTACATATTTATGTTGTCTCCTTCGAATGTGAGCTCCTTGAGGTCAGGGATTATTTTTACTTTTTTACAATGCTTAGCACAAAGTAAGCACTTAATAAATGTTTGTTGACTAACTGTCTAATTGTCAAGGTAAAGGAAGATATGTAGAACATGGGAATTAAACCTAGCCATAAGACTTTTGACTGGATGAACTAAGTCCTAAGGAAACACAATAAGTCAAGGGGGACTGAGTGATGAAGGAATCCTATGAGAAGAGAAAGGTGTAGTTTGGGAAGTGGCTAAGACCACATTCCAAAGGTAGAGAGAAAAGAGAGAATAATTCTTCCTTTCATTTTCAATTTTCACTTTAAACCTCAAAACCTGCCAGATACCACCAAGGAATTCCATCCGGAATGAATTTTCTCCTCACTTCTGCTTTTTAGAATTCTTAGCTTCCTTTAAGGACCACATACACCCTAGGCCTTTCCTGATCCTTACATTGCACCCTCAGTTATTAGTGCTTTTCTTTGTATTTACTCATATGCGCATATGTTATATCCCTTCAATAGAATCCAATTCTTGAGGGAAGAACTGTCTTTTTTGAATTGGAAAGACAGTAGGGGACCTGACTTCAAGTTTTCCCTCAGGTGCACACTGTGTGGCCATGACAAAGTCACTTAGCTGTTCAGAACCTGTTAAGTATCTGCAGTGCTTCATAGGGTTGTGAGAAGAATGCTTTTCAGGCCTTAAAGTACTACACAGGGTACTCAAAAAATCTTGGTGTGGTCTGAAAGCTAGACTGCACATAGCAACAGTAATAATGCTGATAACTAGCATTTATATAGCACTTTAAGATTTGCAAAGTACTTTACAAATATCAACTGATTTAACCCTCACAATAACCATAAGAGGATTGTTATTATTAACCCTATTTTACATATGGGGAAACTAAGATAAATAAAGGTTAAGTCACCTATGCAGGGTTATACAACAGTTAAGTCTCTATGGCTGCATTTGAACTCATGTCTTCCTGATTCCAGGTCCAGTATTCTATCCATTGTGCCACTAAGCTGTTTCTATAACTATTTAAGTGTTAGTTGTTATTATTTCTCACCACCATATGCTGTAGAGGCAGAGGGCAGGCCTCCTTTGCCTTCTCCTCTCCTTCTCAGAAAACGTAGGTGTCCTGACTCCTATTCCAGTACACAATACTATCTGACTTATGATGGGGTGGGGGCATGGCAATACATACTGTCTAGGACACAAAATGGATTCACCTTCCAGATGTAATGTATTCAAGGGTGTGCTGGTAAATGTTAAACAGTGTGATCTTGGGTGGAGAGGGAGGAAGGGGAAACATTCACAACATACTTTTAAAGTCAAGAATATCAAAGAAATCAATGAAAAAAATGGGAAGAAAAGGAACTTAGCAGCACCAGATCTCAAAAACTATACTATAAAGCTGTAATTGCCAAAACAATTTGGTACTGGTAAGAAATAGGGAGGTTAATCAGTGGCATTATATGGTATATGGTAAATGGTACACCACATACAGAAAAAAATGAGCATTGTAATCTTAGGTTTAATAAACCTAAAGATCTTAGCAACTGGGATAAGAACTTGCTATTCAACAAAAATTGCTGAGAAAACTGGAAAGTAATCTGGCAGAAACTATGTATAGACCAATATCTCCCACCATATACCAAGCTAAACTCAAAATGAGTTGATGATTTAGACATAAGGTGACAGCATAAGAAAATTAGTGGAGTTTGGAAGAAATTACCTGTCAGATTCATGGATAAGGAAAGAGTTCATGACCAAACAAGAGATAGAGAGCTTCACAGGAAGTAAAATGGATAATTTTTAATTTCATAAAATTAAAAAGTTTCTTTTTTACAGTCAAAACCAATTCAGCTAAAATTTAGAAGAGAAGCAAGAAACTGGGAAAAAATATCTGCAGCAAGTTTCTCTGATAAAGATCTTATTTTTAAGATATATAAGAACTGAATCAAATTTATAAGAATAAGAGCCATTCTCTACTTGATAAATGGTCAAAAGGATATGAATAGGCAGTTGTCAGAGAAGAAAATCCAAGCTATTAATATATGAAAAAATGGTCTAAATCATGAATAATTAGTGAAATGCAAATTAAAACAACTCTGAGGTACCACCTCATACCCACCAGATTGGCTAAGATGATAAAAAAGAAAATGACATATGTTGGAGGGAATGTGGAGAAAAAACAGGCACACCAGTGCACTATTGGTAGAGCTATGAACTAGCCTAACCACTGTGGGAAACAATTGGGAACTATGCCCCCAAAGCTATTAAACTGTGCACACCTTTTGACCCAGCAAAATTGCTACTAGGTCTATACCCCAAAGAGATTAAAGAAAGAGGAAAAGCAATGTGATGTACAAAAACATATTCATAGTAACTCTTTCCACAGTGGCAAAAAAATTGGAAGTTGAGGAAGTTTCTATTAATTTGGTGAATGACTGAACAAGTTATGGTATATCAATGTGATGGAATATGATTGTGCTGTAAGAAATGAAGGAGATGGTTTCAGAAAAGCCTAGGAAAACTTACATGAACTGATGCAAAATGAAGTGGGCAGAACCAGGAGAACAATTTATACATTAAACATAATATTGTAAAGACAAACAAATTTGAAAGATTTGTGAAATCTGATTAATACAATGTCCAACCATAATTCCAGAGGAATCAGGATGAAACATGCTATCCACCTCCAGATAGAGAAGTGATGAACTCAGGGCAAATATTGAGGCATATATGTATACATACATGAACATCTATATATTTATCTACTTATATCTATATATGGATTTAAAAATATATCTACATCTTTATCTATATCTATATCTACATATTTTGTATAGGACATGGCTAATATGTAAATTTGTTTTGCTTGACTGACATAATTGTAACAGGTTTTTTCTTTTTTTCTTCTCAGAAATAAAAGAGGAAATAAAAAATTTGGAACTGAAAATAAAATAAAATTGAATCTTTTCTAAAAAGGAGAAGGTTAGATCCTCTTAATGATTTCAGATCATAAGGCCCAGATGAACTTATCACAGACTTCTTTTAGACTCTGGGATATGATTATTGAGCCAGAGTCAGAAATATTCAAATAAATAATCAATTGTATTAAATTTAATTGAATTAAATTATACACAGTTTTGTAAATTGTTAAAAATTAATTGACAAACACTTATTAACTGATGTTTATAGAGCATATGAGTCTTTTAAAAGCCTTTTACACATATTATCTTATTGATTAAAAGGAGGTACTATAGATATTATTATTTTTCCCTAATTTGCAAAGGAACTGAGACTGAGAGGATAAATGACTTGCTCATTTTAAGTGTGAGGCAGGAGTTGAACCCAGATCTTGCTTTCTCCTACAAAGATCCTGCTTTCCTCTTGTGTAAAATAAAAGTATTCCCAAATGAACTAGATTCATCAAACTCACCTTGCCCATTTGCATCTTTTACAAAGAATGTGAACAACCTACCTTTCCAGACATGAAACATACCTTCCCTTCTTTAGGGTTCACAATTGGGAATGATCTCTTGCTTTGCCAGCTGCCTCACTGACTTTGTTAATAGCATCCAAGTGAGAAATCCCTTCCAATAGAGACTCAACATGGTGAGGAAATTTAGGTAGGGGCAATGACAGCAGTGGAGAAAACATAGTTGCTTCACATAAATTTGTCTTTCTAACTTGTCTTTTCTAACCTTTCTAACTTTTTAATCAGGGAACAGGGCAGTCAGGCTGAGTTTGACCTTCTTGATTGGAAGATTCCCCACAAGCACTGGTTTTCACAGGTCCGCAGCACCTTCTCTGCCTAGCAAAATTCCCATCTCTCAAACTGCTGCTTTTTGACTTGTTAACGACTACATTCTGGAAAAGGGCTATTTGGGGAGGGGGGCTTGGGGGAGAAGACAGCTGAGCAGAGAGGGAGGTAGATTTTGATACCCTAACTTACCTTTAATTTTTATAAGGAAGGCAAATAGGAAACTGGTCCATCCTGAAAAGAAGTTAAATATGAAAAGCATGGTATAGGCAGCAGCACTTCGTAAAAATAAGAAGCTCATGAGGTACATGAGGGGAATGATGGACCATCCATATAACATGAAGATCATCAGGATATCCACAAAGTGACTGTAGAAAGCTTCTATACTGCAGGCTTTGAACACCACCTAAGATCAAGTACAGGAGATAGGTTGGGAGGGAGGGAAAGAACATGGTCCACACAACAAGCAAGAAACCAATCCTCAATGCCAAAGAAAGGGCTCATGTCAACTTTAAAAGAGGAAGAAGGATAGAACCATTCACCCACCCAACAATGCTCAACACTAAGGAAAGCTAGCCCTACACTTCCACCCCCAGAACCATCTTCTTTGTGGTTTTTTAGTGGAATGACTTTTCCTTGGTCAAAAAAGTCATGGAGGGGAGAGAATCCTTTCATCAGTGCAGATATCTATTTACAGAGCATTCTAAGAAGCCCAAAGAAGAGAATTCAGTTATTCACCCATAAGATGGTTTCTAGATCAAGTGTCCCTGAATACTGAAATGTTAGGTGACCTGTCCTATTCTAAAGTCTTTAGAAGGCTCTTTAACCCTGCCCTGAACATCATCAGTTATGTGATCTGGTGGGTAAAGTGACTGCTTTGCATCCTTGCTATGCTCGGAATACTTGCATCTTCATTATTCTTATCCTCCATGAGGACTAGATATCAGGAGCAAGATTTCAGATTCAATATGAGTGGATAATGTGATGTGATGCAGCCAAGAACAAAACCAAAACCAAAATCAAAACCAAAAAAGCACAACAAGACCAACAAATCCTAATGTGCTCTTAAGTTGAAGTAGGATGTATAAAGTATATAATTGTATCTGTACATAATATATAATAATAAATGTATATAATAAGAGTGTATATGAAAAAGTAGAATGTATAATATAGCATAAGTATAATGTCCCTAACTCGGCAGGTAATAAGCCTATTGTACTTAGGACCATAGGAAGGAAGGACCATTGATTTATAACTGGAGGGGACCTCAGAAGTTATCTAGTTCAACCCCCTTGTTGAGGTCTCAGATATGAAAACAGCAACAACAGGATTTAAACACTTTTCTTCCTGGCTCCAAATCTAACACTAGTGGCCCACTGCTACTAAAACAATATATAATCAATTGAAAGAAATGGGGACGTTTAGCCTGAAGAGGAGAACCCTGGAGGAAGAAGGCTCAGAGGTATTCCCAAATGACATATTCACATAGGGATATGAATATCAGAATCCATGGAAGAGACCATAGAGGTCATAGAGAGTGAATTATTCATTTTATAGATGAGGAAACAGACCCAGGAAGGTTGACTTGCTTCCAAGATCACACAGGAATTAAGGCCAGAATCAAGATTTTCTGATTCCAAATCCAAATCTTTCCACTAAACCAGAAATATTAATGTAAAAACCATAGCATCCCTGAAGCTTTGAAAAATCAGATTCAATTCTCAGCTCAACCACCTCTTGAGGAACAGAAGATAGGAATAAGTATTTATACAGAACCTGCTATGTGCTATGCACTATGCTAAGGGCTTTACAAACATTACTCATTGGATGCTTACAATAACCCTGGGAGGTGGATGCTATTATGAGGAAATTGAGGTGAGCAGAGGTTAAATGACTAACACAGGGTGGTCACCAGCTAGTAAGTGACTGAGGCTGGATTTGAACTCGACTCTTCCTGATTTCAGGCCCAGCGTTCCATCCACTGTGCTCTCTTACTGCTTCTTGGAAAGCAGAGTATCTTTAAATAAAATCTAGAGAGTAATAACATCCAGTGGTTATGCTGCTTGGATAGGATCTAGGTCTTTAAGAAATAACCCATTTCACTGTTCTACAAGAACTATCACCTAGAGTCACAACTCTTGAAGAAAGTACCCCTTGTCTCCATGGCCATGATCAAAGCCAGTGGCTTGGTCCAGATATGCATTTCACTGTAATCAGGTAACAGGGATGACATGTGAAACAGGATGGAACCTGACTCAAAAGCTCTTTCAGGACAGAGGCTTTCATCTTTGTATCATCAATGCTTATAAGACAGTGTCTTGCACATGGGACACATTTAATAAATGTTGGTTGAACTGAACTGCATCTACTTCAAATGTTTTGGAACTAGTTCACATAAATGATGGCTACCGTGTATAACCAGACCAAGCTCTTAGACACCTTCTTTCACCACATATAGAAATTCTCAGACTAATAGAACCCCACTAGGGATTAATGCTTTCTCAGGTACATAGAAAATTAGGAACTTATCTCCTGGATCAGGAAATCAATCATGAAGCACTTATTAAGTGCCTACTATGTACCAGGCACTGTACTGGGTACTAGGGATATAAAGAAAAAAATAAAGCTGTCTCTGGTTTAAGGAGCTCACATTCTAACTAGGGAGATGACATGTACATATGAAAGCCTTTGATGAGAAGGCATTATAAGCTAGGGGTAGGAGGAGGGATCAGAGGAGGTCTCATGCAGAAAGTGGAGCTTGGTTTTCATCTTTAAGGAAGGGAAGGATTCTAAGAGGCAAAGAGTGCATTCCAGGCATGGGATGTGAATGTGAAGAGGATTATTCTGGCAAGTTGGCCACATGACTCATCACATAAATTAGGAAGAAAGAGTCTACAACACTGCTTACTAGTTACTGGAAAGGTTTAGCAGTGAACAGGTTTTAGGACAGCCAGAACCAATATCTCTAAACCCAAGTGTTCCTTTGGATTATATTGGTGGTCAGCTTCCCTTTTATGAGCTACTTTGACCACAGAATGCATTGATAGTTGGTCTGGGGCACTTTCTAATTTTCCCAGGTTGTCACTAACCACTAGGGACAGGCATACCCTGTTCACAGGGTAAGTACAGGGGGAAAAAAATTAAAGAATTGAAACCAAAAGTCATATAAAAAGATTTTGGATGGACAAATGAACTGTCATTACAGAATTCAATGGTAGCCAGGGCTAAATGATGTTGTTTGAACTGTGTAATGCACCTGTGCTTTTCAAAAAGTTCCCATACTTGCATCAAATATGTGTACAGATCCTATTGGTTTGAGTTTGTTCTTATTCCTGTAGTCATCATGTATATTGTTTTCTTGGTTCTGCTGACTTCATTATGCATCAGTACATAGAAGTCTTTCCATACTTTTCTGTATTCATCACATTAATTTCTTATAGCACAGTAACATTCTACTACATCCACATGCCACCATTTGTTTGGCCATACCCCAGTCATCTATAGCATAGTTTCTTAAATTTTTTCCACTAGTGACCCCTTTTTGTATTTTGGCAGAGTTCAGTTCATTGGCGTCGTGTGGCCTGAGGGCACGTGCAGAGCAAAGCGTATATGCAGTGAAGCTGGCGATGCAACACAGGCAAGCCGGAAACATCTTAGATGCATCATATGATTGATTTTTAATTAATTTTTGGTCATTGCATGCTTAGAAACCTTTTTACTGTTGCCAAATTTTTTACATCATGACCCATAGTTTAAGAAGTGCTGATCTATAGACATATCCTGAAGTCAGCTTGCATAATGAAAGCTAGGCCCTTTACTCATTAAAGTATTAAGTCCTATAGCTAAAGAACTGGCACTCCCAGCCTCAATACAAATTCACCTGATCTTTCAACGGTCTCTACTACCTTAAGCAGACATAGATTCAGGCTTGAACTTCCAGATTCCTGGTGCTTCTGGAGAAAGATGAAGAATTCCTCAACAGGGAAAATTTGTACTATTATATTCTGTCTAGTGATGCCACCAGTAGTAGAACCCTTCTCTGGGAGTAGAAAACCATAAGGAAATTTAGATAGTTCAATTAAGATAAACATAACTCAAGTTGGATCTGACTAAAACTCTCATTATAACTTCTCCAATTCTGGTACATGCTGCAAAGGGTCATTGAAGCAACATGCATTTTGAGTTCAGACTAAAACAAATATCCATGGATACTTGTGACACACAACAGCCACATGCAGTGACAACACAAAGGGAGCCCAAGACCTAAAACCATAGGTAACACAACTGCATCACTGGTAACTTCCAGTCTCCAGAGGTCTCTCTTCTGTGTGCATGTACTCTACAGATTTTAACCAAAAAATGTCCTTCCTTATCACCACATTCTTTCACATCAAGTACAGGCCAGTATACACACCCTAAGCAAGCCCCCTCTCTACTTTTTGGGAGTCCTTAAATAACAGTGAAAAGGCTGGTGCAAACCTGCAGCAGAGAGATGTTCCAGGGAAACTTTCCCTGCCCAATACACACCACCACCTGAATTTCCTTCTTCCCTCAAGCCCACTTCACCTTTGATCTCTATATTATACTGATACCATGCTTCTCAAACCCCCACAAAATCTGTTCTCATTCTTCCTTCTTTCTGGAGCAGGAAGATTACTATCCTGCTGCTTTGCATACCCCCAAGAGGAAATGAACTATCACTGACAACCAATAGTTCATTGTTTAGGGAGTTCAGCAGCTGCCATTGTTAGGCTGATGATAATTGGTACGGCCCATTCTGCACTCTTTTGAACTTTTTATAGGTCTTCCTCCACGTTCTTTTTCTCAGAGCTATGAATCTTGCAGATGGACACTCCATTTATCCCATTTGTCCTTTTTCTCAGTTTCTCTCCACCTAAGGCAAAGACAAAAATCTAAGTGCTCCTATGCAGCATGTACCAGGGCTTCTTTCTTGCAGCCACATGCAAAGTGGGGTCAAATTCAAAAAGAAACAGATCCCTGTAGGCTGCATATTGACTTAGAAACCCACAAATTACCATTTCCTGTTTTGTACTGTATTTTTATTTATTTTGTTAAACATTTTTCAATTATATATTTTAACAGTTGACAAAATGATGTTTAATTAGCCATAACGTAGAAAGGCTGCTCCATAAGAATGCGTTGTCACTATTGTGCTATAAAAAATGATGAACAAGTGGACTTCAGATAAACCTGGAAAGACTTGAATGGACTGATGCTGAGTGAAGTGAGCAGAACCAGAAGAACATTGTACACAGTAACAGCCACGTTGTATGATAACTAACTTTGATAGACTTAGTTCTTTTTAGCAATGCAAGGATCTAAGACATCTCCAAAAGTCTCATGATGGAAAATGCTATCAAAATCCAGAGAAAGAATGCAAATTGAAGCATACTATTTGCTCCTATTTTTTTCTTCTGTTTTGTTTTGTTTCTTCTTTCTTGTGGTTCCTCCTATTGGTTCTAATTCTTCTTTGCATTATGACTAATGTGAAAATATGTTTAATAGGAGTGTATATGTAGAGCCTATACCAGATTGCACGCTATCTTGGGGAGGGAGGGGGAGAAAATTTAATACTCAAAATTATGGAAATGAATGCTGAAAACTAAAAATAAATTAATTAATTAAAGAAGGAAAAAAATGAATGCAGTTGTTTTGTAAAAACAAGTCATCTTGAGGGGGGGTGGAATCAAGATGGCAGATTAAAAGCAGTGACTTGCTTGAGCTTTCCCCCAAACCCCTCCAAATACCTATAAAAATGGCTCTAAACAAATTCTAAAGCAGAACCCACAAAGAGACAAAGTGAAACAAATTTCCAGCCCAAGACAACCTGGATGGTTGATCAGAAAGGTATATTGCGCCAGGCTGGGAGAGGAACGCAGTTTGGGGTGGGTGCGCAGGCAAGGCAGGCTTCAGCAAACCTGAAGCAGGCCTCAGAGGACTGAATTGCAGGCACCTGTGGAGGTTTCCAGACTTCTCAACCCACAAATGCCTCCTGAGTTTCTGGCCCACAGACTGAGGGGGAATCTAGTGGCTGATCAGAGGGGGATTGCAGAGATCTCTCTGCTGGTGCAGGATTCTCTTGCTTTGCCCATGCTTGGATTTGGGTCACAGTTCTGGGTGGTGGTCCTGGGGTGAGGAGGAGCGCTGGCGCAGTGGATCTTGTAGTGACTGTGGAGAGGAAATCCTCCTCACAGTTCCAAGACAAAAAAAGAGTGCTTGTGGTCACTCATAGACCAAAGCACAGGCCAGGAAAGGAGTAAACATCTCACCCTTGATCATAGCACTTTGGAAGAACTGAAAATTTACAGGTCCCTAGAAGTATCTCTGAAAACAGCTACACAAAGCCCCTGAAGCTTGGGACAGTATATCCTCCATACTGGAAGCAGACCCCTACCTTACTTAACAAAGAGTTTATAACTCAAGTAATTGGCTGGGATCATGAGCAAGTAGCGCAAAAAGAATCAGACTATATTATCTTACTTTGGTGACAAAGAAAATCAAAACATACAACCAGAAGAAGACAACAAAGTCAAAGCTCCAACATCCAAAGCCTCCAAGAAAAAAATCTGAATTGGTCCCAGGCCATGGAAGAGCTCATAATCCTTTTTGAGGCAAGTAAGAGAAGTAGAAGGAAAAACTGAGAGTGATGCAAGAAAATCATGAAAAACAAGTCAACAGGTTGCTAAAGGAGACACAAAAAAATACTGAAGAAAATAACACCTTAAAAAATAGCCTAACCCAAATGGCAAAAGAGGTCCAAAAAGCCAATGAGGAGAAGAATGCAAAATTGGCCAAATGGAAAAGGAAGTCCAAAAGCTTACTGAAGAAAACACTTCCTTAAAAATTAGAATGGAGCAATTGGAAGCTAGTGACTTTATGAGAAATCAAGGCACTGTAAAATTAATCCAAAAGAATGAAAAAATAGAAGACAATGTGACATATCTCATTGGAAAAACAACTGACCCAGAAAATAGATCCAGGAGAGAGAATTTAAAAATTATTGGACTCTCTGAAAGCAGTGATAAAAAAAAAAAAAGCCTAGACATCATCTTTCAAGAAATTATCAAGGAAAACTGTTCTGATATTTTAGAACCAGAGGGCAAAACAGAAATTGGAATAATCCACCCATCACCTCCTGAAAGAGATCCCCAAAGGAAAACTCCTAGGAATATTGTAGCCAAATTCCAGAGTTCCCAGGCCAAGGAGAAAATATTGCAAGCAACCAAAAAGAAAGAATTCAAGTATTGCGGAAATACAATCAGGATAACACAAGATTTAGCAGCTTCTACATCAAAGGACCACAGGGCTTGGAATATAATATTCCGGAGGGCAAAGGAGATAGGATTACAACCAAGAATCACCTACTCAGCAAAACTGAATATAATCCTTCAGGGGAAAAATGGACATTCAGTGAAATAGAGGACTTTCAAGCATTCTTGATGAAAAGACTAGAGCTGAATAGAAAATTTGACTTTCAAATACAAGACTCAAATGGAACATGAAGAGGTTAATAGGAAAGAGAAATCATAAGAGACTTATTAAGGTTGAACTGTTTACATTCCTGCAGGGAAAGATGATATTTGTAACTCATGAATCCTTTGTCAGTATTAGGGTAGTGGGAGGGAAAAATTATATGTATGTATATATAGATAGAGGGCACAGGGTGAGTTGAAGATGAGGGGGTGATATCTGGAAAATAAAATTAAGGGGTGAGAGAGGATTATACTGGGAGTAGGAGAAAGGGAGAGGTAGAATGGGGTAAATTATCTCACATGAAACAGACAAGAAAAGGCTTTTACGGTGGAGGGGAAATGGGGGAAGGTGAGAGGGAATGAGTGAATCTTATTCTCATAGGATTTGGCTTAAGGAGGGAATAACCTACACAATTGGGTATGGAAATCTACCTTACCCTACAGGAAAATAAGGGGGGAAGGGGACAAGAGAGCAGAGGGATGATAGAGGGGAGGGCAGATTGGGGGAGGGGATAATGAGAAGCAAACACTTCTGAGGAGAGACAGGGTCAAAAGAGAGAATAGAATAAATGGGGGGTAGGATAGGAGGAAGGGAAATATACTTAGTTTTTTACAACATGACTACTATGGAAGTGTTTTGCATAACTACACATCTATAACCTGTATTGAGTTGCTTGCCTTTTCAATAAGGGTAGGTGGGGAGGGAGGAAGAGAGAGAATTTGTAACCCAAAGTTTTAAAAACACATGTTTAAAAAATTGTTTATAAAAGAAAAAAAAGAAAAAAAAACAAGCCATCTTATATCTTCATGTGGAAACAAGTCAGCTCAGAAGAAGAAGATATGGTGACTCTAGTGGCCTTGGGAGTCTGAAGGGCCAGATACTACACAGATGGGCTTTTTTATGCCCTTAAGTAGAAAACAAACATTTAGTAAGTGCCTATTACTTGCTGGGAACTGTGCTAAGTGCTTAATGACTATTATAGCATTTTATTTTCACAATATCCCTGTGGAATAGGTGCTATTATTGTCCCCATTTTACAAAGGAAGAAACAGGTTGAATGACTTGTCCAGGATCATATTATCCTGTGAACAAGAGGCCACTTCCACATGGTTTAAGGCCAACATGGAACTACTTTAATAGCTAGACAGTTTGAGCCTTAGCCCTCTGTGGCAATCAAGTCTTAGGGACAGCTTCCCTGCTTTTTAGAGAGAAACCACCCCCCACACACACTAGCCTAATCTACTTGGGAAAGGGGTAGGAGAACCCTGGGAGATACTGAACCTATCACACTGGCCCACTTGCTTTTCCTCACACATGACACTTTTCCTTTGAACTAATCACACCTGGAATGGTCTCTTCTCATTTGTAAGTCTTCTTTGCAGTATGAATTCTCTAATGTCGAGTTAACTCTGAACTCTGTGGGAAGGCCTTTCCACAACTATTACATTTGTAAGATTTCTCTCCAGTGTGAATTCTCCTTTGTACAGTTACCTGTGAGCTTCAGTGGAAGCCCTTCCCACATTCATAACATTTATAAGGTTTCTCCCCAGAGTGAAGTTTCTGATGCAGAGTATACTGAAGGCCTTTCCACAATCTTTGCATTCATAAGGCTTCTCACTAGTATGAATTCTCCAATGTTGAATTAAACTTAACTCCAGTAGTAGGCATTTCCACAATCATTACATTTGTTAGACTTCTCTCCAGTATGAATTCTCAGTGGAAAGCTTTCCCACAATGGTTACATTTGTAAGGCTTCTCTACAGTATAAATTTTCTGATATAAGTTAACTCTGAACTCTGATGGAAGGCCTTCCCACAATCATTACATTTATAAGGTTTTTCTCCAGTATGAATCATCTGATGTTTAGTCAATCCTGAATTCTGGTGGAAAGCCTTCTCACTATTTTTACATTCATAGGGCTTCTCTCCAGCATGATTTCTTTGATGTAGAATTAACTGCAAACTCTTTTGGAAAGTTTTCCCAAAAATATTACATTAATTGGAAGGCTCCTCTCCAGAATGAATTCTATGATGCCCACTTAACTGTGAACTCCTGCTGAAGACCTTCCCACAAACTTTATACTTGTAAGGCTCCTCTTCAGAACTGTAAACTCTGGCAGAAGGCCTTCCCACAAATGTTACATTTGTAAGGATCTTTTACAGTAAGAATTTCTTGATGACCAGTTAACTGTGAACTCCTGTTCAAGGCCTTCTCACAATCTGTATGTTCATAAGACTTTTCTCTACTATCATTTCTCTGATGGTGGTTAATGTATTTGCTAGAGGGGAATACTGTTCCAAACATATGACATTCATAAGGCTTCTCTCTAGTATATAGGCTCTGATGGTGGGTAAATTGTGAGCAGCAGTAGGAAGCATTCCCACATTTGTTAGGCTTCTCTCCAGTATGGAGGGTCAGTCTCTGAGTAAGGTACACGCTGGGTAGGTACTCTTTGGTAGTTCTCTGTCCTGTATCCAAGGTGCATCCCCTTCTTCCAACTGAGAGATCACATCTGGTTTCCAAACTCTAAGTCTTGAGAAGGTAAGGATCCGATAGTTCTCCTGCATCACATCCCTGTACAACTCTTTCTGGGAAGGGTCCAGATTTCCCTACCCTTCCTGGGTAAAATCCATGGCCACATCCTTGAATGTCACTGAATCCTTCTGGATCTCTTTGCAGCCTGGTGCTGTTAGGAATACAGGGGCCATTCCCACGTTCTTGGAGAAGGACCAGAAGGCAGGGCCTGGCAGCCAACTCTGTTCAACACAGACCCCTGATCTCTGGGGGCAGCTCAGCTTGCCAAGAGAGACAGGAGTAGGGAGAGGCCACAGGAGACGCTGGGTAAGAGGGAGGGCCAAAGGCCGGAGGAGCGTCAGCTCCTGGGTCTGGGACAGGGAAGACGAGGAGATACAAAGCAAATCCACAAGACCAAACTCTCCCAATTATATTTTAATTTGGTTCAGGTGACATTGAGAGTAGGTCAGCAGTTTGCTGCTTCTGCCAAGTCTCCCTCCTTAGGGCAGGATAGAAACAAAAATTCACAGTAATGTTGGTCAAAATTCAGAGCTTCTAAAGAAAAAAACACTACCAATAGCAAAAAAGGATAATCAAGGAACCACAGTCAAAAATCAAACAAGACAAGAAGCTTCTACTATATATGAGGGAGGCAGCTAGGTGGCACAGTGGATAGAGAGCTAGACCTAGAGTCAGGAGATCTGAGTTCAAATCTGGCCTCAGATATTTAGTAGCTGTGTGACCTTGGGAAAAAATTTAACTCTGTTTACCTCAGTTTCCTCATCTATAAAATGAGGCTGGGGAAGGAAATGGCAAATCACTCCATTATCTTTGCTGAGAACCCCCCCCCAAAATGGATCACAAAGAATCAGAAATGACTGAACAACAACAGCAACTATATATGAGAGCAGGTCTTATAGATTACAATATTCCAATAGGCAAAAAATGAAGTCATACTTCAGAGTTATTGCAGTTTGGTTCCAGACCACTGTAATAAATTCAGTCACATAGAGGGAGAAGAAATAAATGTTTCTTCAGAATCTTAAGGTCTTCAAAGGATATTGAAGGCCTGATATTAGAAAAACCAATGACCAAAGCATGAAATAGTTCTGTTTTGAGGATTTTAAGAAGGGAGAGTGAAGGAAAGGCAAAAGACAGGAAGGAGAAAGAGGGGAATGGAACTTGCTACTTCTCATAATTAGTGTGTAAGAAGATGAGTAGGCATACACGGAGCAAGGGATGGAATGATTGAGATGAACTTCACTCTTATCTGAAATGGACAAAAGAGAGCTGAAAAATACCTCACACATTAAAAAACAAACAAACATCAAGCTCAACAGGGAAATAAGCAGAGATAGGGAAGTGAGGTGGGGTTTGGACAGAGGATAATACTGGGAAGGGAACAGTTACAAGCAAAAAAAACCTTTCTGATCCTGAAGGGAGATTAAAAGAGAGGAAAATAAAAGCAAAGAATAAGAATCTAAGGGGGTTGGGGGAGGGTGATATCCATCAACTGGGGAATGGCTGAACAAATTATGTCATATAAATTAAAGGTAACGTTATTGTGTTGTAAGAAAAGAGATAATTATAGAGAAGCTTGGGAAATATGAACTAATTCAGAGTGAAGTGAGTAGAGCCAGAAAAACAATTTATACAAGGAAAACAGAGCAAAAGAACTTTGAAAAACTTAAGAACTCTAGTAAAAGCAGTGACTTGCTTGAGCTCTCCCCCAAATCCCTCCAAATACCTGTAAAAAATGGCTCTAAACAAATTCTAAAGCAGCAGAACCCACAGAAAGACAACGTGAAACAAATTTCCAGCCCAAGACAACCTGGATGGCTGATCAGAAAGGTTTATCATGCAGGGCTGGGAGAGGAACCCAGTTCGGCATGGGTGGGCAGGCCTCAGCAAACCTGGAGCAGGCCTCAGAGGACTGAATTATGGGCAGCCATGTCAGTTTCCAGACTTCTCAACCTATGAATGCCAAACACAATTTAGAAAGTCAGTAGGAAAAGTCTGTGTCTGCTGTAAGAGAGAAGCTAGGTCCCAGCCCTAGTCCTCAAGCACAGCCCCAGGGCAGTGGCTGCCTCCACAGCCTCAGGCCCACAGACTGAGGGGGAATCCAGTGGCTGATCAGAGGGGTATTGTAGGGATCTCTCTGCTGAGACAGGATTCTCTTGCTTTGCCCGTGCTTGGAGCTGGGTCACAGTTCTGGGTGGCAGTCCTGGGGCAAGGAGGAGCGCTGGTGCAGTGGAGCTTGTAGTGGCTGTGGAGAGGAAATCCTCCTCACAGTTCCAAGACACAAAAGAGTGCTTATGGTCACTCACAGACCAGAGCACAGACCAGGAAAGGAGTAAATAGCTTGCACTTGATCATAGCACTTTGGAAGAACTGAAAACTTACAGATCCCTTTCTAGTATCTCTGAAAACAGCTACACAAAACCCTGAAGCTTGGGAAAGTACATTCTCCATACTGGAAGCAGACTCCTACCTTGACAAAGAGTTTATATCTCAAGTAATTGGCTGGGGTCACAACCAAACCTTGCAAAAAAGTCAGACCATAGAATCTTTCGTTGATGACAAGGAAGATCAAAACATACAACTAGAAAAAGACAACAAAGTCAAAGCTCCTACATCCAAAGCCTTCAAGAAAAATATGAATTGGTCCCAGGCCATGGAAGAGCTCAAAAAGGATTTTGAGAAGCAAGTAAGAGAAGTAGAGGAAAAACTGAGTGATGCAAGAAAATCATGAAAAACAAGTCAACAGCTTGCTAAAGGAGACGCAAAAAATTACTGAAGATGATAATACCTAAAAAAATAGCCTAACCCAAATGGCAAAAGAGGTCCAAAAATCCAATGAGGAGAAGAATGCCTTAAAAAGCAAAATTGGTCAAATGGAAAAGGAAGTCCAAAAGCTTATTGAAGAAAATACTTTCTTAAAAATTAGAATGGAGCAAATGGTAGCTAGTGACTTTATAAGAAATCAAGGTGGGGCAGCTAGGTGGCACAGTGGATAGAGCACCAGCCCTGAAGTCAGGAGGACCTAAGTTCAAATACGGCCTCAGACCAAACACTTGACACATACTAGCTGTGTGACCTTGGGCAAGTCACTTAACCCCGATTGCCTCACTAATAATAATAAAAAAAAAAAGAAATCAAGACACTGTAAAGCAAATTCAAAAGAATGAAAAAATAGAAAACAATGTGAAATATCTCATTGGAAAAACAACTGACCTGGAAAATAGATCCAGGAGAGAGAATTGAAAAATTATTGAACTATCTGAAAGCCATGATAAAAAAAAAAAAAGCCTAGACATCATCTTTCAAGAAATTATCAAGGAAAACTGCCCTGATATTTTAGAACCAGAGGGCAAAATAGAAATTGAAAAAATCCACCCATCACCTCCTGAAAGAGATTCCCAAAGGAAAACTCCTAGGAATATTGTAGCCAAATTCCAGAGTTCCCAGGTCAAGGAGAAAATATTGCAAGCAACCAGAAAGAAAGAATTCAAGTATTGTAGAAATACAATCAGGATAACACAAGATTTAGGAGCTTCTACATTAAGGGACTGCAAGGTTTGGAATATAATATTCTGGAGGGCAAAGGAGATAGGATTACAACCAAGAATCACCTACCCAGCAAAACTGAGTATAATCCTTCAGGGGAAAAAATTGACATTCAGTGAAATAG
Organism: Vombatus ursinus; assembly: GCF_900497805.2. Lineage (NCBI taxonomy): Eukaryota > Metazoa > Chordata > Mammalia > Diprotodontia > Vombatidae > Vombatus > Vombatus ursinus. Next base: position 8,176,166 of record NW_020954585.1, read on the forward strand.
AGGACTTTCAAGCATTCTTGATGAAAAGACCAGAGCTGAATAGAAAATTTGACTTTCAAATATAAGACTCAAGAGAAACATGAAGAGATAAACAGGAAGGAGAAATCATAAGAGACTTATTAAGGTTGAACTGTTTATATTCTTCATGGAAAGATGATATTTGTAACTCAGGAGTCCTTTGTCAGTATTAGAGTAGCTGAGGGAAAAAATTATATGTATGTATGTATGTATAGATAGATAGATAGATATAGGTAGATAGATAGATAGATAGATACATAGATAGATAGATAGAGGGCACAGGGTGAGTTGAAGATGAAAGGGTGATATCTGGAGAATAAAATTAAGGGGTGATAGAGGATTATACTAGGAGAAGGAGAAAGGGAGAGGTAGAATGGGGTAAATTATCTCACATGAAACAGACAAGAAAAGGCTATTACAGTGCAGGGGAAACAGGGGAAGGTGAGAGGGAATGGGTGAATCTTATTCTCATTGGATTTGGCTTAGGGAGAGAATAACATACATACCCAATTGCGTATGGAAATCTATCTTACCCTACAGGAAAACAGGAGGGGAAGAGGACAGGAGAGCAAGATGATGATAGAGGGGAAGGCAGATTGGGGGAGGGGGTAATCAGAGCAAACACTTCTAAGGAGGGACAGGGTCAAAAGAGAGAATAGAACAAATGGGGGGCAGGATAGGATGAAGGGAAATATACTTAGTTTTTCACAACATGACTACTATGGAAGTGTTTTGCATGACTACATGTATAACCTTTATTAAGTTGCTTGCTTTCTCAATGAGAGTGGGTGGGGAGGGAAGAAGGGAGAAAATTTGGAACCCAAAGTTTTAAAAACAAAAGTTAAAAAAAAGTGTTTTCACATGCAACCTGGAAATAAAATATACAGGAAATGGGGTATAGAAATCTATCCAGCCCTACAGGCAAATTGAAGGGGAAGGGGATAAGACAAGTGGGGGGAGAGATAGAAGGGAGGGAAGATTAGGAGAAGGGGTATTCAGAATGCATGCCATCTTAGGGTGGGGGGAGGGATGACATGGGGAGAAAATTTGGAACTCTAAATCTGGTGGAAGTGAATGTTGAAAACTGAAAGTACATGAATTAATTTTTTTTAAAAAAAAGAAAAACTTAAGAACTCTGATCAATGCAATAGCCAATGATGAAGTGTATTACCTACCTCCTGACTGAGAGATGATGGGCTCAGGGTACAGAAAGATGGATGGTCACTGTTTGGATTTGTTTTGACTATGCTTATTGGTTAAAAGTTTTTTTTTTTCTTTCAGTTTTTGATTTGGCTGGGAAATTTGGAAGAAGAGGAAGAGGTAAACAACAGTGATGCAAAAAAAAAAACTCACCATGGAAGTATTTTTAAAATGAACACAAGGAGAATCATGGTTTCACATAAAATCCAGAGTTTTTCTTTATGTGTTCTGATTTGTATATGGAAAAGCTCTAAATTCAGAATAAAATATAAAATAAAACCTAAATAGAGTTTATATTTTAAAAGGAATAGGGAAGCACTAGAGTTTACTGAGTACTCGAGTGGTATTGTCAGATTTGAGCTTAAAGCGAATCACTTTTGTAGCAGTATGGAAAGTGGAAAAAAGTTTTGAGACCAATGAGGATGAGGTTGAAATAATCTGAGGAAGATGTGATAAGGACTTGAATTAAGGCAGTGAAGATATAAGGAGAGAGGAGATGGATATGCAAGATCTTGAAGAAGTAGAAATGGCAAGATTTGGCAACTGCCTGGATATGTGAGGTAAGGGGGAATAAGTTAAGGGCTAGGGTTACAAACCTAGGAGACTGGAAGAATTGTAGTGCTCCCAAATATCTAATCAGTAGCTAAATCTTATTGTTTTTGCCTCCACCATATCTCTCATATCTGTATGGATATGATACTACCCCAAGGGGAGGAAGGGGTGGAGTCAAGATGACAGAGTGGGAATTTTACCTTCATTCCTTCACATCCTCCAGACTCAATTATAATTCAAAAAGCCCAAAAAAGGCCCATTGGGTCATTTTTCCAGACAGGAGGGGCCAGGAGCTCAGCAACAGCAGCAGCACAAAAGGCAGAAGCAGCAGTGGGCTGGATCAGGGCGGGGGGCGGGGAACAGCAGCAAGGACACACCAGCAACCAAGGATGGGAATGGGACTGAACATTTAGGCAGAAAGATATCTCAGGAGACCCTTGTACTATCATTGGGAACAGGAATAAGTGCCATATGGCAGCTCTGTCACCTATTACCCTAAGTCCCAGACTGAGCTGTGAAAACAGCAAAAGGACATAAAAGGACAGAAGCTCAGGCCGGATATCCCCCCAAGAGGTGAGCAGAACACAGAACTTAACATAAAGTCCAGTAGGCTGGAAATATGTGTAAACAAGCAAACAAACAAAAAACCCTTACTGTAAAAAGCTAGCATGGCGACAAGAGGCTCAAGACACAAACACAGAAGAAGGAAATGACTCGAAAACATTTGTAAGTAAAGCTTTAAAGAAAAATACAGATTGGATACAAACCCACCAGGAATTCCTAGAAGAATTAACAAAGAGATAATAAAAAGAGCAAAAAAAAAAAAAAAGATTTAAAATCAGAGTGGTAGAGAATAAAATGGGAAAAGAAATGATAGCAATGCAAGAAAATTATGAAAAGAGAAGTAACAGCTTGGTAAAAGAAGTACAAAAATACCAAATAAAATAACTCCATAAAAATTAGAATTGATCAAATTGTAAAAGAGGTATAGAGCCTCACTGAGGAAAATAATCCCTTAAAAATTAGAATCAGACAAATGGAAGCTAATAACTCCATGAGACATAAGAACAATAAAACAAAGTAAAAAGACTGAAAAAAAAATAAAAGAAATGTGAAGTATCTCATAAGAAAAACAACTGATGGAGGCAGAGCCAAGATGGAGGAGTAAAAGCAAGGACTTGCCTGAGCTCTCCCCCAAATCTCTTCAAATACTTATAAAAAGTGACTCTGAACAAATTCTAGAGGGGCAGAACCCACAAAGACACAGAGTGAGACAGATTTCCAGCCCAAGACAACTTGGAAGGTTAATAGAAAAGGTCTGTTGCACTGGTCTGAGAGAGCAGCATCTAGCATGCAAGGCATAGTGCAGACCTGGCCTAAGCCAAGCCACAGCAGGCCTTGGGGGACTGAATCACCAGCAGCAGTGGTGGTTTCCAGTTGTCTCAGCTCATAGATGCCAGAGACAATTTAGGTCAGTGGGAGGGGTTGGCTGGAACTGAGTGAGACAGAAGTGCAGTCCAGCGAGGGGTTGCAGGGCATGCCAATACAGCCCCTGCACCAGCAAACTAGGAATAGGCCTTGGGAGTGACTGAATCAGCAGTAGTAATGGTGGCAGGAGTGGTAGCAGTGGTTATTGCCACTGCTCCTGGAGCTATTAGCCCACAGACTGAATGTTTGAAAGTCACCTATTTCGACTTCCAGGATCCAGGATGGCAAAGTAAGCAGGAAGTTGCTCTCATCCTCCCTTATTGAAAAACCAAGAGAATACTACCTGAGGAAAAATCCTGAATTAGTAGAGTTGGCAGAAAGACTAGATACAGCAGTCTCTTAGTTTGTGAGGCTAGAGGAATTAACGGGAAAGGTCGTCTTGTTGTGGCTCAGAAGAGGACCAGTACAGGAAGCAAGATGTCCCAGCAAGCCAGTGGCAAGCCTTACCTCAGCAAAACAGTAATCAGACCCCTAGCTCCCAGCATAAGAAGCTTGTGACAGTGCCCCCTGTGCCCCAGAAGTAGAGATCAAATTTAAAAGGCAGAAAAAAGGCAAAGAACATGAGCAAAAAGCAACATAGAAAAATAATGACCATAGAAAAGTATCTTAGTGACAGAGGAGATCAAAACATAAACTCAGGAGAAGATAACACTGTCAATATACCCACATCTGAAACCTCAGAGGGGAATATGAACTGGTCTCAAGCCTAAAAGGCCTACATAGAAGAGCTCAAGAAGATTTTTAAAAATCAAATAAGGGAGGTAGAAGAAAAATTGAACAATTCTTTTAAAAATATAGTTGACAAAATGGGGAAAAAAAGTACACTGAAGAAAACAACTCCTAAAAAATAAAATGAGCCAAATGAAAAAGGAGGTAAAAAAGCTAACTGGAGAAAACAATTCATTAAAAATTAGAATCGGCAATTGGAAGCTAGTGACTTTATGAGACGTCAAGAATCAGTAAAACAAAATCAAAAGAAAGAAAAAAATAGAAGAAAATGTGAAATACCTCATTGAAAAAACAACTGACCTGGAAAATAGATCCAGGAGAGATAACTTAAGAATTATTGGTTTACCTGAAAGCCATGATGAAAAAAAGAGCCTGGACAGCATCCTTCCAGAGATCATCAAGGAAAATTGCCCTGAGGCCCTAGAACCAGATGGTAAAATAGTCATTGAAAGAATCCGCCAATCACCTCCTGAAAGAGATTCCAAATTGAAAATGCCAAGGAATATTGTAGGCAAATTCCAGAATTATCAAGTCAAGGAGAAAATCCTGCAAACAGCCAGAAAGAAACAAGTTGAGTATTATGGAAACACAATCAGGATAACACAAGATTTATCAGCTTCTACATGAAAAGATCAGAGGGCTTGGAATGTGATATTCCATAAAACAAAGGAGCCTGGATTACAACCAAGGATCAACTACCCAGCAAAATTGAGCATAATCTTTCAAGAGAGGAGATTGACATTCAGTGAAATAGGGGACTTCCACAGTTTCCTGATGAAAAGACCAGAGTTCAATGGAAAATCTGATCTTCAAACACAAGACTCAAGAGAGGCATAAAAAGGTAAACAGGAAAGGGGGAAAAAAACATGTTATTCAATAAGGGTAAACTGTTTACATCCCTATATGGGAAGATGATACTTGTAACTCTTGAGAACTGTATCTTTATTACAACATTTAGAAGGGATATACATAGACAGAGGGGTGGGTTTAAGTTGACTTTGATGTGATGATAAAAAACCTAATGAAGTAATGAAAAGGAACTGTAATAGGAGAAGAGGAAAGGAGGAGGCAGAAAAGGGTAAATTACATCAAATGAAGAGGCACAAAGACATATTACAATAGAGGAAAAGAAGGGAGGGAAATGAGCATTGCTTGGACTTTGCTCTCATTGGATTTAGCTCAAGGAGGGAATAACATACTCAGGTATAGAAATCTAACTTGCCATACAGTCAGTAGGAGGGGAAAGGGGAAAGAAAAGGAAAGGAGGGATATAAGGGAGGGAAGAAGTAGTAAGGGAAAAGGGAAAGAAAAGGAAGGGGGCTGACAGAAGGGAAGGCAGATTGAGGGAGGCAGAGGTCAAAAGCAAAACTCTAGTGAGGAGGGAAAGGAAGAAAAGGAGAAAGAAAAGCATAAATGAGGGAGGGGAGAATAGGATGGAGAGAATGACACAGACATTAATCATACTGTGAATATGAATGGGTTGAACTCTTCCATAAAATGGAAGTGGATAGCAGAATGGATTAAAAGCCACAATTCTATAATATGTTGTTTACAAGAAATACATTAGAAATAGAAGGATACACAAAGGGTAAAGTCAAAAGGATAAAGAATATATTATGCTTCAGTGGAAGTAAAAAAAAAAAAGCAGGGGTAGCAATCCTGATCTCAGACAAGGCAAAAGCAAAAATAAATCTAATGAAAAAGATAAGGAAGAAAACTATATCCTGCAAAAAGGCACCATAGACAGTGAAGTAATGTCATTACTAAACATATATGCACCAAGTGGTATAGCATCCAAATTCTTAGAGAAGTTTTAGACAGCAAAATTATATTTGTGGAGGACCTCAACCTTCTCCTCTCTGAACTAGATAAATCTAACCATAAAATAAACAAGAAAGAAGTTAAGGAGGTGAATACAATTTGAGAAAAGTTAAATATGGTGACACCTACACAAAAATTAACCATGTACTAGGGCATTAAAAACTTCATAATACAATGCAGAAAGGCAGTAATATTAAATGCATCCTTTTCAGATCATGATGCAATAAAAATTATATGTAATAAAGGGCCATGGAAAGATAGACTAAAAATTAATTGGAAACTAAATAATCTAATACTAAAGAATGAATGGATCAAACAACAAATCATGGAAACAATCAATAACTTCATTAAAGAGAATGACAATAATGAGACAACATACTAAAACACATGGGATGCAGCGAAAGAAGTTCTTAGGGGAAGTTTTATATTTCTAAATGCTTACATGAATAAAATAGACAAAGAGGAGACCAATGAATTGGGCATACAACTAAAAAAACTAGAAAAAGAACAAATTAAAAATTACCAATTAAATACCAAATTAGAAATTCTGAAAACATAAGGAGAAATTAATAAAATTGAAATTAAGAAAACTATTGAACTGGTAAATAAAACTAATCTGGTTTTGTGAAAAAACTAATAAAATAGATAAACCTTTGGTTAATTTAATTTTAAAAAAGAAAGAAGAAAACCAAATTACCGGTATCAAAAATGAAAAGGCTGAATTAACCACCAATGAAGAGGAAATTAAAACAATAATCAGGAACTATTTTGCAATCTTGGTAAAACAGATGATTATTTGCAAAAAATTGTCCAGCTTAACAGAAGAGGAAGTAAAATACTTAAATAATTCCATCTCAGAAAAAGAAATCAAACAAGCAATCAATGAACTCTCTAGGAAAAAATCTCCAGGGCCAGATAGATTTACAAGTGAATTCTGTCAAACATTTAAAGAACAATTAATTCCAATACTATGTAGACTATTTGGGGAAATAGATGTAGAAGGAATCCTACCAAATTCTTTTTATAATACAAATATGGTGCTGATACCTAAACCAGGAAGAGCCAAAACAGAGAAAGAAAATTATAAACCAATTTCTGTAATGAATATAGATGCAAAATTTTTAAATAAAATATTAGCAAAAAAAACTACAGCAACTTATCATGGGAATAATATACTATGACCAAGTAGGATTTATACCAGGAATGTAGGGCTGGTTCAATATCAGGAAAATTATCAGCATAATTGACCATATAACAATAAAATTAATAGAAATTATATGATTATCTCAATAGATGCAGAAAAAGCTTTTGACAAAATACAACACCCATTCCTATTAAAAACACTAGAGAGCATAGGAATAAATGGAGTCTTCCTTAAAATGATAGATAGGATCTATCTAAAACCATCAGCAAGTGTTATGAAGATAAGCTAGAAGCATTTCCAATAAGATTGGGGAGGGGCTGTGAAACAAAGATGTCCATTATCACTACTGTTATTTAATATGATATTACAAATGTTAGCTTTAGCAATAAGAGAAGAAAAAGAAACTGAAAGAATTAGAACAGGCAAAGACAAAACAAGGATATCACTCTTTGCAAATGATATGATGATATACTTAGAGAATCCTGGAGAATCAAGCAAAAAAAAAACTATTTGAAATAATAAACAACTTTAGCAAAATTGCATGATATAAAATAAACCCACACAAATCATTGGAATTTCTATATATTACTAATATAACCCAACAGCAAGAGATAGAAAGAGAAATCTCATTTAAATTAGTGTAGACATTATAACATATTTAGGAATCTACCTGCCAAGACAAACCCAGGAACTATATGAACACAAATTACAAAACACTTTTCATACAAATAAAGTCAGATTTAAATAATTGGAAACACATCAATTGCTCATTAGTAGGCCAAGCTAATATAACAAAAATGACAATTCTACCTATGTTAATTTGCTTACTCAGTGTCGTACCAAACTACCAAAAATTATTTTATAGAATTAGAAAAAATGATAACAAGTTTCATCTGGAAGAACAAAAGGTCCAGAATATATCAAGGGAACTAATGAAAAGAAATGCTAGGGAAGGTGGCCTAGCCATATCACATCTTAAATTGTATTATAAAGCAGCAATCATCAAAACTACTTGGCTATGCCTAAGAAATAGAGTGGTAGATCACTGGAATAGGTTAGGCATGCAAGACACAACAGTCAATGACTATAGTAATCTACTGTTTGATAAACCCAAAGACCTCAGCTTCTGGAATAAGAACTTGCTATTGGACAAAAACTGCTGGAAAAAAAAGGAAAGTGTATGGCAGAAACTAGGCATAGATCAACATCTTACACCATATACCAAAATAAAGTAAAAATGTGTACACAATTTAGGTATAAAGGCTGATACTATAAGCAAACTGGGAGAGCAAGGAATAGTTTACCTGTTAGATTTATGGAGAACAGAATTATGAAATACAAAATGGATAATTTTGATTACATTAAATTAGAAAAGTTTTTGCACAAACAAAGTCAATGCAACAAAGATTAGAAGGGAAGCAGAAAACTGGGAAAGAATTTTTACAACCAGTGTCTCTCATAAAGGCCTCATTTCTAAAATATATAGAGAACTAAGTGAAATTTATAAGAATACAAGACATTCCCCAATTGAGATTTGACCAAAGGATATGAACAGGCAGTTTTCAGATGAAGAAAATTAAAGCTATCTATAGTCATATGAAAAAATGCTCTAAATCACTATTGATTCTGAGGTACCACATCACACCTATCAGATTGGCTAACATGACAAAACAGGAAAATGATAAGTGTTGGGGAAGATATGGGAAAATTGGAACACTAATGCATTGTTGGTGGAGTTGTGAACTGATCCAGCCATTTTGGAGAACGATTTGGAACTATGCCCAAAGTGCTATAAAAATGTGCGTACCCTTTGACCCACCAATAGCACTTCTAGGTCTGTATCCCAAAGAAATCATACAACTGGGAAAAGGACCCACATGTACAAAAATATTTATAACAGCTCTTTTTGTGGTGGCAAAGAATTGGAAATTCAGAGGATGCCCATCAATTGGGGAATGGTTGAACAAGCTGTGGTATATGAATGTAATGGAATACTATTGTGCTATAAGAAATGATGAGCAGGCAGACTTCAGAAAAACCTGGAAAGACTTGTATGGACTGATGCAGAGTGAAGTAAGCAGAACCAGAAGAAGGTTGAACATAGTAACAGCCACATTGTGTGATGACTAACTTTGATAGACTGAGCTCTTCTCAGTAATGCAAGGATCTAAGACATCTTCAAAAGTCTCATGATAGAAAATGCTATCCACATCCAGAGAAAGAACTATGGAGTCTGAATGCAGATCGAAGCACACTATTTCTTCTTTTTTTTTCTTCTGTTTTGTCTTGTTTCTTCTTTCTTGTGGTTCCTCTTATTGCTTCTAATTCTTCTTTACAACATCACTAATGTGAAAATATGCTTAATAGGAATGCATATGTAGAGACTGCACATAGTCTTGGGGAGGGATGTTAGGAGGGAGGAGCAGAAAATTTAAAACTCAAAATCTTATGGAAGTGAATGTTGAAAACTAAAAATAAATTAATTTAAAAACCATTGGAAAAAATAAAACATCTTTGGAAAATTGAAACAAACAATCAAAGAAAACAACTGAACTGGAAAATATGTGGAGGAGAGAAAATTTAAGAAGCATTAGACTACCTCAAAGTCTTGAATAAAAACACAGCCTAGACATCATATTTCAAGAAATTATAAATAAAAACTGCCCTCATATCTTAGAACAAGAGGGCAAAATAAGAATTTAAAGCATTCTTTTATTACCTCCTGAAAGAAATTCCAAAATGAAAACTCTCAGTAATATTATAGTCAAAATCCATAACTACCCTGATCAAGGAGAAAAATAAAAAAGCAACTAGAAAGAATAAATCAAATATCATGGAGCCACAGTCAGGATCATACCAGATTTAGAAGCTACCAATATAAAGTAGTGGATGGCTTGATATATGATATTCCAGAAAGCAAAGGAGCTAGGCTTACAATAGACACTTAATAAAACAGCATTCCTAATGAAAAGAGATGACTAGAAAATTTGACATTCAAATACAAGACTCAAGAGAATTATAAAAAGGTAAACATGAGTGAGAAATTATAAAGGATTAAACCAGATTAATTTGTTTACACCACTATCTGGGAAGATGAGAAAAATAATCCCTCAGAATTTTATCATTTTTATCAATTTTATCAGAAAGAAAGTACTTAGAAGGCATAGGTGTGATTCCATTATGTTCGGATGATCTAAAAAGAAGAATGTAAGAGCAAGAAAGAGAAAGAGGAAAAAGGGAAAAAAAGAAAGGGGAAAATTACTTCATATAAATGGGGAATGCAAGGAGGAGTTTGTACAATGGAGGGGAAAATGGTGGCAGTGAGAAACAGATATCCCTCTTATCTGAATTAGTTCAAGGAGGGAAGAATTCTGGCTAACAGGTCATGTCTTGCAATAAAGTCAGTAGGCATTAACTTTTTATTTTTTTATTTTATTTTTTAGTTTCCAACATTTCCACAAGATTTTGAGTTTCAAATTTTCATCCCATCTTGTTCCTCCTCCCACCCTAAGATGGCATGCATTCTGAATACCCCTTCCCCTAGTCTGATTTCCCTTCTATCTCTCCCCCCCTTCTCTTATCCCCTTCCCCTTCTATTTTCCTGTAGGGCAGGATAGATTTCTGTACCCCATTTCCTGTATTTCTTATTGCCCAGTTGCATGTGAAAACAATATTTTTTAAACATGTATTTTTAAAACTTTGGGTTCCAAATTGTCTCCCTTCCTCCCTCCCCACCCACCCTCACTGAAAAGGCAAGCGACTAAATATAGGTTATATATGTGCAGTTATGCAAAACACTTCCATAGTAGACATGCTATGAAAAACTAACTCTATTTCCCTTAATCCTATCCTGCCCCCTACCCATTTATTCTATTCTTTCTTTTGACCCTGTCCCTCCTCAGAAGTATTTGCTTCTGATTACCCCTTTTCCAATCTGGCCTCCTCTCTATCATCCCCCTCATCTCTTGTCCCCTTCCCCCCCTATTTTCCTGTAGGGTAAGATAGATTTCCATACTCCATTGTGTATGTTATTCTCTCCTTAAGTCACATCCTATGAGAATAAGAATCACTCATTCCCTCTCACCTTCCCCTGTTTCCCCTCCATTGTAAGAGCCTTTTCTTTTGTTTTTTTTTTGTGAGATAATTTACTCCATTCTACCTCTCCCTTTCTCCTTCTTCTAGTATAATCCTCTCTCACCCCTTAATTTTATTCTCCAGATATGACCCCTTCATCTTCAACTCACCCTGTGCCCTCTATCTATCTATCCACCTATCTATCTATCTATCTATCTATCTATCTATCTATCTATCTATCTACATACATATAACTTTTTCCTTCCAACTACCCTAATACTGACAAAGGTCTCATGAGTTACAAATATCATCTTTCCATGCAGGAATGTAAACAGTTCAACCTTAATAAGTCTCTTATGATTTCTCTTTCCTGTTTACCTCTTCATGTTCCATTTGAGTCTTGTATTTGAAAGTCAAATTTTCTATTCAGCTCTGGTCTTTTCATCAAGAATGCTTGAAAGTCCTCTATTTTACTAAATGACCATTTTTTCCCCTAAAGAATTATACTCAGTTTTGCTGGGTAAGTGATTCTTGGTTGTAATCCTATCTCCTTTGCTCTCTAGAATATTATATTCCATGCCCTGTGGTCCCTTAATGTAGAAGCTGCTAAATCTTGTGTTATCCTGATTGTGTTTCCACAGTACTTGAATTGTTTCTTTCTGGCTGCTTGTAATATTTTCTCCTTGACCTGGGAACTCTGGAATTTGGCTACAATATTCCTAGGAGTTTTCCTTTGGGAATCTCTTTCAGGAGGTGATGGAAGGATTCTTTCAATTTCTATTTTGCCCTCTGGTTCTGAAATATCAGGGCAGTTTTCCTTGATCATTTCTTGAAAGATGAATTCTAGGCTCTTTTTTTGATCATGGCTTTCAGAGAGTCCAATAATTTTTAAGTTATCTCTCCTGGATCTATTTTCCAGGTCAGTTGTTTTTCCAATGAGATATTTCACATTGTTTTCTAATTTTTCATTCTTTCAGATTTGTTTTACAGTGTCTTGATTTCTCATAAAGTCACTAGCTTCCAATTGCTGTATTCTAATTTTTAAGGAAGTATTTTCTTCAGTAATCTTTGGGACTTCCTTTTCCATTTTGTCAATTTTGCTTTTTAGGGCGTTCTTCTCCTTATTGGCTTTTTGGACCTCTTTTGCCATTTGGGTTAGGCTATTTTTTAAGGTGTTATTTTCTTCAGTGTTTTTTTGTGTCTCCTTTAGCAAGCTGTTGACTTGTTTTTCTTGATTTTTTTGCATCACTTTCAGTTTTTCCTCTACTTCTCTTACTTGCTTCTCAGAATCCTCTTTGAGCTCTTCCATGGCCTGGGACCAATTCATATTTTTTTCTTGGAGGCTTTGGATGTTGGAGCTTTGGCTTTGTGGTCTTTTTCTGGTTATATGTTTTGATCTTCTTTGTCACCAAAGTAAGATAATATAGTCTGACTCTTTTTGCCCTGCTTACTCATGATCCCAACCAATTACTTGAGTTTTAAACTCTTTGTTAAGGTAAGAGTCTACTTCCAATGTGGAGAATGTACTGTCCCAAGCTTCGGGGGTTTGTACAGCTGTTTTCAGAGTATAATCCTTTAGAGGTCCTTCTAGGGACTTGTAAATTTTCAGTTCTTCCAAGGTTGTACGATAAGGGACTAGGTGTTTCCTCTCCACAGCTACTACAAGCTCCACCACGTCAGCGCTCCTCCTCGACCCAGGACTGCCCCTCAGTACTGTGACCCAGATCCAAGCACTGGCAAAGCAAGAGATTCCTGCTTCAGCACTGGCAAAGAGATCCCTGCAATCCCACTCTGATCAGCCACTCGATTCCCCTTAAGTCTGTGGGCCAGAAGCTCAGGAGGCAGCCTAGCTTTTCTCTCACCGCAGTCATAGACTTTTCCCACTGACCTTCTAAATTGTCTTTGTCATTACTGGGTTGAGAAGTCTGAAACCACCACAGCTGCCCGCGATTCAGTCCTCTGAGGCCTGCTCCAGGTTCTCTGTGGCCTGTGCGCCCACGCCAAAATGCACTCCTCTCCCTGCCCGGTGTGATATACCTTTCTGATCAACCATCCAGGTTGTCTTGGGCTGGACATTTGTTTTACTCCGTCTTTTTGTGGGTTCTGCTGCTTTAGAATTTGTTTAGAGCCATTTTTTTACAGGTATTTGGAGGGATTTGGGGGAGAGTTCAAGCAAGTCACTGCTTTCTCTCTGCCATCTTGGCTCTGCCCCATATTAACTTTTTATATATAGCCTATGTTGATATGTAATGTAATTTCTACCATTTTCTTGCATAATCTACAGTAAACACTAAGTCTGGGCTCCATAAAGATAAACCTTCTATATAGCTTTTTTTTCTTTTTTAAATTATACTTTATTTACTTAAACATTCATTTAAAAAATGGTTTGGGTTCTAAATTCTCTCCATCTCTCCAGCACCATCCCTACCCATTGAGAAGGCAATTATTTGAGATTATTTAATTGAGAAGGCAAAAAATGCTATCAATTATACACGAGAAGTCATGCAAAATATTTCTACATTAGTTTGTAACAAAAAAAAGCAATAAAAACAGTGTAAGTGAAAAAAGTATACTTCAATCTATACTCAGAGTTCATCAGTTCTCTCTCTAGAAGTGAATAGCATTTTTCATCATGAGTCCTTTGGAATTGTATTGGATTACTGTATTGATCAAAGTAGTAAAGTCTTTCACATTTGGCCATCATTATAATACTGCTTTTACTGTATACAATATTCTTCGGGTTCTACTAACTTTACTTTTCATCAGTTTATATAAGACTTTCTAAGTTTTTCTGAAACCACTTCCTTCTTTATTTCTTGTTCATTATTTCAGCATTCGATTACAATCGTATATTATAATTGGTTCAGTCATTTCCCATCCCTTCAATTTCTAATCCTTTGGCATCACAAAAAAGGGCTGCTATAAATTTTCTCCCCATCTCTCCCTTCTCCCCACTCCAAGACAGCGTGCATTCAGATTTCCCAGTCCAACAATCTGCCCTCCCTTCTATCACCCTGCCTCCCCTTATCCCCTTCCCCTTCTATTTTCCTGTAGGGCAAGAAAGATTTCTATACTCATTGCCTATATATCTTATTTCCCAGTTGCATGTAAAAACAATTTTAACATTCATTTTTAAAACTTTGAGTTCCAAATTCTCTCCCTTCCTCCTTCCCCACCCACCCTCATTGAGAAGGCAAGCAATTTGACATATGTTATACATGTATAGTCATGCAAGACACTTCCATAATAGTCATGTTGTGAAAGACTAATTATATTTCCCACCCCCCCAGTTTATTCTATTCTCTCCTTTGATCCTGTCCCTCCTCAAAAGTGTTTGCTTCTGATTACCCACTCCCCCAATCTACCTCCCTTCTATCATCCCCCTCTCTTATCCCTTTCTCCCCTACTTTCCTGTAAGGTAAAATAGATTTCAATACCCATTGAGTGTGTATGTTATTCCCTCCTTAAGCCAAATACGATGAGAATAAGGTTCACTCATTCCTCCTCACCTCCCCGCTTTTCCTTTCCACTGTAAAAGCTTTTTCTTGCCTCTTTTATGTGAGATAATTTACCCCATTTTACCTCTCCCTTTCTCCTTCTCCCAGTACATTCCTCTCTCACCCCTTAATTTTATTTTTTAGATATTATCCCTTCATATTCAACTCACCCGGTGCCCTCTGTATATATATTCCCTCTAACTACCCTAATACTGAGAAGGGTCTCATGAGTTACAAATATCATCTTTCCATGTAGGAATATAAACAGTTCAACTTTAATATGTCCTTTATGATTTCTCTTTTCTGTTTACCTTTTCATGCTTCTCTTGAGTCTTGTATTTGAAAATCAGATTTTCTTTTCAGCTCTGGTCTTTTCATCAAGAATGCTTGAAAGTCCTCTATTTCACTGAATGTCCATTTTTCCCCTGAAGGATTATACTCAGTTTTGCTGAGTAGGTTATTTTTGGTTTTAATTCTAGCTCCTTTGACCTCCAGAATATCATATTCTAAGCCCTCCAATCCCTTAATGTAGCAGCTGCTAAATCTTGTGTTATCCTGATTGTGTTTCCACAATACTCGAATTGTTTCTTTCTGGCTGCTTGCAATATTTTCTCCTGGACTTGGGAACTCTGGAATTTGGCTACAATATTTCTAGGAGTTTTCCTTTTGGGATCTCTTTCAGGAAGTGGATATCAGGCAGATTAATTCAATGTTTATTTTACCCTCTGGTTCTAGAATATAAGGACAGTGTTCCTTCATAATTTTTTGAAAGATGATGTCTAGGCTCTTTTTTTGATTATGGTTTTCAGGTAGTCCAATAATTTTTAAATTGTCTCTCCTGGATCTATTTTCCAGGTCAGTTGTTTTTCCAATGAGATATTTCACATCTTTTATTTTTTCATTCTTTTGGTTTTACTGTTTCTTAGAATCATTAGCTTCCATTTTCTCCAATCTAATTTTTAAGGAATTATTTTCTCCAGTGAGCTTTTGGACCTCCTTTTCGATTTGGCCAATTCTACTTTTTAAGGCATTCTTCTCCTCATTGGCTTTTTGGACCTCTTTTGCCATTTGGGTTAGGCTATTTTTTAAGGTGTTATTTTCTTCAGTAATTTAATTTCAGTAATAATAATTCTTCAGTAATTTAGGCTATTTTTTAAGTTGTTATTTTCTTCAGTAATTTTAGCAAACTGTTGACTTGTTTTTCACTATTTTCTTGCATCACTCTCATTTCTCCTCCCAATTTTTCCTCTACTTCTCTTATTTGATTTTCAAAACCTTTTTTGAGCTCTTCCATGGTCTGAGACCAATTCATATTTTTCTTAGAGGCTTTGGATGTAGGAACTTTGACTTTGTTGTCTTTTTCTGAGTGTATGTTTTGATTGTCTTTGTTACCAAGGTAAGATTCTATAGTCCGAGTTTTTTTCCACTGCCTGCCCATATCCTCAGACAATTACTTGACTTTTAAACTCTTTGTTAAGGTAGGCCTCTACTTCCAGTATGGAGGGTGTACTGTCTCAAGCCTCAGGGATTTTGTGCAACTGTTTTCAGAGATACTTCTAGGGACCTGTAAATTTGCACTTTTTCCAAGATGGTACGATCAAAGGAGAGGTATTTACTCCTCTCCTGGCCTGTGCTCTGGTCTGTGAATGATCACAAGCACTCTTTTCTGCCTTGGAACTGTGAGGAGGATTCCCTCTCCACTGCCACCACAAGTTCTGCCTTGCCAGGGCTCCTCCGTGCCCCAAGACCGCCACCCAGGACTGTGACCCAGAACCAAGTATGGGCAAAGCAAAAGAATCCTGACTCAGTGCCAGCAAAGAGATCCCTGAAATCCCCATCTGATCAACTGCTTGATACCCCTACTTCTGTGGGCCAAGAGCTCTAGAAGCAGCTGCCACCTGGGGCCACACCAGGGCTGGGGCCAGACCATGCTCCTCTCTCACCCAAGTCTCACAAATCTTTCCTACTGACCTTCTAAGTTGTCTTTGGCATTTTTGGGTTGAGAAGTCTCAAAACTGCCACAGCTGCCAGTGATTCAAGCCCTTGAGGCCTGCTCTGGGTTTGCAGGGGTCCAGTCTTTGCTGGCATGTTTTGAGTTGGACTGTGCTCCTCTCTGACTGGCGCAACAGACCTTTCCTGTTGACCTTCTAGGTTGTCTTGGGCTGGAAATTTGTTTCACTCTGTCTTTTTAGGGGTTCTGCTGCTCTAGAATTTGTCTAGAGTCATATTTTACAGGTTTTTGGAGAGGTTTGGGTGAGAGCTCAAGATGCTTTTATTCTGCCATCTTGGCTCTGTCCCAGACTCTATGCTCTTTTTTTTTTTTTATTTTGGTCAGAACATGGCTAATGTGGAAATTTGGTTTGCATGACTTCATATTTGTAATAGACTTTATATTTCTTGCCTTCCTGATACATAGGGGCAAGTTGGGGAGGGAAGGGAGAGAATCTGCAACTGAAAATAAAATTGAATACAACAAATTATACCAGTAGTATTTACCTCATGATGTTTTCTGAAACTTAAATTATATAATGCATATGAAAAAAAATTTTAAACCTTAAAGCCCTACAAAAATACCACTATTATCTTTGGTTGGAACCATCCTCAAATCACCTATTCCAAAGACTCTTGGCTTCAGGCTCCTGGGCTCTCTCCATGGGGGTCAGAGAAGAGATGGTGGAGGTTGTATTTTGAATTACCTAGCACATGCTGCCTCCCGTTTCTCCCAGAGGGTCCCTTGTTGCTTTAACTAGGTTGGCCTGCTTACCCTGTGAATGGCAGTTGGTTAGTAGTGGGTGGGGATGGCTGCCCCCTTCTTTACATGAGTTACATGAGAACTAGGCTGGCAGCAAGTCTGGTGGTCGAAGAGGTGCTGCCACCCTGAGGGCTCTTGTGCTTATCTGCCTGCTGGTTGTAAATATTCAGCACTCATTGGTCCATAATAATTTCTCCCCTAATGATGTCTTCAGGGGTGGGGCCAGAAGACATAAGTTTAGGAGGCATTACTGTTCCCAAGGCTTTTGGATTCAGGGTCCTGGGCCTGAAGGTGCCATTACTATATTGTAGCTCACCTGCTATTTGATAACTGACCTCATAATAACAGCTCACCTCTTGACTCTCACAAGCTATATTTTCTATATACAAGAATAACTTGCCAGCACAGTAGCCTCTATCTCTAATCAATCCTTTCCCTGACCTCATCAGCTGAGCAGGTCCCAGAGGAATAATAGCGCATAGACTGAAAGATCTAGCTAGCTGGAAACATATCAGGATTGCTGTGCAAAGGGCAACAAAGTACTTTGATGGACATTTTAAAGTTGACAAATTAGCTCAGGGCTGGCTCCACAGTATGTAGGTTTCTTCAAAGAGCTCCAGTGGAAGTTACCAATCATGGCTGACCAGTGGAAAGGAGGAAAAAAATGAGAGGTATTTTCTCCTCTGTGTTTCTATACCTGGCCATACTAGTATATTCAAATAGAGCTTTTAAAAGTAGAAAAAGTAAAACTGCACATGTATTACTAGTATAAGGGGGGACAAGCAGGTATGCCAAGGATAGGGCTAAAAGTTTATTATAGACTTGAAAAGTAAAGGGCTGGTCACTTAACATAACATGACAAGAATAATCATTCTGTCTTTAGAGAACTCCCATGACTAGTATATACTGGCAAGTAAAATGAAAAAAGGTTGCCTCTATTTCTACAGATACCAGGTTACCAACACATTTACCTTTTTCTGCTGACAGAGGAACTGCTCGTATTGGGGATTCCACATTGGATTTCCCAGTATTAGTAGCTAAGTCTTCAGTCCTCAGCTACAGACCCTTTCTGATTTGGTCTGAATTCAGAGCAGCACTGGCTAAAGAGAGAGATACTGTGGTACAAGAAAAGGCTTGACCTTGACCCATACTCACTGGGTACTTACCAGAAACAGTAAACTGGGAATGAAGAAGTTGAAGAGATCCCATATCAGGGCAGACAACCAGAAAATGAGGACATACACACCAGCCACAAACTGGATGTGTTTCACTTTATTTACTCTCTCACTGACTGTCTGGATAGAAAAAGTACTGGCCAAGGTAGACAGGCCAAAGGATAGACTAATGGCAATTTCATATCCATTAGAATTACTGAAAGAGATAGGGCATGGAAAGATATTAGTTCATATGGATAGTAGGAAAGATTCCCTCAGCTGCCGCTTTCCTAAGTATACATAAATCGACAAACAAATCACTAAGGAGGGAGAAACAGCACATATATGAAGGTCCCCAACCCCAGGAGAAAGGTAGTCACATACTCAAGAAAGATATTTTTCGCATTATTGAAGACACTGACAGGCTGAGGCTTGTTGGCAACCATAATAGAAGCATCGGGGCCAGAGAGCAGAATAAATAGGATATTGTCCAAAATTGCAATGGCTATTCCAGCTGAATGGTATGCCTGGTTGTTGAACAGAGCAGTTGCGATCAGCTTGCTGTTAGTGACTTCCAGGGAAATTGCAACAATACAGTGCTCAATACAGCTTTTACTTTCAACCAGGAAATCTTTTAGTTTACCTAAGGTGGAAAAGCATTATAGGTAAGTCAGGTGACATGAATTGTAGAATCCTTATCATGCTGGGTTAGATTAAAAATGAAAGATACAATATCTGTCCTCAGAGGGCTTATAACATAAAGATTCCTTCGTCAGTGACAGAGCTGCTAACTTAAGGCTACATAAGGTTAACAACAATAACAACAATAAAAGTGATAAATATATTTATTTACATACTGCTTTAAGGTTTTCAAAACACTTTACAAAAATTATCCTATTTGATCCTCACAACAACCCTAAGTATTATTATTATCTCTATATTGCAGGTGAGGAAATTGAGGCAGAGAGAAGCTGTGACTTGCCCAGCATCATATAGCTAGTGAGGCCACCTAGCCATTCCAGATTTAACCCCCCCCCGGATTAAAACTCCTATGCCATACACTCACAAGTCCAGTTTTTTCTGTATCTAACATCAGAATCAAGACTACAATGCAAATAAATCAAAGAGAGAGTTAGCATTAGTGACACTTCCAAATTTTAATAACAATGGAGGACCAGCTAGCTTTTTCCTCATTGTCCTGTGAAGATCTATAGCCTGCTATTGGTGGCTATTCCCATCGTGGCATTGGTCCTGCCTCTAATAAAATGGAAATGGGAGTACAGATTTGTATTAAACAGTTCGAATAATTTCTCAGTCTCTGGCTACACTTAATAATGATGAAACAAGGTGACCTAATAGTAGGACATCCTGATCAAGGACATATGGTAACTATTATTCCCATTAACATGACACATTGTATTTGAAATGTTGGTAATTGTTCAGCAGATTTACATCTAAGACAAAGCATTGTACAGTGAATCTGTTCCCTTCAAGTTCAATATCTTAGTATGTCCCAGATTGCCTCCAAACAGGCCCTGAACTTCTCTTTTTCAATTTCACAATTTATTAAAATTTAGCATGGCTCTTCTGCTGTCTAAATGCATTACCTGTTTCTTTTCTTTCTATTTCAATGAATTTTCAATTTCAAATTGTATGCCTCCTCTGTTTCAGTTACAAGGCTCCATTCTCAAGCCCTCTTTCTTTACTGACTCCCTAACACTGTATCAAGGAAACTATTATATAACTTGGTTTAAATCTTTTCTTTTTCAAAGGTTCAGGAGCTAAAATGACATGACTTTTCTAAGAATATCTTCCTTTAAAATTATCTGAGCCAAAACAAAATCTCCAAAGAAATTAGGAATCATCTTAATTTTATAATATTGGCAACTACAACTAGAATTAAAAAAAATTATATTGCATGTTATCAGAAGGAAGAGGATGTTATATGAAAACTTGGTTAATTATTCCCTAATTTGGAAAGAATTGTCACAGGGCTTAAGTACTAATGAGTTATCAAAGATTTCTTTCTCAGTGAACACTAGATCTTGGAGCAGAGAAAAACTGCACGAGATCAGCTGAATACAGTCGTAAGTAAAGTTCTTTTACTAGAATACTCAAAGCAATTCTTCAAATAATTCAGCAAGGCAAATTGGTTGAAGAGGTTCTTGACCTTTTTTATGTCATGGCACAAATCTCTTTGGCAGATGGTGAAGCCTAAGGACCCCTACTCAGAATAATATCTTTAAATGCATAAAATAAAATATACAGATTTAGAAAGGAAACCAATTATTTTGAAACACAATTATTATCTATCCAAACAAGTCCATGGACCCCAGGTCAAGAAGTCTTGGGGATTTCTTATATCAAAACCTAGCAGTTTAAAAAAGGTTATGATAGGCTGAGAGCCAAAGCCGTGTTTTTCAAAGCCCAGATGAGATCAATGAGATAAAATTAATTTCTTGAAAAAAAAGGGATAACTAAGATTTAGTTAAGCAGCAATTGATAAGTAGAGAAGAGAGTGAGTGAATTATGACATTATTCCTATTTCCTTTGAATTTTGCTCCTACTGCTTAGACTTATCTATCTCTTTAGTCCTTATGACTATTTTAACAAATAATTGATTTTGTGGAAGGAACTAAGTGTAATGGAAAGGATACTATACTACGAGCTGGGAAACCAGCATTCTGATTCCACCTTGCCAGTAACTATAGCTGTGTGAGTTCTAGTGAACAAATTATGCTTATGTATGTTCTTGTGCCTTTGAAAGGAAACAACTGGTCTGTGCAGGACTTTTACAATAGATACTTTAGTCTCTTATCATGAGGGATTTCAGTATATAGATACTCTCCAACAGCGAAGATCACATCCTTTCCCAGCCTTTTTGTATGATTCCTGTCCAGGCTCACCCACAGTGCCTCCATAAGAGGTTTCACTTCATAGGCTGAAGGCCTTGTCCTGTTTTTGTTTGTTTGTTTTTGTTTTAAAAACATTTTGTGGGAACCAATGTGGCACTCAAATTATCCATTATTTTTATTTCATTCTCACTCTGTAATTGGCCCATCTTCTTTTCTGATCGGAGGTAGCATGGCATAAAACATTGGACTTGGAGTCTGAGAGACTTACCTTTGACACAGAGCTGTATGACCATGGACAACTCACTTAAATTTTGTTAACCTCACTTTCCTCATCAGTAAAATGGGGGTAATTATTAATAATAACCTCTATGACAGTTATGATGCCAATAACCTCTTGTCCAGTCCTAATGTCTTTCTTGACCTTCAGTCTCACATCTCCAACTGCCTATTAGACTTCCTGAACTGGATGTGCTAAAGACACCTTAAATTCAATGTGTCCAAAACTTAGCTAATGATCTTACCTCTAAAATCCTTCACTCTTTCTATCTTCAGTATACTATCAAGGGTATCACCATTCTCCTAGCCACTGAGATTCATAACCTAGGTGTCTTCTTTGACTCTCATTTTCTTTAACCCCTCCCACCATCCCCCAAATCCAATCAATTGCTAAGTCCTGTCAATTCTACCTCTGAAACATTTTTTCCTTCTCTCCTTATCACTTCATGCCTGGACTATCACAATGGCCTGCTGGTTGGTCTCCTTGCTTCAAATCTCTCTGCACTCCAGTCCACCTTCCATTCTGCTGTTAAAATGATCTTCCTAAAGTATAGATCTGACCATGTAAACCTTCCTCCTGCCCCACCTTCCAGACCCATTCCATAAATTTTAGTGACTCCTTATAACCTCCAGGATCAAATAAAAAGTCCTTTCTTTGGCTTTTAAAGCTTTTTATACCTGGGCCCTTCCTACCTTTCCAGTCTTTTTATACCTTATTCCCTCTCTACCTACTCTGTGATTCAGTGACATTGATCTCTTTACTATTTTTGTAGTTGCTGAAGTCTTCATTTTTTACAATAATATCATCTGTGATTTTGTTTAAATATGCATGTATTTCTCTCTGAGCTATTTTGAAAATGATCCTTCAATGTATTCAGAATTGTGTTCCCATAGGATTTTACAGCTTGAGGGAAAAGGGCCTAGAAACCTAGCTGTGGTCAATCCTCTCCTATGGGAATTCATACAGGGCTGGGATGCTGCCAGTTCCCACAACTACCAATTTGAGACGACTAACTCAAGCTAAGCGTCAGGGGTCTATACAAAAGAAATATGCTCCCAATAGTAGGAGTGAGAGGGGCCAAACCGTGAGAACAGAAGCCAGAGACAAACTGCCATGAAGAGAAAAAAAAGACTGAAATGACAAAAACACTAGACATAAACCTAAATCTCAAGCAAGAAAATTAACTGGGTAAATCACACATACAGAAAGAAAAATAAGATTTATTTCCCCATATCCACAAAACAATGAAAAAGTGAACCCCAAAGCTATAATCAATCAATCAATTAATTGTAGCATCCTCTCTGGTCTTACTCTCCTAAAACCCATGTACCCTAACACACAGGTTAGGTCCCCAGAGGATGGTTGAGTATCACCCTCCTGGGACCCTGCCTTGCCAGGATGAGTGTGAGTTGGGAAGATGAGCTCAGAGAAAGTGTTACATAATCAATCAATTTAAAAGCACTTATTAAGGGCTTATTAGATGCCTAGCACTGAACTAAGTGCTGAAGAAACAAAGAAACAAAAAAGCAAAGGAGCTTACATTCTCATGAGGAAGACAAATATATATGTAAATGGGGATATACAAGATATATACAGATAAAGGAATTTCCTTGGCATCTTTATACTCTTGACTCCCCAAACAGAAGAATAAAATTTTATTTTAGAAAAAAATTAAATAACTATAGGTTAACAAAAATTCAAGTCAAATTAAAAAAAATATGTATATACATGTATATATATGAATGTGTTTATATATGTATGTATATATATTCCCTAGGCATTGGATTGGTGCCTCCAGAATGAACTGATCCTGAGTCAGTTCATTCAGCCTTCATAGTTAACTGTTTCCATAAAACATACTTAGAAAGCAGATTAATATGCATCCTGTATTTAGAGTCACTCAGATTATATACCATTCTGTACTTAGGATACCTTGGATAGCTAGAGGTTCATGAAACACAGTCTTACACTCTGGTGATACCTACTATCTTAACCCATACAGTCAGTCATTGGCATATGGTAGGTAGCTGCAAGTTGGAAGAATGCTTGTAGTCAAATTGCTTCTAGTTAGTATTGGGGACAAAGGCCTAGAAAGTTGTACTTCTTTCTTCATGTTTGTATTCTGCCTACTGCTCCCCCCGCTTCTCCCCCACCTCTCCAGCCCTCCAGAGTCCAACCTCTTTTTAAATGGTATGGTGTGTGAGAGAGCACTGAGTTTGGAGGCAAAGGAAGAATTTAAATTCCTAGTTATCTTGCTTTCTATCTGGGTAACTTTGCAAGTCATTTAATCACTCTAAACATCAGTTTCCAGTTCCCTTCTGGCTCTAAATTCTATGATTTCATGATATAGACCAGTTATTCACACCATCAGACATTAATCACTTGGTTCTTACCTGTCACTAATTTGGGCTGTTGTCCTCTATTCTTTAGCATAATATTCAAGTATTTTGAGAACTTATTAATTAGAGATGTATTTCCAGAGACAGAGAAAGGGACAATGGTTTTGCCATATTCACTCAAATCCAATTTCAAGACTGGGTAATCTTGAGAAATTAAAGAATTAAAGCTACTGAACAATAAGGAACTGAATACCAGAGGTGCCAAAATGTGTATCAATGTCATCTTCCAGTTGCGCCAACAGTACATAGCTCTTTTGTTGAACATGGCACGGAATTGCTGGTAGTAGAGCTTACACTAGAATAAGGAAAGAGATACACAGCCATCAGACCATTGTAAGCCATTCAACCTGAAATCTTTTTCAGTCTGAGCCTGTCAGTCAGTAAATCAATAAACATTTATTAAGGACCTACTATGTGTCAGGCACTGTGCTAAGTTTTGGGAATACAAACACAAAAAAGAAAGTCTCTTCCTTCAAGTAGTTATAATCTAAGAGTGAAGACAACAAACAAACAAACCAAAAAAGTTAAAAAGGAAGAAGTAGAAGGGAGAAAAAGTATCTAGCATGGAGCCATGAGGAGCAGGTAGGAAAAAAAGAGATGGCTAGCCTGGGTACCCTCCTTCAATGGAGGTTCTAGGAGGAGCTCTCAGCCTTCCAATCGGAGGGGCCCCAGGGCCAGAGAGTACTAAAGAGGTGTCAGTCCCAGGGTTGATGTGGTCCTGCAGAAAGAAGGGGTTCCTGAGCTCCAAAGTTTCCATTCTCTGCATAAAATGTTGCCTAATTATTTGCCAATAACATTTTCTCTTGTTCTCTCCATTCTATCCTCTTCTAGCAACTCTAATTGCTTGCCCTTCTAATCATCTCCTCATTCTCTCTCATCTTCAGTTTCTCCTTATATACTGGTACCTTCTTTGCTACTTACAAACATACTCAGTATTCTCTAGGCTTAAAAAATATGTATGTATGTGTATAATATGTGTGGTTATGTATGTGTGTATGTGTGTGTGTGTGTGTGTATATGTTTATATGAAATTTAACTCTATCATCCCCTTAAGCTATTGTTCTATATCTTTCTGCCTTTTACTGGCAAACTCTTAGAAAAAAATAATCTAATCAACCAATCAATTTATTAATTAAATGTGCCAGGAGCTAGCGCTAAGTGCTAGAAATATGAAGAAAAAATAAAACACACTAACTCTCAAGGGATATACATTCCAAGAGGGGAAATGAAATGTATATGTGTGTGTTTAGATGAGAGATATATAATTGATAAAATAGATACAATGGGGTGGGAAAGGTATTAGCAGAGGGGAAATGATCAAAAAATGTCTTGTTAAGAAAGTGGAAGTTGTTGAATTGAGTCTTGAAGGAAGCAAGGGATATACTAAGTGACAAAAGTGAGAAGGTAATGAATTCCAGGCATGGAGGATTGCCCATGACAGCTCATGAAGAGAAAAGATGGCATGTTGTATGTGAAGAATAGTAAGACCAGTTTGGCTAGACTGTAAAGTGTAGGAAGGGAAGTAACATGTAATTGAGAAGGTAAGTCTATAAGGAAACAAATAGAAATTTTTATTTGATTTTAGGGGAAATAATCCACTAGACTTTTTGAAATAGGGTGTGGGGTGGATGGGTAATGTGGTTAGACGTTTGCTTTAAGAAAATCACTTTGGCAGGGGTGTGGCAGGATTGGTGTAGGGTGATAGTTGAGGCAGGGAGTCTAATCAGGAGACCATTGCAAAAATCTAGGTCAGATGATGAGCGCCTGAACTTAGGCTGGTGGCCATGTGAGTGAAGGGAAGGAGAACTATGTTAGAAGTTGTGGAGATGGAAATGACAAGATTTAGCAATTGACTAGATCTATGGAGAATGTGTATGGGTGAGGAGTTTGGGATAATGCTATGATTTTGAACCTGGGTAAATGGAAAGATAGGAGCTCCCTTGACAGTATTAGCAAAGGTAAGATGAGAGGTGGGTTTGGTGGTGGTGGTGGTGGTGGGGGGGAGACAATGAGTTTTGTTTTGTATCTGTTGCATTTGAGATGTCTTTGGAATGTCCAGTTTGAAATGTTCCCTTTCCCTAACTTCCTCTCCTAGTGCGTCTATATAGAAACTATAAAATAATTAATTCATTACTCAAAATTTTCCATTCAAATGATACGCTAAATCATTACTCAAAATTCAGTAGGCTTAATTTTGCTTCAACCAAAAAGAAGCCAAGGGTTAACTAGAGATAAATATATTGTAAATTTATCTAAATTACACACATATGTATGAATGTATGTGTGTATGTGTGTATATGTATAACATATGAATGGGATCAATTTTCCTTAGGATTATAATATTTATAATTAAGCTCAAAGAAGTAAACTTCCTTAAGCTTCAAAGGAGGGAACCATATAGACTTTAGGGGACATTATTATTCCTAGGTTTAAAATAAACTAATTTTTATATACGGGGTATTACAGGTGTATCATATCTGTCTCACTCCCATTTGAATGTAAAATCTCTTAGGCCAGTGACTATTTTAGTTTTTGTCTTTATATTCCTAGCACCTACAAGACAGAGTACCTTACACATAGTAAGTGCTTAAAAAATACTTATTAAATTAAAATGGCTGTAGCTTAATGGGTTAAAAAAAAAAGAAAATGGGCGTACTTCTCTCTGAATAGATGCTTATACACACTTGCTTACATGACCATTTGTTGCTGATATTTACTAGGGCTGAGAATATTTTAACCAATTTCCAGATGTATTTTTACTGCTTCCTGGGACATTTGGGATAGGAAATGGGAAAGAAACAGTCAGCAGAGTAGGGTAGTATACACTCAAACCAGAATAAACAATCTGTAGGGCAATAAAATCAGTACAGCACAAATTCTAGGAACTTTGAAAAGATATCTTTCTCCTTTTTCTATGTATAAGTATGTTCTGTTTGAGGAAATGTTAACTTTTTATTAGAGCTAAGCTCCTCAATTGTAAAAAGTTTATTTTCTGGATTGGCATTTTAAAAACTGTCTTCTCCAAAGTAATCATTACATATTTTAATCTTTTGTGTTGGAAATACACTTCTGTTTAAAACCAGAAATGTATGTCTTTATATAAGTTACGGTGTACCATAACTCAGTAAGGACTACTGTGAAAACCAGAAGATTCAGAGGCCAAAGACTTTGGGAAATATGTGTAAGATAGATACATGGCAATAGAAAGTCTAGTGGAGGATACAAACAGTCTTTTAATAGAACTCTTTGCTGCTTATGTTGACACATTAAATGAAAGAAATAACAACAATTTCTGAAATTACAAATCACTAACTACCTTTTAAAATCACAAAAAAGAAAAAAGGGAGATGACATGCGTTATATTTTCTATTTATATGCATAAATATAAAACAATAAAATAAGCATTTTATTATTAGAATATAACAAAATCATATTCACCCCTCTAAGCATCAAATCATCTTTCTCTGATTTCTTAAGTGTAGAGTGATATTTCACTAACTTTTCTTTACATTATTTCTTTATATCATTACCTAATCCCCAACTTGAGATGGGGGATAAACTTTCCTTAGAAGTTTATCATTTCTGGGGGGCAGAGCCAAGATGTCGGAGTACAAGCAGTGACATGCTTCAGCTCTCCCCAAAACCGGTCCAAATACCTATAAAAATGGGTCTAAACAAATTCTAAAGCAGCAGAACCCACAAAAAGAAAGAGTGAAACAAATTTCCAGCCCAAGACAACCTGGATGGTTGATCAGAAAGGTATATCACGCCAGGCTGGGAGAGGAACGAAGTTCAGCGTGGTGCACAGGATGCAGCAAACCTGGAGCAGGCCTCAAAGGACTGAATCACAGGCAGCTGCGGCAGTTTCCAGACTTCTCAACCCATGAACACCAAAGACAACTTAGAAGGTCAGTGGGAAAAGTCTGTGTCTGTGGCGAGAGAGAAGCACAGCGATGTCAGCTCCAGTCCCCGATCTTGGCCCAGGGTGGTGGCTGTCTCCTGAGCTTCTAGCCCACAGACTAAGGGGGAATTGAGTGGCTGATTGGAGGGGCATTGCAGAGATCTCTTTGCTGAGGCAGGATTCTCTTGCTTTGCCCGTGCTTGGATCTGGGTCACAGTTCTGGGTGGCAGTCGGGCAAGGAGGAGCACTGGTGCAGTGGAGCTTGTAGTGGCTGTGGAGACGAAATCCTTCTCACAGTTCCAAGACAGAAAAGAGTGCTTGTGGTCACTCATAGACCAGAGCACAGACCAGGAAAGGAGTAAACACCTCGCCCTTGATCATACCACTTTGGAAGAACTGAAAATTTACAGGTCCCTAGAAGTATCACTGAAAACAGCTACACAAAACCCCTGAAGCTTGGGACAGTACACTCTCCACACTGGAAACAGATCCTTACCTTAACAAAGAGGTTATAACTCAAGTAATTGGCTGGGACCATGAGCAAGCAGCGCAAAAAGATTCAGACTACATTATCTTACTTTGGTGACAAAGAAAATCAAAACATATAACCAGAAAAAGACAACAAAGCCAAAGCTCCAACATCCAAAGCCTCCAAGAAAAAATATGAATTGGTCCCAGGCCATGGAAGAGCTCAAAAAGGATTCTGAGAAGCAAGTAATAGAAATAGAGGAAAAACTGAAAGTGATGCAAAAAAAATCAAGAAAAACAAGTCAACAGCTTGCTAAAGGAGACAAAAAAAAATACTGAAGAAAATAACACCTTAAAAAATAGCCTAACCCAAATGGCAAAAGAGATCCAAAAAGCTAATGAGGAGAAGAATGCCCTAAAAAGCAAAATTGACAAAATGGAAAAGGAAGTCCAAAAGCTTACTGAAGAAAATACTTCCTTAAAAATTAGAATAGAGCAATTGGAAGCTAGTGACTTTATGAGAAATAAAGGCACTGTAAAACTAATCCAAAAGAATGAAAAAATAGAAGAGAATGTGACATATCTCACTGGAAAAACAACTGACCTGGAAAATAGATCCAGGAGAGAGAATTTAAAAATTATTGGACTATCTGAAAGCCATGATCAACAAAAGAGCCTAGACATCATCTTTCAAGAAATGATCAAGGAAAACTGCCCTGATAGTTTAGAACCAGAGGGCAAAATAGAAATTGAAAAAATCCATACATCACCTCCTGAAAGAGATCCCCAAAGGAAAACTCCTAGGAATATTGTAGCCAAATTCCAGAGTTCCCAGGTCAAGGAGAAAATATTACAAGCAACCAGAAAGAAACAATTCAAGTATTGTGGAAACACAATCAGGATAACACAAGATTTAGCAGCTTCTACATTAAGGGACCACAGGGCATGGAATATAATATTCCAAAGGGCAAAAGAGATAGGATTACAACAAAGAATCACCTACCCAGCAAAACTGAGTATAATCCTTCAGGGTATAATATTTAAAAAATTCCATCTGTATATGTAATGCTACATATTATCCAAATATATTATTTTTGTTATTGTTTAAAAATGGGCAAAATATATGGCACATTGTCACAAACATATGTGTGAGCATATATACACATCTTATTAAAGCTTAAAACTGCACTGAGACTTTTGGGACACCCTGTAAATGTATATGTGTAATCCCAAGAACCATTCCCCAAAAGATGCATGGTCAAAGAATACAAAGAGTTTTCCCAAAAAATTGCCAACTATAATTGACTACATTAAAACATGCTGTGGATCATTAATAGCAAAAGAAATACAAATTAAAACAATGCTGAGATTTTACCTCATGCCATGGAAATTGGAAAAAATAACAACGTTGGATTGTTTGGGAAGATAAGCACTCCTACACTTTTTTTTCTAGCTCTGTAAAATATTCCTTTGGGAGTTTGGTCCAGAACTGAATTAGTAAATTAATTTGGGTAGTATTTGTCATTTTTAAAATATTGACTCATCTTCCCATGAGCAGTTAATGTGCCTACAATTATTTAGTTTTTTCTTTTATTTCTATAAAGTGTGCTTTATCGTTAGTTTCAATATAGTCCCTGGGAGAATCTTGGTAGATACATTCCCAAATATTTAAAAGTTTTTGTGATTATTTTGAATGGAATTTATCTTTTTAGCTCATCATGCTGGGTTTTATTGGTTATATATATCGCACACACACATACACACATATGTCTATATACATGTATATGAATGCATATATACATACATGTATGTATAGATTATTAATGCTGATGGTTTTTGTGGATTTATGTCATATCCTACAACTCTGCTGAAGTAATGTTATTTCAATTAATTTTTAAGGTTCTTTAATACACTTTAAGTACACCACAATATTGTCTACCAAAAGTGATAATTTGATCTCTTTACCTATGCTTTTTCCATCAGTTTTTTATTCTTGTCATTGCTACTATTAACATTTCTAGTAGTGTGTTAAATAGTTGTGGTAATAATGAGCATCCTTGTTTTATCTCTGTTCTTACTGTGGAGGCCTGTATTTTCCATTACACAAAATGTTTTCTCTTGGATATTGATAAATGTTATTTAAAATATTAAAGAAAAGTCGATTTTTCCCA
This sequence comes from Vombatus ursinus, assembly GCF_900497805.2. Classification (NCBI taxonomy): domain Eukaryota; kingdom Metazoa; phylum Chordata; class Mammalia; order Diprotodontia; family Vombatidae; genus Vombatus; species Vombatus ursinus. Next base: position 8,206,666 of record NW_020954585.1, read on the forward strand.
CTGATTCCTAGAGGTTTTAATAGAAATAAGTTTTGGATATTATCAAAACCCTTTTCAGAATATATTGATATAGTCATTTTTTATTCACATGACTTATTGAAACAACCCAACATTTGTAGTATAAACTTGACTCTTTAACATTTTATTTATTTTTTTGCATCAATGTTCATTGGGGATGTTGGTCTAAAGTTTTCTTTCTCTTCTTCATTTCCCCTTCATTTAATGATCATAGAAAGAGATTGGATCAGTGCTTTTTTTCCTTCAATTTGCAAACAGTTTCTATAATATTGGAATTAACTATTCTTTGTGAATATTTGATAGAATTCATTTGTATATCCTTTCCTTTGGGAATTCGTATATCACTTGTTCAATTTGTTTTTTGATATTGCATTTTAAAAACAATCTATTACTTCTTTTGTTAAACTGAGTAGTTTATATTTTAAAAAACATTTGTCTATTCTCTCTAACTTATCAGTTGGTGGTTAGCATCTAATTAGACAAAGTTTCTGATAATTTCCTTTTTGATTATTGTAAATTCTCTAAAAATTTTGGATATGAACAATTTGATATTCTTTTAAAAACAAGCTGTTTGTATATATCATATATAATATATAAATTAGTAGTTCTCTCTCTCTATGTATATATATGTGTGTATATATATATAAGCTACTAATTTATCAATTCAATGATTTTTTCTTTCAATTTTATAAAAAGAGGTAGCTAGATGGTGTGGTAGACAGAGTGCTAAATCTACAGTCAGGAAGATCTGATTTCAAATCTAGCCTCAGACATTACCTGTGAGACCCTGGACAAGTCCCTTAACCTCTGCCTGCCTCAGTTTCCTGATATGTAAAATGGGAGAAATAGCAGCATCTACCTCCAGGTTTGTTGTAAGAATAAAATGAGATATTTCTAAGGTTCTATATAAATGCTAGTTGTTATTATTGATTAGTTATTATTATTACTACTACTAATAGTTATATCTAGCTTTTATATAGCACAAACCTAGCATGGTGAGCTAGAGAGATAAATTTCATTAAACATAACTATATAAACTAAAAGATATTTGGGGGTATGTTTACCAAGAGTCACCCAGGGGCTACATAAAACCAACTATAAAATAGTTTTTGCAGAAATAGTGACAAAGTTAAATAACTGTCTGTTTAATAAAATTATTAAGAATCAAATTTATTATTAATAATAATAAGGACAATCCTTTCCTAACTTTCAGAATTTCTACTCTGTTACTTAGTTGGTGGTTGTATTCAAGTTCTTTTTTAAATTTCATGTCTAAATCATTGATTTGTTTTTTCTTTTGTTGAAGAAAGCATTTTAAAAAAATAAATTTCTCCCTCAGAAGTGCTTTAGCTGTATCGTATAAGTTTTGATATGTTGTATCATTATTGTCATTTTCTTTGATGGAATTTTCTATTTTTTTTGACCCACCAATTCTTTAGAATTCTGCAATTTAATATCCAATTACTTTTTAAATTCATTCTTTAAGGGCCATTTATTGAATTTAAATTTTGTTGCATTTTGATAAGCAAATGATGTCTTTAGTATTTCTGCTTTTCTGTGTGTTTTTTTTTTTTTTGGTGAGGTCTTAATGCGTCAACACATGGTCAGTTTTGTAAACTCTTGTATATTCCTCTTCAGTAATTGCCAAAGATCTATATCTCTAATTTTTCTATTTAGCGCCTTAACTTTTTCCTTGCATGTCTTTTGGTTAGATTTGTCTAGGTCTGAAAAGGATACATTAAGGTCCACCACCATTGTAGTTTTACTGTCTTTTTTTCCCTCCAATTTGATTAACTTTTCTTTTAAGTATTTAAATGTTATCCTATTTGCTGTTCATGTATGAAGTATTGATACTGATTTATTATCTATGATGCCTTTAAACACAATGTGATTTTTCTCCTTATTTTTTTTTATCAAGTCAACATTTACTGTAGCCTTTCCTATAATCCTGATTGCTCTCCCTGCTTTTTTTTTTTTTTTTTTAGGTCCGCTAAAGCATTATGGATTTTGTTCCAGCCTCCCATTTTAACTTTAAGTGAATGTTTCAAGCATATTAAAAAATGTATTGTTGGATTCTGCTTTCTAATACATTCTGTAGTCTTTTGTTATATGGGTGAGTTCATCTCATTCATAAAGTTATATTTGTAAACTTTATATAATAATAATACACAATTTGATAACTTTGTTTTTTATTCCATCCTATCCTCTTCTTCTTCTTTCTCTTTTTACTCCTTCCTTACCCTTTGCAAATAAGAAGGTGGTAGAAGATCCCAGAGTTTGCCAGACACTTCTGTTCTTATAAGTAAAATAACCTGTTTCTTCTCTGTTGCAGCTCTTCTCTTGCCTTTTCTCTACCTCTGAATCCAGGTTTTAAAATCTTCATCTTTTCTTTTAATCCTCTCTTCAAATTCCTACCTTCAACATTCGTGTTTATTTTACTTATGTCTATCCTGCTCTCCCTCTTGGATTGTTTTGCCCCTGTTCCCTTGTATTTCCCTTTTTAGTTTAGTATATTCATTCAATGAGGTTATTGACCTGTCAGGATAAATATGCTACATATTTATTTTGAGTAGTAGCTGTGCACAAGTGAAGAGATTGATTCAGGAGTTAGTGCAAATTCACTGGGATGAGTTGAGGGAGGATAAACTAAAGAAATGCTTGCCCACTGTGCTCTCCACTGGATGTTCAGCCAGAGGAACTCAAAGAAGGAATGGAAGGCTGGGAGAAGAAGGATGGACATAGGGTAGATTTTCTTTACCAATATTCTTGCTAATTCATGTCTTTTTCTATAGCTCCAGTAGCCATGATACTGAAAATCATTGCATATAAAACCTTTAGGACACATGCCAAAGGTCCCTGTAATAAATCAATTAAAGGGGTAAAAAATGGGGGAGGAGATCCAAACCTATGATTTCAAAAATGTGGGGAACTCCAAGTGCAGAAACTCTATCAACAGAAATCAGTAACTTCTGTAACATAGTGTGAGCTGTTAGGGGCCTTGGGAGGCTAAGTAAATTTTAACTGTTCATAAAGATAGTATCTATCAAGCAAGACTCGAATTCAATTCTTCCTAAGTCCAAAACTGGTCTTTTATTCTCTACCTCCCAAATTATTCTTAGTGCCATATAATTCCTCTTTCCCTGAGTACATGTTCCATAAATCAGTCTTTTGATTTTCTCTAGGAGTGAACCCATGGACATAATGATGTTTCACTAGACAATTACTGTTTCCAATGGAAATGCGTAAATTAGAATCAATGTTCCATATGTTGATTACTTATAGTTTGCCAGGGCCTGGTCAACTTTAGTCAAACTGACAAATAAATGTGGGGAGGAGGAAGGATGAAATGATATAGCCTAAAGCAGAGCTGACTGTGAAAAATAAGAGTATCAATTCATGGTCTTTGCAAGAGATCTCCCTGGTAGTATTTATAATAGTATGAATCCAATCTACATGTCAGTAGTCAGATATTATTAGGTTTGCAATAGAGTGGACAGTACCTTAAATATGGTTGAACCTTCCATTGCTGACATCTCCAGATTTTCCAGACTTTTCTAGACTTCAAAACATATCCTTCATAACATTGTGGGGGTGAGATCAAAGGTACAAGTAAAAGCATTAGACTTGGAAAGAAGAGCTACTCCTCCATCAGAACATTGGAAAATGGACAAGAGAATGGGAAATAACATCAAGGGATTTTGAGACATTTAGTAGCTGATTCAGAAATAACTCCTAAATAAAGAACACCAGTCATTTACTGTCAAAATATAAGTGTAAGAGTGGGGATCAATCTAGACAATGACCTTAACTCACTTAAAATAAGTGACAAAATGCTATGTACCAGGACTTTAACCAGATCGAATATTAGGTGTGAACAAGTTTTGGATACCCTTTAGATTAAATGTGAAAAGTCCTCCATCAATTTAGATGTCTTTGAAAACCTCTTGTCATGTAGGTAATGAGTATAGGTATGGTATAGCTTTTCTGCTAAGTTTCAAAGTAAGTCTTTGAATCTGCCTTTGCTTATCATATTCATGCAATCTTTGGCTCCTGATGAAAACATTGCCTCCAGGCACTGCTGTCCTGGGGATGATGTTAGGACACTGATGAAAATCCAAATCTTCTGGTCCTCCAAAGTTCACAGAGCTAAGGCAAAGGCACTCTCTTACCCATCCTCAGCTCCAAGTGAAAAGGTTTCAATCACTAAGCAACTATCCTTAAATCTTTAATTTCACCTACCTAGATGGTTTTATCCAGCAGAGCATAATCAAATCCTTCAACCAATCCAAATAGATTTTCTGTGCAACTTTTTTCCGGTTCATCCAAATAATTCACAAATACATATTATGAGCATTGAGATAACCCTAATGTCCTATGAAATGTTCCTTGTTGCCTGTGGATATAAGTTAAAACCAACTTAGGCAACTCCTTTATTTAACTCTCTGAAAGAGAACTTGTGAACCATTCTTCCATAGCCTGAGAATATCCTTTTGTCTTCTGGTTTCATTTTTTAGAAAAAAATATAAGAAATGTTAAGATTCAGCTCTACCAACAGAATGTCCACTGACTGGGTCACTAAACAAGAATCTCACATTTAGAGTATCAATAGCTAAGCTGATGTTTGTAGGTGGTCTAAAAACTGAGACTCAGCACCTTCTATCTGTCTTCCACACTGTCACTTTCACTGCAGAAACAAGAGGGGGCAGCTGAAGACTGAGGACCATTTTGTATTTTCCTTTGTTTCATAGGTTGCCATGCCTCGGTAGGCTGATCCTCTGAAAATTGATATAATCTATTTTTCAGGACCATAGTTGAGACCTCTCCTACATGGTAGAGCTTGCTAAGCTTGCATTCAGCTGACTAAAGTGTTGAAGAATCCAGGATCACCTTCATATCATTCTGGGGTGTCAAAAGCAAACTTTGTGGAGGATATACCTTCTCATGGTAGAATAGAGAGAGCACTAGCCTTGAAGTCCGGAAGAATTGAGTTCAAGTTCAACCATTATCACATTCTGGGTGTGTAACCCTGAGCAAGACCCAGTCATCTCTCAGTGCCTCAGGCAACTCTCTAAGACTGTCAGTTGCAGAACAGGTGCTGATCTGCATTAGTTATGGGACTTTCTCAGTATCAGAAGCAACTATGTCAACAAAATCGTAGGTCTAGTCCAAAAAAATAAAATCTATGAGACTAATCTACACACGTCTTGAGGGTGTCCTTGATGAGAATATGAGGAGAAACAAGGCAGGCTTTTGAAAAAAAAAAAACCAACTCTATAGAAGACATATAATTAATTGAGTTGAAAACCCACAGAATATGAGATCCTGCTGTTTGTTCATTACAAAATAGCATCTGACTCTGGAGAGTAAGACTCAACTTTCAAAATTCTCTTTTTAACAAGGAGACACATGCAGGAGCCAGCTTAAACTGATGGTTAAATTATTAGTGTAAGGCTTTATACCTTGGAATTGCTGCAAATCAGGGCTTGATTTGTTATTTTGCTGATTGTCTAGACTTTTGTTATTATTACTTAAGAAAGTGATGGAGAAATAATGATGCAGATTAAATTTAAAAGTATATTGTGCATACATTTTCCCTCCAAAGAACCAGTTAAACTTTAGCACACTACTGCTCTTCAGCATATGTTAACACTAATAATGATAACTAACATTTATATAGCAGGTACTATGTGCCAAGTACTGTACTGAGTGCTTTACAATGAGTATGTCATTTGATCTTCACAACAATTCTTGTGAGGAAGGTGCTATTATTATCCCCATTTTTCAGCTGAGGAAACTGAGGTAGACAGAGGTTAAATGACTTGGCCAGGGTCACACAGCTGTACATGTCTGAAGCCAGATTTGAATTCAGGTCTTTTAGACTCTGGGCCTGATCCACTGTAGCACCTAGCTACCCAGTTAAGATCATACAAGATCATTTTAAAAATTCAAATGTTTAGGACTGAGAAAAGGCCATCAGAGCTCGCAATTAATAAATCACATAATAACTTTGGAGACAGTAGTTTCAGGTGAGTGATGAGGTCAGAAGCCAGTTTGGCAAAGGGCTGAGAAATTAGAGGAGAGAAAGATGCAATGTGATTATAGACAGATTTTTCTACAAATTTGGCTTAGAGAGAAAAATATAAGAAGAAAATTTGATGGATTCAAATGTAAGGTTTTGGTCTTGTTTTTGTTTTTAAGTATGGGGACATCTGGGCATGTTTATGAAGACTATAGAATCATAAGTCTTCTTTCTCAAGGCTGGAAGGCAAAAGACCAAGATCTCTTCTCTCAAGCTCTCCCACTTTGCCTCTCATAAGCAGGGAAGACTGAGTAATCAATCTCCACCTATGAGGAAAATGTTATGCAAATGAATTTTAAGGTAAAGGTTACATTTATAAGCAATAAGACGAAGCGAATGAATGGGGGGGAGGGTGGGGTAGCTAGGTGGTACAGTGGATAAAGTGCCAGGCCTGAAGTCAGTAAGATGAGTTCAAATCTGGCCTCAGAAACTTATTAGCTGTGTGACCCTGGGCAAGTCACTTAGCCCTTTTTGCAAAAAAAAAAAAACAAAAAAACCCAAATGGGGTCACAAAGAGTTGGACATGACTGAAAAATGGGAGGATGCTCTAAAGGGCAGTTTTCCAGGGACAATCAAACAGGTAATGGCATTGTCATTTGTGAGTAGTAGTACCTCTTCCTCTGAAGTTGGTGTGAAGGAAGAGAAAATAGGAGATGGTATCAAGTTGGTAGAGTATGTGGAAGATAGGGCCTGAGTATAAAGTGGAGCCTGTCTAGCTGTAGAAGTAAGAGTCTTTGAGGTGCTCACACTCCAAACATCAGCCAGGAAATCTCTGCCCCAGAATAGGTGAATCGAGATGTATTTTTCCTGGACTAATGACCATTGCCGTTCCAGAGAAATTCCTAGTCCTTCCTGATGGTCAAGGTAGAGAAGGGTAGAGATATGGAGCCTAGTTAAGGTTGGGCAGGGCAGATGGCAAAGAAAGAAAAGTGTTAGGAACAAGATGAAGGGATGAGTTTTCCTGAGTAGGGATACAACAAACTAAGAGTTTAATTGAATAAATCCACATCAAACTGCTACAAAGATCTGAGTTATCACCCCATTGGTGAAGCCAAAGGGAAGAGTGCAGTAACTGCCATAGAACCTGATAGAGGCCTAGGAATGTGGTTTAATACTCCAGAATCCTTCTGGGTAAGGCGTGCACATGGCAAGTAGGATGAGCCCTTGATTGATAGCACATAGCCTAGCCCTTACTACTGAAGGGAAAAGGAACCCACTTTACTGGCCACTGTGTTCTTCCCTCACCCCACCCTACAATTTCACTACCAAACTTCTCAAATGAGTGTTTTTTTCCCAGCTCCTGTGCCTTGCACAGGTCAGCCTACAGTCCTAAAGATTTTTCTCCAACTCTTAGAATTCCTGGTTCCTTTCAAAGCTTAGCTCAAATTCTGCTTCTTTCAAGAGGCCTTTATTTTATTCTCCAAATTGTTAGTGTCCAACTATCACCATTATCATCACTTTGTATTTATTTTGTATATATCCTGTATTTACTTATTTGTGAATATGTATATCTTCCCAGAAAAATGTAACCTTGTCAACCTAGTTCAGTACTGAGAATATAGTAAGTGATTTAAAATGCTATTGATTACCTTTTTAGAGTTAATTACCAATTACGTCCTTTATTATCAGAGTTAGAGCAGAAAGGGATATCAGAAGACCATAGGAACCTTAGAGGTCTAACCTATTTATTTAACAGATGGTAAAACAACACAGAGCAGTTAAGTGACTACTCTAGAGTCACAAAGCTAATAAGTAAGTGTCTAAGGCAGGATTCAAACCTAGGTCTTCCTGACTACAAGAGCAGTACCTTATTCACTATGACATGATACCTTCAGACATGAGAGCTTCATCATTACTCACCCTTCCCCTAACCTGTAATCTAGCTTCTACCCCTACCACTTTACAGACATAATGGGGATGTTTGATGAACTCCTTGATCTGATGAACTGAGGCACTGCCTGTGGAGCTCAGCATGTGGTCCGTTCCTGAAGGATTATTTGCTTTATTTAGGTGATGTAGCAACTTCAAATAGGTCCCCAATGATGTGGGGTTACATTGAAGATCATTGGTGACAGAGTCAGGAGAAATCTGCTCTATGGCCTATAAGAAGAATAAGGCAAAAAGGTTTTGGTTCTCTTGAACCCTGCTTCTTTTGGGAAACATCAGTGCTTTCTCTCCCTTGGACTTGAGGGTCCCCTAATGACAATGGGACATGTGCTTGCCTAGGCAAGTTTGAAACTGGATCTTAAGTCCCCAGCTGTCTCTTGTGCCTTTTTGTTTCATTCTCTGAACATAGGTCATGAGCCAAAATCTAAGAAAAGGATGTTTCCAGTCCTGGTGATAAGTTTGAGAAATCAATGGCTCCTTTTCCTTCCTTCCTTCCTTCCTTCCTCCCTCCCTTCTCTTTTTCTCCCTTTCCTCACTCCCTCCTTTCTTTTTTTTCTTTCTAGCTTTCTTTCTTCTATTCAAATGACATAGAAATTATTGGGATGAAAACCAGACTGTGAAATAAGGACAAAGGCTGGAGAGCTTGCTGGAAAAGAGCGGGAACAGAGAGGGAACGGAAAATAGAGTATGCAGTTAGAGGCTCAGCCTGGCCAAGAAAAAAAATACAGAGGAGACTCCCATGCAGAGGAAGGTCTGAGATGAGGATGAAGAGGAGAGGAGATGGTAAAAAAAAAATATATATATATATATATAAATATATATGCACACATATATGTATGTATATATTTATGACATATATATATATGACAGCTTACATTTCCTTAGAGTAAACCTTTCAGTTTATGTTTATAAAACCCTTTGTATACATTATGTCATTTCCTCACAACTCCATGAATTAAGTATTATAGACATTACTATTCCCATTTTATAGATAAGAAAAGGCTGAGACAGATGAATGGCAGGTCTCCCACCTCCAAGTCCAGCTTTCCACAGTGCCACGAAGAAGGACCTTAACAGAGAGATGCAGGGATTATAATTTGGATGCTGAGGGGCTGTACAGGGGTAAGGTTAGGAAATCTATGAGCTAAGGAAAGGGGGAAAAGATTCCTGGGTTTTTTAGGTCCAAAGGGTACATATAAAGGACCCCAACAAAGAGAAGAAAAAATGTTAATCCACCCTTTCTTTGTTGGAGAATGCAGATGTGGCGCTCTTCATATATTGTCAATCTTTGTTGATATGTCAATTTTGCTGAAATACTTCTCTCCCCCCCTTTCTTATTCTTTGTTAAAGTTAGTGAATATCTGGGGAAGAGGGGAAAGATACACATGGAAATAAAGGTGATGTAAAAATGGAAGATAGCAATAAAATATTATTTTTAAAAAGAATATAAAGAAGGGAGGGCTATTCAGGGAGAGAAAGTCTTTGTTCCCGTCAGAATCCAATGGGAGAGAGGAAGTAGGCCCCCTAGAACTTGTTGCAGTAATTTTTTCTTGCAGCTCTTAAAATCTACCCTGGTGCTGTTTTGCAGAACATCGTAGGAAGGCAAATATTTCCACAATCCTGACAGCCATACACCTTCATAGAACTTCCTCAGCAAATAATGCTGACTGCCACTAATATTGCAGAAGCCCTCACTATACACACACACACACATCCCACCTTCATTGTTGACCTTGTCACACTTGAAACATTGAATCTCTATTCAGAAAAACAGAACTGAGAAGCCCCGCAGTAGTTTACGCCTTCTTTGGGAGGATCCCAGCTCCAGAGGAGAGTGAAGATCAAGGAAAGAACTGGAATCTTCACTTAGTAATTTTTATGTGGGTGCTGACTTCCCATCGGGAGGAAGTGTTATAAAAGCATTGATACTTAGAGGGAAAAGGAGGAGACAGGAGGATTTGTCCAAAAGACTGAGAAGAAGCTAGGCCCTGACTGGCCAGGAAATTTGGATTGCTTAGATAGTACAAGGCTGAGGTGGATGCAAAATGTCATAAATAAATTTTCAGCAGTCCCACAAAATTGTTTTTACTTCCAGGACAGTACAATGTGTGTAATGGATTATAAGTTTATGCTTTTCTGCATTTGTTATTTCATGCTTTGGAGTCATTTTTCAATGATCATTTTTTCAGTCTGTTTTAAGCATTTTCTGTGGTGGAGAAAAATAAATAGCTGTTCTATACTAACTGATCTCCATATTGTACATTAAGTAACTTTTCTTTTTTTAATGTTTTAAAGGTGAATATTTATTGAATACACAGATTTTTTTTTGTTGTTACATCAAAGAAACTAAAGAAACAAATTTTAACTAAATGCTGTTTTAGTTAATAACTAAGTTTTACTTCAAATACAAATTTGAAAAATGAGATGCAAAATACTAACTTTTTAAAAAAGATATTAAGGTCTGCCTTAATAGGCAAATATCTAAGGGGCTACTTGTCAAGCAATAAAAGCTTGCAAGCTGGAACAGTGAGACAATGTCCACATGTGTTCTAAGGGGAGTAGGAAACAAAGCTAAGATACAGGGCTGCTTGACATATTCTCTTATGTCGGCTATGAATAAAATCTACTTATATACAAAATGCATACTGGTTTGCCTACTGGAAGACAAAGTGAAAGGTTTACTCTCCAGGTTATCAGGAAGAATGAAATATTTCTTGAAAGAATCAGGAGGAAAGTGTTTTTAAGTAACTTTCTTAGAATAGGTCCTGCTACTTACTTTTGGGAGAGATCTTAGACAGCCTTCCTAAGCCTTGTTTTAGAGACTGACTCTCCTGACCTGAATTCACGGGCCTGGAGTCTCTAGAGTAATCTTCTTCATCTATGATGGAAGAACACATGCCAAAGAATGGTGAGATTCCCATTGCACAGGCCACATGTTGCCATGGGGGGGACACCAAAGTTCCCCCCTTTATAGCATCATCTGTCACTGGATGACACCAACAAAGGAATCAAAGAACAGCCAAAGAGAATGAGCCCTAGGCAACTAAGGCCTTTTGAAGACCCCCTTCCAGGAATGCAGCCAATTAAAAACCATTTCTCCTAACCACATGGTCAGCAGACAGGAACCAGTTACCAAATGTCTATATGAGCTCCACAGTCTCTTTCATACTCATTACACATTCTCATGACTTTCCCTTAAGCAAGCTCCCCAAATTCTTCCATGTGGGCAGAAGCTATCAGAGTGTAAAAATGGATTTGCTAACTACCTTGATTTGCTTGAGGCCCCCAGTTATCCATGTCACAGAGAAGAGCAGTGTGAGAACTGGCCGTATTAGCTAAGATACAGGGCTGCTTGACATACCAACAATCCTTTGCAGAGACGGAGAGTAAACCTAGCTGGATGTGCAGAAAATCAGCAACTCTGAAGCTACTTAAGCTCATACCAGCTTTGAAGTAGCCCCTTAGATATTTGGTGGTTTATGGAACTTCAAGACACATCCTTATCTTCAGACACTCCCCTAACTGTTGGTTATGGGGCTCTTTGACACATTCTGTTTTATGGTTTTTTTTTGGAGACATCCTCTTATCTTATTGTTTGTACTCAAGCCTTGAAGTGCCAGGACTGCTAATCACCAAGAATGCCTCCAGATTTCTGTATAAAAAGGCCACAGCTCTGACACCTGGAATTCCTCACTCCCTCTGTTTCCTGGATCTCCTCCTCCCCTTGGGAATGTGACTCCCTGCCTCTCTCCTTTCTAGGACCTGCCCAATTCCTGACTTTTTTCCAAATTCTCTGCCTTCCTTTGTTTCCTACTCCCCTTAGAACACATGTGGACATTGTCTCACTGTTCCAGCTTGCAAGCTCCTTTTCAGGCAATAAATGCATTTATAATCTTTGTAAACTGTGATTGAACTCTGGCTCATTCCAAGTTCCCCTTTTTGGGGAACTCCATAGTTCACAGGGTTTTGTTTTTGTTTTTGTTTTTGTTTTTAATTTAACAAGAGGCAATCTGTGTACATGTTCCTTCCTGTTAATCTTCAATCACCAAAGTCAATATTCTCCTTTTCTTTCACTTAGGTAGCATTTTAGACTGTTTGTTCTTGAAATTCTAACCATGTTGACTTTGGAGACATTTTCCTTGTTCTGCTTTTAACTTTCCCTTTTAGTTCCCTTTATTGGCTTTTTGTCCATCTATTAAATATGAAAATACCCCAAATCCACTTCTCAGTCTACATGTTGTTCCTTAGATATCAACTCTCATGGCTTTAACTATCATCTCTCTGCACTTAACTCCTTTGTCTATATTTCCTACTCTGACCTCTATTCTGAACTCCATTCCAATATGCCATCAGTCTATTAGACGTGTTTACTTTGCTGTCTGACTGTAATCTCATGCCCAAAATGTTTAAAATTGAACTTCTCTTTGTTCCAAACTACTTTGTTGTTCCAGAGTTTTCTATTAATGCTATTATCATTCTCTCAGTCACTCAGGTTTGGTAACTTTTAATTGATTGAACTACTCACTTCCCACTTCCAGTGAATCACCAATGTCTATTGTGGCCTTTGCAAGGTCTCCTATAACCTGTTGCTTTCTTTTCATTCTCAAGTTCTTTATTCCAAGTCTTATCATACTAGAAGCAGCATTGCCTGGTGGATAGTTAGACAGTTAGTTGGCCTTGGAACCAGGAAGATGTGGTTTCAGGTCCTTCCTCTGACACATACTGGTTGTATGACCCTAGGCAAGTCATTTAATCTCTCAGTTCCCTAGGCAACTCTCTAAAATTATAAATTGCAAGATGATGTTGACCCAAATTGACAGAGGGAATTTCCTCATCCAGGGAGTTCTCCATACCAATGAAATCACAGGCTCAGCCCCACCCCATCATCTTAAATATAGTGGCCTCCCTACCTCTAGTTTTCCCCCCTCCAATCCATTCTGTACAGTGACACCAGATTAATCTTTCTAAAATATCAAAGACCATATGATTCTCCTACTCAAGGTCATCAGTATTTCTCCACTGACTACAAAGACCAAACTCCCTCATTGGTCTAATTTGAATTTTCCAGTGTCTTATTTCCTTCCCATTTCCTTACATGAACCTTCTACTGTAGCTAAGTGGTCTCTTCACTGTTCCTTGAACATATGTTGTGTTTTCCCATTTCTATGCTTTCCTAAATCTGGATGGCCCTTTCATCTTTTGTCTGCTTATCAAAATTTTACCCAAAATGTGAGTCTTGAAAAAAATGTTTGCCCATCCTTTTAGACCCAACTCATATCTTGCCTTCTGGATCACTCCAGCTTACAAAAGTTTTGTCCTCCTATGAACTTCAGAGTAGTTTACAGTCTGTGTATTTAGCACTTAGCATTTACTGACTTGCATCTCTCTAGTGGATGTCATATCTCCTCAACTAGCTTGTGAGCTCCTTGAAAACAGAGGTATTTCTCATACTTCTTGGTATTTTCTTTACCCTCCCCTCCCCTTGGCATCTGGCCCACCCTCAATTAACATTTGCTGATGAATTGATTGTATTTGTCCTTAACTAACCCTGCTTTAGTTTAAAGTGGATGCCTGCCTGGTTCTATAGTTAAGAATTTAGGGAACAAGCTTGTGACTTCCTTAATCAGTCATCTATTACTTTATAGATATCAATTGTGTACTGTTTTTCTTTTGTTCCTACGTGAAAAACCAATTTCTCCTCATTCACTTCTGGAAAATAAGATGGAAGGAAAGATATTCTAATGTTGAGAGGGACTTCCGGACTGTAAGAATCCAAAAAAAGGTCATTAAAGACGTCAAGGTGGTAGTTATAAATGAGCATATTCTAAGTGGTGTTGAAATATGTCTTTGTCCTGAAGAGTAGATTCTTGGTATTCCCAGACCCCTTCAATCTATGCCCAGAGGCCATGTGCAATTAAGGGCAGTGTTTTGTTGCTAAAGGTGGTGGTCACCCAGGGAGAAATTTTGAAACCCAAAGCAATTCCCAGCTCCGAGATCTGGGCAGACCTGGATGGGAGGCCCTGGGAGCCCCAGGGGACTGAACAGAAAACAAAATATTTTTAAATGGCACTCTGCCTCCTTTCATCTAGGGCTCTCTTAGCAGTAGGTAATAATTAAGACCTGGAAAGAGTCTGGCCACCAATCGCCAACATCTTTCAGTCTCTCCTACCCCTGCCCCAACTCCCCTCCCCACCCTTCAATTTTCCCAGACTTGGAGGGAGATAAGAGATTGGAAGAAATGATTGCAGAAAAGCTTTGCAAATACTCCTTTCAAAGAATATGGCTGATGATAATTACAGTGTTTAAAACTTGGACGCAAAGAACTTATTTCCGAAGCTGTCAAAAGCCCAGTCTGGACGAATCAATAGTCACTCCCGGCACTTCCCATCCAGAGAGTTCATTGGTGAGGTGGTGGAGGGGCGGAGGTTATGTCGGCTCCAAGGGCCCCCAGGGCAGGGCTGTAGCCAGTAGGCGTCTCTGCTAGGCTGCCAGCCTCTCTATATAGAGATTGTTGGAGTAGCAGCTGCTCAGAGTAGCTGAACAACGGAAGCCGGTGTGGAGAAGTCCTGGGAGTAGGCAGCCGACGGGGCCGCAGGCAGCAGGCGGGCGACAGCAGGCGGTGGACTACGGGCAGCATGAGCGGGACTCCGGCTTTCCTGAGCGCTGCGGAGGTGGAGCGGTACCTGAGCAGCTCCAGCCTCCTGTTACCACCCCTGGAGAAGGCCCTGGCCAACTTTTCTAGCGGCTCCGAAGGAGGAGTCGTGCAGCCAGTTCGCACCGTGGTACCTGTGGCAAAACACCGAGGGTGAGAGAGAGGGGGAAAGGATGAGGAGAAAGAAAGGCTATGTGGGTCGGGGTGGGGGTAGGGGGACTAGAGTGGGACATAGAGAGGATGCGGGAAGCCAAAAGAAAGTGAATAAAGGGAAAGGCAGAAAAGAAAAGGATACAGGATCGTAGATCCTAAAGCAGAACACCTCAGCGGCCATCTAGTCCTTTTTTGCAGATGAGGACACTGAAGCCCAGGTAGGTTAAATGATTTGACCGAGGTCACACTGGTAGGTAGTGTCAGAGGTGGGATTTAAACCAGGGTCTTCTGATACCAACACGAAATCGATAGAAGGTGGTACCCGAGAAGGAACAAGGAAAGTGCGTTGGAGTAGACACCTGGGGAAGCAGAATCGTCAACCGAAAGTAACGGGAGGAGAGGTTCTCTTGTGGAATAGTGGAAAAGGACTGGAAATGTCTCTGCAGATCTAAACTGCTTTCTGGCTTCATCTCCTTGTAGTTTCCTGGGTGTCATGCCAGCCTACAGCGCTAATGAAGATGCCCTTACCACCAAGCTAGTAACCTTCTATGAGGGAGTGAGCCCCACCTCTACTCTTCCCTCACATCAGGCCACAGTGCTGCTCTTTGAGCCCAGCAATGGCTCTCTACTCTTGGTATGTATGTGCTCCTCTGAAAAAGAAAGGCAGGTAGGATAAGTAGGTCTTTGTGAAGCTTCTTGGTTGGGTGGCCTAGGATCCAAGGTTAGAAGATATGAATGAAAATCTGAGCTGAGTGTCTTGATGATGCAGTTGTGACTGTGTGTTTGCCGATGCCTGAGTGTAAGTTACAGTGGCTGTCTAATACAAGCATAATTGTGTGTTTGTTTTTCTAAGGATGTAAAACAGTAAATCAGTGGATGTAACTGAAGGACAGTTGCATTAATAAGACAGACTGTATTCCTATGAGACTGTGTGACTGATGCTTCCCTAAGATGATCTCTTAAGATGAGTGGCTCCTGCTAATTCACGAGCCCAAAATTTACATTTCTAGGAGATACTCTCTCATTTCAAATTGGGCAAGTAGGTTGTCTTATCTGGGAATAAGGAGGCCACAAAAAGGGACCCCTCAAGCTTTGGCTGTTACAGTTTTCTATGACTTCATAAATCATATTTGAGTTTCATTAAATATATTCTCCTCAATACCAATTTACATATTTATGCCCTTTTCATTCCCTTAAATTTCTAGGTATCTGAATTGTCTTAGGCCCTTATTACTTGGAGGAAGTTGGGGATGGGAGGTTGAGTATTGGGGTAGATATAGATGTGTCTTGAATTCTACTTCCATAATGTCTCACATCTTGTTTGTTCCAAACATTTCACTCAGAAGGCTGGCTAGTACAAGCCCATACCACCTCTCTTGGTTTTCCTAACTGATTGATGTGCCTGCATCCAGTTTCTCCTTCCTCAGATCTATTCTTTACACAGCCACTGAATTAATATTCTTAAAATATTAATTCTTAAAATATCTGACAGTGTTGTTCTCTAGCTTAGAAATCTTCAGTGATTCCCCATTGCCTGTGGGATAAAATAGAAATTGTTCAGCTTCACTTCTAAAGCTGTCTGCAATCTGGCCCCCCTCCATATCCTGACTTATTTTATATCACTCCACTTGCATACTCTCCCATTCAGTCAAACTGGACTATTAGCTGTTTCTCCAAGTAGACACAATCTCCCTTATACAGGCATGCTTGGAATGTATTCCCTTTCCTATCCCAACTATTAAAATTCCCAACTTCCTTCAAGATATCAAATGCCAACTGATCCCCCTACCCATTTGTTAGGGTTTTTTTCCCCTCTCAAATTATCTTGTATTTGCTTCTCTGTGTTCATGTTGTGTCTACATAGTAGGTTTCAAACTTCTTGAGGACAGGGGCTGTTTCCTTTTTAGTTTTGTATCCCTAGTGTCTTGTACATCATAGGTACTTACTATTTGTCTAATTGAATGGAAACAAAGAGGGATTTTTTTTTTTACATTAATACATTATTGTAGGTGTCTAGCTCTTTTTATTTACCCTGGAAGAGTAGAAATGAGGTCCAGGTAAAGTCTCAAGGCCTTTTTGTGAATATCAAGGGACTGTTTTGGATCCTCAAAGGCCTGCCCAGTTCAATGACTCAAGAACTACACGACAAAGGCTAGGTGCTAAGGAATGGAAGTCTCTTGACTAGGGTATAGGGAAGCAAGGCATTGTTTTCTGATGCCCATAGTATCTCTAAACTCTGGGTGCTACTCATTCCACTTGTCAACCTTTTCCTGAAGGTCATGGATGGAAGCATAATTACTGCAAAGAGGACAGCTGCTGTGTCTGCCATTGCTACCAAGGTAAGATGTAATTCTGATGACAAGTTTTGTAGTCAAGTTGTGTGTGTCAGGAGAACAGTTTCTATCACTGATTTATTTAACGTGTAGGACCTAAGACTTGGTAAGATGAATAAGACTGAGTAAGGCATCTAGGGAAGAAAAGGCAAAGAAAAAAGTGGAATGTTAGGTCAATCAGAGCCAAGATAGACAATAGTATTTCCCAAACTGGAGATAAAGGTCAACTGTGCAAGAGAGAAAGGGTATCAGGAAGGGTGTCACTTTAAGGGAGAGAAGGAGAAACTGAGGAACTTTTGATTACTTGCTAGAGGAGTTGAAGACTAGAACTTTCAAGTCCAGTGGAGACATGCAAGAGGAGTAATACACTGAGAGGTGGGAGAAAGGAGAAATAAAAGGTTTAAACCTCCAGGAAACTTGGGAAACCAGTAGGAGGAGTAAAAGAAACAGGTGGATATTTTATGAATGTTTTAAAATTATATTTGGCTCTGTGCCCATGGGGAAGGGAATTGAGGGATTACTTTCTCATGGAACACAGTAATTGTATATGAAATGAGATAACCATGGCATCTACCTTGGTGAACTGGTTATTAATTACTTACAAACTCACTTTAGTTTTGAATAAACAGGGGATTGTTCTGAAACTTTTCCAAGGTTTGGATGGGAGACGACTTAAAATATTTGCACTAGTACTTGACCAACCTTGTTATAAGAGTAGTATTTTGCATTATATAGCACTTCTGTTTTTCAGTGCAGATTTCAATCTGAAGGAAACTTCTCTTTTATTTCTTGAAGTGTTTTTTCCTATCTTCCCTTTTGGTTTGACAATTTTACTTTGGAAGAGGGATGGTGGGGAGCTCAGAATCCATCTTACTCTGTGGCACCTTTAGGGTTCATAACAACCTGGGGTAGGTAACCCCAAATGTTCTCTACCTAAGACAACAGCATATCATTTCTTGATTCTGTATATTGATATACCCCCCCACACACACACACCCGGATGCCTAGAAGCGTTCCTAATCCTCTTTCTTTCATCGGATCAAAGAAAGTCACCTAATCCTGCCGTAATAGGATCATAGATCAAGAGCTGAAAGGACCTCCGAGGCCATAATGACTGGCATTCTAACAAGCCCAACGGAGAGCAGAGGAAAGAATTGACACCCCTGGTGATAGGGACAGTGTGATTTTTAGAAGTTGTCATGGGCTTTATTAAATTATGTGTTTTGAGCGTGGAGATGATGTTAGACATGCCCACTATTCACACAGGAAAAGTGAGGCACAAAGTGATTTATTCCAGATTACTTGAGTGCATGGGGCAAGGAGGCACAGGCATCACACCACCTGATTTGTAGCCTGAATGGCTCTTCTCTCTCTAATATGCTACAGAGAAGTAGTCTTTGTGAAATTTACTCTCTGTTGGCCATTCTTCCCTTTTCTCCAACAGTTTTTGAAACCCCCTTCAAGTGAAGTTTTGTGCATACTTGGTGCTGGTGTCCAGGCCTACAGTCATTATGAAATCTTCACAGAGCAATTCTCTTTTAAGGAGGTAAGGTGGAAGAAGATGAAAAAAAGGAGTCACTGAGGTACCTCTATCAGTAGCAGTAATAATTATCACTCACATTTACATAGTGCTTTTAAGATTTTCAAAGCATTTTTCCTCCCCACACTGGGAGATTGGAAATACAAATAATATGCTCCTGTTTTACAGATGAGGAAACTGAACCTGGAGAGAGGTAGAGGTTAAGTGACTTGTTCTTGGTTACACAGCTAGTAAATTTCTGAGACAGGATATAAATCCCAGTCTCCCGACCCAAGTCTAATGTGATTTTTACTATACTATATTGCCTCCCCACTGCCCTCAAAACGTAACTAAATCAGTGAATTACATGGAAATGTCTAGAATCAGTAGATTGTACAGGTGTCCCAAAACTCTTGAGTGTGGTTTTAAGCTATTAAAGCTTAAGCTATTTAAGTCATTAAAGCTTAAAACTACCTTCATATTTTTGGGAAACACTGCATACCCACAGGGTTATGATCTGTTTTAGCAGAGGGAATACCCACACTCATGAACTCCTCATGGATCTTTTGAAGTATTGAAAGAAATCTGCTTCAGTGTATCTTAGCCTTTTTTGTCTCATGGATCTCTGGGACACCCTGTATATATAGGATTACAAAGGAAACCATTGAAATACGATTATCAAAATATTTTTTAAAAGAGTAACAATAATAGCTAGAATTTATGTGATGCTTTAAGATTTGCAAAGTAGGGGCAGCTAGGTGGCACATTGGATAGAGCGCTAGCCCTGAGGTCATGAGGACCTGAGTTCAAATCTGGCCTCAGACACTTGATAACTCCTAGCTGTGTGACCCTGGGCAAGTCACTTAACCCCATTGCCTAGTCAAAAAAAAAAAAGGAAAAAAAAGATTTGCAAAGTACATTATAAACCTTATCTTATTTTATCCTCTCAGCAACCTTATCAAGTATCCCATTTTATAGATGAGACAACTGAGACATACAGAGGATAAGTGACTTGCTCAGGGTCACACAGCTAGTAAATGTTTGAGGCTGCTTTTGAACTCAAGTCTTCATTATCCCCCCCTTTCCCAGGTCCAGCACTATCCATTATGCTACTTAGCTGCCTGGCAAAAAGCTTCTGGAACCCCAGGTTAAGAGTCTTTGGTCTAGAGTTAGAAAAATGGGGCCAGTTTACATGTGACTGATTTCTCTCTTTTAAGGCAAAAGGGTCAGTTCATCTCCTGAATTTCTTCAGGTCCTTTCTTGCTGGGTCCTACCTGAAAACATGGAGGCAGCAAACTAGTCTTTAAAAAATGTATGTTGATAATACACAGTAAGGTGTCCATCTATTCTGGACTTTGGCTTCCCTGCCTGTTATTGTTATGTGCAACGGTCCACTGGAAAACCAGAAAGGGGATCCAATTGCTGAGAATCTTGGGGGGTACCAGGTATAGTATCCATTTGGCTACTAGACCACATGGGACCCCATCAGCTGCTTCCCCTGGTTAAAGCCTCTAGTCTCCTACTGCAGCCCCTTCTCTAAAGTAAGAATGCTTTAGGGCACCTGTATAGCTGCTGCATTCACTGAGGTACAGACTGGTTCCATTTTTCTGATTTCATATATTCTAGTGTGATCCACTGATAACACCCAAACCTAAGGTCTCAGCCACTAGATTCCTGAGCTGCTGCTCCCCTTTCCGTTCCCTTCCTAGCCTCCTTCTATCTTAGGTTATCACTCAATCAATAAGCATTTGTCAAATATTTACTATGTGTCAGACTTCAATGTCCAGATAGGCAGTGGGGAAACAAAGGCAAAAAAAAAAAAAAAGATAGAGACCTTGACTTCAAGTGGCTTACATTCTGTCAGAAGAGACTATGTATATGTGTACACATACACATGATTATGTAAAATAGAAACAAACTTATATCCAGGTGGAAGGGAGAGACACTGGAAGCTGTGGGGAGGAAGAACCAGGAAAGACCTTATCCTGTATCTTTACTGCATTCCATTCGGGCCCTGTGTACAAGAGAGTGCTACAAGGTATCAAGATACTCCATCATTAGCTATGTCCTAAATGAGCTAGTTACATGACCTCTACGCTCCCCACAACTCCTTCACAGGCTGTTCCTTTGTTGAGTGCCCAGCCCATGTGCCTAGGCCTGTGCTGGTGATCCAACAGAATTACCCTGGCTGGGGAGGTGAGAGTTGTGCAAAGTAAAGGATTTGAGAACAGTTCAAGATAAGCTGTAATCAATACTAAATCCTGTGACACAGACTAGAAATGGCAAGTTTTTGAATCCCTTTGATGTAGCAGGAAGGATGCTCATTTTTAAAATAATAGGAGTAATAGCATTTATATTTTGTTGTTCAGTCGTTTTTCAGTTGTGTCCAACTCTTCGTGACTTATTTGGGATTTTCTTGGCAAGGATACTGCAGTGGTTTGCCATTTCCTTCTCCAGCTCATTTTGCAGATGAGGAAACTGAGGCAAATAGGGTTAAGTGATTGCCCAAGGTCATGCAACTAGTAAGTGTCTGAAGCCAGATTTGAACTCAAGTATTCCTGATTCCAGGCCTGGCACTCTATCCACTATGCCACCGAGCTGTCCCAGCATTTATATAGCACTTATGTTATCTCATTTGATGCTTACCACAACCCTGTGAGGTAAATGCTATTATTCCCTTTCAATGTAAAGGGAAAAATGAGGTTTGAAACAGATTATAATTTGCCCAGGGCCATATAGCTAGAAAGTGTCTGAGGTAGGATTTGAATTCAGGTCTTCTTGACTCCAGGTTTAATGGAGTTATACTATTTCTCTGCCCTAGACTGTTTTCTTTATCGAATACCTCTTTACCTTACAGAGTGATTTCATCCACCCTGTGATTCTCTTGTATGTAATAACAATAATAATAATAATAATAACAACAACAACAACAACAACACTTACTCTGTGCCAGACCCACAGTGTTTAAGTGCTTTATAATTATCATCTCATTTGATCCTCACAGCAACCTCGGGAAGAAAATGCTATTAATATCCCCATTTTACAGTTGAGGAAACAGAAGCAAACAGAGGTTAAGTGACTTGTCTGGGATCACCCCGTTAGTGTCTGAGGTCAAATTTGAACTCAGGTCTGCGCCACCTAGTGTTGATTTGTATGTTTCCCTTCCCCTTTAGAATGTAAGCTTCTTGAAGGCAAGGGCTATTTTTGCCCTTTTTTTGTGTCCCCATTGCTTTGTATGGTACTTGATATACAGTAAACCTTTCATAGATGTTTCTTCCTTACTTGAATAATTTAGACAACCATGTCCCCTGCCTCTTCTGCAGGAAGCACTGTTCTCTAACCACCCTTGGAGTTTATATAATTGCCAGAAAGTGTGACTGTTTATAATTCCTCCTTGCCACCCTGGTTAAAGGTCAGGATATGGAATCGCACCAAGAAGAATGCTGAGAAGTTTGCTCAGACAGTGAAGGGAGATGTGCGAGTCTGCTCATCTGTCCAAGAGGCAGTGACAGGTGCAGATGTGATCATTACTGTCACCATGGCAACAAAACCCATTTTATTTGGAGAATGGGTGAAACCAGGAGCCCATATCAATGGTAAGCAACGTGGCTGAGATCCTTAGCTTTTTAAACATGATATAAATGGTATCCAGAATTCCTTTTGGACTAGGGGAGGAATGAAAGGGGTTGAGGTTGACAAGTACCATGCTCTTGTCATATAGCTTGTTGAGTCACTAAGGTTTGAATGACAAAGCACCAAAAACTTAACCATTGCATACAGGGGCCAACTCCTGACTCTGAATGCTACCAGCAAGATTAAGACATTGCAATAAGCTAGGCTAGAGAAGGCTTGAAATAAAAGTCCAAGCAAATCTTCAAGGTTAGGTGAAGGCAAAGGGTCTAGACATAGGAGTAAGGTCAGGGATCATTTGTTCTAGGTTCAGGCACATAAAGAAATGACTTTTTTTTTTCTTTTTACATGAGGCAATTGGGGTTAAGTGACTTGCCCAGGGTCACACAGCTAGTTAAGTGTCATGTGTCTGAGATTGGATTTGAACTCACATCCTCCTGACTCCAAGGCCAGAGCTCTATCCACTGTGCCACCTAGCTGCCCCCAAGAAATGACTTTTTAAAACTAGGTCCAAAACCAGGAAATTAATTTAGAGCATGGATTCTTAACCTTTTTTTGTTAAACTGTATCTTTTAACCATGACACACAGCACCCTTTTGGTAGTCTGGTGAAGTCCATGGATCCCTTCTAAGAATAATGTTTGTTGCCTGCACTCATGTTTGAAAGAAAGGCTAAATATTAGTTATGTGTTAGTGAAAATAAAGATGTATTTTTTCCCATCCAAGTTCATGTCCCCCTCACCCTCTAAAATCTACCTATAGACTTCAGATTAAGATTTAGAAGGCAAAAGGATAGGTAATAAGCAAATACTATGAGCTAAAGTTCTACCCTAACTCAGGATTTGGGTTGTTCATCTGTGTAGGGTAGGACAGATAGAGAAAAGATATGTGGGCAGTCATTTTTTGAGTGGTTTGGCAGCAGATAATAGAGACCCAGTCATAGAGACACTAAAGGGCAGAGACAAACCCAGTTGCTTGGAGGACTAGGGTCACAGAGCAGAAACCTAGACATTGGGAGGTATGAGGGTAACCATGACTTAGCATTAGGGGAGACCAGGCACAGGGAGGCCTAGCAGGGTGGGGCAGAACAGAAACTCAGTCCTTGGGAAGATTGAGGGCCACAGAGCAGAAACTCCACCAGTGATAGATAAAAGAGAAATACAGTTATTAGCAAGACTTGGAGATAGAATATCACCCCAGCCACTACGGTACCAAAGTCAGGGAAAAACAAAAAACAAAAACAAACTACCTAACTACTGAGCTGACAAGAACTTACTGACCCACGGCTCCTAATATTCCCCTTACCTGGAGATGAGATAAGTACTCTGTACTTAGCTGAACCTAATTAAAGGCAAGAGGTGATGTAATTCTTACACTGGAATTCAAAGGATGCAGCAGAAAAGAGAATGAATTCGTTGATAAGGGAATTTTTCTCAAGCCAAAACATACTCTTTTTTGTTCATATTCCTGAGCCAGAGAGTGAGAGAGAAAATCACTGCTTTCTTACATCGTCTGTGCTCTTAGGGCTGCTAAATTACATTTAATATGTTTCTGGGGCTGGAGTCTCACCAAGGGTTCTGCTTTGCTGTTTTGTTGTTGTTGTTGTTAGCTATTGGAGCCAGTAGACCTGACTGGAGAGAACTAGATGATGAAATAATGAAGAATTGTGTGCTGTATGTAGATTCCCGTGAGGCAGCCCTCAAGGAGTCTGGAGATGTCATATTGTCCGGGGTAAATTTCTTTCTTTTGTTGTTAAGCTTAGAGTGTCCACAACCTCCAGGATGTATGGGGTGTTCAGGAGAACTAGCACCTCTGGTGTGAGGGCTTGACAAGCTCCTTTCAGGGCTGCTTATCCACTTTGGTGTCCATTTGATTCCTCCAACCTCTCACCCATGGCTTCAAAGAGCTGTAACACGCTCAGCAGCCATACTCTGGTAAACCATCATGACAGATGAGCTAAACCAGATTGAGGGTAACCAGCAGTGAGTTAGGGGGATGTCTACCCCAAACATGTGAAGACTTCACCTGGCAGAATGGGCAGATGAAAACAATTTGTTCCAACAGTCATGAAGGCAGCTGAAACAGGTGCTGTGGAGGGCTTAGACTAACTTGGTGTCAAACATTGAAAACTCTTTCCCTTCGGTCTCCTCAATGGACATGGAACAGCCAAATGCTGGTTTACATGCCACCCCCACTGATGCAGACCTAACTTGATCAATGTGTGTTTTTATGTTATAGGCTGAGATCTTTGCAGAACTGGGAGAAGTGGTGAAGGGAGTAAAGCCAGCCCATCGTGAGAAAACTACAGTGTTCAAATCCTTAGGTAAGAGTCATCACTCCCTGAATAAAAATATAAACAAAAAATATGGTGGTTTGCCCAGTGGTGGAAATGGAAATTACTCCTCTGGTAACTGGAGCTATTTATAATAAATGTATGTGATATTTGTTAATAAAAACAGTAATACAGTTGTATGATTTATATACTAGAGGGGCCCGGGAGAGCATATGCTTTTAATTTAAGAAGGGGATTTAAGGTAAGTGGCAAATTTACAGGCCAACAATGCATTCATGCATCCATCATCCAGCCTCAGACACTTATTTAGCTATGTAACCCTGGGGAAGTCACTTAACCTTGGTTAAGTGCCTCAATTTTCTCATCTGTAAAGTAGGGATAATAATAGCAAGTGTTGTTGTGAGGATCAAATGAAATAATAGTTATGAAGTGCTTGGCATAGTACCTGACACATAGTTAAGGGCTACATAAATATTAGCTATTATTTTTATTGAAGACTCCTACGAGCTTAAATGAAGGAAAAGTAGTGAAAATTAGTCTCTCCTCTTGCTTTTTTGATCATTCCTTTTTTTTCTTTCCCTACTTCTCCTCCCACCCTGATAATAGTTCTATCCTGGAGTTTCCTATGGGAGAGGCCACATTACCCTTGGAGTAGTGGAGGGAACAGATCCAAGTGAACAATGAGGTTTTAGGGCCTGATCTACTGTCATTTAGTGGAAACAGCCTTTGATTTGGACTAGGTTCAGATCTTGGCTGCAATCCTATTTTCTAGATGACCTTGGAACAAGTTACTTAATCTCTATGACCCTCAATTTCTTCATCTATAAAATGGGGATAAAAATGCCTACAGAGTGTCTATCAGTAATATCTTTTGATAGAGTACTAGACTTAGCATTAGGAGAGAACTTGATTTGCATACAGCTCCAGACACTTACGACCCTGGACAAGTCACTTTACCTTCTTAAGCCCTCAATTTCCTTATCTATAAAATGGGGATAATAATGACTATAGTATTTATCTCATAGGGTTGTGGTGAGGATCAGGTGAGATAATAAATGTAAAGATTTTTTTGCAAAAATTAAAGTGCTATAGAAATGCTGGCCATTATTATTATAATTGTTGTTATAACTTTCCCAATCCACCTGCTTTACCCATGCCAAATTAACTCAGGATTTAAGGGGACAGGTATCTGTTGTAAGACAGGCAAATACAGCATAAATATCTGGCTAATGAATGCTGCTTCAATCCAAACATGGTATTCCAATGCACACAGTGACTTGTTGGAGTAGGGCTTGGCAAGACCCATGAAAGAGTCAAAACAAGTCAAGTGAGAAATCTGTTGTCCTCTTCTGAACTATAGTTCTTTTCCCCCACATAGAGACTTTGCTCTTAAGGTTAGGGCTTGTTTCCATTGGTTGGATTCTTCCTTCCTTTAAAAAAACAAACATTTATTGATTACCTACTCAATATAAGACACAAAAAGATAAGGGAACTTGGTCTCTGCCGTCAAGGACCCTCTCTTCCAGTTTGGGAGATAAGACGTGTATTCAAATAACTTAAAGGCAGCGTGTAAAATGTTCCATAATAGTAACACAGACCTAAGTACTCTTAAGAGTTCAGAGGAGAGAAAGATCACTTTCTCTGGTGTGGTCAGGAAGCCTGTGACGTTGGAGCCAAGCCTGAAAGAATGGTTTGGATTTCAGGTGACTGACACTTCCTATGTGGGCAGATTGAGGAATAAATTCTCTAACTCCTACTGTATAATATATCCAGTGGCCAATAAAAGGTGACTTTGCCAGGATAATCAGGTGAAATATTCACCTACTTGTTCCTGGTATCTGCCAGACATTCCTGAACTTCCCAGTCTTGACCCAGTCAATGACTGATCCCTTGGCTTTATGGAGTAGAGGGCAGTATGGGATTTCCTTCATCTTGTCATTTCTCATTGATTTTATCTAGAGAACAGGAATATCAGAAATCAGCCGTAATCACTTGGCCTTCAGAAATTAGGGCCTGGGTTATTTCAAGGAAACAGAATTGGTCAAAGATGATTTGGATTTTTGTCTGTTCCAGGAATGGCGGTGGAAGATACAGTTGCAGCAAAACTGGTCTATGATTCATGGTCATCTGGTAAATGAAGCAGAGGACCTAGCGCTGAGATGCTGCAACATTAAGACCTATAATTGTTGGTTGTCTCCCATAGTTTCTTATGGGGGAATATTCTTTTGCACTTAGTGTCACCTGCCTCAAAAACTAAACTAGCCATTATTGTTTGTGGTTTAAAAAAAATTACAGTATTGTGTATATCCTTTCCTCTATCTTGCTGTATCTTATTATAGTATTCTTTGTCCGTAGATATCACTACCTTTGCATTTCCCTTAAATAAAGAGTTTGCCAGTCCTCACCTGCTTGCTATGTTTCTTGTCTATGGAAGTCATGGGAGCCACATGTTTGTTCTTCCCTTTGGAATGTGGCTGGGGGGCAAAGCTTGACAAAGACATAATTGTAGTTTAACAGAGATTTTCCCAAATGAAAGCATCATAGAACCACAGATAGTAAAGCCTTAAAGACAGGGGCCGCTAGGTGGCGCAGTGGATAGAGTACTGGCCCTGAAGTCAGGAGGACCTGAGTTCAAATGTGACCTCAGACCAAACACTTGACACATACTAGCTGTGTGACCTTGGGCAAGTCACTTAACCCCAATTGCCTAAAAAAAATAAGGCCTTAAAGAATAATCTTTCCACATTTATCATGTTAGATGATAGAACTTTAAAGCCTCACATAAAGGGGAAAAACATGGTGGGGGAGGGTAAGAATTTGATTTTTTTTTTTTAAAGGAACCTTATGACAGTATGCACAGCCTCATCTAGGGAGGCAGCATGATGTAGTGGAAAGAATGCTGGATTTGGAGTCAGAGGATTTGGGTTCAAAATTTGACTCTGACACTACCCACATGACTGTGTCCAACTTGCTTGACCTCTTTGGGCATTAGTTTCCTTAATCTGTACAATGGATGAGTGGGACTAAATGCCCTTTAAAATCTTTTTCAGCTCTAAATCTAAGAGTCGGTGATCAGTTTTGCTTAGGATGAGTAATTTATTTTTTTAAAGGATTCAGAGTTTAAAAATCAGTGCTAAAAAGTTCTGAAAATTTTTTTAATTTGAAATTTTTTTCACCCTTCTCAATCACCCATGCCATAGCAATAATACACCAAATGATATTCTGTTATTTTACTATAAGATTTGGGGTAGTAACTTTCACTTCTTATTGGCCGTATGGCAAGTCATTTAACCTGTGTTAAATGTGTTACACTTACTTTTTAAACTTGTGTTTAAAGTGGAGATAATACTTATACTACTTACCTCACAAAGTTATTGTTAGAGAAAGTGCTTTACAGTGGATCGTAGAGTCCATCTGCCTTTTGATCAATCAACAAGCACTTATTAAGTGCCTACTATCTGCCAGGCCCTATACTAGCCCCTTCAGGTGCAAAGTCAAAAATGATACCAGTTCCCGCCCTAAAAGAGCTTACATTCTAATAGAGGAGATAACATGCACAGATGTCGGCATTTACAAAAATATACATAAGGTGGGAATATACAAAAATATACTATAGGGTGGGAAGATATTAGCAGCTCAGTTGGTTGTTGTCCTTAATTTTTAAAGAGGACAAAAATGACCAAAATGACATCGCTATATTAGAGTCCAGTTATAATGTGTTGGACTGTGGCTGATCAGACCAATACAAGCTTGGAATGCTCTATTACAGGTCTGGCACAAATAGTCCACATGAATATTTGGGATTGATTCTCTAAATTTGTTCATCTCACATTTCTTTTGAGCTACTTCAATTCTGCTATGCTTATAGAGCATAACCCCTTCTCTGATGAGGGCACGCCATGCTGGGAGGTCCTGTGTCAGTGTTTCCCATGTCACCCAATCAATTCCAAAGTTCTTCAGAGAGACCTTCAGAGTATCCTTGTATTGCTTTTTCTGTCTACCATATGAGCGCTTTTCCTGTGTGAGTTCTCCATAAAATAGACTTTTTGGCAAGTGTACGTTTGGCATTCAAACAACATGGCCAGCCCATCAGAGTGCACTCTCTGTAGTAGAGTTTGAATGCTTGGCAGTTTAGTTCAAGAAAGGACCTCAGTATCTGGTATCTTATTCTGCCAGGGGATTGTCAGAATCTTCCTAAGACAATTCAAATGGAAGCGATGCAGTTTCCTGGCATGGCACTGGTACACTGTCCAGGTTTCGCAAGCATACAACAATGAGATCAGCACAACAGCACTGTAGACCTTTAGTTCAGTAGACAGTCTCATACCTCTTCTCTTCCACACTTTCCTTTGGAGCCTTCCAAACACTGAGCTAACTCTGGCAATGTGTATATCAACCTAATTATTAATGTGTACATCCCTGGAAAGTATATTGCCAAGGTAAGTGAACTTATCCACAACATTCAGAACTTCTCCAATTGTTGTAACTGATGATTCCATGTATAGATGGTGTGGTGCTGGCTGATGGAGCACCTGTGTTTTCTTGGTGTTAATTGTTAGCACAAAATTAGTACAAACAACAGAGAATTGATCCATACTTTGTTGCATCTCAGCTTCAGAGGCTGCAATGACTACATAATCATTTGCAAACAGAAAGGCATGCACCAACACTCCCTCTGGTTTGGTCTTGGCTTGTAGCCTTTTCAAGTTGAAGAATTTACCATCAATTCAGTAGCTGACCTTGATGTCCTATTCATTCTCATTGAAAACATTTGACAACATAGCTGAAAACATTATGCTAAAAAAAAACACGGCACACAGGCTTGTTTCACTCCATTGGTGACTGGGAAAACTCGAGAGCATTGTCTTTTATCCAGAACCCAGGCAAGCATATCATCATGAAATTGACATACAATACTGATGAACTTCTCTGGGCAACTGGATTTTGACATAATTTTCCATAAGTCCTCACGACTGACAGTATCAAAGGCCTTGGTGAGATCTACAAATGTTGTATACAGACCTCTGCTCTGCTCCTGGCATTTCTCCTGGAGTAGTCAGGCAGCAAACACCATATCAACCATTCCTCAGCCCTTTCTGAAGCCACACTGGCTCTCAGGTAAATGACTATCTTCCAGGTGAAGATCAGCCTATTAAAGAGGATTATTTTTACTAGCAATAACTAAGAGAGAGACATTCTGCTCCCCCATGATTGTCACAGGACAATGTGGAGGACAAACCTCCAATGATGGAGGTGTCCTTGAGCTCATGGGGGTAACCTCCTCTTGCCATGTAACCTGGAAAATTTCAGTTAGCTTTTGTATGAGCAGTGGTCCCCCAACCTTGTAAATCTCAGTTGGAATAGAATCAGCACCAGGTGCTTTGCCACATGAAAGGAACCTACTGGTATTCAAAACCAGTCCTTCAGTTGGAAATTTGAGAGGGAATAACTTCAACCTGAGGTAAACAGTCAATTGCTTCAGCAATGATTGATGACAGTCTGTTGAGAACACTATGGAAGTGTTCAGCCCATCTCTGTAGGATCACAATCAGTGATCACTTATAACTTATCAGTGTGGCTCCATCAGCACTGAGTAGTTGAGATGTGCCATAGGTCTTTGGCCCATAAATAGCCTTTAGGGCACCATAAAAAAACGCTTTGGATTGTTATTATCAGCATAAAACTGAATTTCATCTGCTACCGAGCCAAGAATCCTGCATCTCTCTAAGCTTCACTTGTACTTTACTTTTGATGGAATTAAATGTTGCCTTCTTGGAGATGGATGAACTATCCTGTTGGTAAACCCTGTAGAGTTCTTGTTTTTCATTTAGCAACTTCTGAATTCCTTCATCATTTTTGTCAAACCAGTTTTGATGTTTGCGAGTGTTCTGACCCAGATAAGTAAATAAAGTGCTGTACACCAAATCTTTGAAAGCTGCCCACTCCTTTTCTGCTCCACTGTTGCCAACTGTGTGTTGGCTCAACTTTCTTTCCCAGTTAGCAACAAACTGTTCCCACATGGAGAAGCACTCTAATCTGTTAACATTAATTCTTCTAGTAGTTGTTTTGCCTTGGGGCTGCCATTTTTTGTTTTTTTTTTTTTTAATGTGAATATTTAGCTTGGAAAGGATAAGTCTATGTTCAGTCCAGTGCTCTGTCACCCAGAATTATAAGCTGGTCTGCTTTTGTCGCATTGATGATAAGGGTCTCCAGGTCTTCATAAAATTTTTATTTGATTCATCAGGGTTTATCACGGTGGAAGCATAGGCACTGATGATGGTAGCATGGTGTTTCCCTGCAAATGGCAGTTGTATTGTCATGAGCCTGTCATTCATTCCTTTTGGCAGGCATACAAGCTTGTTGACTGATTAGTTTTGATTGCAAAACCTACATCAGCTTCATAGGAAGTATATTGCCAAGTATATTGCCTGGAAAGTATACTGCCAAAGTAAGTGAACTTATCCACCACATTCAGAACTTCTCCAATTGCTGTAACTGATGATTCCATGTATAGATGTGTGGTGCTGGCTGATGGAGCACCTGTGTTTTCTTGGTGTTAATTGTTAGCCCAAAATTAGTGCAAAGAACAGAGAATTGATCCTTACTTTGTTGCATCTCAGCTTCAGAGGCTGTAGTGCTCCCCTTCAATGTGGCCACCCCAGAAAAATGTGTATCCACCTCCAACTTTAGTAAGTTGGCCTTCATTTGCCAGCCTTGTTTCACTTAGGGCTAATATTTGGATGCAATACCTGCTGAGTTCTCTCACAACAAGAGCTGTTAGTCTTTCACGTCTACTGGATTTTGTGTTGTCTATAAATGTGCAAACATTGCATGTACTGATGGTGAATGGAATCATCTTTGCAGAAGTTTCTGTACAATTTTTTGTGTTTTGACTGCAGGGTAGGATCCCTGCCTGATGCAGTAATCCAGCCAGGGTTAAGTAAGCAGACAATTTTTAGGGCACCTTTTCTAGCATCTTCCTCACTCCAGGAGGTGAGCGGTGTGATCCTTAAAAGGCTGCTCGGACACTCAGAAGGGTGCCGAATCTCACTGCTGCTTCCAGTGAGAAGACGACCCAATGGTCTCAGCCACTTGTGTGTGGGGCTGTGACTATAGCTCCCAGTGTATCTGCACTTGTTGCTTTATCACTTGCCTGTCACCACAGGACTTTGAGATAAGTAAAAATGGTAAAATGATATGGGGGATGTCTTTTGATTTGTGCATAAATTGGATTTAAGCGAGGCAGAGTTGCGCAAAGTTGTCAGCCTCACTGTCTTCCAGAGTCATCACAGTCCAGTGGCAGGACAGAGTCAAGATGACTGGGATGGCTCAAGATACAGTAGATGACCTTGGCATCTTCAATGTCTGACCAAGCTCAAAGTGCTCCACAGCACCTGCTTCTGCTGCCTTTATGGCCATTGGAATAAATCGTTGTCATCCACCCATTCCAGCAGGGGAAAGTCTTCACATGCTTGGGGTAGATATCCCCCTAACTCACTGATGAGTTTGAGACCCCTTGGTTATCCTCAATGTGATTTAGCCCATCTGTCAAAACTGTTTACCAGGTTATGGCCACTGTGCATGCTACAGCTTCTTGGAGCAACTGGTGAGAGGTGGAAAGCAGCCCTGAAAAGGACTTGGCAGCCCTCACACCAGAGGTATTAGTCTTCCCTGAACACATCCTACATCCCATTAGCAGCTAAAGGCTCAAAAAAAAGCCTCATGTAGAAGATAGACTATGAAGTGAGTCATGAAGGAAAATAGGCATTCCAAGAGACATAGGTGAAAGAGGAGTGCTTTCCAGGCATGGGAAGCAACCAATGCAAAAACACTGAGACCAGAGATGGAATGTCACGTGTGAGGAGCAACAAAGAGGCCATTTGGCTAGACTCTAGAGTGTCAAAGGTCATTCCTGATCACACATGTAAGTGGTAGAGCCAAGATCGATACTTCTGAGGCTTCCAAGTTCA